>NW_025064881.1:983440-2183440 GCF_019112545.1 Guyanagaster necrorhizus
TGCTGACTAAGCTCCCACGGTCTTGTGCCTTCTGACTCAGCGTGAATAGGGGTAGAGGAAAGAAAAAGGAAAGGAAAAAGGGATAAATCGTAACAATTACAGCAAGAGCTACACTACTTATATACTGTTCTGTTATCGTGCTATAAATAAATATTCACAAAAGATATTGTCTGTCGTAGAGCTGTTACCCCTGCTGTTGCCAGGCTCTCCACAAAAGCTGTTGTCTTGCTGTTGTGTTGTGGTCATTGCATTGCAAGTTGGAGACAAAAAGGGTATTGTCTCTCCCTTCACAGCTCACAGCAACGTGATAGGAGAGTGACCAACTGAGTTGCTGAGCTAAGCTTTCCCATGGTCTTAAGCGCTGGCCTAAGCACTCTGACTAAGCAAGATAGGGGTCATTTCCAAGGAAAAAAAAAAGAAAAAGGAAGAAAATAGGAAAAATTGTAACATCACCCCCCCATTAAGACTATCATCCTGATGGTTTTGTTAGGATTGTCCTCCTCCCTCAGAAAGAGATAGCTGATCTGCTGGACTGCTATCTTCATTGACCTCTATTGAGCGGTATGTGAGCTCAGCAGGTTGGTTGATGTATATCTGGCTAGATATTATCTCTCTTCCTTTTGTAACCTCGTTATGTTTTTCAGACATAATATTGAACATGACCACCTTGCTGTCGAGTCTGTTGATTCTGTGTTCATAATCTCAGATCGCTTCTTCTGCATTCATATATTTTTCATTGACCTATTGGTTTGATTCTGGACTGTAACCTTTCCAGCTGACTAGGTAGTCAACAGTTGTTTTTATGCCTCTGCCTCATGCTTTAACCCTTCGGGTTTTATGGTTTAGTACTTCATCGATTTTGTAATGTTCTTTGTCGTCGATGAGTTCTGCTGGTGGAGGTGGCAGTTGTTCTTGGTTTGGAAAGGCTAGTGTGACATATAGTGTCAATAGTGTTTCGTTAAAAACATTATGAATTTTCCAAGTTGCCAGGAGTTGCAACTTGTATGTGGATTTGCCGATTTTTGCAATTACTTTGAAGGGGCCTGTACGTTTGTCTGTCAGTTTTTGTTTTGGTCTTAGCAGGTGAAGGTTTGTTGTATCCAGTCAGACTTTATCATTGGTGGAATACTGATGTGCTGGTCATTTGTGTTTGTTGTATTGCTTCTTCATTGTTAGGGCAGCCTTATCAAGAGCTGTCCTTGTCTCTTTGTGGATCTTTGCCATTGTTGCAGCAAAATCCTTTGAAGCAGGTGTTGTTGTATGAGTCCATGCAGTTTGTGCAACTGGTGGGTTCCATCTATAATTCACAAAGAACAGTGTTTGACCTGTTGCAGAGTGAATTCTATTGTTATGTTGGAATGCTGCTATTGTGAGCCATTCTGTCTAGTCATCCTGTCGATAGTTGATGAAAAGTTGCAAGTACTTTTTAATTTCCTGGTTGGCCTGTTCTGTTTGACCATCTGTTTGTGGGTGATATGCTGTAGATGCATTTTTTTTGATATTTAGGAGTCGATATAAGTCGTCTAAGAATTTTGAGACGAATTGTGGCCCTCTGTCCGAGATTACCACTTGAAGCATGCCATATTTTGCATAAACCTCATCTTGTAGTATTTTTGCCCATCCCTTGGATGTCAATTCTGTTGAACATGTAATTGGTATGATTGCTTTCAAGAAGCAATCAACTATGATGATGATTGCGTTAAAGCCGTTACTTTTGAGAAGTCTGGTTATCATATCAACTGATATATGGATCCATGGTGAAGAAGGGACTTTATTTGGATGAAGTAGTGCTGCTTTCGCCTGTGTTGAAGCCTTGCCTCTTTGATATGTCTCGCAAGCTTTGACATATTGGGTGATATCATAATCCATTTTTGGCTATCAGTACTCTCTTAGTACTAACTCTTTAGTCTTTGCAATGCCGGGATGTCTGGCAGTTGCATGATCATGGCATGTGGCAATGATATCACCATGGAGCTTTTGATCCCTTGGGATGTAGATCTGTCTGTCGTATCAGATCATTCCCTCTTCCTTTTTTAGTCCCTGCTCATGATTAAGTGATGGGGCGATTCTTTGATCCCATTTATGTGAATCTCGGGTGGCACTCTTAATGTGTTCATGCATCTCCTCTTCTGTCAGCATGATCATTGCGCAGAAGTGTTCTGGTCATAGTAATACAACCTCCTTATTGTTGTCTCCTCTCTGGTTATGATCCGCTCTGTGGCTGAGAAAATCGGCCTTCTTGTTTGCCACACCAGCTTTGTAGTGTAGCATGTATTCATATTCGGATAGCTCCATCACCCATCAGGCTTGTCTGTGATTAAGCTTTTGAGGTTGTCAGAAGTATTGGAGGTTCTGGTGATCTGTCCAGATTTCAAAGGTCTGGACTGCTCCAATGAGATAATGCTGCCATTCAGCAAGAGCAAGCATTATGGTGAGGAGCTTCTTATCATAGATTTTGTAGTTGCACTCAGTTACTGTGAGCACTTTTGACATGAAGGTGACTGGTCGCCATTTGTCATCCTGTTCCTATGAGAGTATGGCTCCAATCGCGTCTTCATTGGAGTTGACTTTCATCCAGAACTTCCTATTCTGACTGGGTATGGCTAGGATGACGTCTTTGGCTAATCGGCATTTAAGGTTGTTAAATGTGTCCTATTGGGAAATTCCCCAACTCTATAGGGAATTTCTGATTAGCTGAGTCATCAGTCAGACGATTTTGCTGTAGTCTCTAATGAACTGGTGGTAAAAGTTTGTGAATCCTAAGAAGGATTGTAGCTCCTTCTTCTTTGTCAGTTCTGACCATTCGGTTACTCCCACTATTTTGATAGGATCCATTCGAATGCTTCCTTCACTGATAATAACTCCAAGGTACTCTGTCTTGAGTACCTCAAACTCGCATTTCTCAGCTTTGAGGAAAAGTTGATGCTTTCTCATTCATGATAGTACTTGTCATACTATCACTCGATGCTCCTCCTTGGATTTGGTCATGATGAGGATATCATCTAAATAGATGGTGACTTTTCCAGTAGTGATTAGATCTTTGAAGATGTTATTCATCATTCACTGGAATGTGGCGGGCGAGTTGGTGAGCCCAAAGAACATAACTGTTGGTTCAAACAAACCACAGTTAGTTTGGAAAGTGGCCTTCCATTCATCATCTTCTTTGATATATACATTGTTGTATCCCCACTGAACATCCAGTTTGGTGTAGTATTTGGCTCCTCAGAGCTTATCCATTAGCTCCATGATCAAAGGAAGTGGATAACGATTCTTGATTGTCATCTCATTTAGCTTTTGATAATCCTGCACTGGCCGGAGTTTTCCATTCTTCTTTTTGACAAAAAAGAAGGGTGATGCCATTGGTGACTTTGATAGTCAGATTCTCCCACTGGATAAGTTCTCTTTGAGAAACTTATCTAGCTCTTTTTGTTTGTTATTGCTTAGCAGATAACACTTGCAGTCTAGGTTGGCATTGGTGTTAGGGGTTAATTTGATGGTGTGGTCCCAGGGCTTCACATCAGATAGTTCATCAAAATTTTCTTTTTCGAATAAATCCTGATAGTCATGTGCCCATTCAGGTACCAATTCCTCAAATGTCCTTTCCTTCTTTTCAGCATTAGCCTTCGCTGCTAGATCATTAGTGTGATGTACTGTTCACATGCTAATGGCCCTTTGTAGGTCTACAGCGAGAATAGTCTCATTGTCTTCCATTTCTTCATCCCATCGGTCTTTGGGATCCTCATCTGGCAGTTGAAATGGAATTTTATAGCATTGGCATCAGGCGAAGATGATGCATTTGGTCTTCCAGTTGATTAACAGGTTATGTCAGATTAACTAATCATGACCAAGGAACACTTCCTTGGTTCCTAGATCGGTTATGCCTAAGTCAATGTGTTCAGAGTGATCACTGATAGTGAGCCTGAGCTCTATGTATTTGGTGATTGATCTGACTTGGTTTTTTGTCCCGTCTGCATTATAGACAGAAATGGGTGCAGCCATTGCCTGAGTGGGCAATTGATGTTTATTGATGAAAGCTCGGTTGATGCTGCTTCCTGTACAGTGACTGTCAATCAAGGCAGTGACTGCATGAGTTGATCGAGATGTTAATATCTCGATCTGAGCCTTAGCCAGTAAGTCTTTTCTTGTGGTTTTGGCTTGGTGGATGAATTTTCATGGTCTGCATAATTCATTGAGCTATTCCAGAGCATGGCATTGCTCTGCAACTCACATTCCAGTGATCATGTCATCGATTACTTCTTTAGCTTGGAACCTGTGTACCCAATTTTTGAGCACAGCCTTTGCTGCTTCCTCGTTCTTGGCATTCTTGATGGCTTGCCAAGTCCATTCGGTGTTGAATGGCCTTAGCCAAGTAATGGGGCTCTCTCTCCCTTTGATGGGGCTCTCTGCCCCTCTTTGGCCCTTCATCGGTGTTTGAGTTATAAGATTCGATTTCTTAGGCGATTCTGATTGGTGAGTAATAAGGTCAGGTATATTCAAATGCACACATAATTTAGACATAGGTGGTAGTACAACAGAAGATAAAACGTCAGTCTGTCCAGCAGAATGTGACCTGTTACTCTTGTCCTTAGCCGAGACAGTCGAATTGCTTACTGCTCGGTCCTGTCTTTTACCTCCTTGGGTTTGTCATCATCTATGAGGTCCTGTGCCTCCTTTGTTAACTCGGCAATTTGTGCCCTGATGTCCTCCCATGTGTGCTTGTTCTTCTTCTCTGGACAGTTCCATGCCATGTGGTCTGGTCAGCCACAATTGAAGCATTTCCCCTCCTTCTTGAGGTGATCCATATTGATCTGCTTATCTGTTCTGGTACTTGAGCCCTTATCAGTTTGCTTCTCATCGTTTTGAGAAGTTGGGGCTGAGCTGCCGGATCTAGTGGACATGGTCATGTGGGAGATTGAGAGCTTCAAGCCCTGTCTCTGGTACCTGTGTTGGTCCCACAGGTTTGCTGCTTCGGCCTTCTGTCATTGTCGTTTCTGCTACATCAAGACGATTTGTGACTTCCAGTTGTCATAGCCGACTGGAATACTATGGCCAAGATCCGAAATAGTCTTTAGGTAATGGGGCAGTACTCTCTGTTTCATGTATTCGACCATTCGCCCTGAGTCAGCTACATCTTCTCAGATTCTGGTGAGTTTTCCAAGTCATTCCAATTCATCAAAGTAGTCCGGTGCCACCTTGTTGCCTATCTTGTACTCCTTCATCTTTAATTTGTGGACTTCTCAGACCGCCAGATCCATGAACTTATCATAGATCATCTGCTTCAGTACTGCCCAGGTGAGGTATCAGTGATGTTGTCAGCTGGTCGACCAGAAGTTAGAGGCCAATAGTACCCACCATACCTTGGCCTTGTCTTCAAAATAGGTGGTGGCATAGTTTACCTTGTACATGTCGTGAAGGAAGTACGAGGTGAAAACCTGGAAGTATTGGTCACAGTCTATAAGAAAGCAGTCAATATTGTCTGAAGCCCCTTTAAAAGAAAGGGGCTCCCTCCCAAGCATCAGTTTGATGTTCAATATATGCACCTTTGGATCGAGAGGTGACATCGGATTCAGAGGCTCCCCCCCAAGGAGACCAGTTCAATCAGTTGGGGGCCCTGGAAAGGAATGTAAAGACCCATCATCAGCAACAGGGCTTCTTGGAATCGGCAGTCCCTCCTTTCGGACAATCCATCCATCTTTGATGGTCCACCCCTGTGCTATGGCCTTGTTACAATTTTTCCATTTTCCTTCTATTTCTTTTTCCTTTTTCTCGGAAAAGACCCCTATCTTCGCTTAGTCAGGGCACTTAGACCAGTGCTTATGATCGTGGGAAGGATTAGCTCAGCAACCCAGACAATCCGACTCTTATCGTATAGCTGTGTGCTATGAAGGGAGAGGCAACGCTCATTTCGTTCTCCAACTGCGCCACAGCAGTAATGGTACACAGCAGGACTATGGACTTTGTGGAAAGCTGAGTCACCGCAGCAGTAACAGCTACATAGCACTACAGCATCTTTCTGAACGTCTATTTATAATCGACTAGTATTTAAGTAGTTTAGTTCTCGCTGTAATACCTCAGTCTCAAACTAAAGTTTATATGCCACCATCTTATCTCGAGCTCAACTAATTCGTCAAGCCTTGAACCACGCAACACTCCCAACACACAAAGTGAACTCGGCCAGACACATCCGAAGTACGAGGTGCCGAGCCATTTATCACGTGTTGAATGTCACGTGGGATTTGGGTCTAACAATTAGTTCGAGACTCTCGCATCCCTTTCTCATGCCCAATTGTGCTGAGAAACTGCATGCCAATTATCCTCAATCCTTCAGATCCAAACTTCACCCACAAGTTTTTTAAACTCTTCCTGGCTATTATCGGAATTCTGGTCGGTGTATTGGTGCTCATACAGCTTTGCCAAGGACACCATTCAATCATCGCCTGGTCTATCCGTCATTACCACGAATTCCAATGCATCCGCAGAATCTTACAAAATGTTACACTGGATCTTTCTCTTCACGCGATCCCTGCTTCCACTCGACCCTCGACCCCCCAACAACCTCACCAGCCAGAAGGAGTCGACTCTGAAGACGTCTCTGGGAGACAGTCTTTGGAATATACTAGGGAAGAAGAAGAACAGGAACAGCAGCACGCATACCCCCCATGACCCCTGCCAGCAGTCGTCCAGAACTCTGGGAACCCTTGGGCAACAGGGTTCCAACGACCTAGGCCCGACGCCCCCACCCTATCCCCCCAGCGCAGCATCCGAGCAACAAGGACACCAACCCCCGTCTCTGGCACTGGCAATGGGCGCAATGCCAGAGACTCCTTGGACGGCTCACAGATGGCTCGAGGGACCAGTACTAGGACTAGGGGATCCCATCATACAGCGTCAGTACGAGAAAATAATACTGACAACAGGACAGAGGCCAGGAATGACCTCAACCGGCAGCACGACTGGTGGCACACCGCCGTTCAACTACATGTCGACAATGAGATCTACAGGGAGAACGACCTCTTTGGGAGGTATCTCCGAGCACAGGAGGAGGAGCAGCGGAGAAGAGAGGCTGGAAGTACCGACACCATCACCCTGGTCGACACCAGCACCCTCAACTCGCAACTCCAGTACCCCACCCCTTCCCCCACTGAATCAGACCCATGGGCAGCGCCCATCGACAGAGTCATCTACAGCGACAACGTCCCAAGACAAGAGGAGCTCGATGCTGACAATGATGAGCTCAACAACAGCCGCCCATTGTCATATAGAACGGACACCATTGCAGACACCGACAGCATTCCAACTGGCAGGAACGAAATACCGGCAGATCGGGGATCGATTGGAGGGGACAGTCAGCACATCGACCCCACAGGAGACCTCAAAAGGTTTCTTGATGGACCAGTGGCTGCCCTTTTCCTCCAACCCCGATTCTACCAAAATTTCCATCGATATAGCCGAGCAATGGCGACAGACACAGCAGGGGGAGAGGCCCAGCAGGAGCAACAACAACCTGGGTGGGAGCCTTCTCCTCGCCCCGGCCCAGAAGATGCTGGACCAAGTACGCAACCCCAGACCCGCCAAACCAATAACTTATGACCTGGCCGAAATTTCCCTCCTCGGGGGGGAAATGGAGGACCGGGACGATGGAATGGATGATGAGGCCGGGGAGGGGGATTCAGAAAGGAGGGTCAGGGACCTTCCCTCTGAATCCCAAGAAGTTTTCCAGTATACAGCCACCGGAAAGGCCGTTTTTAATTCTAATAAACGATTTTTGTATTACCAGGAGGAACCGATACAACCATACGAGCCGAAGTATGAAAAGAGGATGGCACCCAAGCCGTGGACGCTGAATACACGGCCCTTTAATTCAGCATCCACGGCTCCGTCAACCTGAACGGCACCACCTCAGCACTCGCATAACACTGGCACCATGCCGGGAACGGCATCTCAGCATAATAGGACCCAATCACAGGCAACCCAGCAACATCTAGGACAAAGGAAGTTGCCGACAGCGCCGCAATCACCCACCGAGCAGCCACCCCCATATGCAGAAATCCAAGAATGAGCACGACCGCCTGATGGTGGGATCCCGACCCTGACAGTTACTATTCCTGACATCTATAGACAACAGATGAAGGAACACAAGCTGGCAGGAAAGACGACTACCGACTACTTCACGACACTAGAACGACTTGGTACACTCGCTGGGGTATGGGATGACACCACCGACACTGGATACATGGTCAAATATATCAAGATGGGACTACCACCCATCTACCTCATGACGATCAAGGAACAGTATATCCTGAATGGCTACGACAAATGGAAGGGTCGAACCATCGAGATATACAAACAATGACAATGACAAAGGGCCAAAATGATCGCCCTGGCATATGGCCATGGGATTCAGGGGCCGGAGGGGTCGGATATTGACCAAGTCTAGGAACTCGGCCATGGACTAAATTGATAAACTGACATTTTCTTTTCTATAATAGATACTGTGCCTACATGCACATAATTTTAAATTACTAATGGACACATCATAACGACACCATACAATGATCCGCTCTTCAAAGAAGACAGATATTGTTCGAACCAATGGAACCTGGAACGCTACAGAATGATTCTGGGAATCATGATCGGCAAAAAGGAACCGCAGCACAAGTACCGATCAGAGATCGGAACCAACACAGAAGGAGCTATAATCCTTCCATGGATTGATCAACTTCTACCGGCGGATCATTCGACGACATGATCCGACCAAGAACACGGACTAGGAATTCCCCAAGGGAGCGGGAAATTTCTGAACTAGAAACCGCAGACATTATCCTATCTATGCTAAGACAGGATGGAGAAACTGACTCCGGGGAGCCAGGATTCTCGACGACCTGGCAGAAGGAACACTGCCATGTCAAGACACCCGAAGACACACCCCTTCCCGAAAGTGACAGCTATAACGACATCATCGTTGATCACTTCTTGAAGAAAATCATTCAGATCACAGACTTAACAGAATTGACATCCTGGGGATGGTCAAAAAGGAACTTGCGACAGGAACGAGATACGGAAAACTTCTCGCCATAATACCCACACCAGAGACAGGATTATCTCATTGGAGTAGCATCGATCTCAAATGATCTAGATAGATCAGGAAAACTGTCAAACATGATGGGTCGGCAAAGAACAAAAGGAATCATTCTTGACATGATATTGATGGTCCAAGATGGACTATAATATCACCCGATATGTCAAGAATAACAAGGACCATAGACTGGAAAATCCTCCAAGGGAACGGGGGATATTCAAGAACAAATGGAGAAATTTGCTCGAAATCCTCGAAAGCACACCTCTCGCTATACACCTTATCCGTAGGGTAACAGTGATATTTCATTGGGGGAATCGGGGATGGATGGTGATAAGCCGTTCATGAAGGACGGAATTTCCCCGACACCGATCCAACGTACCAGATCAAACTAGAACCCTGTCACTCAATCAGTGATGGGAACCGAGCGACGACAGGGACAGTAATTCATGTGAAATGAATTCAGGAAGGGTCTCTTCATCACCAGAGAATCATATCTACGAAGATATAATTATTCGGAATTCCCCATAGACTTGGGGAACTCCGAATGCGTGGCATTCAAATGTTGAATGGCCAAGAACGTTATCTTGTCCAGACCAAGTCAAGATAAAGAAACAGACCCTGGAGAGATTGAATACACCCCTTGCCATAATGAGCATACCCGCAGAGTAACAACATTATTTCATTGGAGAAGAATCAGATCAATGGGGCCAACGGCAAGCCAAAAAGGAATCTCGGTAGTGTCACGAATTGCCAGGGGCAAGCTCTTGACAGAATCACGATGTCCCCACGACATCAAGAGAATCACACCTATACCTTCCCAAAAGGAATGCAAATGACTCGGCAATCATCATTTGCAACAACCTTCTCGAAGACCATAACAAAACTTCCCAAAAGTGACAGCCATGATGCAATCATGATCATAGTTGATCACTTTGCAAAAGACAATCATTCCGATCAATACCTTGACTGATTGGGAATAACCAACCAGCCAATGACGAGGGAATGTTACACCGGTAACGAAGCAAACTAGCAATGGTGGGGACATACAGCGAAGAGCAATGTGCCCCACAAACACGATGGATCTACAGACAGCCTGCGATGGATCGAAAGTCACGATATAACAACCGCCCTCGCAGTTCGAGATCCTGCAACAAGATGATGAACCTACGAATGGGTCCAGCAGACCGCCCACCTCCCGCCTGGGGCGGGGGGCTCCCCTAACTTGACCATCGGGACGATGGTCTTACGGAGGGGGTAATGTTACGATTTTTCCATTTTCCTTCTATTTCTTTTTCCTTTTCCTTGGAAAGGACCCCTATCTTTGCTTAGTCAGAGCGCTTAGACCAGTGCTTATGACCGTGGGAAGGATTAGCTCAGCAACCCAGACAATCCGACTCTTATCATATAGCTGTGTGCTATGAAGGGAGAGGCAATGCTCGTTTCGTTCTCCAACTGCGCCACAGCAGTAATGGTACACAGCAGGACTATGGACTTTGTGGAAAGCTGAGTCACCGCAGCAGTAACAGCTACATAGCACTACAGCATCTTTCTGAACGTCTATTTATAATCGACTAGTATTTAAGTAGCTTAGTTCTCGCTGTAATACCTCAGTCTCGAACTAAAGTTTATACGCCACCATCTTATCTCGAGCTCAACTAATTCATCAAGCCTTGAACCACACAACACTCCCAACACACAAAGTGAACTCAGCCAGACACACCCGAAGTACGAGGTGCCGAGCCATTTATCACGTGTTGAATGTCACGTGGGATTTGGGTCTAACAGGCCTCAGGGTCATCCTTCTTCTCATCAGTGGGCTCTGATCCACTTGCTTCATTGGGAGGTGGCTGTCCTCCCAATAATCGGCTTCCTGTGCTGGTCCAGGGATTCAGATAGTATATCCTTGGCTGTCCATATGACTGGGTTAGCCGAGATGCCATGCTACAGATGGCCGATGTGGCGAGCGAGTATCTTGATGTCACCGTTCGAATTGAGGATGCCATGTTTGCTGACTTGGGTGGCATCACTCTTAGAGTTCATGGCATCGGTGCCTCTCATTTGCTGAACCTTGATTGATATGGTGGCATCACCATCATCTGGTAATGTAAGAAGCGCTGATTAAAATTAAAAATGGCATGCTCCGTCGTGGCATACTATAAAATCTCTTCCTGCTTGATGAAATCAGCAGCAGTATACCTTCACCTCAGGGATGATCGTAGCCAGCGATCATCTCTCCATAATTCAGCTACCTGCTCTTGGTATAGCCGAATAAATTCCTCCTCCCGCACCTCTCGTTCCTGTCATTTCCTCTCTTGCTCTTAGCACATGATCATGCTGATGATACTTCTCCACTCAAGGATGGGGTCCACTGCTTGGCCCCCTTGGTCCTCCTCCTCAGCCTCGTTGTCCTTTTCAGCCCTCTTGTCAGTGGTTCCCTCACAGAGGGAACTGCCTTGCTGGCTGAAGGTTTCCAGGGCAGATAGGTCGGGGCTGAGCACTTGACTCAGTGTTGTCAGGTCCAGATCGAGGAGTAGGCTCCCGGTTGGGCTGCTCCTCTTCTTCTTCTGCTGGTGGTGCCACTGCTCTGCAATACCAGCAGAAGTTTCTGTAGAACCTGGGATGGAGGAAAAGGGCAGCAATTGGCCCATCGAGGACTCTTTTGAGGTCCCCAGTGGGGTCAATATGTTTGTCATCACCCCTGATTGATCCGAGGTTTGACAGTATCCCATTTCTCTGGATGGGGATATCATCAGTTTCAGTGATGGTGTCTGTCCCATATGATAGTGGGCGGTCATCGTCGAGGAGTGTCGGCTCCCCATGGTGGTAGTTGTCGGTATGGACGATTCTGGCTGGTCTGGTCTAGGGGTCGGGCTCACTGACAGGAGTGGCCAGTTCTCAGAACAGAGAGTCGGGAGTGCCAACTGCAGTATCGAGGTAGTTGGCAAGGGAGTGGGGGGTCGGCCGTATTGGGTTTGGTACCACTGGACTATGCCTTGGTAGGCATGAGGCTCCTTCTTGGTCTTGTTCCAGTCTACTGGCCACTCTTGATGCTGCTTGCCAGTATTGGACCTCATCCCTGTTAGTGTCATCAAAGAAAGGGTTGGGACTACTGACTCTTGTTCCTCTCCTATCACTTCTTGTTGATGAGGGGTGTCAGGACTGGTGCCTGTCAGCACTTCTGGCGACTGGAGCCATCCAAACGGCATCCAGAGAGTCTTTAGCCTGGCATCCAATTTCAGACTGGGCGACAGTTGTTCTTGACACAGTGAAGCTGCACTCGACAGGGGGGATGAGAGTGTCAGGTTGAGGTCATCAAAACCCTGTAGCCCAAGGGTTTCTAAGATCTCAGACGATTGCCAACAGGGGTCTTAGGGAATACTCGTGTTGCTGCTGCTGCTGCTCCTCTTCCCTAGAACGTTCTTCAGTCAAGTGCCCAGGCTTGTCTTCTGTTTCTTCAGGGTGTCGAATGGAGTTTTAGACAGAGGCAGGGATGTCATGAAGGGGGAGGTCTGGCATGACATTTTAAAGGATTGTGCAGATACACTGGAACTCTTGGTAGTGTCGAATGGCCCAGGCGGTAATAGATTAGCATCCATGGCACAGCTGTATGATCACCAATAAGCTGATCAAGGTTTCAATGATAGAAGCCAAGAGTTCAAAGAACTCGTGAGTAAAGTTTAGGTCAGACAGATTTAAAGCAGGGAGCATTCAGTTTCTCAGCATGGTTGGGCCTGAGAAAGAGAAGCAAGAAGCTTCAAGCTAATTGTTAAGCCCAAACTCCACATGACTATTAACACGTAATAAACAGTTTGGTACCTCGTACTTTAGGTATGTCTGACTGAGTTCACTGATGTGTTAACAGAGTTGTGTGATCAAGGCATTACAAGTTGCTTGAGATAGGATGGTAGAGAATAAACTTTAGCTCAAAGCTGGGGTATTACAGCAAGAGCTACACTACTTATATACTGTTCTGTTATCGTGCTATAAATAAATATTCACAAAAGATATTGTCTGTCATAGAGCTGTTACCCCTGCTGTTGCCAGGCTCTCCACAAAAGCTGTTGTCTTGCTGTTGTGTTGTGGTCGTTGTACTGCAAGTTAGAGATAAAAAGGGTATTGTCTCTCTCTTCACAGCTCACAGCAACATGATAGGAGAGTGACCAACTGGGTTGCTGAGCTAAGCTTTCCCATGGTCCTAAGTGCTGGCCTAAGTGCCCTGACTAAGCAAGATAGAGGTCATTTCCAAGGAAAGAGAAAAGAAAATAGAAGAAAATGGAAAAAATCATAACACCAACAAACAATGACTCAAATGTTGGCCAATCATCATAGTTTAGTGCAGTATATAGAGCCTCCAGAGATACATCCAGCCAGCTGCAGTTACAGCTGCAATCCTTTGAAGATAAGATATCATTAAAGAATTATTTTACAGCCTTTGCTCAGGCATCAGCATTAATATGTGATATTTCAGCATTAATCTGAAGATCAGGCAATGATTGAGACATAGGTTTAGAATCACAATCTTCAGATTCCTCAGAGTCATAGACAAGAGGATTGAAGTGGTCTCTGCATAGCTGTCTCTATAATAAGAGAGATTCTTCACTTTTGACAGGTTTTTTCTTCTGCTTCTTTGGTTATTTTTTCCACCACTGAAGAGAGAAGAAATCAATATTCTGATCTGGTACTTGATCTTCTTGCTGTGTGATTCCATGCTGCAAAGCATATTTTGGATTATGAGATTTCTTGGTATGCCCATATTGCAATTGCTGGTTCTTTCTGTATTGTAGTAGCAATATTCTGTGATAAATAGATATACCATTTATATCACAAGTATACAATCAAATTCCTCTATGATAGGAAAATAACAGAGACTCACAGAGTGCTTGATCATACAGAGAATGATAGTACTTTTTGACTTGAAGAAGACCATTCAGATCTGGCATAATATCATGCTTCTTGCCAACAAGCTGATAAATCTTGAAATGCATTGCTTCTTCAGCATTTATACTATCTGAAAGTGTATCTCACATGATAGCATTCATATGTCATTGAGATAGAAAGATCATCAAAGTGTAATCAGAATGTAATCACCAGTTTAGCTATGACAAGATTTTAGAAAATCTGCTTTAAATTTTAGTAATGGTGCTCTGGAATACTTTATCATCTTCACTTCAATAAAGCAGATTTGTCAAGTCTTTGAATTTATCTGCCTGGTCAGATAGTATAATACCATCTAGTCACTTAATATGAGTTGCAGCATTGTGAAAATATTGTTAGCAGCCCTTGAAGAGTGTTTTTATTGCTATGACAAGATCATTGGGTGAATGTCCATTATTTCTTTGCAGTCAGAAGTTGATGAAGGCCTTCTTGAACCCAATTCACTGTGGTTCACTAAAATCAACAACCCATAAGAAAAAATATGAGTATACATTATATATTCCAAATGTTAGCATATAAAAGGTTTAATGTACATCTGCAAACATCTCATCATGGATTTCCATTTTCTTTATAGTAACAACCTCAGCAATTGACTCCAAAACACTCTTGAAATAATAGTGACAATATTCTGCTGATGTACCATTGAAAACTGAAAAGACCAGAAGCTCAGAATTCTAAGATATCACTGAATACTGATGTCACAATAAGGAGATACTGCTCAATTGCCCAGTATCCATATGTTGTGTCTGATAGAAGTCTATTGAGAGCATCCTCATGAAGATTGTGGATGTCTGAAATGAGCATATCTCTCATTCATATTGTCTAAATAGAAATAATTGTTATGTTGCTCTTATTCTGATAAGTTTGTATAACACTAAAATGATTACACTATCAGTTAGAGAATTGAGTGAGGTACCAGACACTGCTTTCAGCCATTATTCTAGCTGTGACTTGATGATATTCATATTTGACCCAGTCTGGATGTCAAGTAGCTTGAGAAATATCTGTAACACTATGAACATATTCATTCAACTGTGAAGATTCTAATATGAGCACTACAGGACCTAGCTTCAGATGTGATTTTACAAGCTCAGAGAATTCTGCCTCCTCTGTATGTGACATGTGTAAGACATAACTGAAGCAGAAATAGTTGTGAGGCTCTTTATTGATGTATTGGTATCCTGCTTTCCACTGTATAAGATACAATCTTGATCTGCAGTTAAAGTATATTAGCTTGGAGATACAGATACACTATTCCTTGAGCTGCTGCTTATGATCTTGCAATGTAACTTATGGATAATAACCAGCAGAACAGGCAGGATTGTCACATCTGAGAATTTCTAGACATTATTTGTTGCTGATTTTGCCACTATTCACAGTAGGTGTGTCTTTAGAGCTGTCAATATCACTGCCATTGTTTTTGGTAGACCAATAAACCATCAAATCCTTAGTCTTATAAAAGTCTTTGGCTGATATAACAAGTGCAAGTCTATCTGAACACCAGCTGTTTCAGCCACCCTCAATTTGTTTCAGAGATATAAAGATGACCCCTTCATCAATTCCTCATCTGGCTTCTGATTGTGGGGAATTCTTGATGATGATATACAGTTGATGGTGCCAGATCAGATAGATTGGACTGCTGCCAATGAGTAAAATTATGATCTTCATTTGCCATCAAAGATTTTGGATTCAGCTTTAGCTTTGTTGTCATGGCAGTTTTCATAGTGTATAGTTGGGATTGAGAGGCAGCATTAACCTGAGACAGGACAGTCATAGCATTTGTTTGACAAGATATTGTATTCTGCTCAATTGGAACATAACATCTGTTCTCAAGATAGCAAAGAACAATAGACACCACAGGATCAGAAGGCACTTGTAGAATAGATATGAATGATATATTAATTCATCTGGAATCAATGAGTGTTTTGATTCAACTTGAAAAAGAGAATAAATTCTCAAGCATGTTATAAATTGTGTCACTAATACACTATCAGAATCAAATACTGGGATAAACCCATCCATATTTACAAGAGATGTCAGCTCCATACATGCTGATGCTTGTTTAGTGTCACAGTCAGGCTTAGTTTGATCAGTACAATGATGCATGAGGACTTGAGCATTATAAGCAAGTAGTCATCTTGTCAAGGTGCATGCAAGGTGCTTCTATCAAATAAAGTAAGCTTCAGGCAGCAAGGTGTTATGGAAGTGCTGACTGACCAGCATGTAGACAAGAGAAATGGCATATCTGAGGGAGAGAGAAAGTGCAAGAGAAAAATAGTGTTGGCATATCAAGCAGAGCTGCTTTTATTTTTGGACTTCCCATTAGCTATATGTGCAAGGTAAGTTCAACCAAAAACTTTACTGTAACAAGGTAATTAAGACCTAGTATGAAACAATAAGAATAGGTGTGAAAGACAATGATAGCAAGAACATACAAGGGTCAACGTACATGCCTCATTCAGAAGCTTCAAGCAAGTCGTTGTTGTAGGGCACGGGTTGTCGTATCGGCCGTGGCGATGCCTAGCAACAGAAATGACAAGAACAAGAAAAAAGGCAAGAAAACGCACGTCTGTCATGCACACACACACAACGGACGCATCAACATGTTTTTTTTCCCACGCATGCACAATAACGCACACGCACACACATGTCGATTTAATGCGAACGCACCGAACGCGTGAACGCATCACTAGCAGAGATTCTATGGGCGTAGGATCTTCCTATACCTCGACGCAGAAACGCACGCATAAGAACACTGTAAATTCGATCCTACAAGTCGACGGTCATAGTCAGCAGGCTGCTTCTTACAGAGGAAAAATAAAGCGCACCGAAGGCCAGGAGATCGGTTATGTGAAGACTGCGAGCTCAGCGTAAACGTGAGTAACCCAACCAATAACGATACCACGAAAGACGCGCCGTGCAAGAATCTTTTTCGATGCCATATCCTTCCACTCCATCAGCGCTGCGTGTCAAGCTGACGTCCTATCAACATCCACCACCAACACCACCACCTTTCCTGTCGCAAAGCCGGAAGGAGAGCGTCATGAAGGAACAATCATGGCTTCCCTTCTTCTACTAACGTCACTCCTTATCTGCGGCGCAAACCCCCCCTCCCGGACGACAACACGTTGTATTAGGAACCTCAAGCAACCTGTTGCTTCTTAGTTATCGGTTTTTCCTGGTCGAGCGAATCAACCCAGGAGCCGCTGTCATCCTGCAGCTGGAGGATCGGTCAAAAAAAATGAAAAGGGTAATCAACGCTAGTACTCAGGCTGCGGAGATGCATATGGACGTCGCTGTCAATCTCGGAAGGACGATCCGGTGAATAAATGTCCCTTCCCTTTCCCGGTACGTGTATCTCCCTCTCGAAAAAACTTGGTGATTTCATCTCGCTTGCGGGGTTTTATTTTTTCCGAATGGTGGAGCTTTCAATTCAACGGTTAGAGTCAGATAAGTAATAGAGACGATCGCGTCTTGCTTTCGCAACTGTATGGTGTTTCGGCCGATAGTTCGGACCGGTATCCGGAATTCTGGACGATTACGTTGTGCTCGGATGAGAACAGTGGCACCATATTGGATCATCGTCCAGTCGTCTTTGGGAATATACAGCTCTGTCAATGTCACTCGTACCCCCCACCCACCTGGACGGCACCGAGAACGTCGAGTCCAGGCACCGTTCCACCTGTGCAAATCTCATAATTATAACGTTAATCCCATATCTCCAAACAAGCAATTCATTCTATGTATTGAAAGCCAAAGTAGGTAATGATAATATGCGAGGCAGTGCACGTATAGTAGCGTCCATACTATATACATGCTTTTTTCGTGGATGGTATGTAACTAATAGTTGTAGTAGTACACATATGAGAAGACGAAGAAAAAAAAATGCAAAACGCAAGAACGTCCATCTGCATTGTGTTGCTGCTGTTAATGTTACAAAATGTCTAATATGGGTTGATTGTTAGTACAAACCAGCGTGAGTGGGAAAGATGAATAAAGATATTGAGAATATGAGAGCCGTCGTATGGCGAGCGGTCGTATAATGGCGTGTGGGAGGGCGTCTAAGCGCCTATCATCGTTTCTTCTCCTGCTCCTCCTGCTCCTCCTACACCACCAACGAAGCACCACTGCTTCACAAAAGCCTTGTATAGATCCTCTGACGAGGGAGGAGGGCTCGGTGATTTTTTCCCCGTCCTTAATGGGGGCGTGGGGGTGGGGGTTGGGGTCGAAGGAGGGGGTGACGGAGGATGAACTCGTTCAGGAGACAGTGGTGGCGATGGCGACCTGCGCTTAGGCTCGATAGCGTCTGAATTGAGCATCGAGAAGGGAACGGGAAGACTCGCAGGCTCTACGTACACAGGCACTTCCTCCAATGCACCCGCCCGCTCCTCGATAGGTGAGTCTAATGGAGAGTTGCTGCCTCTTGATAGAGCAGGCGTCTCGTCTCCATCCCCGTCAGAATGCACTGGGGAGCCCGTGTCCATGTGCGACTTGCGAGAGCCCCAAAACCAGAACACGCCCGCGCCTTCGGCTTTCTCTTCAGTAGGAGGACTCTGTTGGTGAGGGACAGCGTTGGGCTTGGCATAGTTGGCAAGCTTGAAGCCTTTCAGGCGATGTTGGAGCGTCGCCTCTGATCTTGCGCGATTATGGGGAGGAGGAGGGACTGGGGTGGTTGGTAAAGACGGTGATAGGGTGGGTGTCGAAGAAGTCGGTGGGCTTGTCGGTGAGGATGGACCAATGGTTGGAAATGGAACGGAGCTCTCGGACGGAACGGTTATCGGAGCTACCGATGCATTGGTTTTCTCAACCGTTGAAGGTGATGGCTCTAAAGTTAAATTAAGTGAACAAATGGGAATGAAGTGAATGGTATGGACCTACGGTTGGGACTCCGAATAAAGGCCACACGGTAGTTTTGCCCAGCGTTATTGTCCCACCATTCACCTCCACCTGCGGAATATCGTACGACGAGATAGACGGTCCGGTCGATAAGGGTGGAGGCGTAGTCTTCCAATTTGATTGTATATTCAAAACGATCCCAAGCTCCAGATGCTCCCCTACCGACACTTGCAGCGACATCACCTATGGTGAGAGATTTCGTGGGCAGAATAGGTAACGAAGGCAACGACGTTTGATACCGAGCTGCGACTTCGGACGTCGTCTGCCAATCGTCAAGCGTGAACCTGACGAAAACCTGCTTCTCGTATGATATATTGCGAACGAGCACGGATCCCTTGAGCGCCAGGGTTGATTGGGGAAGAGTCAAGGACTCGAGTATGAGATTAGAACCTAGTATGGGTGCTGCAGGGTTTGGTACGGGGTCGGTGAATGGAGACAGGCAGTACGAGGGGTGAACCAATGGAAATGGGAACCGTGGAGCGTCTGAATAGCGAGAGGAGCCGACTTCGACCTCTGTCTCAGTTTCGGTCTCCGCATCCGACGCCGGAGCGGCTCGAAGCAGCGAAGCGGGTTTGGCGGAACGACTGAAGAGACGTACTGTTTCGAGCTGGTGGGTAGGAAAATGGACGTTTTTGGGGGCATGAGATTCGTGAGAAGGCGTAGATGGGGCAGAGCGGGCCCGGGCATGCTGGATAGATAAGGAGGGCATATCGGGGACAGAGGACGAGCGCGGGGACCCCTTGAGCGAAGATTTGAGGGGCCGGCCATTGGAGAGCAGCACGGGGGTCGAGTTGGTTCGCTGCGGGGGGGATGACCTACCCGGTAACTCTGGGCTAGGACTTCGTGGGAAGGGTACGGTGGCTAATTTCGTATCGACCCGCAATGATTTGGTGTCTGGGGTGGGGCTGAGGTCGTCATCGGAAGAACAGTCATTCTGAAAGTGAAAGACAGGTCTGGTGTTGTGTGTAATCCGTGGCAGCGAGCCAAGGGAGGTAAAGGCGCCTGAAGAATGAGTATACGAACGACGGTGAGTAGGGCGTCCTTGGGTAGGAGTGGGCAGGGAGTAGGGCATACGAGATGGTGGTCGCCAATTGGAAACGAATGCAGCCTTTTTTTATGATTCAGTTTCTCGTTTTCTTTTCAATGCTCCAATTTGGAATCTCCGATCTTTTTTAGGTCGCCCGATTCCATCTTGTGTCTTATCTGTCGTGGCTCCTCGATCTCATTGGCTGCCTTTCGGCACAGCATTTAAATTTTCCGCCACGCTCTAGATCTTCATCCCCATTTGGATATTCCACGTCTTGTTATCTGATCGCATTACTCGCCCATTTTGCGTAAGAGTTCCTCACCAGTAACGTCAAAAACACTCCTTGGAGCTGTGGATTCGTTGCCTTCGTCTCGCCACAATCACGTCTCGTAACACTTTCAATCCCCGGTATAGTTACTCTCTTCTTCAACTCTTCCTCAACTCAATTGTCTCAGTCTTCGGCTAAAAGTAGCTACTTATTCCGAATCTTCGGCGCAGAACTACTACGGTCCCTCCCTGCGCTTGTCGGACATATCCCTCACCACCGTTCCACTTTAAAATATACACGTCAAATAAACCCGCCAACCCGCCTCCATTCCACCGCTACGACACGTTCGTTCAACTCTGTTTATTATCCTGTTCATCATGAGAACCGCAGTCAACTCCTTTGGCATCTTGATATTCTCCGGTGATTCCTCTGCCTCCGCAACTCGGGCTCGAGCTTCCTCTCCCCCTGCTGTCCGACCTCCTTGTCCAAGTGTCTGTTTTATTCCCCATACTTGAACAATTCCCAGGCCAATTTTGTGGGGTGAGAGGCCGTACCTGTCCACAAACGAACATCCAAACATCTTCGCATGCGTCCAAGTTGAGAACTCAGGCTCAGACCCATGGCGACCCTTCAACGAATTACGTGTTCCCTTGCTACGGTAAGTATGTCTTCTTCTCGCATGCAGTATGTTTTCTGCTGCGCTGATATCACGCCCCATTGATTGACCGGTCCACACCTCCCAACTCACGGACTTCGCTTGAGACTCCCTCTGAGGTCGTAGTGCGAGTCGGGTTCGTATCAACAACGCTCTTTTCTTTTTTTGAAACTCAGAGGGGGACGCAACCATCACTGTTCACGTCTGTCGCTCTCTCTCTCCCTCTCCCTCCCTCTCTCCTCGGCTACCTTTACGGCGCATCAGCCCTCGTGTAATCTCATCACTATCATTGGCAGATCTATTGTTATCACTAACTTCTATCAATACCATCCTTGGGAACAGTTTAGGAATGACCTTTCTATCTAGTCATCGTATTTCTGACGAGAATAACTTAGCATCATCGTTCACTTGACATTCCCAACATATGAATCTGAGTCACTGAGTTTGAACCGTTATCTTCATCCAAGTCATGAGTACAACATCATCTGCCTTTCGTCCCTGGCTTATAAGGGTCAGTATCATTCGTCTCCTATTCAACCTCGGAGTCTGAATTCAGCTTATTCTTAAACGCACGTTTATCTTGCTCGAGAGCTCTTGACACGAATTCGTACTTATCTGGATCATTTGTCTAGACTTTGAAATGGTCTTTGCCTCGACTGTATCATTTACTCCTATGTACTTGCATTGTCGGGTAGGTCTTTATTCTAGACTATGTCCTACCGGCAAATAATGTTGGTTCCGGGTCTCGATCCGACATCGGTAGAGACCGGAAGAAAACCAACTGTCCACTACCATGGGGGCACCCAGAATTGAACTGGGGACCTGCAGAATATCTCCCCTTCTACGTTACTTCAGTCTGTCGCTCTCCCAATTGAGCTATGCCCCCTGAAAACACATCTTTACCCATCAATTTTGGCAATTGGAGTGACCACAGTATTCAAGGTCTGTATAAATTCCGCGCCAAAATATCTCCATCCGCACCAAGTTGTTCAACTCAGACACAAAGATAAGTAACCGAGTACTGAATTTAATCAAGAACATACGTCAGGAAAGCGTCACCCTCAGTAGTGACGCCCGCCGCGTCTTCTTTTTCTCGTCGATCCTCGAAGTGCGGATCAGGCCTGTGGAGAGGAAGAAGAGAGCGCACTAAATTCGATTTAGTGTGGATTATTCTTCCGGGTCCCTCCACGTATGTCTTGGTTACCTGGCGTCCACCGTCGCCTAATGTCCACCAAGTTCTTTAGCAACGCATGTATAGATAACTCTCGTTGCCTCGCCACTCCATGCTAACGTCAGTACTAGACACGTCTTGAATATTCCTTGGGGGCGCACACGAAAGGTTCTGAACTCCCGACTCTGGTTCTCACACTACACCCGAGGAATGAAGAACCAGTCAAGTTTCCACGCGTTTATTTTCTTGGGCGCAGCATGGGGACCCTGTTAGAAGCATGGAGGTGCAGGTTCGTAACTTTCCCAGCCCTGAATAATGTACCCGCCTCGATATGATACACTTCCCACGTCAGTTTTAACTTTGAAACGATTGAATGAAGGCTGGGCTGGGATATCAGAAGAAAGTTCCCTTACGAAATAAGCTCCCCGTGCTTTACTTATTGCAAAATTTTCAGTACGCTTTGCTCTGCAAGTTGGGGTAAGCCTGCACCAGCTTTCACGATGATGATTTCACTTTAATACGCGGACATAAATACAACCCAAAGCTGAGAGAGATGGAATGTAGCGTGACCGTGTTAAGAGGGGTTGAATTTGATATCGACGACATTGCCAAATAACGCGACACGCGTCGTATGTAATGCAGCCAGCTTTCCTTGTCTTTTCCAAAGCGTCCGAGTCGCCGCTTTGGGTCTGGGGCATAATATTAAATATCGCACATCCAGCTTGGATCTTCGGTTGTCAGGCAAGGGAGCGTTGTTCTCCTCCTCGGCTGTTCCTTGCTACACTGTATTGCTTCTATTATGTGTACATGGCATGTATGACCCTCGCCTATTTGCGAGTGTTCCCTGCTGAAATCCGGGTGAGCGCTAGAGAATTACCGCTCATTTTAGCATACTTATTCATTCATGATATTTGCTGATTTGTCTCAAGGTCCCCGCACTCCAGACATCCTATCATAATTGGTTGCGCATTAAATAATATCAAGCAGCCTCAAAAATGGAACGGAACGCGATCGAGATGAATTTTGATTATTGACATACTTTTCATTTTAGTTGGACGGTGATTGGATAATGCGCCGTTTGTAATACATACGAAAATTTTCGTTGTTCGTCCCTCGCGGCTCTCATTGTAAAGATGCTCCGGGGCATTAGAGCAATAGCAGGATGCTGAGGACGAAGAAATTGACGTTGTCGGCGGTGCGGATTACCAGATCAACGTTATCGGTGGGCTTATTGAAGGGAGCATCGGCGGTGATTACCGGGGATGGTTCAGGTTGTGCGTCGGCGTCCATCTGCTAGTGATAGTAGACAATCAAGCTAAGGCTGGCTGCTCCGTGCTTGTGCCATCGTGACTGATGGACCTCACCCTCGTAGAACTGCGTTACCAGCGCTTCGAGTTGTTTCATTCCATAGGAAGAATCCCGAGTGTCACAAAGCAACATGTGCTTGAAGGTTCCTATACGCGTTGACGTCGCATTTTTTGGCGCTGTAAATAAGAAAGAACATTGATACAAGACGAAATCCAGAAAATGATTATTCATTCGGCACTTGTCGAGTCACAATTACTCCTTCACTTCGAACGATCATTACGCTTCGCAATTGGATCGCTCAGAAAAAGTTAATCGTAGCTCGGATGTTAAAAGTTAGTCGTAGCTCGGATGTTAATAAGACGTCAGCTTGGTCCGTGACTCGATGCTGGCGGAGCGGAAGCTTAGTGGATTATCATCTCCGTGGAACCTTTTCCGACCGTGTTGTAGAATCTCAAGGACTCTCCCGTACGTACGAATATTCATTCGATGTTACGGGACATAAATTTATATGCGGCTCTTTGCATAGTATAATGTTGTTTACCTGATGAAGACATCACACGGGTGACTGCGAGGAAGGAATCGCTATTCAGAAAGAACGTGATTAGATTAGTGATTGCCGAATGTCATCTCGGTGAGTTGTTATTGTATGAGGAGGGAAATGCAACTGACGCAAAGCAAATCATAATGTCCTATTCCTAGTCTATGTTCGAACTGGCCCCGCCGGCCCTTCGTCCAGTCTACGTTCAAGGATACCTTTGATGGTCTACCAGGAAAGAGGCGCGTTAAAAATGTCGCATTACTCACCCTCTGGTGTCCGCCTAGCAATTTCCTCCGCCAATAATCCTGCGAATCGATGAATTTGCTTGACGGCCATTCTTGTCCATTCATCATGGTCCCACTCGGCGATACTCATCACGACAGCCCATCTAGCGCTACTTCTTCTCAAGACTACAATAAAACTTGCACGTTCACCTCGCCCAAATAATCACGCTATTAGGTGTAGGTGCGCAAGTCCCCATCTCCTGATCGCGTCCAATACGACGCCGGTTTGAGATACCAAATCGACAGGATGGCGTGGATTTCAGGAACAATAGCTGTGGAGCTTTGGCCTTGTAACCATGTCATCTCATCATCCTGCATGGGATCGAATCCCACCTGCGCCGCCTTTCCACATTTCCTGTGATAATCCCAAAGACGAAAGTGCTGCAGGATGGAGATGAGCAGGACGAAGCTGGGTTTATACGCTCAGGGCTTGGACGTGTTTTGTCGGCTATGTTCAATTCTTCGTGGGCAAACGAGCGCTGCGGGGCCGAGCTTGACTGCTGGTGCTGTCAATGGCGTGTATGACCCTCCGCATTGCTGCCGGTATGCGATCCGCCTCGAGACATGACATGTTCGACAGGCTGGTCTGCCTTGAAGTGTTGATTTGCTGTGGTGGAGCAGAACCCTGTCAAGGACAACACAAGAGGCATCGTCCCGGGAAGTTCTACATGGCGCGTTGTCCGTGGTCGATATGTTAACGATAGATATGTGCATTCTACAATCCATACTCTCAAGTTTGTCGTGCTCACAGTTTCTTAGTGGATGATGCCAGAAGTCCGATATCTACTCGACATTATGGACAGTAGACATACATCTAGCTGTTAGCGCCGTATACCATAATTGTCTTATCGACGTTGGAATTGAGGGATATTTCGCATGCACGCCTTGGATGATATTTCGGTGTGTTATACATCATTTGTATAACACCGGTCGTCCGACACAACACAAATAATTATGCCTAGTTTTGGCCTCTCGTGTATATATTGTAAAACCTTTGTTCACCAACCACTGCTTCGTCATCACTTTGCCCAATCAATGTTCAGAGGCTCCTATGCCAATGTTCAACAGAAATGAATACAGTTGAAGATATCGACGGACTCACCTGCGAAATCCGCCTATCGATCTCCTCCGCTACTAACCTCGCGAATCGATGGATCTGGTTACCGGCGACTTCAGCCCAATTTGCGCCGCACTGAGAGATACTGTTCGCGATCGCTTGGGCAATGATATTTTCATCAAGAGCAATATCTGATGAAGGTCGTCCTAGCACTTCCGCCATCACAGTGACAAGATAATTATTTAACCATCCATGCGCATAAAGGGTTTTATCTCCTATTGTCCATGGGGTCGTATACCCCCCACACAATGTACACCAATCATTGGAGCCTAAGAAGAGGAAGTCAGATGTTTTCCCTTTCAGCCATGGCATGTGGTTCTCTGGTGTGAGGGCCTGAGCGGCTTTCCCGCACCTCCTATGGTAATTTCGGAGACGGACGTATTGGAGGGCATCAATACATCTCAGATCCTCGAGTTCGACTTCGGAGTCGAAAGGCGCAGTGAGCATGTTCTTTGCTGCCGCCTCGGCCAGTTCCTTCCATCCATTGCCGACTGCATGAGCAAAAACCCCCATCGCATGCTCCTTTATCAGAGACGATGCAATTACAGTCTGAATGAACCGCTCCAACGTATGATCCATACAGTATTTGTCCAATACCTTCCCTACTGCCACGAGCTGCTCTACGCTCTTGATCTCCGGTGAGGCGTATGGGTAACAGAATAAGAGGATAGTTCGGAAGGTATCACTGTCTTCCTTCACTTCAAGGACGGGAAGACCGTCTCTCTCCTCTGTGTGCTGGTTGGGTTGCAGAACGTGGCGGAAGAACGACGATGGGGATCGCAGCGATAGCAGCACGCTGAGGACGAAAAAGTCGACATTGTCGGCTGTGCGGATCACCAGATCAACGCTATCGGTGGGATCGTTGAAGGGGGCGTCGGCGGTGGAAGCATTGCGTGGCTTGGTGGTTTCCATTGCTAGTGGCTGATGCGGGAGATGGGGGAGCAGGCCTCAGGTTTTATACTTCTTTTGCTGCCGCCTCGTGGCTGGCGTGTTTATGCCTCCGGGCCTTTTATACGTGAAAGAGGCGCTTCGAAATAGTATACAGTTGTCAAACTCTTCCTTTTTGCTCTTTTGGCATCCAGGAATCTCATATATAGTAGCCTAGGGGAGACTAAGTATTTAGCACTAGTTTACAGACACGCGTGAAAATTTATCTCTGTGTAGTGAAACAAATCCGACTCCTCTGATGCGAAAATCTTAACAATGGACGCCAAGTTTGACTACTTGCTTAGTCGATAGTGCACTGTGTCTCAACCGCATCTACGAAATAATCTTACGAAATAATCTTGGGAACTACTTTAGGAATAGAAACTTCTCGATGCGCCTTGGAAAGCGTGTAAGGATCAACGTTCTCGTTCCGATGCGTATCTGGCTCGTAAAATCACGTTCATCACATCGATATCTCCCTGGTAGGTTGAGGTTTGAGTACCTCGTTTGCGTGAGGACTAGAGCTTGGGCCATCGATAAATGTCAACTGCAATATATAATGAAAAGTACAACCATGTCCTAAGTCAAAGCAACCGTTCGACTATCGTTACTTCTTCCAATCGATGTTCAACGGCACCTATGACACGTTCATACGATACGTCATGCCGGCACCACGTTTACTCACCTGCGAAATCTGTCTGTTGATTTCCTCTATGAGGCGCTTCCCGAATTTGCGAATCTGGCTGAGAGCAATCTTCATCCATTCTTCATTGGCGTTGGGGCACTGCGAGACACTCTTCGCGACTGCGTGGGCAATGATACCTTCATCAGGGGCGGTTTCCAGGCGGGGGCTTCCCAGCGCCCACACCTTCAGTGCTGCAGCATAATCGGCCACCCAGTAGTGAGCGATGTACCCCAAACCGGAACCACCGTCTATCTTTTGCTGTAGGGGCGTTCCACAAAATGCACAGGTATGCTGGTATCCTGTTCTGGGTCGTAGGAACAATATATCTGAAATGTTGCCTCTCAGGAATGGCATGCGTATATCTGTTTCGCCCGACATGACGGCCTGGGTGGCTTTCCTACACCTCCTGTGATAATCTTGAAGGCGAATGTACTGGAGGGCATCAAGGAGTTTTAGGTCCTCAAAGTCAGGGTGTTGGGCGAGAGGTATTGCGAGCGTGCTCTTCGCTGCTGCCTCACCTAGTTCCTTCCACCCGTTGAGAACGGCGTGGACAAAGACCAGTAGGCCTTTCTCTCTGATGAGAGGCGACGCGATTACGGCCTTGACGAACTGTTCACAAGCGTTATCCATGCAGTATTTGTCGAGGGCCTTTCCCACCACCACGAGCTGCTCGATGTTGTTGATCTCGGGAGAGACACACGGATAGCAGAGCAGGAGGATAGATCGGAAGGTGTGGCTGTCCTCCCTGACCTCGAGGATGGGGAATCCGTCCCTTTCTTCCGTATGATGGTTATCTTGCAGAACGTTACGAAAGAACGACGATGGGGATCGCAGTGATAGAAGTGTGCTGAGGACGAAGAAGTCGACGTTGTCGACTGTGCGAATTACCAGGTCGACGCAATCAGTGGGGTCGTTGAAGGGGGCGTCGGCGGTAGTGACATTACGCAGCTGGGTGGTTTGCATTGCTGGTAGGAAGATATGTATGAAGATATATGTAAGAGATGGAGGGAGGAGGTTCTGTGCTACTTTTGCCGCCTCGTGACTCCAGCGCTTATGCATTCGGACCTTTTATACGCAAGGAAAGAAGCGCTTCGAGGATGCCGTTAAATGCTTTTTTTGTTTTTTGCTCTTTTAGCACCTAGAAATTGTAGGATTAGCACTAGGGATCTGGATATGCTTGAGAATATACCTACATGTAGCGAACAAGTATGACTCCTTTAATGTAAGACTCGGAGTCTTCAGTGGAATGAGTTTCATATTTCGAACGACTGTCACGTGCCTTGAGTAATACATCCAACCATATTGCGCTCCTGCTATGCCTTCTACTCTTCACTTTTTGTATAACGCTATTGATATCAGTATGCTCCTTCCTCTTTCGATCGCCCCTTTGGTGCCCGTACAGTCTCTTTATCTTGGATGAACGAGCACTGCCACAAGGGTCACCCCTTGCAGGTACAGTTAGAAATCAAATTAGGCATAGAGACGCGTACACGTAGGCGTTGCGCTGACAATGACATTGAACCCAGGGACTTCGACATTGCTATCAAGCAATTCTTCTACGTTACCCTGAAGGATCCAGAACCTTTGAGATGACAGTCAGTGGAGATTCGAATGTAAGGGTGGAGACTGACTGGAAAACAAGCCTGGACCACAAAGCTGTTACTTGCATCGTTTTCAGTAGCAAGTCTGGTCCAAGCGTTGTAGGAGGTCGGATTGAGTTCTGTTGTCTGCCTAAGAATATATCAGATAAGAAAAGTCACATCTACATGCAAAAACATGGGATTGAGTGCTGTATGTGCCCTAACCACAGTCCTAAATCATCATGCATTGTCTGTCAGCATTTGCCCTTGGCTCTCATAGAGGCTCCTTCCTCATGCTGCGCTCGGAAAGTCTGGTTATGGTATTCCTATGAAGCTCAAGCATAGTGAGGGCGTGTCAAGCAGCGAGGGCTCTTCAGACAGCCCAAGATATGGAGGGAACACTGAAGAAATTAAGCAAAGAAACAGGATCAACGCACCCAGGCTTGAAACAATATGAATGTATCGGGAATCGGCGCTTGCTTGGGTGCCTTGATGTCATCTCTGGCACGACTATTCCTGGAACCACAACGACGCGACAACGATAACGAGGACAATCCATAATGTCGGTAGCAACAGTGACGGTGCTGCCACGAGAGCCCCGGTTCCCCCACCTGCTTCCCCCAGTGCCTCGTACTCGTCCTATACCACTGCGAAACGCCGGTTACGAGCCCATGTACGGCCGAATGAAGGAATACCGCGACCTGCAACGCGAGATGGACGAGCTGAGTGAAGAAGAACACGAGCTGGAGGAAATGGTGCATACCCTTTGCCTCGCCACGCGTCTCTATCACTCACTTTATCCAGGATAATAACATCCGTACCCGTGGTTGCAAGACCGTCGTGCCCATCGGACGCGTCAAGACGCAGCAAGACGAGAGGAAAGGGGTAAGGGTAGTGCTTCTCCCTTGTTGGTCACCGTAGTGAAAAAATGTGAAGTCAGGTGAAGACGACGAGGGGGATTCTGCCATCTCTGGTGGGCCTCCGTCTGTGATGGAAAGCGAAGAGGAGCAAGAGCAAGAGGAGGAAGAGGTAGAGGTAGATTTGGATGCCAGTATGGAGGATCTGGATGAAGAGTCGAGCGACGAGGAAGAGGAAGAAGAACAAGACCTAGACATGGATATTCCTGAGGATATCGATGCCTCACACTCATTTTAGTGGGCGTCGCGATATTTAGCAGCAGCGAGTTTCACTGCAAGCGCATTGGAAATGCATTGAAGAATCTTCTGACAGCGATTGAGAGATACTCGACTTCACGACAACCCAGCAACCTCGATCGCTCTTCTGGAACCCGCGAGCTCCTCCTCTTCAACGTCGTACACGTTTGCTCCTTGAAAAGACTCCTTATTTGATTCCTCGGTCCTTTGGCATGCCTTGAAGTATTGGAATACAGATGGATAACGGACGAATGCTATAGTGTATCATTCTGTTGTACAAAATCTTATCACTACATGCATCCCTGAGACACGAAAAGACAACAAGGTAGAATCAGCTATTGCTGAAAACGTTTTAATAATGGCTGGATATCTCCAGTTCAAAATGCAGCGTTATCTCACGGACGAAGCTTCACAAGAGTCCAACTTGTGTATAGCACGCCGTTTGATAGCATTGTCAATCAATGACTGTTCCACTGTCGACTGTTCATGCAAGTGAACATCGACTGATGCCAGCTTCGGAAGAAAAGTACCATCATCGAGTAATTTTTGCGTAAACTGTTGGGAAATAGGGTAGTAAGCCCTCAACAGTGGTACCGTAGGTTTGCAGATGGTCAAATACCGGAGTTCTTGTAACGAATTGAGGATTTCTACCAAACCCTGAGAGCGAAGGGGGATCTTGTCGATGATGAGATCCCAAAGCGACGAGCAACAACTAAGAGTGAATAGTGCAATGGACTGATGCTCGACCACAGGCCCAGCACAGGTACACAATCCACGATGACCAGGAAGCAGATGGAAGGAAGACATAGTGCCCCGAGATACGTGCCAAAAGATCTATGGGAGACACACAATGCGAGGGGTATGAGACTCGCTATCTGAATAGTGTCATGGCTGTGGAGTGCCGATGATGGAACCACCATGAGTCTCTCGAGATTCATGAAAGGCCTAGCTCATCTCAGCCCGTAGAATGTAAGACCAGACGTGCCTTCGGGGTAGGGCTTCAATATAAGGTCCTAACTGTAGGATAGGGCGGCCCACGAACCTCCAGAATGGATGCAATGTTAAAATGAAGGGTACGAAGATTGGGCGCATCATGTAATCCGAGCAACTCGCCAACCGGAGTGACAGGGTTTCCGACAGCCTTCAAACTCTGTAACATGTCCTTGTCGGGAGGAATTGGAAACAAGAAGGGACCGACGTGCATGGAATCAGCGAGAGAGTCGAGCTTTCACCATCGGCGAACGTTGGTATGCAAGAGCGCATACATGGAGTGAAGGGAAGTTGGTAACGGGTATTGTAAGAATTGTTGCGAATTGTGATGGAAAAAGGGGGAGTTCCGAGTAGTTCAACATACAGAGCTAGAAACCTTACCCGTGGTTCCACCGGTTTAAGATCGCTCAACAAAGGGAGATAGACGTTGGACCATAACATAGGATATGACAATGCAGCTTTGCACCATGCCGATCAGACGGAGGAAAGGCGTAGAATAGTGTGCTGCTCCCCTTTGGTCCGTGGCCTCACAAACTTCTGTGAAAGTATCCCCTAGTACATCAAAGGAGAGGTACTCAGCCCCCATTTCCCGTGCATCCGTACAATAGGTTAGCGGTACAGAAAATACATGCAGAGTTCATGATTCACGAAACCTTTAAGTACTCCAGGATCCCGATACCTGAACGACGCGACACGACAAGGCTTCCAGCTCGCCTACGGCAGGTTTTCCATTTCCTGTTCAAAATGGGGAGTTATCCTTCTCCTCAAAGAGAACGCTTCGTTCGTGTCAAGATTGCAAAGAGCGTTGCTTGATTATGTCATCGATCTTCGACTTCCATAATTGACGCACTATGCAGCTGCAGGTCGACGGAAGCAAGACTCGGAAGGAAATGGACATCATGGAAATTTTGGAGGAATGTCTCCGAGACAGGATAATAGGCACTTAACAATGAAACTGTTAGCTTATGAACAGTCAAATGTCAGAGTTCCTGCAGTGGAGTGAGAATTTCAGCTAATCTCAGGGGTTGAAGGGGGTGTTTGTCGAAGATAAGCTCCTGCAGTGATCAGGCACATCTACTGATGAATAGGATGATGGGCCTGTGGTGGACATTGCCAGCCAAAGTACATTCTAAGTATTTTAGAGCAAAGGAAAGGAGATGGGGAAGGGATAGCCCTTGTAAATATGTCACAAATGAAGTCAGAGAAGGGATGGAAATACAGAGTGTGAGGGACATGGGCTTGGCTTCAATAGTGACAAGAGTCTCAGTTGCTGATCTGGGCATAAACATGAGCCTCTTGACATTGGAGAACTAATATGCATGGCAGTTCATTGCTCCTTGGATTACTGGGATGTTTTGGGCAGCCTTCCAATATGAGGTCTTTGACAAAGTTGGAACAATGAAGAGGAAGTACTGTATACATGTGAGGATGAATGGTATGTAAGGCAGGCACCTTTTTCTATTCAAAAGCAGTTTGCTGAGAGGCTCAGAGGTAACAGTAGCAGGGATAAGCCTGGGGCTCTCCAGCATGTACATTTCACCACAAAAGGAAGAGAAGAGAGGAGGGCATGCACATGAGGTAGCATAGTGTGGCATCCCATGATGTCCAGCTGGCACCAATGGTACATATTGATGCATAACAGGGTGTATATTCTCAGGGTAATGGGAAACTGGTGGCTATTGTTGTCATAAATGAACCTGTTATTGCAGATTGTAATAGACATTGGAACAGATAGATCATTGAATGTATAAAGAAAGTAGGTAGCCCTTGCTGAGCCTCTGCCAAATGAGATGATTCAGATCAGCTCAACATCAGAAGGTAGATGTAGGACCATAGCTTGGGATATGCCAATGCAGCTTAGTGCTGAAATGCTGAGAAGTGGCACTAAATGAATCAACAATGTGCAGGATGCACACCATCAAATCACTAATATCAAATCACAATGTGGTTCAAGGGAGGAATGGTAATACTGGGATTCCAAGTATGTAGAGAAATGTAACATAGATGAAGTACAATAAAATGTGTTTCAAAGATGTATATTGTTGTTTTGCTCAAACAAAGCTGTCTGTGTCACTGAACACAACAAAACTTATCTCAAACAGTCTGTCTGATGCAGGTTCTGAACTGGTACTGTCTGCCTAGTGCAGTTTCTAGACTGGTACCATGCACCTGGTTGTGACTTATATATAAATATTGGCTGTTCTGAACTGTCTTGGGTCTGTTCTGACTGTCTGATATAAAATTTTGCTTGCTTTCTGGGGTTCTTGCACAAAACAAAGTGATCTGATCACCATAATGCTATTCAGATTGAGTCTATGACTCAAAGCTCTTAACCAAACACAACCTGTACTATTTGCTTGGTAGCATTTCAGGAGGGGTCAGAAACCTCTCTTCCCTCTATATACGACCAGGTATTTATACTTTCTAGCTACCCATGGCTGACTAACATAATCAACTACTGACTAATATGCTTGCTGACACAACCAGAGAGGCTAAACTCATTACCTGACAGATATGAACTTATACACAGTTACCTGGTTGATTGATTGGGCTGAGCCCTGGTCCTTTGTGAGCATGCCAATCATGTAGGTCCCTGTTTCCAGACCTGAAAACCTTGCATGTTGAACAGAGAGGCCTGCTAATGCTCTGGTCTCTGCTAGACATAGGGACATCACACTCAAGGGAACTATGCCCTCTCCAGATAATTACTTGCTTAGTGTATCTTACTACAGGGGGTACAGAGTAGCCAACTGGGTAAAAAGTGATAAATATATCCTCTTTTCTACCTTGTATGGTTGCCTGGCACATCAGTGCCATGTTAAATAGACAGAGGAAAGATGTAGAGTAGCATGGTGTTCTCCATTGGGGTCCATGACCTCACAAACCTCCACAAAAATATCCTCTAGGATGTTGAAGAGTGATTTCATACTGGAAACAGATCAATCAAGTCCTCTCAGATAATATGAATATGGCTTAGAGTGACCAGGTTCAATAGCCAAACTTGCACATTAAACAGATTGGAGGTCAACTTTGAAGGATGAACAATATTGCTGAAGAATAGGGCATCCATGGTGTATTTATATAAGGCAATGGATGGCAGAGTGGGGATATTGGTACATAAAATATTAGCTATGCCACCCTCTCAGATTGTGGTGCTCTACACCAAAGATAAAACTGTATGTCTCTCTTCTCCTTTCTTCTTTCCTTCCTGACTTCTCTTTCAGACCTAGTTTCTGGAATACAATTACTCCCATCATCCCTTCTCCTTGTCCTTGCTGCTGTACTTCTGCATATACAGCACTTGGAGTCTTGGCATTCATGCACATAGGGCTCAGATCCAGGAGAGATATGAGTGTCTGGATACTGGGAGTAGATATGAGTGTACTCTGGGGCGGACAAGTTGATGGAACAAGCTCGATCTGGTATACATCATGTTGCTTGATATGCCAGCGCATTCCTGTTGGTTCATCAGAAACTCACTGTTTTTGAATTCATATGACAGCAGTGTCAACTCTGGCATCCATTTCCATGAACTTCAGACTACTTATTCGGAAGATGCTGCGAGTTGAGATCCAAATTTCACCATCTTTGGGGTGCAGCAAGTTCATCAGGCAAGTGCTTTCCTATCAATGGAGTTGATTCAGGACTACAACAACCGATACATTACCTCCCGAGTTATCAAAAGGATGGGCATAGACACTACAGCTATGCCTGTGCTTGTTGAAATCTTGAATCATCTGGAATTGCCGCGATACCCATGGCTATTTCAGACAGTTTCATAATCCCACCATCTGTTCAATCTCTGAGGTGATGAGAATGATTTACGGGATTACAACTGCACTTTGATCCTCTAGCAGCAATTACAAGGGTATATTCATATAGTCTTCCTTATCTTCGTTTATGAGAATTGCGTCATGTTGCACTGGAAAATGCGAGGACTCTAAAAGCGCGCGAATATGTTATACTTGCGCCCTTTCCCCTCGAATTTGTCTTGGCAACTAGCGATTACAATCTCCTCGTTCCGGATGAAGCCAGGACGGTATGTCGAGCCATGGTTGTCGAAGTCCTTCTCAAATCCGATACGCGTCTCCGTCATGCATAAGTCCATCCCGCCTGTTCGCCTCGGCTTTGACACGACGAGGTCAAAAACCCGTGCTGGATATAATATGCCGGGCATTTCGAGGCCGGATAATTCATTAGCTGAAGAAATGAATACGTTCTTTGATGCTTGAGAAGAGAAGAAATGGTCGTAGCGGTTGTGGTGAGAACCCGTCTGTCTCATTCGTCATTTCGGTGAAGGGACCTCCTTAAAACTTCGACGTATCCAACACAAGAATTTATTTCGCGACGGTCCACAATCTTTCCGACATCCAGAATAGACGCATTTACTTACTACGCTCCGTCTTTGCAATCTGATCGTTGGCTTTTCGGCGCTATGTGGCGCCGCACGTTGTTCATCCATGTTTAGATCCTACGGCACTATGCTTTACAGTAAATGTCGTATATACTACCCGGAACACAGAGAACTTGTCTGTCTTTCCCTGCCATGTCTTCCCGCGCCTCCCGTTCTCGCTCTCGCCGCCAACCAGGAATTGAACCAAGCACGTCGGGACCACCAAGGTCACGTTCTGGCACCGGTACGCGTCATTCTTCCAAACGATCCGCTGTGAAACAGCCCGGGGCACCTTCGGCATCACAATCTCAGCCTCGACATCGGCCCCGCACTCGCTCTTCCCACGCTATTGCCCAAGGTGTCGAGACTGGCACGATTGGTAGTGGATATGGTCCTTATTCAGTAAGTATCTGTTTATTTTCTTGACAATTCTCTAATGCTACTGCAGTACAAACTTACCCAAGCCACTGATGGTGGAATGTATTTTACATCGCATTTTTTCACGCCTCCAGTCGCGCCTCCAGTGCAGACCAACGCAGTGGCCACCACTACTGTTCCCCGGGTTCAATACCTCTAGGACAAGGATCCAGAACTTGATGATATCCTCCATAATCCTGACCCCATCATCGATGCCAAAATAGACCGGTCCTGTCCCCTTTTCTCCTCGCGCGGCTGGGAGAACGTAAACGCACTCGAGATCACCCTTGTGGGGCTGATCGCTCTATTCCTTGGTTTTCCCATCGTCAGCCATTACACACGCACGGTCAACACTGTGCCTGGATATAATCTTGGCGAAATCAATTCCACTGGGCAGGTACCGGACCTTCCTGGGTTCCCGAAGCTCATAGATGTGGATACTCCCTAGGAGGCGTACTCGCGTACGAGGCACGATGGGAAGCAGTACAACTTGGTGTTCAGCGACGAGTTCAATACGGATGGACGTACGTTCTATTCTGGAGATGATCCCTATTGGGAGGCAGTTGACTTCAACTATTGGCCCACTGGTGATGTTGAGTGGTATGATCCAAGTGTATGTCTGCTTAGGCTATGTAGTAAACCATATTCCCATTCAATTTGTTGTTATTTAGGCAGCCATCATGCGAGATGGCAAGTTGGTGCTTACGATGACGGAGGAAAACATTCACGACTTCAATTTCAAGAGCGGTCCGTTTACATTTTAAAATCGATGCTCTCCGCGTAATTGACGTGCTGATAGCTATGGTTACCTCATGGAACAAATTGTGCTTTACTACCGGTTATATCGAAGTTTCGATCAGCATGCCTGGCAGTCTGAAGGCAGGCAGGTTTATGGCCTAGTGAGCTGATGGTGGTTCGTAGGTGCTCAATGACTTCTGACGACTTTTAACAGCTGCACGGACCATGGGAAACTTGGCATGAATCCTTCTCATCCCTTCCAAAGTATTGTTCTCACCATGTTGCAGGGTCGCGCTGGCTACGGCGCCATTACGGATGGAACGTGACCGTACAGCTACGACTCCTGTGACTTGGGCATATTCCCGAATCAAACAACAACATCTGGCGAACCAACATTATCCATTAGCTACCTCCCCGGGCCAACGCCTCTCTGCATGTACATGCGAGGGATCTGACCACCCAGGACCCACCACCAGCACGGGGCGGTGTCCCCGAAATTGATATCATCGTACATCAAATCGACACGACTATCTGGCAAGGTCAAGTTTGGCAGAGCTATCAGGTCTCACCATTCAATTATCACTATCAGGCTGATCATTCACCAAACGTGACGACTATTTACGATGATACGATAACCGACTTTAATACGTATAATGGGACTGAATATAGGGCATATGGGTATGAGTGGTATTCGAATCCGGATAATCGCGATGAGGGGTATATCACTTGGTATAGCGATGGTGTGGAGTCGTGGACAATGACGTCTGGAACCATAGGAGCCGATTCCACAGTGGAGATCAGCCAACGGCTCATCGCAGAGGAACCTTTAGTAGGTGCTGTTCCGAATATTTGCTCAGAGTCATTCGGAATTGACATACGTTATGTAGTACATCATCCTCAACCTGGGCATATCGCCCCAGTTCCAGGCACAGAATTACAAGCACCTCACCTTCCCGAGTTCGATGTACATCGACTACGTGCGGGTGTGTCAACGTTCTGGAACGGAGAAGCATTCAATTTCACCTACAGCGAGTTAGCCATCCATAACGTATGTGCAGAGAGCTACGACTCGCGAAGCTTCAAGTTCTCCCGGCTTTCAATGCGACAGCAACCAAGATGTTTGGATGTTGGGCGTGCGAAAAGGACAAGGACGATCGTCGGGTACCAGTAGGTGCAAATGATGATATAATCAAACCTTATTTTGACCACAACACAACCAACTGGAACTTGTACTCCAACAGGTGGGTACTGTGCATACTGTATTATTTATTATTCAACCTTTATATTACGCTCACGTTCAGCGGACTGGGCACCACGAAAATTTTGGCCGACTCATCACCTTGGATACCGACGCTGATTTTATATCTGTCGTTCTCGCGGCTCTCTAGTAGTATTTGCTTCCTAGTGTCGACTTCTGCCTCTAGAAATCCTCACGATACGATACATCATCAACTTCGATGGTCCCCTTCGGCATAGGACACTTTTAGCAGTGGTTGCAACATACGGCTGCAAGCAGGCTCTCCTCCCTCTGTCTGGATCACGTCAGGACCTGCCTTACTAGGGAAAAGCGCCTGAAGGTACCGAATTGGATTGCCTGTGTTCCTGGTCTATTCGGTGCGCCCTTGTTCCTTTCTGGCAGCCCCGCCATACCGTAATCAATTCGGCAACATCCTATAACGGCTATTCCTATGGATTGGTTACTACTCACCTAACAGTTGGCTTATAAGGCAGAAAAATCGTCGCGTCGTTCAACCAATCCATCAGATTGAGGCCTTTAAAAGCCCGGCATGTTCAGCTTGTTACCCAAATGCTGTCCCCCCACTTTTCCTTCAGAACGCTCCCTACAGACGTTCTGCACCTCTGCTCCCGACTCTTTTCCACCGTGGCTCGAGGAACCCAGCGATGGCAATGCCCAGACTGCACCGTGATGGTCTCCCGACGTCAAGATCTCGACAGACACATGAAGATACACTCCAAAGCTGCGGAGAAGTTAGCAGCTTGTATTCTTCCTCTTGGGTCATGCTCATCATTGAGGTAGCCACGGTGTTTGTCCAGATAGTCCGGTCATACCTCTCCAAAAGAGCAATCTTGACACTCACAGGCTCAGACACCAGTGCGTCCACTATTCTACTTATCTTCTTACTAAAGTGACACGCTCCATCAGTTCTGGTAACGAAGAGTACAAATGCATGGACGCCACCGACTGTACTTGGGGCGCAAGTACCCAGGACGCTCTCACTCGACATCGGAGAAAACACCAAGCCACCATTCCACCTTGTGGAGACAGTATTTCCAACGGCACTCCCTTCGAAATTGAACCCACCGCCGATCCCTCACCTTCATCGTGGTTGAACCATGTCAACGCTCCAGCCGATGGCACCGACCCTAGCGGAACGTTCGTAGACAGTGGAGCATCCCCATTCGACGGACCCTCACGAGTCACACCCGGGAACGAGGATGACTACTTCTGGACCTCCCCCGAGACAGGCTTCCAACACGGTAATACACGCTACTCCCCCGAGGCCAAACAGCTGTACCCCGCCGCAAGCGCCGGTCCCTCTCTCGACGATGATGAGATCGTTCCCATCCCGTCCCTAGGAGGAAATTTGGAGGAGGTTGGCATCAGCTTGGTCCCGCTCATCAACAGCGATCCCTTTGGATTAATAGCAGACGCGATGGCCAGCATGAACGCGTTCAACATGCTTGTCCCTGCTGAGGCTCCCACCGGACCGTATTACGCACATGACCCGGATCCCCACGCGTCTTCATCTTGGGATGGGCCGGACTTTGGAATGGCGTAATGGACAGTGGGATTTGGACCGTTTGAGGCCTTTGGACGAGGACCGATCTACTCGTGGAGGATATCGACGAGCGAGGACTGTATCATCGTTTACCATTTAGCAAAAAGTAGGACACGTCTTCATGGACCTGGTTATGGGCTCTCCTTTGTGCCCCGTTTTGGACGACTTCTCGTTATGGCCGTATGCCCCATTTGGATCGTACTTGGTATTTTTCTCTTTACTTTCCTGTTTACATGGTATCTACGTACCTTGGCCTAGTCGACACCTTGACCAGTTTTCTATAGGTTCGTCTTGTATAGATTTCTCATCGGGAATGTGCAGTACTACAGTTCATGAACTGAGTACTGAGCCCTTAAAGTAGTCCGAATAGCGCTGGATTCCATCCGTGAGTACTTTTGATGTCCTATTTATAATACTCTACGAATCAGTGTATGCAGACTGGTTATCGCAACTGTTTCTTAAATGTATGTGAAACAGTTCCTCTGAGCCAGCGACCGTCAGAAAATTCCCCTCGCCCGTCTGGTTGTATCAACAATTCATTTCTAGAGTATCGTGACGCGTAGAGCAACAGTGAGATTGGTTCTACGTTTGGACGTGCGCCTACAATGCTGGTACAGATTTCAAGTCGCGCTCATCTCCTTCGATCAGAGTCCAGTTCACGACTTCTCTTCATATGGCCAGTTTTACGAAACTAGATAGCACTTCCGCTTTCATGCAGAGGCAAGAATACTGTTAAGGAGAATGTAAAACGTAGTGAGTTGTTATTTTATGTATTTTGATATTCAGATCTTTTGAACTTTAGTCCAAGAAACCTTGAAAAATATTTGGCTGTATAGCTTCCAGGTCCTCATTGGCCACATCACTATATCACTTTGTCCACTCAATGTTCAGAGGTACCTATAGTGATTGTCGAAGATGTGATACTGTAAAGTGCTACCTCATCTACCCACGAAATCACCCTATCAACTTCTCCTGCCAGCAGCTTTGCAAATTGGTGAATCTTTCCGGTGGCAATGTCTTTGCTCTATTCTTCAGTTGGGCACTGGGAAGTGCTATTTGTGACTGCTTCAAAGATGATATCATCATCCAAAGTGACCTTGGTGCATGGTCATAGTAGCATGCCCTTCATCACTGCAGTAAATGCTGGAGAATATCCATATGTATACCTTTACCTTCTCTTTTTGATTATCACTTGGTTTCATTTACTATATCTTTCAACTATCACTTATTCCTACTTACTACAGTTGACTATTGCACAATGCATGATATTGAAATGCATAGGTCTGACTTTGCATACAGATTGAGCTGGAACACAGTCAGAGAGCAGGGAAATGGGCTAGAAATGCATATGGTTTTAGTTAGAAATATGCATTGTCAGATCCAAAACTGTAGTAAGCCAATATGACATTATGCATGTATTAGAATGATGAAGAACATAATTTGTTTGTATGGACTATGACAAACAGAAAAAAAATTATTGTAAAGTGGTGCAGTCTATATCTCTATAAACATGTCTCTTAAACCAACACAAAAACCATGTGCTAAATCTGCAAATCCATATGAGCATATAAAACAGAAGGAGAAAGTCCCAATGTACACATCATCAGCTCAGCCTCCAAAGTAGACCTCCCACTCATATCTCACAACAGGAGACTGGCTTGTAGTATTCAAACATGTTGATGACCATCCTTTCTATTGACATGCTGACATTGTGGCATATTTGACAAACTGAAAGGAAGGTGCACTGCTCTTTATACAACCAACTCTTTCATAAAAACTGGTGTTAAGCCCAAACTCCATATGACTGATAACACATGATAAACTAACAGAACCTCATACTTCAGGTTATACTGTTAGAGTTCACTGATGCACTATTAGTATTGTGTGATCAAGGCATTTGCAAGTTGCTCGAGATAAGATGGTGAAGAATAAACTTTAGCTTGAAGCTGGTGTATTACAGTGAGAGCTATGCTACTTAAATACTGTTCTGTTATCTGACTATTAATAAATGTTCACAAAAGATATTGTCTGCCATAGAGCTGTTACTCCTGCTGTTGCCAGGCTCTCCACAAAAGCTGTTGTCTTGCTGTTGTGCTGTTACTGCTGCACCTTGCTGTGAAGAGATAAGAGAGGCTTCTCTCCCATTGTGCTGCCACATGACTTCACAGCAGTGACCAGAATCAGGGCAGTGCTGATGACTAAGCATTCCCACAATCCTAAGCACTGAGTCTAGGTGCTCTGACTAAGCAGAAATAGGAGTCAACCCTGAATAAATCAAAGAAAGAAAGAAAGAAAATAGGAAAAATCATAACAACTGGCATCTCATACAAAAATCAAACAGCATGCAAATGAGAACTCTAATACACTGTCATCCAAAAAGTCTCACATTGTCATCTGATCTGATGTGGAGTATGCTGTTGCATTCTGGTATCAGAACATGCAGCTCTGAGGTGAGACTATGACTGGTGCAATGCTGATAGAGAAGCAAAATCAGATTGAAAATCTAATAGATGTTTCAGAGGATCAGTATTTGAAAGGAGAGACATGGTTGAGGTCATTCTGCAAGGCAGAGAAGATTTAGAAGGTTTGGTGGCATGAAGAAGCAGGCTCAGTGGATATGGTGGCAGTGGAAAAAGAACATGTGCATCTTCACAGCATTATGGTGAAATATGTGATGTGGGACAGGTGGAACATTAATGAATCTAGTCTTGTCATTTTTGCCATCTCAGATTATACCTTGGCATCTGGTCCTATGAGTTGATGGAAACAGGACAAGTTCCACATCATCATGTGTTTTGCTGTGAATGCAGATAGGAGTGAGCAGATGCCAGTTATTTTCATTGAAAAGTCAAAGCAACCACAATGTTTCAAGAAAAAGAGTCTGATAGCAATGGGATTCTATTATTGGAATAACAAGAAGGCCTGGATAACAAGTGAATTATTTATGGAGTGAGTGAAGATGTTTGATTTAAAGATGAAGAGAGAGATATGGCAGATTCTGCTGACCTTGGACAACTTTCAAAGGCATTTCATCACTTATACACCCCATAACACAAAGCTGGAGCTCTTTGAGCCCAATATGACTTCATATGTTCAGCTGCTAGATGCTGGTATTATCTGCTGCTTCAAGACACATTATTGAAATGCCATATGTATCTATGCACTTGATCTCAATGATTTTGGAGAGTCTGAAATCTTTAAGCTTGATCTCCTTAAAGCTATGACTATTGCTCATGATGCTTGAGCAAATGTCAGTAGCAAAATGATAGCAAACTGCTAGGAACACACTGGTGTAATGCCTAATAATGCATCTGAGTCATAGTCCACCACATCATCCAATGATTTCCAAGACACCTCACTTTTTAAGTCTGCATAGAATCTTGTTTATGACTCTGCTCTCTACAGACAAATATGTGCCTCCAGAGATTGAACAGACATTGCAGAATCTGCTTGAGAACCAATACACTGATGCTGACTGGCATCCTGCTCTTATAGCTGTTATGAATGCAGAGAATGATGTTGGTAAAGCACTGGAGACAGTCAATCAGTTGGCTCCTTTATCACAGTCAAAAATGAATATATCTCCCATCCAAATTGCTCCCATTCAACAGCTCCAGACAGCAGAGATAATATTGAAGGACTACCTTGTTGAATTAAAACAATAAAATTGCATGTTTGATCCTATTCTAACTATTGAAGAGATAGTTAACTCTATTGTGGAAGAGTATATTGAAGATTTTGAGATGATGCCAACAGATGAGAAGATTGTTGCTGCTGTCAAGCATAATATTGCAGTAGAAAATAGAGAAGTAACTATCATTGATGATGATGAGGAGGAAGAGAAGGGTGAGGAAAAACAGATCTTGATAACTACAAGAGAAGGGTTTGAGCTTATTTGAAAGCTGGAGGCATTTTGTGTTTCACAAGGTGACCAGAGTGGATTAGTATCACAGCTGAGAAAGTTGAGAAGGCATTATTCAAGAAGATGCATGGAAAGCTGATCTAAAAGCCACTGACAGCATTTTGAGGCAATGACAACAATATTGTCATATAAGTCACATATCACAATATGTGCTATTTTGGTTCTGCATAAATCTATAAATGCATATGGTTTTGGTGTCTTTCAATCATATACATTGTGAGATAGTCAACTGTATATATGTATACAACTCCTGTCACTACTCAATCACCTATATAGCTTGGCTATAGATACCTGTATACTTCAGTCATTTCACTTATGCTGTGCCTGACTGAGATATATATACTATTACTGTATCCTTTATTATATTATTCACTCTTATTTATAGAATATTACTTATATTTTTCTATCAATAGGTTATGAGTACCATTGCTTAAAGTCTCAGTCAAGAAGAATACACAGTGAAAGTACAACTTAATCTACCACTCTAACTACAATATTATATCACATTACAGTGCTCTCACTATTATTATCACACCTCTAATCAATATCATTGACACCAAGAGTTACAATTCTCCTGGACACAAGTAGCCACTTCAATGAGAAGAACTATGCCTTCTGAAAGCTATAGATAACTAAAAGAGTTATAAGAATACATCAAAGAAACTACTACTTGCCTCACCATCTCCAGAGCTATTACAACTACACCTGCAACTGTACTATTATTATCAGACCTCACCTCCATCTACTCTTTCTCTATTCTACAACAAATGGGTTTTTTATGATCAACTGACTTACTCTCATATCATGCTCAATATTCTTGACTCTATTAGACTAGAGATCAAAACAGATGGAATGGAAAAAATGCTAAGAGTCTATTAGCACTAAACATGCTAAAAAGACTGATATGGCCCTGTCAGAGGCTGAAGCATCACTAAACTCTATAAGGTTCAATAGGAATAGTGATATAAATGCTTATGTTGCTGACTTGCATACAAAATGACATGCTGTTAATGATCTTCATATGATAGTCCTGAGTGACCAAGAGTTTAAGAGGATAATTATTCACTTTATCACTTCTACAGATTATTGGATGCCTATTCTTGTTATGCTACTATCAAACAATCACAAAGGTCTGACACTGCTTCTGCCAGAATCTGATTTTGAGTGCTGTTGTTGATACTGAAGAATGATAAGAATGATAAGATAGGCAATAATGATAAGAGATATTGTCATGATTTTTGCCTCTAAATCATGACTTGTCAATGCTTAGTAAGCAGATACTTATCAATCCTGACCTCAGGCTGATCTTACAAAAGATGATAAAGACATGATGACACTATGACTATACCTTATTTATTGATACACAATAAGATGACAACAAACAATGCAGTAACTATTGCTGTCTCATATCTTGAATACAATAGGAACTGCAGCATATGGAAAACTCACCATAGCAATAGTATAGCAGAGTGACAATGATGAACAAAAGCAAGAGCACAGTCATTGTTATTCCAGACAATGAGCAGAGAACATGAAAAGCAGATAATAGTTGCCTGTAAGATATAAGATTCTTTAAACAGTATTTAAGGCAGTAGTACACACTGATGTATCCCAGTCTTGAGCTAAGATTTACTACACCTGCTAAACTCTCTGATTATCTAGTGTGAATACTCTTGCCACAATAACAGATTATATCTATCAGCCACAACTCTTCATCTCTATCTGCAAAATCCTTATTGCCTATCTTATCATCCTCATTATACTCTTATACCAAAATCAGACCCAGACTCAGAACCTAGAATCAGACCCTAGTAGAAGCAGTGCTAGATATTTGTGAGTGTTTACCAGAGGCCTAACAATTAGCTCAAGACTTTACATGCCTCAGTCCAATGGCATTTTGCCAAAGACTAGCATATAAAACTTGCACTCAGAAACATTATTGCCACCTTCATCACAGGTGCTTGCCTGTTTATTGCAGTAACCAGAATTATCAGATACCATGTCATATAGTTATCAAAAGAATAAAAAAGATGAAAAAGAGAACTGGAGGAGTGGCAGAGCTAATGAAGAGTGGATCTCCTTTGTCAAGCCCTCCAACCAGCATCCTATGCACTCTCAAGTCAAGAGAGCATCATCATCTGGCCAATGGCCCCAGAACCTATAGACACTAGCAGCACAGATTATATCATCTGATCTCTAGGATCCAGAAGTGTACAAAGTGAAAGAGGGAGAGTTGAATGCCTCTCTCTTGTCATCCAACTGGCCACCTCTGACAAGAGAGAGTCAGTACAAGGGAATGATGGCCATACAAGCCAACTCCCAACCAGAAATATGGCTGCTCCCACTGCTGACTATTACTGAGAGCATATGCTAGGAGCCCTATCCAGGCTTTACTCTAAGCAGATGGATGAGTCCAGTCTTACAGCTAGCACACCTCAAAGCCTCTTGATCTAAGAGCAGGACATCAGTCAGATCATTCTCAGAGTTGATGCATACAGCCTTAGAGAGAGTGAGCTTCAGTCTATCAAATCAGAAACAGTGGACCTGTATGAGCTAGACAGGAGATACAAATATATTCTCAACTGGTGAACTCATATGAAAGAAGAATCTGCCTAAACATTACCAGTGGCTCAGAGAGTGGCAAATGGTGGACATCTACTGATTAGGCACCAGTGAAGGACTCTGATATCTTGCACTGCCAGAGCATATCAGAGATCTAGTGGACAGAGCATGGGTGAAAACTAGAGTAGCAGAAGTAGTATAAAATGCCAAGAGATGCTGAGATCCTTTATTTTCTTCTCCTTATCATGCATCTGAATGATCACCATCAGCAGGAAGCAGCCTAAGCAGTTGGAGAAGCTGAAACCCTTTCTAGCAGACTTTTTAGCAAATCTCAGCCATACTCATTCATCTATTTGCCAGAGCAGAGCCTGAAGATGCCAGATCTTCAGCTTTATTGACATCCTCTAGCAAAAAAAAGAGAGGAAAAAGCTGGCAGCACTATTTCTTCTATTCTCCAAAGAACCACTAGACCATCCTCAGTATGACCAGAGGCTGTGGTTCTTGTCTAGACCCAAAAAGCCAGCTCTACTATCAATGCTGCTACCACTACTGCCTGACACTCCATCTCCATGAGAGTCTGAAACCATGGAGTCCTGGAGAAATTTAAAGCCAACTATAGCTTGTGAGCCAGTACCATTTAAAGAAGAAAGCCTGGACTTGAAACACTTTTCCCAACAATGCAAAGTATATTTTGAGATGTACAGCATCTACTTCTCCATAAGTCCCACTGGATTCAGTTCTCACTGAGTAATATTCTGTACAACCTGATTCAAAAGCACAGCACAAGAATAGTGAAGCTTACAGGAACAGTACTTTTATGACCCAACTACAGGACAGTGGAGATACTCCTCCAACCTATAATTCAAAGAAGCTGTATAATGACAATTCAAGCTAAACACAGAACAAAAGGTTCAAGCTACCAAGTGGTATGTCTTATAACAGACCACCTTTATCAATGCTAAGAAATTCTTTCAAAAATTCAAAGAGTTAGTATATCAGGCTGAGAAAATGTGCAATCATAAAGCTATGTTAGAGCAGATCAAGAATGTGGTCCAACCCAATCTCTGCAATATCATTGCCTATGGAGACAACAATTTTCCCTCCACTTATAATGAGTGGAAAAAAAAGATTCTGCAGATAGACTACAATTATTGAGTCAACACTCTCAGCTATAAGAAAGTGAAAGCCACTATAAGTGGAGAAAAGGCTGTTGCCAGTGGGTCAGCTCCAAAAGAAATGACTACAAGTGACAAGAGGATGAGAACTGAAACTGTGTATGATGGTCAGAAGCAGCTGATGGATATAGATACACTCTGAAAGAAAGAAAAGTGCTTCAATTGCAGAGAGAAAGAGCACTTATCTTGTGCCTGCCTGTTAGACCCAAGTTGCACATGACTATAAACACATAATAAACTGATGTCACTTCACACTTTGAGTGGAACATCAGAGTTCACTTATTGTGGATATTAGTTATTATATGTCAAGGCCTTAGGCTTGACTTGAGAATGAAGTGGTATAAAGATAAACTTTAGCTCAAAGCTGGGGTTTACCAGTGAGGATGAGCTGTCTTAAATACTATACAAGTTGTATCTAATTATATTACTTTTTATTGTATGTTACTGAGTCCTTTGTGCCCATTATCCTAGGGCATTGCTACTGTACACAAAAGGTTTATTGTGCATCATTGGGCAATGCTGTTGCATTGAAAGACAATGACTGACTTGACTGTTATGATGACTAAGCATGAATCAGGGTTATTCTATGGAAAACAAGAGTAAAATGGGAAAAATCATAATATTACTCTCTCCTTAAGACCATCATTCTGATAGCTTAATTTAGAGATAGTTCATAATCATGTATGATGTCTATAGTGTTCATCCATTTTTTATTCACCCACTGATTTGATTCTGGGCCATAATCTTTCCAACTTATGAGGTAGTCAACCATTATGGTCATCCCACCACCTTTTGTTTTGACTTTTTGGAGTTTGTGATTTAGTACTTGATTGATTTTATAGTGTTCCTTATTGTCAATCAAGTCTGGTGGTAGTGGTAGTTGTTTTTGGTTAGAGAAGGCTGGCATGATATAAAGGTACAGTAGTGCCTTATTAAAGACATTGTGAATCTTCCAGTGTATTGGCAATGACAAATGATAAGTGGAGGCCTCCACTTTTACTTGGATTGGAAAAAGGCTGATTTGCTTGTCAGATAGTTTTTGTTTGGGACATGGGAGGTGGAGATTAGAGATGTCCAGCCAGAATTTGTTGTCCATATTATAGATATGGGCTGGTCAGCAGTGGGTGTCATGATGGTTTTTCATTGTTGCAGCCACCTTTTTAAGAGCAACATGAGTTTTGTTATAGATATTTATCATCATAGTGGCAAAATCTGTAGATGTGGGGGTTGTGGTATAGAGCTGAGTGATTTGTGTAATATTCAGATGCTATCTATAGTTAATGAAGAATGGAGTTTTTCCTGTTGAAGAATGAATATGATTATTGTGTTGAAAGGCAGCAAGTGCAAGCCACTCAATCCAGTCATCCTGTCAATAATTAATGAAAAGTCATAAGTATTTTTTGACTTCTTGGTTTGCCTATTCTATCTGCTCATCTGTTTGGGGATGGTAGACTGTGGAGGCATTGCATTTAATGCTGAGGAGTTTGTAGAGATTGTCTAAGAATTTTGAGATAAATTGTGATCCCTGGTCTGAGATGATCATTTGAGGCATGCTGAATTTAGCATAGACTTTGTTGCACAGTATCCTTGCCCATCCTGCTGATGTGAGTTCCATGGAGCAGGCAATCAGTATGATCATCTTTGAGAAGCAGTTGATGATGACTATAATAGCATTATAGCTATTGCATTCTGAAAGTCTGATTATCATGTTGACTGAGATGTGCATTCAAGATGTTTAGAGAATCTCATTTGGGTGAAGAGGCATGGTCTTGGTCTGTGTCATGGCTTTTTCCTGTTGACAAGTTTTGCAACCCTTGATATAATACTCAATATCCTGCTCTATCTTTAGCCACCAGTATTCATGCAGTATCAGTTCTTTGATTTTAGCAATCTCTGAGTGTCTCTGGATTGCATGGTCATGGCACATGGTGATGATCTCTCTCTATAGCACCTGATCTCTCAGGATATAGATCTATCTATTATAACAGATTATCCTATCTTCCTTTGTCATCTCTCATTTATGATTTAGTGATGAGGCCATGTGCTGATTCTGTTTACTAGTGTTTCAGATTACACTCTTGATACACTCATAGATCTTCTTCTCTGTTGACATTATTATGGCATGAAAGTGCTCTAGCTACAATAGTATCACTCCCTCATTATCATGCCCCCTTTGGTCATGGTCTGACCTGTGGCTAAAGAGGTTCACTTTCTTGTTGGCTGTCTCTGTCTTGTGATGTAGCATATATAAGTATTGACTTAGCTCAGTGACCCAGTGGGCCCATCAGCAGTTGAGCTTCTGGAGTTGTTGGAAATACTAGAGGTTTTAGTGATTGATCTAAATTTCAAACATTTGAACTGCTCTAATGAGGTAATATCACCATTTCTTGAGGGCAAGCATGATTGCTAGCAACTCCTTGTTATATATCTCATAGTTGCATTCAGTGACAGTTAGAGCTTTAGAGAGGAAGGCCACTGGTTGCCATCTTTCACCTTGCTCCTGTGATAGTACAGCCTTGATTGCTCTTTTGCTAGAGTCCATCTTCACATAGAACTTGCCATTCTAATCTGAGATGGTCAAGATGACATCTTTAGCCAGTTATCTCTTTAGATCATTAAATGCTATTTGTTGTGATAATTCCTATGCTCATGAGGCATTGCTGGTTAATTGCATCATAGGTCTAACAATTTTGCTATAGTCTTGGATGAACCAGTGGTAAAAGTTGGTGAACCCAAGGAATGACTGAAGCTCCCTCTTTTTTGTCAGTTTGGGCCATTCTATTACTCCAGCTATCTTGATTGGATCCATCCAAATGCTTCCTTCACTGATGATGACTCTGAGATATTCAGTCTCCAATATCTCAAATTCACATTTCTCAGCCTTGAGAAAGAGCTTATGCTTCCTCATTAGTGTGAGTACCTGATGGACCAGCTTCTGGTGCTCTTTCTTGGTTTGGGATATGATGAGAATGTCATTGAGATAGATGGTAATATTTCTGGTGGTGATGAGATCTTTGAATATATTGTTCAACATCCACTGGAAGGTTGTGGGCAAATTGATGAGCCTGAAAAACATGATAGTTAGCTCAAACAGTCTTTGATTTGTTTGAAAAGCAGCCTTCCACTTGTCACCCTCCTTGATGCAGATATTGTTATATCTCTATCATACATCCAGTTTGGTGTAGTATCTGGCCTCTCACAACTTGTCCATTAACTCCAAGATTAGGAGAAGCAAGTAGTGATTTTTAATCATCATCTTGTTTAACTTCCAATAATCTTATACTGGTTGGAGTTTAGCATCCTTCTTTTTTACAAAGAAGAATGGGGAAGCCATTGGAGATTTAGAGGGCTATATCTGTCTAGAGAAGAGATTTTTGTTCAGAAACTTGTTGAGTTTCTGTTGCTTATTGTTTCTCAGCAGATATGTTTTGCAGTCTAAATTGGCATTTGCACTTGAGATTAGCTCAATAGCATGATCCCAAGGTTTCAGAGCTGGAAGTTTATTGAAACTTTCTTTTTTGAACAGATCTTTGAAGTTCTGAGCCCAGTCAGGCACTATTTCTTTGAATGTTTTCTCCTTCTATTTATGCACCCTTGCTGCTAGATCATTGGCATGGTGTACAGCACATATGTGAATCTCCTCTTGTAGGTTGATGATGAGAATGGTTTCACCATCCTCCATTTCTTCATCCCACCTATTCTTAGGATTTCTGTCAAGCAACTCAAATAGGATTTTCTGGCACCTGCACCAGGCAAATATTATCTTTCCAGTCTTTCAGTTAATCAGCAGATTGTGTCTGATTAGCCAGTCATGTCTGAAGAACACCTCTTTGATCTCTAGGTCAGTCATAGCTAAGTTGATCTGTTCAGAATGATCTCCAATTGTGAGTCAGAGTTCAACAAACTCAGTGATTGAACCAGCTTGATTCTTGGTCCCATCCACATTGTACACAGGAATAAGAGCCACAGTAGGTCTGGTGGAAAGCTGGTGCTTATTGACAAAGGCATGGTTTATCAAGCTATCAGTGCAGCCACTGTCAATTAGGATGATTACTGAGTGAGCCACCCAGTTGGTGAGAGTCTCAACTTGGGCTTTGATTGTGAGGTCCTGTCCTGCTGTCTTGGCTCTGCAGATGAATCATCAGAGTCCACTTAGTTTGTCAAGCCATTTGATAGCCTAGAATATTTCCACCTTCTGCATTTCTTTAAACATCTCATTGTTGACCTCCTTGGTTCAGGTCTTATGCATCTAATTCTTGAGTACTACTCTTGCTGCCTCTTCTGTTGGTGCTTCTTTGATGGCTCTTCATGTTCATTCAGTTTGAATAGTTGGAGTCATACCTTGGAGGCCTCTCCTCTTGTTTGGCCTATAGGTGTTTGAGTTTGTTTTTTCAGTGATTTTTTGGTATGCAAAATAGAGGTTGATTAGGGTATATTCAAATGCACACATAATTTAGGCATATGTGTAACTACAGAGGTATCAGTCCTTTTAGTAGATATTGTTTGCACACCATAAAGTCCTTTGGCTGATCCAGTGGAATTGCTCACTGGTTGGCCCCATCTTTTACTTCCTCCTCCTTCACATTGGAGCTCAGGCCTTCTTTCTCCTTCTAGAGTTTGGTGATTTGAGCCCAAATGTCTTCTCAGGTTCACTTCTTTTTGGAGCAGTTTTTTGACATGTGGCTCTTTTGATCACAGTTAAAGCACTTCTCTTTCTTCTTGAGCCAGTTGATATCTATTGGCTTTCCTGCTCCTGTGTATGTAGTTCTGATGCCCATCTTCTGGGCTGTATAGAATGTGCTAGCCATCAAGGATCCTAGCTTGCTGGTGGCATTTTTACTGAGAGGTGACTGATTCAGCTTTTAGTAATCCTGCAGGGTGTTTTGCTCTGTCTTCTGCCACTGTCATTTCTTATACATCTTGATGATTTGTTCTTTCCATTCATCATATCTCTTTAAGATCAGTTGTTTGATCCTGATAGCTGCAATCATGATAATATAGGAAGACAAGGTTTCTCTCTTGAGAGCTTCAACCATTCTTCTGTCATCTGCTATATCATCCCATATTCCTGCTAGCTTGGCAAGTCATTCCAACTCATTGAAATAGTTGGTTGCTGCCTTATCTCCCATCTTTCAGTTCTTGATCTTTTGTTTATGTACCTCCTATATAGCCAGATTAATAAACTTATTATTGAGCATTTGTTTGAATATTGGCTAAAAGAGGTATCAATAGTGTCCTCTTATGATTGATCAGAAGTTGGGCAAAATCAAAATCCATCATGTCTTTGCTTTGTCTTTAAGATATGAGGCTGCAAATACTACATGATTCATGTCAGTGCCAAGGTATCTGATGTATATCTTGAAATATTGCTTGCAGTTGATCAAGAATCGATCAATATCATCTGAGGCCTCTTTGAATGGTCAAGGCTTCCAGAGCAAGTTTGATTTATATTGTAGCATCATGGCATTCTCTGGCAAAGGTCCTATCAGATTTAGCTATTCTTTAAAAGGCAGGTGCTGCCACTCAGTTGGCAGCCTGGAGAATAAATAAAAGAAATTATTATCTGCTATGGGACTGCTCTGGGAAATGGCTTTTTTTTGCACAATTACTCTGTTTCATATAGTGAACCCTAACTGGATAGCTTCTGAGTCATCCTGAACTGGTTCTTTGCTAGAGCCACTCTCTGTAGCTTTGTCTAGTGGAGATTGGGCAGCTAATAGTTGACTGTTGGTCTTTGTCCATGGGTTACAGTAGTTGATAGATTGAAATTTAGGCCATGTGCAGATCCTAGTGAGCCATATTGCTACTGTTTGTACTGAGGAGGTGGAGTATGAATATTGACTCTGGATAGAGAAGGCCATGTATGTGGCTTGCTTTAGAGTGATAGGTGGTGACCAAGACATTGATCAGACTTTTGGTGGAGATTGATAGGCTAATAGCCTGCTGAGTTAATCTTCAGAGTGCTGTTGATTATATTCTTCTGCCACATATTCTGTGGTGGTATGTCTAAGAATCTCCCATCATTTAGTTGGTTCATTAATATATAAATTGCCTATGGAGGTTGATAATCAGTTATCATCACACTATAGGTACATTACCCTCCTCTGGTATAACTCTTCAAATTCCTGCTCCCTATTTCTTCATATTTCTTCTTTCAGAGCTTCTTTATCTGTGTCTTTCAGGTAAAAATAATTGAGATCTCTGGCAATCCTATGAGGCAAGTCACTGCTCCTGCTGTTCTTGTCTTTTTTATCCAGTTGGCCTTCATCCTTCTCATCCTCAATAAGAGAGATAGTGAGCTAGACAAAGAAACTCTCCTCACTCCTAGGGGATCAGAATGTTGCTTGTGATCCACTGTTCTGACTGTGTGCTGGGGCCAGCAGTGGGGCTTGAAGGGGCAGGGCTGCTGTAGTGATGTACTCTGCTCAGAAATGACTTTCAATCTTGTTGTCATACTGGTTCCCATCTGATGCTTGCATGACCTTCACTCTCTTGCTATAGACATGGAAGTTTTCATAGAATCACTCATTGAGAAATTGTCAAGTGACTCTGCTTCCAAGAAAACCTTGAAGGGCATGAGTAGAAACATGGGTATTGAGAGGTACTCAAAGCTTGTAGTGCTCAAGAATGGACTCATCATCCTTAAGGGCAGTGTCAGCACTGGAGGTGTATCAGAAAGAGTGATATTCAAGGGTTTCAGGGCTGATGGGGTGGAAATCAGCTTGCTCAGAATGAGAGACTCTATTATCCCTCCTTCTTCTTACTTTGTTGGCAGAAAGAGTTTCAGCAGGTTTGCCTGCCCATGGATCATGCTTATTGCTGGTGCTAGGTTCCTGGAAGATGGAAGAAGAGAGTGAGAGCTTCAAACAGAGCTCATACCAGTCTGGAGAACTGCTTCTGAGACAAGCTGCCTCAGCTTCTCACTGTTGTTGTTATTGTTGTCAGTCCCACTCTGCTTCTCCTGCTTTTTGCTAGGCTTCAGCTTGAATGAAATCAATGAGATCAAAAGAGTGTGGACTTCAGATCCACCTTTCCTCCTGTAATACTGCTGCATTATAATTGAACAGGATGTTGAGGTCTCAGATGAAGAAATATTAATGGATAATCTTGTCCTGCACTTTTCATTTTCTTTGCTTGTCATTGAGTCTTTAGTCAGATATTCTTCCCATTCTGCTGCTAGTTCCAATAGAGTATTAGGTTAAGGCAGGGCTTCATGTGAGGGTGATGTAGAGAGGTGAGGAGTCTGAAGAGTTATGCTGGGATCTCTGAGCTACCCTAATAGTCTCAAGAGAATCTCTGGCACAGTCAGCAATCTCATAGATTCAAAAGACAGAGGAAGGGTCAAGAGATGGAGACTGCTCAAAGAAACCCTCAGGGATGTCCTTGTCTTCATGATCAGAGACTGGAGGTGAAACTCATAGGTTTCAGAATCCTATAAGGTGATTGTCATAGTTTCTAATTGATTGTTAGAGAAATTCTTGTCTTTCTTTCTGAATGTTCTCTTGATGCAGGCTGCTAAGTTCAGCTTCTGATAAGGAGCTTATCAGTGGCTGGTGGAACATTCTTTGGGATTCAGGGATGTCATGTAGTGGGAGATCAGGGGTTACATTTTATAGAATTTATCAGATATGTTGAAACTCTTGATAGCATCTGATGGCTCAGGTGATAACTGATTGGTATCCATGACACAGCTGTATGATCACTAATAAGCCTAGCAGGGTTCCAATGATAGAAGCAAGGAGTTTGAAGAACCCATGAGTGAAGTTAGGGTCTGATAGATTGATATTGATCAAGGGCATTCAGTTTCCTTCATACTAGTCATGCATAAGGAAAGAGAAAGGAAAGCTTTGAGCTAATTGTTAGATCCAAGTTGTATGTGACTATAAACACATGATAAACTGATGTCACTTCACACTTCAAGTAGAATGTCAGAGTTCACTTATTGTGGATATTAGTTATTATATGTCAAGGCCTTAGGCTTGGCTTGAGAATAAAGTGGTATGAAGATAAACTTTAGCTCAAAGCTGGGGTTTACCAGTGAGGATGAGCTGTCTTAAATACTGTACAAGTTGTATCTAATTATACTACTTTCTATTATATATTACTAAGTCTTTTGTGCTCATTGTCCTAGGGTGTCACTACTGTATATAAAAGGTTTATTGTGCATCATTGGGCAATGCTGTTGCATCGAAAGACAATAATCAACTTGGCTGTTGTGATGACTAAGCCTTATCCTATAATCTTAAGCACTTAGTTTAGACACTCTGACTAAGCATGAATAGAGGTTATTCTGTGAAAAACAAGAGTAAAATGAAAAAAAATCATAACACTGTCTAAAATCCTGCAAACCTCAGCCTCAAAGATCTGCTCTGAACACTGCATTGAATAGTCAGTCTCCTGCCTCATGAAATATTTATGAAATGAAGTTTTCAGATGATGAATGAAAGCAATTGAGTCAGATGTATTAGAAAGAAATGGCCAGTTGAAAAGCACAGAAAGAATTGGACCAAGCTATTAAAGATGAGAAAAGAAAAGAAGGAGAAACCAAATCCCAGAAGGATTTTAGCAAGTAACCTCTTGATATATATGTGGATAGGTTTTAAACACTTTTTTGACTAAAGCAGATGGTATTAAATTAGCACATTCCAAACTGGACACTATACTTACTAAAACTATTTCTATAGGTACCAGAAATAAATATTTGCTGCTCAAAAGAAAAAACTGTATATAAAAAAACTCAAATGCTTTAAAAAGCTGAATAGGGTGAGTGATGCCTCATAAAGTATGATTTATTATTCTGCCTAAAACTGAAAAAGAACAACAGAAAAAAATAGAGCTTATATCACAAGTGTTATCTTTAGAACCAAGGATAGAATGATCCATATAGTGTGGAGCCTCTGTGGGAAAGTCTCAGCCCAAGCAGACAGTGGAGTACCCAAAAGAGGAGCACCTCATACTAAAAGAAACCAAAATCACTGGATAGAGAAAGTCAGATATGGCTGCCTGAGTGTTATGAGCTATAAAAGAATCTCTGAATCCAGTAGTCTTAGTCTTGCTAAAAGAGTGGATACATCTAAAATAGTGATGTGCTGGAAAACAGCTAAGCAGCTAAGAGAGGTGAATGAGGAATAAACTCTCAAATATCTACATCTAACCATTTAATGCATGATCACTAATATGGGTGAGTTTGAGTGGTTTGAGTACAGTAGAAGCATTCTGCGGACTCAGATAAATTAGATATAAAGATATAAAGGCAATTTATTCAAGGCTAGCTTGTGTTCTAAGATGCAATACTTGCAAAGAGAGTAGGAATAAGATACAGTATATGAATTGAGGCTTAAACTGTAGAGCTATAGTGCCCAGCTTAACTTAGAGAACTCCAAAATCCAATAAATACTGAAACCCAACACCAAGTCTCTCAAGCACTGAAACTGTTAGATCCAAGCTGCATGTGATTCTGGGCATGTGATAAACTGACATCACTTCACACTTTGAGTGAGAGTATCAGAGTCCACTGATATGACTATAGATTGTAATGTGACAAGACTTTAGTGATTGGCTTGAGAATAGAGTAGTGTGAATAAACTTTAGCTTGAAGCTGGATTGTACCAGCAAGAGCTGCTCTGCTTATATATATGTCATTGTACTACTATAAATACCTCTACTTATTATGTTTGTGCTGGCTATTATGCTCATTGTTCTTGAGCATTATTATTATCCACAATAGTGCTACTATGTATTGTTAGGCAATGCTGACATTGAAGACAATAGCTCATTGGGCTTATTGTGATAACTAAGCATCCCATAATCCTAAGCACTGGTCTAGGCACTCTGATTAAGCACCAATAGAAGAAAATAAAAGAAAATCATAACATTACCTCCTCCTTAAGACTATTGTCCTGATAGCTTAATTTAGGGATAATTCATAGCTTCATATAGCATCCACCATATCCATTCACTTTTCATTAATCCATTGGTTGGATTCAGGGCTATAACCTTTTCAATTAACCAAATAGTTGACTGTAGTAGTTATATCACCATCTTTTGCCTTGACTTTGCATAGTTTGTAGTTTAATATTTGATTGATTTTATAGTGTTCTTCATCATTGATTGGGTCAAAAGGCAGAGGCTGTGGCTGTTCCTGGTTAAGAAATGCTGATGCAACATATGGTGTTAATAACATCTCATTGAAGATATTGTGAATTTTTCAATGTGCCAGCAGGTGCAGACAATAGGCAGATGCTCTAATTTTAGCTATTACTGAGAACAGGCCCATGCATTTGTCAGAAAGCTTTTGTTTTAGCTGTGGCAAGTGAAGGTTGGTTGTGTCTAATCAAACCTTGTCATTTATATTGTATGTGTATGCAGTTTGGTGATGTATATTATACTGCTTCTTTATAGATAAGGCTGCTTTCTTGAGCATGATATGCATTTCATTGTGGGTCTTTGACATGATGGTGGTGAACTTGGTAGATACTGGCATAGTGATATAGGCACATTTTGTTTGGGTGATGTTTGAGTAATGTTTGTAGTTTATAAAAAATAGTGAGTTGCCTGTTGTAGAGTAGACCTGATTATTGTGTTAGAAGGCTGCTAGAGTGAGCCATTCAACTCAATCATCTTGCTGATAGTTTATGAAAAGGCAGAGATATTTTTCAACTTCCTGATTGACTCTTTTCATTTGGCCATCAGTCTGTAGGTGGTATGCAGTAGAAGTATTTTGCCAGATGTTGAGTAATTTATATAAGTCATCTATAAACTTAGAGATGAACTGCAGTCCTCTATCAGGGATAATGACCTGTGACATTCCATATTTGGCATAGACCTCATTCTATAAGATCTTTGCCCATTCTTTGGATGTTAACTCTATCATGCATGCAATCAGAATGATTGCTTTTGAGAATCTGTCTACAATGACAATGATTGCATTATAGTCATTACAGTCTGGAAGTCCTATGATCATATTAATGAAGATATGAGTTCAGGGTGATTGAGCTACTTTGTTGGGATGGAGTGATACTGCCTTTGCTTGGATTGAGGACTTTTCTTGCTGACAGGTTTTACATCTCTTTATATATCGCTCAATGTTCTGACCTATCTTCAGTCACTAATACTTGTGTAAAACTAATTTTTTAGTTTTTATGATTTCTGGATGTCTCCTAATGGTATGATCATAACATGTGGCAATGATCTTGCCTCATAACTCTTAGTCTCAGAGAATGTAAATCTGCCTATCATAGCAGATCAGTCCTTTCTTTCTTGTCATTCTCCTTTCATGGTTTAGAGATGGGGTCACATGCTGGTTTTATTTGCTGGTGTCTCTGGTCACACTTTTAATTCATTTATGGATCTCTTTTTCAGTTGGCATGATCATTGCTCAGAAGTGTTTGAGCTTTAGCAATGTTACTCTCTCATTATCATATCCTCCTTGATCATGATCAGCATATCAACTGAGAAGATCAGTCTTTTTGTTTGCTGTCTCTGTCTTATGATGTAGAGTGTAAAGATATTGGCTTAACTCTGTTATCCAGCAGACTTGTTGCTAATTCAGTTTTTGTGGTTGATAGAAATATCTGAGATTTTAGTGGTCTGTCCAAATCTTAAAGGTCTTAGTTGCACCAATGAGGTAATGTTGCCACTTCTCTAAGGTGAGCATTATCACAAGCAACTCCTTGTCATAAATCTCATAATTTCATTTGGTCACTGTTAAGGCTTTAGAGAGGAAGACAATTGGTCACCATTTTCAATCTTGTTTTTGAGATAGGATGGCCTCTATAGCATTCTTGCTTGAATCAGCTTTTACTTGGAATTTGCCATCTTGGTTCAGAATGACTAGTACTACATTCTTTATAAGGTGTTGTTTTAAGTTATTGAAGGCTGTCTGTTGTGATAGTCTCTATGTCTAGGGAGCATTGCTGGTTAGTTGCATTATTGGTCAAATGATTTTGCTATAGTCTTATATAAACTGGCAGTAGAAGTTTGTGAATCCTAGAAAGGACTGGAGCTTCTTCTTCTTTGTTGGTTCCAGCTACTCAACTACCCTGGCCACTTTGATGGAGTCTATGCAGATGCTTCTCTTGCTAATGATGATCCCTAAGTATTCTATTTCTAATACCTCAAATTCACACTTCTCCACTTTGAGGAATAGTTTGTGTTTCTTCATCAGGGCCAACACCTGCCATACTAGTATGCAGTGTTCTTTTTTAGTTTTTGATATGATCAGGATGTCATTGAGATAAATGGTCACTTTTCTGATGGCAATGAGGTCCTTGAAGATATTGTTCATCATCCACTGGAAAGTGGCTGGTGAGTTGGTTAATCCAAAGAACATAACTATTGGCTCAAACAGTCTCTGATTTGTTCTAAAGGCAGCCTTCCACTTGTCACCTTCTTTGATCCAGATGTTGTTGTATCTCTAGTGGACATTAAGCTTAGTGTGATACTTGGCCCTTTAGAGTTTATCCATTAGCTCTGAGATTAAAGAAAGAGGGTAATGATTTTTGATCAGCATCTCATTAAGCTTTTGATAATTCTGAACCAGCTGGAGTTTGCCATCCTTCTTTTTGATAAAGAAGAATGGAGAAGCCATGGGTGATTTGGATGGTCAGATTCTCTCACTAGATAGGTTCTTATCAAGGGATTTGTCAAGTTCTTGTTGTTTGTTATTACTGAGTGGGTATGTTTTACAGTCCAGGTTGGTGTTGGCATTGGAATCAGCTCAATAGTGTGATACTATAGTTTGGGTTCTGGGAGTTCATTGAAGCTCTCCTTTTCAAAGAGGTCCCTGTAGTCTTGTACCCACTCAGGTATTATCTCTTCAAATGTTTTCTTCTTCTTTCCTGCATTGGCTTTTGCTGCCAAGTTGTTAGTGTAATGTATGGCCCATATGTGCAGGACGTATTGAATGTCAATAGTGAGGATAGTCTCTCTATCTTCCATTTCTTTATCTTATTTGTCATCTGAATCTTTGTCTGGTAGCTCAAATGAAAGTCTTTGATATTTGCAATATGTGAAGGTGATCTTCCCAGTCTTCCAGTTGATCAGAGGGTTGTGATAGATCAATCAGTCATGTCCAAGAAAGACTTCCTTAGTTTCAAGATCAGTGACTGCCAGGTCAATTCTTTTAGAATGATCTCTGATCATGAGTTGTAATTTGATGAACTTAGTTATAGAGCCTGCTTGGTTCTTTGTTCTGTTGGCATTATAGACAGAGATTGGAGCAGCAGTGGCTCTGATGGGGAGTTGGTGCTTGTTGACAAAAGCATGATTTATAGAGCTGCCTGTGCAGCTGCTGTCAACTAGCACTGTTACTGCATGGACAGAGCAGTTAGTGAGTGTTTCAATCTGGGCTCTTATTGTCAGATCATATTCTTAGTTTTTGATCTATCAGATATATCTCTGTGGTCCTCTTAGTTCATTAAGCCACTCCAAGGCTTGGCATTGCTCTGCCTCCTTTATCTCTTTGATCATTTCATCAATGACTTCTTCAACTTGGGTTTTGTGTACCTAATTCTTAAGTATGGCTTTTATTGCTTCTTTGATGGCCCTCTAGGTCTATTTAGTATCAAATGGCTTGAGCCATCTAGTGGAGATCTCTCCTCCTGTTTGGGCTATAGGCATTTGAGTCTTCTCCTTCAGCAATTCTTTGATGTGTGAAATAGAAATTGATTCAGATATACTCAAATGCACATATAAGTTAGGCATAGTGGTAGCTACAGAAGTACTATCAGTCCATCCAGCAGCTGTGGTTTGCACACCATCAAGTCCTTCAGCTGATCCAGTGGAATCACTCACTGATCAGCTCCATCTTTCACTTCCTCAATTTTTGTTTCAGTGCTAAGTTTTTCTGCCTTCTTTTGCAGCTCAGTGATCTGTGCTCATATGTCTTTATGGATCTGCTTCTTATTCAGGCAATTCTTCAACATGTGGCCCTTCTAGCCACAGTTGAAGTATTTTCTCTCCTTCTTTAGTTAGTTAATATCCATGAGCTTCTCTGCTCCTGTGTATATAGTCCCTGTTCCTGTCTTCTGTATGCTATAAGCAGCACTGGCTATCGACAATCCTATTTTAAGTGCATTGTTGGATTTGGACTCTGAGACTAAAGACTGATTCAGCTTCTAATAGTCCTGCAGAGTGGACTGCTCTGCCTTCTGTCTTTGTTGCTTCTTGTATATTTTGACAATCCTCTCCTTCCATTTATTGTAGCCCTTTGGGATGAACTTTTCAATAGCTGAGATTATCATGATGTATGAGGGCAGAGATCCTCTCTTGAGAGTCTCAACCATTCACTCATTGTCAGCAATATCATCCTGTATTCCAGTGAGTTTGGCAAGTTGCTGCAGTTTGTCAAAATAATCAGTTGCCATCTTATCTCCTATCTTCTATTCCTTGATCTTTTGCTTGTGTACTTCTTGTATTGCCAGATCAATGAATTTGTCATTTAGCATCTGCTTAAACACTGGCCATGAGGGATACTGATAATGTTCTCTTGTGATTGATTAAAATTGGAGAGATTAGGATCCACCATACTTTTGCTTTATCCTCCAGATAAGAGGTGGCAAAAATGACATGGTTTATGTCAGTTCTCAGGTATATGGTATAGACTTCAAAATACTGTTTGCAGTCTATGAGAAAATGGTTGATATCATCAGAGGCCCTCTTAAAAGGTCAGAGTTTCTGGAGTAAGTCAGGTTTGCACTGAAAGACAGCAGCATTCTTTGGTAGTAGTCCCATTGGATTAGACCACTCATTAAAGGGTGGGTGCTGCCAGTTAGTTGGTGGCCTGGAGAATGAATGAAGGGATCTATTATCAGCAACAGGGCTTCCTTGAGGTGCAGCTTCTTTTCACATGATCACCCCATCACATATGGTGAATCCTAGGCAGACTGCCTCTGAATTGTCATGGATTAGTTCCTTTCTGGTGTTACTGCCTGTAGCTTCATCTGGTGGTGGTTGAGTGCTGAGGAGTCAGCTCCTCTTGCCAGCTCAGAGATATATGGCTTGAGAGATTGGTTGGGGTCTAGAGTGAGAGAGCCAAAATGCTGAGGACTGGACCAATGGTGTGGAGTATGACTGCCAGCTTTGTTAGCTTTGTACTGAGAGTGCTATATAGATGGCTCTTTTTAGGGTGATAGAGGGTGGCTAAGGCATTGGTTGGACATCAAACTTTGATTTATAGGCTAGTAGCTTGTAGAGCCAGTCTTCCAGATGTCTGACATTATAGATCTGCACAGCATGTTGAGTGGCTGCATGCTGTAGAATGTTCTGTTGTTCTTCTGGTTCTGCATTAATATATAAAAGTCCCATCTGCAATGCTAACCACTTAGTATCATACTATAGAAATATTACCTCTGTTCAATATAAGTCATGGTATTCCTCAACCCATGCTCTTTGTATCTCCTTCTATAGCATTTCTTTATCTACTTCTTCTGCTATATACTTCATGAAATCCTCAAGCTTATATAAGGCCTTGCTGCTCTCCATATCCTTATCATCCTCTTTCTTAAGGAGAAAACTGACAGGTGGGTCAAAGATACTCCCTATGGAAGGTCTGATTGTTGTGAGAGAGCTGCTAGGGCTGGGTGCTAAGCCTGACTTCAGTGCTGAGAGAGACAGAAGTAGTGGAGAGGCCCACTTGGAGACCAGCTTCAATCTCGACATTGTACCTATTGCCACTATGCATTCACACTATCTCCAAGTCCTTGCTATAGACTCAGAAGTTTCTATAGAACCTCTTATTGAGAAACTGTCAAGTGACTCAGCTTTTGAGAAATCCACAGAGAGTGTGGTCAGAGATATAGGTGTTGAGAGATACTCATAATCTGTAGTGTTTGAGGATAGACTCATCATTCTCATAGACAGTGTCAGAGCTGGAGATATGGCAGAAAGGAGGATACTCAAGAGTCTCAAGGCTGATGGTTCATCAGAGAGAATAAGGGGTTCCATCTCTGTTTTCTCTCCTGTTGACTTTGCTGAAGGTGACAGAGCTATAGGGTCCTGCCTAAGGGTCAGTGTCAGTGGTGCTTGGCTCCCTGAAGATGAGAGTAGAGAGCTTGGAGTAGAGCCCATACCAGCCAGGAGAGCTGCTTTCCAAGCAGGCAGCTTTGGTCTGTTGCTGCTGCTCACACCTCTGTCTGTCATACTCTGCTTCCTCATGCTCTTGCTGAGCCTCTGCCTGGATGTGCTTCACAAGGTCTTCTTGAGCTTGCTCAGAGCTAGGCCAGGCTCACTCTTCTGCTTCTTGCTGCTCTCACTGTCATAGTGTGTAGTTAAATAGGACACTGAAGTCCCAGTCAGAGAAGAGCCAATAAATGATTCAGTCTCTCACTGCCTACCTCTATCTTGCTCACTCTTTTGTCTGATCCTGCTGCTCTTTGGTCAGCATCAGCTCCAGCCCATGGTTACTTGAACTGGAGTAGCTTGTGGGGCTCCTGTTTGGGATAGCATAGAGAGAGTCATATTCTGAGTTTCCCACAAATAATGGAACTCAGAATTCTAGAGCCACTCTAGAGGCATCAAGAGAATCCCAGAGGTGGTCAGCAATCCTATGGGTTCTACTAATGGTAGAAGAGTCAGGGGACAGTGAGTCATTAAAGAATATCAGAGAGAGGTCCTCATCCTCATGATCAGAGATAGGAGGCAGGATCTATAGATTCTAGAATTCTGTGAGATGAGGGTTTTGGTCTCTGCTCTCTGATCATTGAGGGGAGTATCTATGTCTTTCTTCTTCTTGAATGTCTCTCTGATGTGAGCCACTAGGCCCAGCTTCAGGTATAGCTCACTCCATGAGCTAGTGAGACATTTGTCAGGATTTGAAGATGTCATATAAAGGCAAATCTGGGGTTACATTTCATAGAATGCAGCAGATATTCTGAAATTCATAATAGTGTCTAACTGTCTATGCTGTGATTGATTGGTGTCCTCAGCACAGCTGAATGATCACCAATAATTTTAACAATATTCTGATAATGGAGGTGAGAAGTTCAAAGAACTTATAGTCAAAGTTAGAGTCTGATGTGTCAATGGATGACATTCAGTTTCCTCCACACTATAGTGCATGAGGAAAGGAAAAAGAAAACTTTGAGCTAATTGTTAGATCCAAGCTGCATATGATTGTAAATATATGATAAACTGATGTCACTTTGCACTTCAAGTGAGAACATCAGAGTTCACTGATGTGAATATTGATCATAATGCATCAAGGCCTTAGTGATTAGCTTGAGTGTAGAATAGTGTGAATAAACTTTAGCTCAAAGCTGAGATTACTTCAGTGAGAGCTATCTTCCTTATATATATAGTGTGGTACTTCTATAAATACTCTTATTTATTATGTTGGTACTGGAAATTATGCTCATTGTTTTTAAGCATTACTACCACCTACAATAGTATTGTTGTGTATCATTAGGCAATACTGCTGTGTCAAAAGACAATGGTCAATCAGGCTTGTTGTGCTGACTAAGCCAATCTCACAGTCTCAAGTGCTGGATTAGATACTCTGACTAAGCATAAATAGAGGTTAACTTTGTAAAAAGAAAGGAAAATAGGGAAAAATTATAATATTATATCACTGGATCAATGAATTTGTCATTTAGCATTTGTTTAAAGACTAGCCATGAGAGATATTGATAGTGTTGTTGGGTTGTAGAGCAGAAGTTTGAGGAGATCAAGATCCATTATATTTTGACTTTGTCCTCCAAGTATAAGAAGATGAAGGCAATCTGGTTCATGTTGATGCTCAGGTAGACAGTATACACTCTGAAGTACTGCTCACAATCAACCAGGAATCAGTTGATGTTATCAGAGGCCTTCTTGAAGGACTGAGGCTTCTGAAGTAGATCAGGTTTACATTGTAAAACAGTGGCATTTTCAGATAATAGTCTTATCAGATTAGGCTATTCACCAAAGGGCAGGTGATGCCAGTCAGTAGGTGGTCCAGAAAAGAAATAAAGAGATCTGTCATCAGCAGTGGGACTCTCTTAGGATGCAGCCTCTTTTCATATGATTACCCTATCATGTCACATAGTGAATTTCAGTCAGACTGCCTCCAGATTATCTCAAACTGGTTTTTTACTAGTATTACTACCTGTTGCTTCATCAGGTGGTAGTTGAGTGCTGAAGAGTTGACTCTCCTTGCCAGTCCAAAGGTTTTGAGTGTCAATTGGTTAGATTATCAGCTGTGGTCTGAAGCAGAAGAGCTGAGTAGCCAAGAATCAGACAAATAGAGTGAAGTACAAATATTGACTTCATACTGAGGATGCCATGTAAATAGCTCATTTTGATATGATAGATGGTGACCAAAGTATTAGTCAGACCTCAAATCTTGATTGGTATTTTGGCAGCTCATGAAGCTGATCCTTTGGATATCTGACATTGTATGTTCAAATTGCATATTCAGTGGCAGAATATTGTAGAATGTCCTGTTGCTTGTCTGGTTCTGCATTAATATATAATTGTCCCATATGCAATGCCAAGCATTTGGCATCATACCATAGAAAAGTTACTTCTGTCTGATACAGGTTGTGATACTCTCTGATCTTAGCTCTCTGAATCTTCTCCTCCAGTGCTTCTTTGTCAGTTTCTTCCTTGGCATATTTCATAAAATCCTTAAGCTTATAAGGCTCTTTGCTGCTCTCTGTCTCTTTGTTGTTCTAATCCTCATTGTCTCTCCTGAGGAGAAAAGTGATAGGCTGGTTGAAGATGCTCCCTATAAAAGGTCTGATTGTTGCAGGAAAGCTGCTGGGGCTGAGTGCTAAGCTCAGCTTCAAGATTGAGGAGAACAGAGGTAGTGAAGAGGCCTGCTTAGAGACTGGCTCCAATCTTGATATTGTACCTGTTGCTGCTATATGCTCATATTGCCTCCAGGTCCTAGCTATAGACTCAGAAGTTTTGATGGAACCTCTCATTGAGAAACTGTCATGCAACTCAGCTTTTAAGGAATCCCTGGAAAGCACAGTCAGAGATGTGAGCATTGAGAGGTACTCATAGTCTATAGTAGTCAAGGATGGACTCACTATTCTGCTGGGTGGTATTAGAACTGAGAGTATATCAGAAAGAGAGATATTTGAGGGTTTCAGGGCTGATAGTTCATCAAAAAGGATAGGAGATATTATTCCCATTTCCCCTTCTATTGACTTGGCTGAGAGTGATAGAGCTGTAAGATTCTGCCTAAGAGTCAGTGTCAGTGGTGCTGGATTCTCTAAAGATGAAGATGGAAAGTTCTGACTGGAGGCCATACCAGCCAGGGGATCTACTCCCCAGGTGGGCTGCCTCTGCTTTCCACTGCTGCTGATGTCTTTGCTGGTTATACTCTGTTCTTCATGCTCATGCTGAGCCTCCACCTGGGCATGCTCTCTAAGGTCTTCTCAAATCTGCTCAGAGTCATTTCAAGCTTGCTCTTTTTGTCACTGATCTCATTGTTGGACTACTGCATCAAAATTGAATGAGACTCAAAGGTCTCAGTCTGGGAATAGTCAGTGTATAATCTGGTCTCTGACTTCTTTTTCTGCACTATATTCAGATCCATCAGACAGCCTGCCCATCCCATAGCTACTATAGTGGGAGTGGGTTGAGTATGTGGGGCTTCAGATTGAAGTCACATAGAGGGAGTCATGTTCTGTTTCTTCTGAGTGTGATGAAACACTTCTAGATCTTGAAGCCATCTGAGTGGCATCAAGGGAGTCTCTGACACAGTCAGCAATCTCAAAAGCTCTTGTGATAGAGGAAGGGTTGGGAGATGGTAAGTCCTCAAAGAAGTTTGAGGGAAGGTCCTTATTCTCATAGTCAGAGATAGGAGGTGAGACTCATGGGTTCTGAAATCCTGCAAGATGAGAGTTCTGGTTTTAGCTGTCTGGTTTTTTAGGTCAAGGGGAGTATCAGTGCTTCTCCTCTTTTTGAATGTCTCTTTGATATGAGCCACTAGATCTGGCTTTAGATAAGAGATGCTCTGTGGGCTATTAGGACATCCTTCAGGATTCAGAGATGTTATGGAGAGGTAAGTCTGAGGTTATATTTCATAGAATATGATGAATGTTCTGAAATTTGTGGTAGTGTTTAACTGCCCATACTGTGGTTGATTAGTGTCTGCAGCACAGCTGTATGATCACCAACAATTTCAATAATGTTCTGATGATAGAGGTGAGGAGTTTGAAAAACTCATAGTAGAAGTTAGAGTCTGATATGTTGATGGATGGCATTTGGTTTCCTTCATACTATAGTGCATGAGAAAAGGGAAGGTAAAGCTTTGAGCTAATTGTTAGATCTAAGCTGCATATGATCCTAGGTATGTGATAAACTGATGTCATTTCACACTTTAAGTGAGAGCATCAGAGTCCACTGATATGACTATAGATTGTAATGCAACAAGGCCTTAGTGATTGGCTCAAGAGTAGAATAGTGTGAATAAACTTTAGCTCAAAGCTGGATTGTACCAGCAAGAGCTGCCCTGCTTATATATATGTCATTGTACTACTATAAATACCCCTACTTATTATGTTTGTGCTGGCTATTATACTTATTGTCCTTGAGCATTATTATCATCCACAATAATGCTACTATGCATTGTTGAGCAATGCTGGCATTGAAGACAATGGCCAATTGAGCTTGTTGTGATGACTAAGCATCCCATAATCCTAAGCACTGGTCTAGGTGCTCTGACTAAGCACCAATAGAGGAAAATAAAAGAAAATCATAACAGGAACTTGGCTAGCTAGTAGTCCTTGAAACCAGAGAACTGATACTCAGATGCTGAAACTTTTATTAAGCCAGAATCCAAATTATGTCAAAACTCAAAGTCTGATAAAGACTTCAACTCTTACTCAATACAGATGACTTAGTAACAAATGCTATTCAAGTCAAGATTACACACAAAACCACTAATAAACTCCTGAACTAGATTATAGTATACCGGCCCTGATGGCATTTAGAATTAGCTCAAATATGATACTATTTCTAAGTCCAAATTGACTTGGTATTTTACCATAGTGATGTCATTTCTCTAAGTCCAATTTGACTTCAAGGTTATTAACTCAGTGCAAAGTTGTTTTGGCTAAGTCCACATTGACTCTTAGCCTTCTTAGCATAGCATGGCTATCAGCTCAGAGTCTCAGCTATAGCCTTTGAATGGCTAGCCATACAGACTTCAACTTATACAAATATATTATTTAAAATTCATAATTTTTAAGGCTAGTCTGATACCATGCATATCAACAGCAAATGGAAGCTGATAAGAAGCTGATAAATATACTCTGAAGCATAGGAGAAGATAAAGTGCTATGAGCATTAGAAGAGATGCAACAAGAGAAACAGTGCATATAAGAAGGAAAAGGCAGGAATGAAACCATTCTCCACATTCAACTAGAGACATCAAGTGGTGAGCACTGAGGCCTTATTAGACAGTGGGTGCATGAAGAGTTCTATAGATAAAGACTTCATCTGATGGAATGGATTAATACCTAAAAAATTCCCAGGCTCATTCCAGTATATAATGTGGATAGAACCCTCAATGACAGAGGGTCTATATCAGAGTACTGTGAACTATGAATGACTGCAGGAAATAGGCATATCAAGCAAATAGACTTTGCTGTAACCCATCTTCATAACTGAGAAGTGTTTCTAGAATATGACTGGCTTTGGAAGCATAATCTGTAGATAGATTAGAAGGAAGGAGAAGTCATTTTCAATGGATGCATCTGTATTAGAGGACAGGAAGTCCACCCAAACCAAGATAAACCAGGAGAAACAATATAGCAGAAAATAGAAGAGGGAGATTAACTTCTAATAGGAGACCCTCAACCAGTCATAGAGATCTGGGCAGCTGGTACCACTTCAAATGAGTTAGCCACCAAAGCATATGCAGAAAAGCTCAAGAAGTCCTTTAAAGAGATGGTTCTCAGACAGTATAGAGACTTCATCAACATATTTAGCAAGGAAAACTTTAATGAACTACCACCAAAAAAACTATGAGATCATGCCATTGAACTGATACCAGGAGCAAACACTAGTCTAGACTGCAAGGTGTATCCACTAGAAAGAGCTGAATAGAAAGAGTTAGACAAATTTCTGGATGAAAACTTAACTAATAGAAGGATCCAAGTATCCAAGTCTCTCATAGCCTCCCTTTTCTTTTTTGTAAAAAAAAAGGATAGAAAGTTGTGACCAGTTCAGAATTACTGAAAACTTAATGATCTTACTATTAAAAATCAGTACTCACTTCCATTAATTTCTGAGCTCATAGACAAACTATCAGAAGCCAAGTACTTCATCAAACTGAATGTCTAGTGGGGATATAATAATATCTGAATCAAAGAAGATGAATAGAAAGCCACTGATGAACCAGAAATTGTTTGTCTATCAGACTCTCTGTGGGCAGAAAATACAAAACCTATTCAGTAAGTGAAACTAAGACACAGAATCTAAAAGCTGGTCCAAGCAAGTCTAGTCATATATCTCTGTATGATGACTGATCTCCAAAGAGATGTAGCAAGAAGTAGCTACACAGATATGAGACTCTGAATTGTTTACAGTGATTCACAGTATGTATGTGAACTTTCCTATAACAGAAATGTTGTGTAAGAATCTAAGTAATAGATAGTGTGACCTATAAGCAGTATAAACTTTTTATTGTCAGAATCCTATATGTGATTCCAGTGGGATCTAGAGAAATGGTTAGTGTTTTCCAGTTACCTTTCAAGGTCTTTTGTTAGGTCTAGGCAGTGTGAGGATGACATGCAAGAGCAACAGATCTCTTTCATGTTTTTTGAGAATAAAGCAAGACAAGGCAATATTTTATGAATTTATAAGTTTGCTATTATTGTATGCAAGCCTTGTAGAGTTGTTGAGATGCTATGGCACTCTCAGTTGAAGAGTATTGATCTATAAGCAGTCTATAGCTGGTTCTATTAGAGGGATGTCATACTGATGTATAGTTTTAGTATAGGTGTCAAGTAGTCTTAGTGTTGCTTGTCTTCTCCTTTGTGTGTTATCTTGTACACTACTTATACTATCCTTTTACTAATACTAAATATGCTATATTTAAACAGCCCTTGTAACTGCAGTACTAGCTTAGTGAGTCTAGTAAAGTTTTTTATTATATGAAGTCTTAAAGGCTGTGAGGCTTTTAGTAAATATTGCATATTTAAAAGTTCATATAGCCAATAGTATGCTAGTCCTTCTGATATTCCTTACATATCTAATCAAACACAGAGTTAGTTCTCTGTAGTCTATTATTCTTTCATATGCTGGCTGTGAAAAGCTTAGACATCCACAGCCAGCCTTATATACATGTTGCAATAAACCTTGTAGGCCACATTAGAGTGCCACATATATACTAATAATGATGTATGTCTGATTGGTTATCATAGTGCTGACTGTGCCTATAGTGCTTATTATAGCATAGAAAGTTTGCATGTCATATGGTTGATAAGAAAAGTTTGCAGACAAATAGAAAGTTTGTATATAACATGTAATCTTCATGCACAAAAAAATATCTATAAGTAATAAATAGTTCTTAATGAAACTACTACTATTGAACTCAAAATGATTGGTTTATTGAAAGCTCATGTAAGAGCAGAAGTTGAAAATAATTATTGAGGTCTATGATTTCAGAGCACACAGAGCATAGCAGCTTATCACCATATTCTGAACCAACCAAGAACTGTTTGAGTTGCTGGTGATGTTCTTTGGACTCACCAATTCTCTGGCAATCTTTCAGACCATAATAAATGATGTTTTTCAGGATCTTATCATGCAAGAAAGATCACTATTTATCTGAATAATATAATGATTTTCTCTAAGACTCTTGAAGAGCATCAAGCTGTGGTATGGCAGGTGCTACAAATTCTTTGAGAAAACAAATTATATTTAAAACCAGAAAAATATGAGTTTGAAACTCTGAAAACAGAATATCTAAGACTCATTATTGCTGAAGGAAGGCTACAAGTAGATTTTATAAAGACAGTAGGAGTACAGGAGTGGCCTATATCAGCTAAGAAGAAAGAACTGTAATCCTTCCTAGGATTTGCTAACTTTTATCAACAATTCATAGAAGGATATAGCTGAGTGGTCTTGCCACTAATCAAGCTTACTGGGAAGGCAGAGTGAAAGTGGGAAGAAGCCTAAGAACAGGCATTCTAAGAAATCAAGTGCTGGATCTGTTCAGATCCCATTCTGGCATAATGCTTGCTCTAGAAGAATGACATCATTATCTAATTAGCACAGTCCAGACCTTCAAAGTCTGGATGGATCACCAAAACCTTCAATATTTCTGACAACCACAGAAACTCAACTGGTGATAAGCCTGCTGGGTAACTGAACTATCTCAGTATGAATACACCCTTTACCATAAAGCTGGAACTGCTAACAAGAAAGTGGATCTTCTTAGTCAATAAGCTGACTATGATCAAAGAGGAGACAATAATGAAGGAGTGGTGTCACATTCCCTTCTTATTCTTAGGAAAGTATGGTGCCAATGGCTCTCTTGCTTGAGTCAGCCTTGACTCTAAACTTTCTGTCCTGCATCAGAATGGTGAGAACAACATTCTCAGTGAGTCATCACTTTAGATCATTGAATATGGCCTGTTGGAAGTGCCTCCAGTTTCATAGTGCATTGCCAGTCAGTTGGGTCATAGATTGTATGATCTTACTATAGTCCTAAATGAACCACTGATAGAAATTCATAAATCCTAAAAAAGATTAGAGTTTCTTCTTCTTTGTTGGTGTTAGCCAGTCAGTTACTCTGGCCACCTTGATAGAGTCTATCCAGATGCTCTCTTCACTAATGATAATGTCTAGATACTCTATTTCTAAGACTTCAAACTCACACTTTTTGGCTTTGAAAAAGAGCTTGTGTTTTCTCATTAGAGTGAGTATCTGGTGAACTAATTGTTGATGTTTCCTCTGATCCTGAGACATAATGAGGATGTTGTCAAGATATATAGTTACTTTTCCTATGGCAATGCAGTCCTTGAAGATGTTATTCATTATTCACTGAAAAGTGGCTAGAGAGTTCATCAATCTGAAGAACATGATGGTGGGTTCAAACAGCTCTTAGTTTGTGCAGAATGCTGCTTTCCACTTATCATCCTCCTTGATTTGTATGTTATTATATCTCCACCTGACATCCAACTTAGTGTAGTACTTTGCCTTCCACAGCTTGTTCATTAGTTCAGAAATTAGTGGAAGCAGATAGTGATTCTTGATCATTATTTTATTTAGCTTCTGATAATCTTATACTGGTTGGAGTTTGCTGTCTTTCTTTTTGACAAAGAAGAATGAAGATGTCATTAGAGATTTTGATGGTTGAATTCATCTGCTAGAAAGGTTTTTATTTAGGAACTTGTCAAGTTCCTGTTGCTCATGATTTCTCAGTGGGTAAGTTTTGCAATCAAGATTAGCATTAGCATTAGGGATCAATTTGATTGCATGATCCCAAGGCTTGGGTTCTAGTAACTTTTCTTATTGAATAAGTCTCAATAATCTCAGGCCTGTTTCAGCACTATTTCTTCAAACTTCTTCTCCTTCTTCTCAGCATGGGCCTTTGCAGCTAAGTTATTAGTGTAGTGTACCACCCAGATATGCATTGCTTATTGTAGATCAATAGCAAGGATGGTTTCTCTATCCTCCATTTCTTCATCCCATCTATTCTCAGAGGCAATTCAAAAGAGATCTTCTGACACTTGCACTATGCAAACATGATTTGTTTAGTTTTCCAGTTGGTCATCAGATTATGGCATATTAGCCAATCATATCCTAGGAACACTTCCTTGATTCTCAGATCCATGACAGCTAAGTCAATTCTTTCTGAATGATTACTGATAGTGAGCCTCAGCTTAATGAACTCTGTAATTGAACTAGCTTGATTCTTGGTTCTGTCTGCATTGTAAACTGGGATAGAGGCAGCTGTTGCCCTGGTAGGAAGATGATGCTTGTCAACAAAAGCTCAGTTGATCAAACTGCCAGTACAGTGTTATGATTTCTATCATTTTCTTTTCTTTTACCTCTATCTCATGCTTAATCAGAGCACTTAAAGCCAATGCTTAGGATCATGAGACAGTCTGCCAGCACAATTGACCATTGTCTTGCAATATGTAGCAACACTCTGACAATGACATAATCTGACTTTTGTAAGTAACCATGATACTCTAGGACAATGAGTACTATAGCACAGATATTTACAATAGATAGCATTATATTTATCTGGATGACAAATGGTATATAAGTAGTATAATCAATGCCATATATTCCTAGTCTCAAACTATTCTTTATTCTTATCACTTAATCTTGAGTTGACTTGTATTGATCTTAAGACATAATGCTGCTACATTTAGTGGACTCAACTGTGACTGTACAAACTCAATACAGCAGTTGTTTATCATGTGTTAGTGGTCACATATCATCTGGGCCTAACAATTAATTTGAGACTTCTATTTTCCTTTCCTTATGCCCATTATGAGTGAAGAAAACTGAATGCTTGCTATCAATATCATTACTACTGATTTTACTGATAACTTTTTAAATTATTAGCTTCTATCATTGAAATGCTTCTAGGTTTACTTGCAATCATCCAACTTTGCCATGGATATCAATCAGTCACAGCTTAGGTAGTCAGACACTATCAATTGTTTAGACAGATTTAACAAATCCTATAAAATGTCACTCCTGACCTCCCTCTCTGACATTCCTCTCTCTGCCCAAGCCTCCTTCCAGCCTATGTTCAGAACTGTATCTGAGGCTGGATCTAGTTGTATGAATGAAGAGCATGCTGAGGAAGAAAAAAAACTCTGACCAGCAGGTGGATCCTCTCAAACAGCTAGTAGACATAGTGAGCATTGAAACATGGGGTTCAGAAACCTCTGGGTCTCATCACACCTTCCTGCAGTCTCTGACCATAAGGATGAGAATCTCTCCAATGACTTCTTTGAAGAGTTGCCATCCTCTGACCCTTCCACTGCTCTTTATGAGCCCAACATTAGAAATCATGCCAGAGACTCTATTAATAAGGTTGTAAGACTTGCAGGAAGAGGCTTCAGATATATCGCCCTCTGAGAAAGCCTCATCTCTTCAACTCTTAGCCCCCTTCTCTTGATCTCTAGCCACTTCAAAGACATCAGCAGCCACTATACTGCAAGAATGGAGATTAAGCAGTGGGAAAGAGAAGGCCACAACCTCTCTGAGAAAGAGCAGGAGTGTCTCAAGTGAGAGGCCAATAACAAGGCTGACTGATAACACCAGAAGGCTGATGAAAAATACTACAATGCTCAGTACAGACAGCAAGCCAGAGAGTGACAAGCAACAGAGTAGGACTCAGCCTCCCTCTGAGCATTATAGATTATATGAAGGGGGAGAGGGAGATTTATACTATCAAGAGGATAAAGGAACATTCTCTGCAACAACTACTGAACAAGCCTAGCAGTATGAGCTTGCTGATCCTCCACTCTCTAGCTCTACAGACAGTAACAACAGCAGCCTCTGAGAGTAGAGATCAGACAATGAGGATGATCCATGGTCTGCCAACTGCTAGGCTGATGCCCAAGTCCTCACTGCAGATGAGGCCAGAAGCTTTAACAATGACTATGAGCCCCTACCTCTCACATATGAAGAAAGCACCAAGAGTGACAGATCTCTCCTCTCCAATGCTGGTTCCATCATCAGCAGATATGAAATTCAGATCCCTCCTAAGACCAGGGTCTCCAACTGAGCTCTTCAATAATTTCTATATGAATATATTGCTGTCCTCTTTTTCAATGATGAGTTCTATAGTGACTTCTGCTGATATCATGAGAGAGTGGCAAAGGAACCAGAAGGCTGAAAGAGCAGAACCCTTCTGATCTAGCTGGCAGTCTTTTGCTTGAACCAACAGAGAGCTCTCTAGTGATGGTCTGAGCTTTCAAGTTATCCATCTATGATCTGCTCACTGACTACCTCAAGGAGAGCAAGGAGGATAACAAGGATGATGGAGACATAGAGGATATGCTCAATATGACTGAGACCTGATTTTAGGACACCAACAAGGAGATGCTCAAAGAAGAGATAGATTGCAGAAGGAATTCAAGAAACTGTACCAAGAAGAGACAGCTTCATTATGGAAGAACATTAGTTGGCTAATGACACCTCTAGAGAGAAGATATCTAAATGCAGATAATGAGAAGAAAGAATATTTATTGCAGTACATGGCTACTGACTATGCAATTTATATTTATAACAGAACACACTCTGAAGATCAACTGAAGGCTCTGCTGTCTTATCAGTATAAAATTCAGCCAATGCTGAATGAATCACTAGTACTGCTGAGATGAGCCATATACACCACTCTATCAACACAAATTATTAGCAAGCAACCCTCATAAATCACTATTGCAAGCCAAGAAGCTGCCATATAGGCTTCTTAGCCTAAGCCTCAAGAACCTTTATGACTCATCAGCTTCCAAAATCCTTGGACAGACTATGGAAGCTGATTACTTGCTGAAGTAGAATAGAATCCAGCTGAAGAAACAATAGAGAGAAATGACTCTGAGACCATATAACTCAGATTCATGATCTGAGATGGACACATTATATGAAAAGAAGCACAACTGGAAGAGAGCCCTGTGGCTGACAATGGGTCACTACACTCACTTCCAGAATCTTCAGCTGAATAGAAGTGCTTACTCTTTGATGAGTACCCTAACTCCATGGTGGCATTACCTCAGAATGCTGCTATACTTCAGTGCAAGTCCAATCTCCTTTGCATCTCATAACTCTTCAAAGGCACATCAGATAACATTGATTGGTTTCTGATTGACTGTGAGCAGTATTTCAAGGTATACATCACATACCTCAGATCTGATATGAACAAAGTGGCCTTCACTGCCTCATACTTCAAAAGTAAGACCAAGCATTGGTGGATCTTAATCACCCCTACCTTGCATTCCAATACTCACCAGCACTACCAATATTTATTCTGGGCCATCTTCAAACAAATAGTCTAGAATAAATTTGTCAACTCTGCCATCTAAAAGATGCACAAGAACAAGATGAAGGAGTTGCATATAGGGGACAAGATAGCTAGTGAGTACTTTGATGAGCTGGAGCATCTCAGGACTTTGGCCAGAGTATGTGAAAGCATTGACAATGATGGTCAGATGGTTGAATATCTCAAAATAGGGGTACTGCTATTATATATCAGCATGATCTCCAACATCAGCACCAATATTCTAAAGGGTTATGATGTGTGGAAAGCCCAAATCACAGAAATGAACAAGGAAAGGCTGTGACAGATGACAGCAAGTGTGGAAATCACAGTTGAGCAGAAGAAACCCTATCAGATTAGAAATAGCAAGAACACCAGTGGAGGATCCTCAGTAAAATCCAGCATATCAATAACCTTGACCTCTTCCTATACCACCCAGAAGACAGGAACAGGAATGACTTATACCAGCAGTGAGAAGCTGATGGATATCAATTGACTTAAGAAGAAGGAGAAGTGCTTCAACTACAGACAGAAAGGCCATATGTTGAGAGACTGTCTGAAAAAGTGCACTCAGAAAGACATATGAGCACAGATTGCAGAGTTACAGAAGGAGGCAGAAGAGCTTGAAGATCTGGAAATAGACACCCAGGTCAAGGAGATAAAAGACAAAGCTGACAAGTGAGCAATTCTACTCAGTTGGCCAAAGGACTTAATGGTGTGTTACTAGTAGCCACAAGTTGAACTTATATGTCATCTATAGATGCAACTATTTACATGCATTTGAATATACCCTGAGTTTCTACCACTACCAAACCATCTAAAGAATCACCCAAAACTCAAACTCAAATGCCTTCAAGCTAAACTAAGGGAGAGACCCTTAATGAATGATTAAAGCCATTTGACACAGAGTGGATCTAGTGAAACATCCAAAATGCTAAGATCATGGAAAAAGCAACTGCCACTCTATAAAAGTAGATTCATTGATCCAGGACTGGAGAGGTAGACTATAAACTAGTTGAGAGAGTGAGAAGAGCTGGATAAAGGAAAGTGCTTGAATGGTTAGATAAGCTCTGGGGTTCCAAGTGACTCATTTAGCAACAAAAAGCATATGAATGCAAGCTTACCATGAAAGCATAAGTGTAAGCACTCATGAACTATGCCACTTTCACTGTCACTGTGTTGATTGACAGTGGCTGCACCAGAAGCTTGATCAACTGGGCCTTCATCAATAGGCACCAACTCTCCATGAAGGCCACTGCTGTCCCAATCCTGGTCTACAATGCTGATGAAACTAAGAATCAAGCCAGATCAATCACTGAGTTCATGGAACTCCAATTAACTATTAGAGACTATTCAGAAAGAATCGATCTCACTGTCACAGACTTGGAAACAAAGGAGCTATTCCTTGACCATGACTGGCTGATCCAGCATAATCTACTCATCAACTGGAAAACTGAATGCATCACCTTTATCTGATGCTGATGTAGAAAGGCACCATTCATGCTCCCAGACAGTGATCCTGAAGACAAGTGGGATAAGGAAATGAAAGATAGTGAAACAATTCTCACCATCAATCTAGATCAGAAGCTACATCTATGAGCAACCCATCATGCTAATGAGTTGACAGCCAGAGAGAATGAGAAGAGAGAGGAGCAGACATTTAAAAAGATGGTATCTGAGTGAGTATGGGATTATCAAGATCTATTTGCCAAGAAAAGCTTCAATAAACTACCAGCATCCAAACCATGAGACTATACCATCAAACTCATCCCCAACATAAATGCAAACCTTGATTGTAAGGTCTACTCTCTTAGGCATCATGAACAGCAGGAGTTGAACAAGTTTCTGGATGAGAATCTCACCAGCAGAAGGATCTGGCCATTCAAATTGCTAATGGCATCCCCTTTCTTTTTTATAAAAAAAAAGGATGGCAAGCTTTAGCAGGTACAGAACTACCAACAACTAAATGAAATGACCATCAAGAACTGATACCCATTGCCACTGATATCAGAGCTTATGGATAAGCTTTGGGGAGCTTGATATTATACCAAGCTTGATGTCAGATAGAGATATAACAATGTGTGAATCAAGGAGAGAGACAAGTGGAAGGCAGCCTTTCAGACCAACCAAGGACTATTTGAACTGACTGTCATGTTCTTTGGACTGACCAACTCCTCTGCAACATTTCAATAGATGATAAATGATATATTCAAGGATCTGATCATGATAGGAAAGGTGACTGTCTACCTCAACAACATATTAATCATATTCAGAGAGAAGGAGGAGCATTGTCAATTGGTCTGACAGGTTTTCAAGCTGATGAGAAAACATAAATTATTCCTTAAGGCTGAGAAGTGTGAATTTGAGATCTTGAAAATGGAATACCTAGAGGTGATAATCAGTGAAGGAAGTATATGAATAGATCCAGTTAAAGTTGCAGGAGTGATAGAGTGGCCAGAACTAATGAAGAAGAAGAAACTTTAATCATTCCTAGGGTTCATCAACTTCTACAGAAGGTTTATCCATGACTACAGTTGAGTCATCTGACCTATGACCCAACTCACTGATAATGCCCCCTGAGCATAGGGTATCACCCAACAAGCAGCATTTTAGGATCTGAAGAGAAGACTGGCTGAGAACATTATACTGGTGAGTCCTACTCAAGAAGAGAGATTCCAGATGGAGGCAGATGCAAGTAAAGAGGTGATTAAAGCAGTCCTTTTCCAGGAACAGAAAGAGCAATGGCACCTGGTAGCATTTCTTTTCAAGGCCTTATCTACTATAGAAAGAAACTATGAGATCTATGACAAGGAGCTATTAGCCATTATGCTGGCACTGGCAGAATGGTGACATTATCTAATTGGAGCAACACAGACATTCAAAGTCTAGACAGATCATCAGAATCTATGGTACTTCTGACTTCCCCAAAAATTAAACTGACACCAAGTCTGATGGGTAACTGAACTCACCAAGTATAATTACACATTACATCATAAAGCAGAAGCAGCAAACAAGAAGGCCAACCTTTTAAGTCAGCAGACTGATCATGATCAGAAGAAAGGAGACAACAAGGAAGTAGTGTTGCTGAGGCCAGAATATTTCCATGCCATAATAATGCTGACAGAAGAGGAGATTCAAGCTAAAATATGCAGTGCAATATGACAGCCAGTCTTATGGGACCAGAGAATGGTAACATTGTTAAATCATAAGTGGGGCATCACAAGATAGAATGATCTGCTCTTTTACAATAGGTGTATCTATATACCCTGATAATTGACATTATAGGAGGAAATCATCTCCATATACCATGACCATGCAATGGCCAGACACCCAGAGATCTTGAAGACCAAGGAATTAGTACTATGAGAATACTGGTGGCTGAAACTGACACAAGATATTGATCAATATATAAAGGGGTGCAAGACCTATCAAAGGACTAAATCATTCACACATGTCAAACCAGCTCTATTACATCCAAATAAGATCTCTATGACCCCATGAATGCATATTTCTATTGATATAATCACTAGACTATCCAATTGCAATAGCTATAATGCAATCATCATTATAATCAATCACTTCTCTAAAGCAATCATTCTGATTATATGCACTACTGAATTATCATCAGAAGAATGGGCCAAGATCCTTTGGGATAAGATGTATGCTAAGTATGATATGCTGCAAATCATCATCTCTGATCACAGACCCCAATTCATCTCTAAGTTCCTAGATAACTTGTATCACCTTTTTGAGATCTGAAGTAATGCTTCTACTGCTTATCACTCTCAAACTGATAGGCAAATAGAATGCATTAACCAAGAACTAGAAAAGCATCTATGCATGTTTATTAATCATAGACAGGATGACTAGATAGAGTGGCTCATCTTAGTCACCTTCTAACACAACAATCATGTCCACTCTGCCACTAGAAAATCTTCTTTCTTCATCAACTATGAATGACACTCCAAAGTCACTGTCACCACTAAAATACACACATTCATGCTCATATTCTTTGACTTCACTACTGAAATAACAAAGATTCATCTGAAAACAAAACTTGCACTAAAAAAGGCTGCCAATGCTATAAAAGTGCAATATGATAAGCATCATTATACAGCCCACACCTACAATATCAGTGACAAGGTTTGACTTGATATTATGAATTTCCACCTGCCATGTCCTAAACAGAAACTGGCCAATAAATGAATGGGACCATTCTCTATTCTGGTCAAGATTGGAACTTCTGTATATAGACTATAACTCTCAAACTTCTGGTGCATCCATGACATCTTCAATGAAACACTTTTTATGCCCTATATGGCCCCCACCTTCTCTAATCAAGAATGTCCACTACCTCCATCTCCAGACCTCATTGACAATAAAGAACATTATGAAATTGATTAAGTCCTTGATCATAAGATATATGGAGTCAAAGCATGAGAAAAAGATATGATGACAACTACTGACTACCTTATTAGTTAGAAAGGATATGGATCAGAGTCAAACCAGTGGGTAAATGAGAAATAGATGAATGTGAATGCTACTATATATGACTATAAACTATCCTTAAATTAAACTATCAGGATAATAGTCTTAAAGAGAGAGTAATGTTATGATTTCTATTATTTTTTTTTCTTTTATCCCTATCTCATGCTTAGTCAGAGCATCTAAAGCCAGTGCTTAGGACCATAAGACAGTCTTGGTCAGCACAATTAACCATTGTCTTATAATACATAGCAATACTCTGACAATAATATAATCTGACTTTTATAGATAATCATGACACTCTAAGATAATGAGTATTATAGCACAGATATTCACAATAGATAGCATTATATTTATCTGGACAATGAATAGTATATAAGTAGCATAGTCAATATCATATATCTTTAGTCTTGAACTATCCTTTATCCTTACCACTTAATCTTGAGTTGACTTGTATTGACCTTGAGATATAACACTGCTATATTTAGTGGACTCAACTATGACTATATAAACTCAATACAGCAGTTGTTTATCATGTGTTAGTGGTCATGTGTCATCTGAGTCTAACATACAGCCACTGTTGATCAAAGCAGTTACTGCATGAGTTGCATAGTTTGTAAGTGTTTTGATCTGAATCTTGGTTGTCAGATCTCACCCTAGGGTCCTTGTTTGTCAAATGTATCTCTGAGATTCATAGAGTTCATTAAGCCACTCTAGGGCTCAGCATCACTCAGCCTGCTGCATTTCTTCCACTATCTTATCAATCACCTCTTTGGCTCTGATCTTATGTATCTAATTTTTGAGTACAGCTTTGGCTTCTTCTTCTATTCTAGCTTCCCTGATGGCTCTCCAGATACATTCAGTATCAAACAGCTTGAGCTATTTAGTGAGTGTTATGATTTTTCTTATTTTCTTTTATATTAACCCCTATTTATACTTAGTCAGAGCACCTAGACCAGTACTTAAGACTGTGGGACTGGCTTAGTCATCACAACAAGCTCAGTTGGTTATTGTCTTTTAATATGATAGCATCATCCAGTGATACATAATAAGACTTTTATAGACAATAACAATGCTCAAAGACAAAGAGCATAATGACTATGAAGAACACAATAAGTAGTAGTATTTATATCACTATAGACAAACTGTATATAAATAGAATAGCTCTCACTGGTATAACTCCAGCTTTGAGCTAAAGTTTATTCACACTACTTTATTTTTGAGTCACTTATCTTCAGCCTTGAAAGCATACTAATCAATAAAACATAACAAGTGGACTTAGGCATGACTGTATGAACATGATACAGCATCTATTTATCATATGTTTTGATCATATGTGATCTAGGTCTAACAATTAGCTCAAAGCTTTCTGCTTCTCTTTCCTTACACATAATAAGCACAAAGGAAACTGAATGCCATCTACATCTACTACTACTCCTGACCTAACAGATGACTTTTTTAAACTATTAGCAGCTATTATAGAGACATTTCTAGATCTATTGGTGATTATACAGCTTTGCCAAGGACAACAATCAGTAACAGCTTAGATAGTCAGACACTATCAGGTCTTTCAGCAGATTCAACAAAATCTATGAAATGTCATTCCCAACCTCCTCTTCCATGACATCCCTCTCTCAGCCAGAGTCTCTTTTCAGCTTCCAACAGGACCCATATCCAAAGCCAGACCTAGTGGCTTGCATTTGAGGGACATTCAAGAGAAAAAAGAATACTGATACCCCTCTTAACCTCAATGATCAGACAGCTGAAACAGAAACTCTCATCTCATGGGGTTTAGAAACCCATGAATTCTGTCCTCCATTTCTGATCATAAAGATAAAGACCTCTCTAAGGACTTCTTTAATGACTTGCTATCCTCTGACTCTTTTACTGCCTCAAGAGAATCTGAGGTTGGAGACCATGCTTGAGACTCCTCTGATGTCTCTAGGGTGGCTTCAAGACCCCAAAGCATTTCATCAAACTCAGGATATGACTCACTATATGCCATGCCAGCTAGAAGCCTCATCCCTTCAGTCTACATCAACTACAGTAGTCATAGAACTACTGATTTCTGGTCCAACAATGAGGAGCTGTGTGAGCCATAGAGAGAGAGGATCATGATCAGGATTGACAAGAGCAGAAGGCTTCATGTCCAGCTTACTCCAAGAGAGAGCCCTTGAAGCCAGACAATTGACACACCAGAAAGTTACATATCCTTCACCACTCAAGGTGAGTGAGCCAGAGCAAAGGAAAAAGAATGACAAAGAGCCTGAGAGGCTACCAAGGAAGTGGCCAATCAAGCTTTCAATCAGTATAAAGAAGAATATCACTAACAGTAGCAGCAAGAGCAGCACCACCAAGAAGCTGTTACCTGGAAATCTAGTTCCCTAGTATATTATAGACAAGAAACTGCAGACTCCCTATTCAGAGAGCCTAACACCCTCACAAGAAGCAAGACCAACTCTTAGACAGGGTCAGCCAAGGTCATTACCACCAGTGAGGCTATCCAATGCACCATATCTCTCCCTCATTCCCAAATTAACAGCATCACTGATACTGACACAATCTTCTCCCATTTCAAATCCATACTCAATGTCTATAGGCTTCAAGTCTCCAGAAATGCTCATGTCTCTGACCACAGCCTCAAGCAATTCCTAAGAGAAAGAGTTGCAGTACTCTTTCTCAATTCTCAATATTACAGAAACTTCTGCATCTATTGCTGAGAATTGGAGGAGCACAGAGTGCATGGCAGCTATCATAGAGATGTTGAGATTGGTGCTGGCTGACCTATTGACCAATCTCCTTCTCAATCCACCAGCAACAAGGCTGAACCCAGCATCCAAATCAATGACCAGTTCACTAGCCACCATCAAAGCCACCATCCAATCCATCTATAACCAGCCCAAGAGCTTTCTCATTGAGGACAGTGAGAGCAAGAAGAGCAATGAGAATAAAGATGAGCTGGATAATGAGGAAGGCCTCTATAGACTGGAAGACTTCATGTGGTATGCAAAGGATAACACAGATGAAGAAGCACTGGAAGAAGATATACAGAGGGCCAGGAAGGGAGAATATCAAGATCTATATGAAGAGAGAGTAACATTCCTATAGTAAGATGCTAAGTGGTTAGCATTAAACATAGGATAGAAGTACATTTATATGGATGATTTAGAATGACAAGATATTTTACAATATTCTATTATTAAACATGTTATTTCTACTTATAATAGGAGACACTCTGAGAATCAACTTGGTGACTTACCAGAGTATAAGTCCAAGTTCAACATCCAACTAATATCATGGACTGTCTACCACCCCAAAATAAGCTGTCTATATGGCTCTATCTGTTAGACTCAAGTTGCATATGATTAGTAACACATGATAAATGATTGCTACCTCATATTTGGGTATGACGATCAAGTCCACTGATACCAACAGCTGTGCAGTCAAGGTGTAGACAAGTAAGCTCAAGAATAAATGTGGTATGAATAAACTTTAGCTCAAAGCTGGGGTATACCAGTGAGAGCTGTCGGTCTTAAATACTGTACAGATGATTCTAATAATACTACTACTAATTGTGTATGTCTGTGTCCATGGTGCCTATTGTCCTTGAGCATTGTTACCATATATAAAAGGATGCTTGTGCATCGTTGGGCTTGATTGTCGAGACAACTGATGGATGGGTTAGTTGTGCTGACTAAGCCCTTCTATGGTCTTGTGCTCTTTGACTAAGCATAAATAGGGGTAAAAGATAATGAAGAGGGGAAAATCGTAACATTACCCCCCCCTTAAGACCATCATCCTGATGGCTTAATTAAGGGATAATTCATAGTCGTGTATTGCATCGTCTGCATTTATGTGCTTCTCGTTGACCCATTGATTGGACTCAGGTCCATATCCTTTCCAGCTTATGAGGTAGTCCACTGTCATCATCATCCCCCCATCATGTGCCTTAACTTTACAGAGTTTGTGGTTTAGGATTTGATCAATTTCATAGTGCTCTTCATTATCGATTAAATTGGAAGGTGGAGGTGACAGACGTTGTTGGTTTGAGAAGGCTGGAGCAATGTATGGGGAGAGGAGCATCTCATTGAAGATGTTGTGAACTTTCCATCTGATGGGCAGGCATAGTTTATAGGCACTTTCTCCAATTTTTGTGATTATTGGGAAGGGGCCTGTGCATTTGTCAGCAAGTTTTCATTTTGGCTGGGGTAAATGAAGGTTTGTTGTGTCGAGCCAGACATTGTCATTGATGTGGTACATATGCACTGGTCGATGGTGTTTGTCATATTGCTTTTTTATTGCTGATGCAGCCTTTTCAAGTGCGGTCTTAGTTTCGGCATGAATTTTCACCATGTCTGTAGCAAAATCCAATGAGGCAGGGGTTGTTGTTTTGTGATGAATGGTTTGGGTGACATAAGAGTGTCTCCCATGATTGACGAAGAATGGCATCCATCCCATGGCTGAGTGTACTCGGTTGTTATGTTGAAAAGCTGCTAATGCCAGCCATTTGACTCAGTTGTCTTGTCGATAGTTAATGAATAGTCAGAGGTATTTTTCAACCTCCTGGTTTGCATGCTCGGTTTGGCCATCAGTCTGTGGATGATAGGCTGTTGACACATTTTGCTTGATGTTAAGCAGCTTATATAGGTCATCAAGGAATTTCGAGATGAATTGGGGTCCGCAATCTGAGATGACCACTTGGGGCATCCCATACTTGGCATACACTTCATCTCGTAGAATCTTGGCCCATCCTTCTGAGGTTAATTCCATAGAGCATGCAATCGGAATTATGGTTTTAGAGAATCGATCAACTATGATGAGAATAGCATCATAGTCATTACAATCAGGTAATCCAGTAATCATGTCGACCGAGATGTGGGTCCAGGAGGATGATAGTACCTCATTTGGATGTAGGGGAGCCGCTCATGCCTGTGTTGAGGCTTTTCCCTGTTGACATGTTTCACAAGCTTTGATATACATTGTGATGTCATTTCCTAGTTTAGGCCACCAATAGTTTCACAGGATGAGTTCCTTTATTTTGGCAATGCCCAGATGCCCTGCAGTGGCATGGTCATGGCACATGGTGATGACTTCTCCTCATAAGCTATGGTCTCGTGGGATATAGATTCTTCCATCATAATGAATCAACCCTCCCTCCTTCGTCATTCTCCACTCGTGATTCAGTGAAGGGGTGATTCTTTGGTCCTATTTATGGGGGTCTCAGGTTGTGCTTTTGATCTGCTCATGGATCTCTTCCTCTGTAGGCATGATCATTGCCTGAAAATGGTCGGGTTGTAGGATTGTGACTCCCGTATTGTCTTCTCCTCTCTGATCATGGTTGGCCTGATGGGATAGGAGGTCAGCCTTCTTATTGGCTACTCTGGCCTTGTGATGGAGGGCGTACTGGTACTGAGCAAGTTCAGTGACCCATCAGGCCTGTCATCGATTTAACTTCTGGGGCTGACAGAAATATTAAAGATTCTGGTGGTCTGTCCAGATCTCAAAGACTTCGGGAGCACTGATTAAATAATGTCGCCACTTCTCTAGGGCAAGCATTATTGCTAATAACTCCTTGTCATAAATCTCATAGTTCCTCTCTGTCACAGTTAGCACTTTGGAGAGAAAGGTGACTGGACACCATTTTCTGCCTTGCTCCTGTGATAATATGGTGCCCATGGCCCTCTCGCTTGAATCAGCTTCTACATGGAATTTCCCTTCCTGAGATGGTATAGCGAAGACCACGTCCTTGGCTAGTTGCTGCTTTAGATCTTCAAAGGCAAGTTGCTGAGGGCTTCCCCATTCTCAGGGGGCATTACCAGTGAGCTGGGTCATGGAGCGAACAATTTTGCTGTAGTTCTGAATGAACCACCGGTAAAAATTCGTAAAGCTGAGGAAGGATTGTAATTCCTTCTTTCTGGTCAGCGTTGGCCATTCTATCACCCCTGCCACCTTGACCGGATCCATCTTAATGCTCCCCTCACTAATGATCACTCTGAGATATTCCATTTCCAGTACTTCAAACTCACACTTTTCTGCTTTGAGAAACAGTTTGTGCTTCTGCATGAGAGCAAGTACCTGTTGAACCAGATCATGATATTCTTCCTTCGTTCTGGACATAATGAGGATGTCATCCAGATAGATAGTAATCTTCCCGGTGGCGATGAGATCCTTGAATATATCGTTCATCATCCATTAAAAGGTGGCAGGGGAGTTGGTCAGGCCAAAGAACATGATAGTCAGTTCAAATAACCCTCAGTTAGTCTAGAAGGCTGCCTTCCACTCGTCTCCTTCTTTGATTCATACATTATTGTACCCTCAACAGACATTGAGTTTAGTATAGTATCTGGCCCTATGGAGCTTGTTTATAAGTTCTGAGATCAGAGGTAACAGATATCAGTTCTTGATCATCATTTCGTTTAATTTATGGTAGTCTTGAACAGGTCAAAGTTTTCCATCCTTCTTCTTTATGAAGAAGAATGGGGATGCCATCAGGGATTTTGATGGCCGAATGCATCTGCTGGACAGGTTTTCATCAAGGAACCTGTCAAGTTCTTGTTGCTCCTGAATACCGAGGGGGTAGGTTTTACAGTCCAGGTTGGCATTGGCATTGGGGATCAGCTCGATTGCATGGTCCCAAGGCTTCAGACATGGGAGTTCATTGAAGCTCTCTTTCTCGAAGAGGTCTTGATAGTCTCATGCCCATTCTGGCACTATTTCTTCGAATGTTTTTTCCTCCTTCCCCTCATTGGCCTTGGCTGCCAAGTTATTGATGTGATGTACCATGTGAATATGGATTTCCTTTTGCAGGTTGACAGCTAAAATAGTTTCTCCATCCTCCATCTCTTCATCCCACCTATCTTCTGGGTCTTCGTCGGGCAGCTTGAATGGGATCTTTCGACATCTGCACCAGATGAAGGTGAGCCATCCAGTCTTCCAGTTGATTAATGGGTTATGCCAAATGAGCCAATCATGCCTCAGAAACAGCTCCTTGGTTCCAAGGTTGGTTACAGCCAGGTCGATTTATTTGAAGTGATCTCCAATGGTTAGATGGAGTTTGACAAACTCCATGATTGATCTGGCCTGGTTTTTTGTTCTGTCAGCATTGTACACAGGTATCGGAGCAGCTGTGGATCAGGTGGGAAGTTTATTTTGGTGGATGAAGGTTCAGTTAATTGAGCTGCTGGTGCATCTGCTGTCGATCAAGGCGGTTACTGAGTGTACAGTCCAGCTGGTTAAGGTTTCGATTTGGGCTTTTGTCATTAAGTCCCTTCCAGGAGTTTTAGCATGTCTGATGAACCTTCGAGGACCTTTCAGCTCATCTAGCTATTTAAAGGCCCTACTTTGTTCGGCACATTTTAGCTCATCTACAACTTCGGCTGTGACTTCCTCCATTCTGGTCTGGTATATCCATCCTTGTAAAGCAGCTTTTGCTGCATCTTTGTTTACTGCTTCCTTGATGGCCCTCCAAGTCCATTCAGTTTCGAATGGTTTGAGCCATCTCGAGAGGCTCTCTGCCTCTGTTTGGCCTGTAGATGTTTGAGTTTTTCCTTGCGACTCTTTTAGGTGTGCGTTAACTGTCCATGGTATATTTGAATGTGTATTTAATAGCATAGGTGTAGCTACAGAAGTATTATAAGTCCATTCAATGGCTGGGGTCTGCACACCATGAAGTCCATTGGCCAATCCAGTGGAGTCGTTCACTGGTCAGCCCCATCTTTTACTTTCTCAATCTTTGTTTTCTTTCCAAGTTCTTTGTCTTCTTTTTGTAATTCTGTGATCTGAGCCCATATGTCCTTGTGGGTGTGCTTCTTCTTTGGACAGTCCTTGGCTATGTGGCCTTTTTGTCCGCAGTTGAAGCACTTTTCTTCTTTCTTCAACTGGTCGATATCCATCAGTTTCCCTGTTCCGGTATAGATAGTGCCAGTCCTGGTCTTCTGACTTCTATAGGTCGGTGTCTGAGGGGATCCTGATGATTTCCTGGCAGTTTGCCCTGACTTGTTCGGGGTTGGCAGGGTCGATTTCTTGAGATATTCTTGCAGTGTCGATGCTTTCGCTTTCTGCCTTTGTCACTCCTTGTACATTTCAATGATCCTCTCCTTCCACTCATCGTATCCAATGGGCATTAGTAGCTTGATGCCCATGGCAGAGATCATTGTGAGGTATGAGGAGGGGATCCCTCGTTTGAGCACTTCCACCATCCTTCCATTATTCATGATGTCTTCCCGTATTTCTGCTAACTTGGCGAGCCATTCCAGCTCATCGAAGTAGTCAGTTGCCACTTTATCTCCCATCTTATACTTCTTGATCTTCTGTTTATGCACCTCCTGGACCGCTGGTTCAATGAATTTGTTGTTTAGCATGTGTTTAAAGACTGGCCATGAGGGGTATCGGTAGTGTTCCCTCATGGTGGACTGGAAGTTGGAGAAGATGAGGATCCACCACATCTTGGCCTTGTCTTCCAGGTAGGAGGTGGCAAAGGCGACCTTGTTCATGTCAGTTCCTAGGTATCCAATGTAGACTTCATCAGCCTTATTTGGGATCAATTTAGCTAAGCTGCCATTGTTTGCACAGAGTAGTCAGAGGTTGATAGGATACTCCGAGCCAAGAGGGCCTAGTAGACGGCTCATCTCAGAGCGATGGGTGGGGTTCATGGCATTGGTTCTGGCATCTTTGGCTTGTCGCTGAGTTGGTATGGGAGTATCAGCACAAGCAGGTCTTCTGGATGCCACCAGCCATATTCCCTCCATGCGTACTTGGTCATGGCATACTGTAAAATCTTTCTTTTTTCAGCATCCTCTGCATAATGATACTTTAGTCCTAGAGACATCACTTGCCAGTGCACATCTTGCCATAAAAAGTTTCTCCCCTGCTCATATAATTCCTGATACTCCCTGTTCCTTACTTGTTCAATTTCTTCTCTCAATGTTTCTTCATCTGTGTCCTCACCTGCCCTTTCAAAGAGTCATTTGTATGCATATGGTCTCTCACTGTCCTCACTGTCCTCCTCATCACCCTCACCCCTGCTGTCCTCTTCCTCGAGGAGGGAACTGATGGGCGGGTCGTAGATAGATGGTACGGCTGGTCATAGTGTCATTGGGGACCCTTGTACCATTCTGGGTGCTAGGTCTGGCATCATTGGAGTTGTTCATTCAACAGATGGGAGGGTTATTGAGCTGGCTATAGCAGGTTCCTCCATGTGCTCTTGTTTCCTCCAGTTCTTGGCTATAGAGGCTGAAGTAGTGTTGAAACTCAGGGTTGAGGAACTGACAAGCGACTCTGCTTCCCAGGAATTGCTGGAGGGCTCTGTCAGAGACATGAGCATTGTCTGGTACTTATAGTCTGTAGGCTCCAAGTATGGAGTCAGCATCTGAGGAAATGGTGTCAATTCAGATGGGGTACTGGGGAGTGGGAGGTTGATTGTCACCGGCCTGTCTGCATCTGATGGCTTCATCCCAGCTAACGATACTAGCGGGTTCTGCCCATGAATCAGAATCTGAGTTGGGCTCCCTGAACAGGGATCCTATATCAGAGTGGAGTCCATACCAGCCTGGGGAGGCTGATCCCATCCTTTTGGCTTCTTCTCTTCTCCTTCTTTCCCTCTCCTGTCGGTCGTATTCTGCAGCTTCATACTGCTCCCAGGCCTCATCTTGTATGTACTCAGCGAGCTCTTCCTGGGCTCATCTAATCTCAGCCTGTCTGGTCTGGTTCTGCTGCTGCTGCTATACTGCATTGTTGTAGTCAAAAGGGACTGTGAGGTCCCAATCCGAGAATATTTGCTGAATAATCCTATCCCAGGCGATCCTTCCCCTTGCACTGGCTGTTTCGGCTTCTGGCTCGCTCCCAATGTGGAGATGTTGATAGGGGTCCCTGGCTGCGGAGATGGCAATTTTGACGTTTGCATAGTCAGAGTGGATCATTCTTCTATGTGGGTCCTCAATCCCCAGCCTACTGACAGACTGGCTGGAGCCAGAGTTTGGCTCAGTGGGAGTAGGGGGGGGGTCATGGGAGGAGTTAGAGCCTTTGTGGGGTCTCAGAGCCATCTGAGCAGCATCAAGAGAGTCCTGAGCATGGTTTCCAATCTCTGAGAGAACTGAGGAGGAGGGATGCTCAGAGGCGGGGGTTGCTGCAGCGAGATGGTCGGAGACCTCCTCAGGGTCCTGGGCAACATTGGCTGTCCATGGGTTCTGGAACCCTGTGAGAGCAGGGTGGTGGTCTCTGCTGTGTCGTCAAGGGGGATACTGGGGTCCTTCTTCCTCGTGAAGGCTCCCTGTATGCAAGTCATTATTCCTGGTTTCTGATAGGGGTTGCTCTTGCAGCTGGAAGGATGTTCTGATGGAGGTGGGGATGTTATGGAAGGGGAGGTCTGGGGTTACATTTCATAGTATTTGTTGGATCTGCTGGAATGCTTGATAGTGCCTGACTATCCAAGCTGTTACTGATTGTCATCTATGGCAGAGGGTAATGATGGCGAGAAGTCCAAGCAGTGTTTCAACAATGGAAGCTATAAGCTCAAAGAAGTCGTGATTCAAGTTGGTGGTCGTTGCTGGGGGCATTTGGTTTCTCAGCACAATTGGGCTTAAGAAAGAGAAGGTAGAAGCTTCGAGCTAATTGTTAGACCCAAGTCGCATGTGATTAGTAATACATGATAAATGATCACTACCTTGTGTTCAGATATGATGATCAAGTCCACTGATACCAATGGCTATGCAGTCAAGGTGTAGACAAGTAGGCTCGAGAATGAATGTGGTATGAATAAACTTTAGCTCAAAGCTGGGGTATACCAGTGAGAGCTGTTGGTCTTAAATACTGTACAAATAATTCTAATAATACTACTACTAATTGTGTATGTCTGTGTCCATGGTGCCCATTGTCCTTGAGTATTGTTACTGTATATAAAAGGATGCTTGTGCATCGTTGGGCTTGATTGTCGAGACGACTGATAGATGGGTTAGTTGTGCTGACTAAGCCCTTCCATGGTCTTGTGCTCTTTGACTAAGCATAAATAGGGGTAAAAGGTAATGAAGAGAGGAAAATCGTAACACTATCAACTCAAACTAATTAGAGCTAATATTCCTACATTATGCTGTTGATCCAATCCTTAGCAACTCAGCTATCATGATTCCAATCACAGCCAGCTACTTGGTCTGGTAGTTTCTGAAACTCATAGACCAGCAAAAGAAGCCAGCTACTCAGTGGGCAACTGCCATCCAACAAAGCTGAAGGAAGTGGAAAGGAGCCAGTAAAGGATGACTTCAAAGCCATCAAACTTGGATTCACAGTCTGGAATAGAGTGATAGTACAAAAAGAGGTAGCTCCTATGAAAAGTCCCATCACTGATAATGGATCTCTCTATTCACTCTCTAGTCTGCCAACTGAGTGGCAGCATCTGCTCTTTGATCAGTGGCTCAACCTTATGAGTGTATTATCAGAGAATGCTGCTATCCTCTAGTGTAAACCTGATCTACTCTGAAAGCCTCATCTGTTCAAAGACACATCTGATGACATTGATCAATTTCTAATAGACTGCAAATAATACTTCAAAGTCTATATCACTTATCTAGGAACTAACATGAACAAGATCACATTTGCCTCTTCCTATCTAGAAGACAAGATGAAGATATAATAGATACTTATTTCTCCAAACTTCTACTCTATGACCAGACAGCATTATCAACTGCCATCTTAGCCTATATTCAAACAAATGCTCAATGATAAATTCATTGATCCAGCCATGCAAGAAGTCCACAAGGCAAAGATCAAGAAATTTAGGATAGATAACAAGGTGAGACTATAGAATATTTCAATGAGCTGGAATAGCTCACCAAACTTGCTAGAATATGGAATAACACTACTGATGATAGAAGAATGGTGGAAGCCCTCAAGCATGAGACTCTCTCATCTTATATCAAAATGATTTCTGACATCAGTAAATTTATTCTGAAAGAGTACAATAAATGAAAGAAACAAATCATTGAGATGTATAAAGAGATACAAAGGCAGAAGGCAGAACAGTCCAACATGCAGGAGTATCAGAAGCCAAGTCAGCTAACAACTTTGAACTCAAAGTCTGGCAATCAGACTGGCACTGCCAGAACAGGAATCTCATCAACTATTATGTCTTTCTATGGAACACAAAAGACAAAGACAGAAACTATATACACTGGGAGTGGCAAACCAATGGACATCAACCAGTTGAAGAAAGAAGAGAAGTGCTTCAACTGTGGCTAGAAGGACCACATGTTATGAGATTGCCTAAAGAAGAAGAGGATGCATGAAGATATCCAGGTGCAAATTGCTGAGTTACAGAAGGAAGCTAAGAAGCTCAGCATGAAAACAAAGATTGAAGAAGTAAAAGACAGAGCCAACCAGTGAGTGATTCCACTGGGTCAGCTAGACAGAATAGTGTGTCACCAGTAGCTATGGGATAAACTAGTAGTACTTTTGTAGATACTCCTATATCTAAATTATCTGTGCATTCAAATATACCTGACTTGTCCACTGCTATGCACACTTGATATGAATCACCAATCAATAAGACTCAACTGCCTATGGGCTAAACAAAGGGAGAGACTCCCATTAGGTGGCTCAAATTGTTTGACACTGAATGAATCTGGAGGGCTATCAAAGAAGCAAAGACAGAAGAAGAAGGCAAGACAGTACTCAAGAATTGAGTACATAAAACCAGAGCAAAAGAAGTGATAGATAAAATGATGGAAGGAATGCAATAAGCCAAGTAGTGTTAAGCCCTGAAATGGCTTGATAAGCTTCAAGGGCTCTAAAAGTACATCCAGAGGATAAAGACATCAGAATAAAACTTAACCACTAAGGCTCAGATCAAGATTCTTACCAATCAATCAATCTATGCTATCACAGCACTAATCAACAGTAGCTGCATCAGCAGCTTAATAAACTGTGCTTTTGTTGATAAGTATAATCTTTCAACTCAAGCCATGGCAGCTCTCATTTCTGTATATAACACAGATAGAATAAAGAACCAAGCTGATTCAATTACTGAGTTTATTGAGTTATAACTCACTATCAGCAATCACTCAGAATGTATTGACTTAATCATCACTGATCTAGAAACAAAAGAAGTGTTCCTCAGTTATGACTGGCTGATCAGATACAACCTCCTTGTCAACTGAAAAACTAGATGAATCACCTTTACATGATGCAAGTGCTAAAAAATCCTCTTTGAATTACCTGATGAGGATCTGAAAGGAGATGAAAGACAGAAAAATGATTCTTGCTGTGGATTTCTAGCAGACTCTGCATATTCAAGCCATACATCATGCCAACAATTTGGCAGCCAAGGCTCATGCTAAGAAGGAGAGATCATTTGAGAAAATAGTTCCTGAATGGGCATGAGACTATCACAACCTGTTTGACAAAAAAAGTTTTGATGAATCTTCAGAACTCAAGCTATAGGATCATGTGATCAAACTCATTTCCAATACTAATACTAATCTTGACTGCAAGATCTACCCACTAGGTAATTATGAACAACAGAAACTTGATAAGTTCCTGGATGAGAATTTTTTTAGCAGGTGAATCCAACCTTCAAAATCACCAATAGCATCACCCTTCTTCTTCATCAAAAAGAAGAATGGAAAACTCTGATGCATATAGAATTACCAAAAGCTAAATGAGATGATGATTAAAAATTGTTATCCACTTTTGCTAATCTCAGAATTGATAGATAAGCTATGAGGAGTGAGATACTACATGAAACTTGATATCTGGTCAGAATACAATAATATGTGAATCAAGAAGGGAGACAAGTGGAAAGCAGCCTTCAGGACAAACTACAGGCTTTTTAAGTCTACAGTAATGTTTTTTGGGCTTACCAACTCTCTGGCAACATTTCAATAGATGATAAACAATATATTTAAAGATCTCATTATCACTAGGAAGATCACAATCTATCTAGACAACATTTTAATCATGTCTAAAGACTGAGTGGAATATTAACAGCTCATATGATAGGTTCTCGAGCTGATGAGAAAGCACAAGCTCTTTCTCAAGACAGAAAAGTGTGAGTTTGAAGTATTGGAAATGAAGTACTTAGAGATGATAATCAGCAAAGAAAGTAATCATATAGATCTAATCAAAGTGGCAGAGATCATAGAGTGGCTAATACTGACCAAGAAAAAAGAGTTACAATCCTTTCTTGAGTTTATAGACTTCTACTGCCAGTTTATCTGGGACTACAGCAAGATAGTCTAACCTATGATGCAGTTGACTGGAAATGCCTCATGAAGCTGGAGACATTCACAGAAAACTGCATTCAATGACTTAAAGCACCAACTCACAAAGAATATCATCCTTGCTATTCTAATCCAAGAAGAGAAATTCCATGTCAAAGCTGATTCAAGTGAAGAGATGATCAGAGCCATTCTATCATAAAAATAAGACAGAAAATAGTGACCAATAGCTTTTCTCTCCAAAGCTCTGACCATTACTAAGCAGAACTATGAAATATACAACAAGAAACTACTCACAATAATGCTTGCCTTAAAAGAATGGTGGTATTATCTGATTGAGATGGCACAAACCTTTGAGATCTAGACTGATTATCAGAACCTCTGATATTTTCATGCTCTTCAGAAACTTAACCATCAACAAGCTCACTGAGTCACCAAGCTCTCCCAGTATGAGTATACACTGCACCACAAAGCTGGAATGGCCAACAAAAAGACTGACCTCCTCAGCTGATGAGCTGACCATGACTAAGAAGACAATGATAATGAGAGAGTGATATTACTGAAGCCCAAACATTTTCAGGCCATGATAATGCTGACAGAGAAGGAAATATATGAGAAGATCAAGAGTGTGATATGAGACAATAGTAAATGAGACCAATAAGTGGCTCCATCTCTCAACTACAAGTGAGAGATGACAAAGGAGAGGAGATTGATCTGTTATAATGGACAGATCTATATCTCTTGAGACCAACAACTTTATGAGAAAATTATTGCCACATGTCATGATCATGCAACAGCAGAACATTCAGGCATCACTAAAATCAAGAAGCTAGTGCTCTGGGAGTACTGATGGCCAAAGATGGGGCAAGACATTGAATAATATGTGAAGGAGTGCAAAATCTGTCAATGAAGCAAGTCTTCAACACAACTATGAGCAGCACCACTCCACCCAAATGAGATCCCTCAATCACTCTAGACTCATATCTTGATGGATGATTATTGGCTTATTGGAGTACTATGGCTATAATACAATCCTCATCATCATTGACCAGTTCTTGAAGACAATCATTCTAGATGCATGTTCAACAGAGTTAACATCAGAAGGGTGGACTAAAATACTTCATGATGAAGTATATGCCAAGTATAGCATGCCACAAATCATAATTTCAGATTAGAGAGTATAATTCATCTTGAAGTTTCTTAATAATCTGTATTGGCTACTCAATATGTGACAAAACACATCTACCACTTATCACTTACAGACAGACAGTCAAACAGAGAGAGTCAACCAAGAGATTGAGAACTATCTCTGCCTATTCATAAACTACCACTAAGATGACTGGGTAGAATGGCTAGCCCTTACAGCCTTCCAGCACAATAATCATGTCCACTCCACCACTGGCAAAACCCTCTTCTTTATCAATCATAGGCATCATCCCAATGTCACCTATATAGAATATGTCCATACTTCAATCTCTGTCTCAACTGAATTTGCATCCACTATGTCTAAAATTCACAATAAAACCTGGGCCACCCTCAAAAAGACAGCTGATTCAATAAAAAAATAGTATGATAAATATCATATCTCAGCCTACATATATAATGTTAATGACAAAGTCTGGTTGGATATGACTAACCTCCACCTGCCACACTCAAAACAGAAGCTTGCTGACAAATAAACAGGACTCTTTCTTATTCTTGCCAAAATCAGTGCCTCTGCCTACAGACTCTGTCTCTCATCTATCTGGAAAATCTATGACATATTCAATGAGTCATTTCTCATGCTCTTTATCACACCCTCATTCCTAAATCAAAAATGGCCTCCACCTCCCCCTTCTGACTTGATCAATGATAAAGAATATTATGAAATTGATCAAGTACTAAACTATTGACTCTGGAAAATCTGAGCCTGCAGCAAAAGAATGACAATGATAGTTGACTACTTGGTCAGTTGAAAGGGCTATGGTCCAGAATCTAACTAATGGGTAAATGAGAAATGAATAAATGCCACTGACATGATACACAACTACAAATTATCTCTAAATTAAGCTATCAGGACAATAGTCTTAAAGAGGGGATAATATTACAATTTTTTCTATTTTCTTTTGTATTAACTCCTATTTATGCTTAGTCAGAGTGTCTAGACTAGTGCTTAAGACCATAGGACTGGCTTAGTCATCACAACAAGTCCAGTTGGTCATTGTCTTTTGATATGACAGTATCACTCAGCAATACATAATAAGACTTTTATAGACAGTAATGACACTCAAGGACAAAGAGCACAATGACCATGAAGAACACAATAAGTAGTAGTATTTATATCACTATAGACAAACTATATATAAGTAAGATAGCTCTCACTGGTATAACTCCAGCTTCAAGCTAAAGTTTATTCACACTACTTTATTCTTGAGCCACTTGTCTTTAGTCTTGAAAGTATATCAGTTAATAAAACACAACAAGTGAATTTAGGTATAACTATACAAATATGATATAGCATCTATTTATCATGTGTTTTAATCACATGCAACCTAGATCTAACAGTGGGGGTCTCTCTCTCTGTTTGGTCTATAGGCAGTTGAGTCTTATTGATTGGTGATTTATATGGAGTGTGTTTGATGGCAGAAGGTTGGGGCATATTCAAATGCACATATAGATTAGGTATAGTAGTACCTACAGAGATACTATTAGTCCATTCTGCAGCTATCAATAACATATTGTTCTGTTTCTTGGCTGACCTAGTGGAATCATTTACTGGTTGGCCCTATTCTTTATCTCTTCAATCTTCATTTTTATACCAAGTTCTTCTGCTTTCTTCTATAGTTTGGCAATCTGTGCCTGGATGTCTTTGCATATCCTCTTCTTCTTTGGGCAATCCTTTGACATGTAGCCCTTTTGGCCACAGTTGAAACACTTTCTCTCCTTCTTTAACTGATCAATATCTATCAGCTTTCCACTTTCAGTATATATTATTTCTGTCCCTGTTTTTTGTGTCCTATAAGAGAGTATAGTGGTTGATAAGATGCCTGTCTTAGTGGTCTCAGTTTGATTACTGGACTTTAAATTTAAAGTTGACAGCTGATTTGGCTTCTAGTACTCCTGCAGATTGGATTGTTCTATCTTTTGTCATTGCTATTCCTTGTATATCTCAACAACCCTTTTCTTCTATGCATCATAGCTCTTTGGAATATTCATCCTAATATCTGATATCATTTTGATATAAGATGGTGGAGTGCCTTGTTTGAGTGTCTTGACTATCCTCCTGTCATTGTTAATATCATCCTGAATTCTGGTGAGCTTAGCAAGACATTCTAACTCATTGAAATACTCAGTGGCCAATTTGTCACCCATTTTATACTCTTTGATTTTTGATTTATATACCTCTTGTACTGCTGGATCAATGAACTTGTCATTGAGCATTTGCTTGAATACTGGCCAGAACAGCAGTTGATGATGCTGTCTGGTGATTGAATAAAAGTTTAGAGAGATTAGAATTCACCAGATTTTGGCTTTGTCCTCAAGATACAAGAAGACAAAGGTGATCTGATTCATATCAGTTCTAAGAAAGGCAGCATAGACTTCAAAGTACTGTTTACAGTCTATCAAAAAATAGTTGATGTCATTAGAAGCACTCTTGAATGGATGGAGTTTTCTTAGCAGGTCAGAGCAGTACTGGAGGATGGCAGCATTCTCAGATAATATGCTCATTAAGTTGGGCCACTGATTGAAGGGGGGTCATCATCATTTGATTAGCAGCTCAAAGAATGAGTAGAGAGAGTTGTCATTTATGACAAGACTTTCTATAGGCACTGCTTTCTTCCACATGATTACTCTATTTCACACAGTGAATTCTAGTCAGATGGCCTTAAGGTCATCCTTGATCAGTTTCTTTCTGCTGCCCTTGGCTTCTTCTGGTAGTAGTTGGTCACTAAGAAGTCAGCTGCCCTTGCTGTTCTAAGGATTTCAGAATCCAATTGGTCAGATATTCAACTGGAGTCAAGATCAAAAAAGCCAAGTTGCCAAGGTTCAGATTGATAGCATAGAGTGAGTATCAGCTGTTTTTTGTTCAGATAGTACTATATATACAGCTTGTTTCAAGGCCATAGACAGAGTCTACCACATTGGTTGGATGTCATATTTCAACTTGTACTTTGGCAGCTTGCTGAGATGATCCTCTGGATGCCTTCTGTTATAAACATCAATAGCATATTTAGTGGCAGAATATTGTAGAATATCCTGCCACTTATCATTGTCTGAATAAATATACTTCTGCTTTGTCTTTAAGGCTAACCACTGAGCATCCCTCCATAGAAAGGCTACTCCCTCTTTATACAGTTCTTCATACTCCTTTTCTCTGATTTATTGTATTTTTTTGGCCAGCACTTTATTGTCAGTGTCTTTCTCTCAGTATTTCTATTGTCCCCACTTAAGAGAGATGTCCTGAACTCTCTCCTCATCCTTATCTGCATCTTCCTCTTTCTTGCTGTCCTTGGTGAGATAGTCATCATGTGAGTCATAGGTTGGAGAGTTCTGTGGCTGAAGAGTTGCTGGAAAACTGGTTGTTATCATTAATAGTAGTGCTGGGACTCAGTTGAGCAAAAGACTGCTCAACAGGTCCAGCTCTGATTTTAATGTTGCCTCTATAGCCACCTTGTATTCTGCACTCCTCCAATTCATAGTGACATCAGCAGAAGTTTCTGTAAAACTGGAGATTGAGAAAGAGAGCTGCAATTCTTTTTCTAAGGAATCTTCAAAGTCTTCAGTCAGAGATATGGGTATTGAGAGAGACTCAAAGCCTATAGGCATTGAGTACAGAGTTAGTGTGAGAGGGAATAGTATCAGTATCAGTGATGATAGATTGACTGAGTCCTCTTCTGGTAGAAGGATAAGCATACCACTTAACTTCACTAGCAGTAACAGCTTCAGCTGATCCTGCTCACTGTTAGAGCTAAGTGACATGTGACTAATATCACATGGTAAATAAGTGCTGTATTATATTTATACAATCATGCTTGAGTCTAATCTGTGATGTGTATAGTTGTTATATCTCAAATTCTATGCAAGTAGACTCAATTAAGTGAGTATGATAAAGGATAGTTTGAGACTAGAGATATATAATGCTATCTACACTGCTTATATACCTCTAAGTCTGTGGCTAAATATACTGCTGCTAATTATGAGCATCTGTGCTATAGTGCTCATTGTCCTAGCAAGTCAATGTTATCTACAAAAGGCCTGTTGTGCTGTTGTCAGTGTCACTATGGGTTGAGAGACAATGGGTGATTGTGCTGACCAAGATTGTCTCACAGTCCTAAGTGCTGATATAGATGCTCTGACTAAGCATAGATAGGGGTTAATACTACAAAAATAAGAAAAAAAGATGAAAAAATCATAACATTACCCTCTTCTTAAGACTATTATTCCAATAGCTTAATTAAAAGATAATTTATAGTTGTGTATGGCATCATTGGCATTCATGTGATATTTATTGACCTATTGGTTAGATTCTGAACTGTATTTCTTCCAACTGATGAGGTAATCAAAGGTTGTTGTCATACTACCACTATATGCATATATTTATCAGAACTTATGATTTAACACTTGATCAACTTTATAATGTTCTTTATCATCAATCAAGTCAGATAGTGGTGGTGGTAGTTATTCTTGATTAGAAAAGGTAGAGGCAACAAATAGAGTCAGGAGTGTTTCATTAAATATGTTGTGGATTTGCCACATAGGTGGTAGCCAGAGTTTATAGGCTAAAGTGCTGACTTTTGCTGTGATTATGAAAGGGCCAATGCATTTATCAGCAAGCTTTTATTTCAGATGTGAGAGATGAAAGTTCATTGTGTCAAGCTAGACTTTATCATTGACTTGATATGAATAAGCTAGTCATCAGTGTTTATCATACTGTGTCTTTATAGTGTCAGTGGCCTTTTGGAGTATGATTTCTGTTTTAAGATAGATCTTTGCCATGTCTGCTGCAAAGTTGGTTGAGGCTGGGGTGGTCATGTAGAATTGTGTGATCTTAGCTATGTTTAGGTGTTGACCATGATTGATGAAGAAAGGAGTTTTACTGATAGCAGAGTGGATACAGTTGTTGTGTTGAAAGGCTGTAAGTGCTAGCTATTCAGTCCAATCATCTTGTTGGTAATTGATAAACATCTGAAGATACTTCTTGATCTCCTGATTGATGTGTTCTGTCTGGCTATCTGTCTGTGGGTGATAGGCTGTTGAGATATTACTGCAGATATTGAGTAGATAATATAGGTTGTCTATGAACTTTGAGATGAACTGTGGCCTGCAATCTGAGATGACAACTTGTGGTATGCTATATTTAGCATAGACTTCATCCTGAAGCAGTTTTGCCCACCCTTCTGAGGACAGCTCCATTGAACACATGATTAGGATAATTGCTTTTGAAAAGTGATTGATAATGATAATGATAGCATTATAGCCATTGCAATCTGAAAGTCTCATGACTATATTGACCAAAATGTGTGTTTATAGCTACATCAGAGTCTTGTTTAGATGCAATGACATAGTGTGGGCTCTGGTTGAGGACTTGGCTCTTTGACATATCTTGCACCCCCTGACATACTCTTCAATGTCTCTTGCTATCTTCAGCCACCAGTACTTCTTTAGTACCAACTCTTTTATTTTGGCAATTCTCAAGTGTCTGGCTATCACATGGTCATGGATCATTGCTATGATCTCTCCTTGTAGCAGTTAATCCCATAGAATATAGAGTCACCTATTATAGAAGAGGAGATCATGATCTCAGAAAATACTATGCTTATAGTTCAGGGACATTGTGATCTCTTGATCCCACAAATTGGGTTAATGCATAACACTATGAATCTTGTCATGTATCTCCTCCTCTGTTGGCATTACTATTGCTCAAAAGTGCTCTGGCTTGAGTAATATTACTCCTTTGTTGTCTTTCTCTCTATGATCATGATTGGCCCTTCAACTGAGCAGGTCAGCCTTTCTGTTTGTCACATCAGCTTTATGGTGAAGTGTGTACTGATACTCAGATAATTCTGTCATCTATCAGACTTGTTGGTGGTTGAGTTTCTGAGGAAGTCTGAAGTACTAGAGGTTTTAATAGTCAGTCCATACTTCAAAGACTTGGGTGGCCCTGATGAGATAGTGTTGCCATTCTGCCAGCATGAGCATGATGGCTAGAAGCTCCTTGTCATAGATCTCATAATTCCTCTCTGTCATTGTTAGTGCTTTGAAGAGAAATGCAATGGGCCTCTATTTCCTATTCTGCTCTTGTGATAATACTGCTCTTATTACTCTTTCACTAAAATCTGCCTCAACTCAGAATTTCTCATCCTGGCTGGAGATTGCCAAAACTACATCCTCTGCTAATTGTCACTTGAGCTCATTGAATGCTGACTGTTGAGATAGTCTCTAGATCCAAGGTGCATTTTCCATAAGCTAGGTCATGGATCATATGATCTTGCTGTAATCTTGTATAAACCAGCAGTAGAAGTTTGTGAAACTGAGAAAGGATTGTAATTTCTTCTTTTTAGTCAGTTTTGGCCACTCTGTTACTCTAGCCACCTTGATCAGATCCATCCAAATACTTCTTTCACTGATAATAACTCTCAGGTACTTTGTCTCTAACATCTTGAACTCATATTTCTCAGCTTTAAGGAATAACTTATTCTTTTTCATCAGCTCAAGTACTTGACATATGGGTCATTGATGTTTCTCTCTATTCTTCAACATGATGAGGATATCATCCAGATAAATCATTACCTTTCTGGTAGTGATGAGATCCTTAAAGATGTTGTTTATCATCCATTGGAAGGTAGTCAGAGAGTTGGTCAAGCTAAAGAATATGACTGTTAGCTCAAATAGCCTTCTGTTAGTTCTGAATGCCACCTTTCATTTATCCTCTTCTTTGATTCATATATTATTGTACCTCCATCAGATATCAAGCTTGATATAGAATCAGGCACTATGGAGCTTATCCATTAACTCTAATATAAAGGGAAGTGAGTATCAGTTCTTGATGGTCATCTCATTGAGACACCAATAATTCTGTATCAGTCAGAGTTTACCATCCTTCTTTTTGATAAAGAAGAATGGTGATGCCATTAGAGACTTTGATAGTCAGATCCACCTACTGAAAAGATTTTCTTTTAGGAACTTATCAAGTTCCTGTTGTTCATGATGCCTCAAGGGGTACATCTTGCAGTTCAGATTGGCATTAGCATTTGGCACTAGTTCAATCATGTGATCTCAGGATTTGGATATGGGAAGTTTGTCAAAACTCTCTTTAGTGAAGAGATCATGGTAATCCCAGGCCTATCTAGAGACCATCTGTTCAAATGTCCTCTCTTTTCTTTTTTTATTTGCTTTGGCAGCTAAGTTATTAGTATGATAAACTGCTCATATCTGCAAAGCCTCTTCAAAATCCACTGCAAGGATAGTTTTCCTGTCCTCTATCTCTTTATCCTATCAGTCCTCAGAGTCTGTATCAGAGAGTGTGAATAGAACCTTCCAACAGTGACATTGAGCAAAGGTGATTCACTCTGTCTTCCAATTGATTAATGGATTATGTCAGATAAGTCAATCATATCTGAGGAATAACTTCTTGGTGCCTAGCTCCATGACTGTGAGATTAATTCATTCCAAGTGATGTCTGATCATCAGTTGAAGTTCCATGAATTCTGTGATAGATCCAGCCTGATTCTTGGTGCTACCAGCATTATAGACAGAAATAGGAGCCACAGTGGCTTTAGTTGAGAGGTGGTGCCTGTCAATGAAGGCTTGATTGATAGAGCTCTTTATACAGCCACTGTCAATTAGGGTCATAACAGCAAAGTTTTCCTGGTTGGTGAGAGTTTAGATATGTGCCTTGATCACAAGATCCCATCCATATGTCTTCTACTATCAGATGAACTTCTTTGGACTCTGAAGCTCATCTAACCACTCCAGGGCTGTCTCTCTTTCTGTTTTCCACAGTCCCTCTACTAATTCACAGTCCACTTTGCTGGTGTGGATCTAATGAATCCAGTTTTTGAGTGCCACTATTGCTTCCTTCTTCTTCTCTTTCTTTATGGCTTGCTAAGTCCATTCAGTGTTGAAGAGCTTGAGCCATTCAGAGAGGATCTCTCTCTGTTCAGCCTTTGAGCAATTGAGTCCTTTTTGGCAATTCTTTAGATGGTTGTGTAGCAAAGATAACATTGGGTATATTTGAATGTGCATAAATATTTCTATCTACAGAGAGCATATGAGTCTGTCCTGCAGCTACTGGCAACACACTATGAAGTTCTTTAGCTGACCAAGTGGAATTGCTCACTCATTAGCCTTGTCTTTTACCTCCTTGACCTTGGAGTCTGATCTAAGGTCTTCAAGCCCATCCATCTCCTTCTGTAATTCAGCTATTTGCACTCTAATATCTTCTTATGTTTGCTTCTTCTTTGGGCAGTCTCTGAACATGTGACTCTTTTGGCTGCAGTTAAAGCATTTGCTTTTCTTTTTGATGTGATCAGTGTCCATTGATTTGCCACTCCTAGTGTATGTTATTCCAGTGCCTATCTTCTGTATGGTATATAAAGGGGTTGATGATATAGTAAGCTTCACTATTCCTGACCCTCCACTTGGCTTCTCATTTGATAAGCTCAGCTTCTTTGTTTCCACTGTCAATCCCACACTTATTGCCTTCTGTTGCAGCCTCTCCTTGTTTATCTCTATGATGTGATCCTTCCATATATTATATCCCTTTGGAATGTTTATGCTAATATCAGAGACCATCTTGATATAGGACTGCAGCACTCCAATCTTCATGTATTCAACCATTTGCCTGTCTTTATCAATACTCTCTCTGACCTCAGCCAGTGTCTCCAGACATTCCAACTCAGCAAAGTACTCACTGGCAATCTTGTTGCCCATGCAGAGCTCCTTTATCTTATTCTTATGGATCTCCTAAACTGCCAGATCGATAAACTTGTCTCTGACCATCTGCTTGAAGACAGCCCAAGATGAGTAGCAATAATGTCCTCAAGTGATAAAATAGAGGGTCAGAGTGATTAGTGTCTACCATTGTTTTGTCTTGCTCTCAAAGTAGAAGGCAGCAAATGCTATCTTGTTTATATCAGAGCCAAAGTAGGCAGTGTAGACTTCAAAGTATAGTTTACAGTCTACAACAAATTAGTCAATATCATCAGAGGCACTCTTGAAGGGCTGGAGGGTCTGCAAAAGGTTCAGTTTGCATTGGAGCATAGCAGCATTATTTAGTAAGGCCCTCATAGGGTTGGAGTACTTATCAAAGAGTGGACAATGCCACTCAGTGAGTGGTCTAGGGAGTGAGTGCAGAGAGTTGTTGTCAGTGACAGGGCTCTCTTAAGGCTCCACCTCCTTTTATACTATCATGCTATTTCAGATTGTGAATCCTAGTCAGATGGCTTTAGAGTCATTCTTGACTGGTTCCTTGCCACTTTCTTCAGCTTTATCAGATGGCAGTTGCTCACTAAGCAGTCAGCTTTCTTGCTTCATCTAGAGATTTCAGAATCCAACAGACTATAATAGTTCTTAGAGTTTTGGTCAGATTGGCTGATATGCAGCACTTTGACCTGAAGACTCAGATCAAAGGTAGTAGGTGCTAGTGATTTATATGAAGAGTGCCATATACATGGCACATCTGAGCAGAATTGACAGTGTGTGGAGCATGGGTTGAACTTCATACTTAAAGACAGGTAATGCCTTTAATGGATTCTTAAGATAGTCTCTGTTGTATAAATAGATGGCATGATCAGTAGCTGCATACTGTAAAATATACCATATCTCTTCATTGTCTACTGCAGTTTACCTTCTCTCTAATAGAGTCATCTGTCAGCTACCTTCCTGCAGTAGCATGACTACCTCTTCATAGTACAATCTGTCAAACTCCTCTGATTGGATTCTCTGTATTTCTTTCTCCAGTGCTTCTTTGTCTGTATCCCTATATTTGATCTATAAATTAGTGAGAAGGTCTTCTTTCCTCTTGTTGTCCTCCTTGGCCTTGCTGTCTCTGTCACTCTTTTCACTCTCCTCAAGGTAATTGGCAGGTGGATCATAACTGGATGGCTCAGGAGCCTTGAGGATCATTGAGAAGCTCTCTGTTGGTTCTGCTTCCAGTTCCACTGGAAGTTCTAGAAGCAGGCTGCTGCCAAGATCAGAAAAGCTGGACCCTATAGCTCCTTGCTTGTGCTCTACTCTCCTCCACTACTCAGCTATATCAGTGGAAGTCTATGTAGAAGTTGTTGTTAAGGAAAAGGGTGGCAACATATCCATGAAGGAATTATCAGAGGGCCTGCTCAGTGACCCTAGCCCCTGGGTGTACTCAGATTTCATATCTGACAAGTATGAAACTGGTGTCTGAGAGAAAGATACTACTGCTGCTGGTACTGATACTTTTCTCATAAGTCAGTGGAGAGAGCTTGTAGTCATCATCATCAATATGACAGACCTTATCTGCTGTGAGAACTCAGGCATCAGTCTAGTGGTCAGCTGACCATAAGTCATCCTCATTATTGAGGCCCCACTCTGTGGCCTGCTGCCTATGCTCTCACTGTCTGTACTGGACTGCATGTCAGAGATGCTCATGTTCTTCCTGCTGCTCAGCCAGTCTCTGCTTATAGAGCTTCTCAGCTTGTTATTCTCACTCAAGCTGATCCAGTCAATCATAAATGGCATCAGAGTTGTAATTGTATCCTGTTCCTTTAAACTCTCTTCTGATGTCATAGGAAGTGTTTGAGATTGATGGAACAGGACTGGGGGTTAGAGAAAAGGGACTTTCTTAAGGAGTGACATATCTAAAGTGTTCTTTCTCTGCAATTCTTCAAGTGTTTTCAATGGAGTCTCTAGTATGGTCTCCAATGCTAGGCTCTAGGGAGGCAGTGAAAGGGTCAGGAGATGGTGACTCCTCAAAGAAGTCATCAGGAAGGTCTTCATCTTTATAATCAGAGATGGGAGGTGGGATCTACAGAATGCATGCCAGGATATTTCATGGGTTTTAAAATCCTATAATGCTGTGATGCTCATTATCTCAGCTAACTGTTATAGAGTCTGCCTGGTCAGAGTTCTTCTTCTTGAGCACTCCTTTTATTCATGCCACTATACCCAGCTTCAGGTATGGTTCCAGATGTGAGCTGAAAAGAGGCTTGGACAGAGAGAGAGATGTCATAGAAAGAGAGATTAGGCATGACATTGTAAAGTATTTGTTAAATCTGTTGGAATAAGTGGTAGTGCCTGACTACTCAAGCTGTTACTGATTGATATCCATGGCAAAGTGATATGATAGCAAGTAAATCTAAAAGTGTTTCTATGATGAAAGTCAATAGTTTAAAGAAGCCATCTGTGAGATCAATAATAGTGACATTGATGGATGGCATTCAGTTTTCTTTGCTCTTAAGAGGCATGAGGAAAGAGAAAAGAAAGTCTTAAACTAATTGTTAGAGCTAAGTGACATGTGACCAATATCACATGGTAAACAAGTGTTGTATTGTGTTTGTACAATTACACCTGAGTCCAATCTGTGATGTATATAGTTGTTATATCTCAAAGTCTATGCAAGTAGACTCAAGTAAGTGGGTATGATAAAAGATAGTTTGAGACTAGAGATATATAGTGCTATCTACACTGTTTATATACCTCTAAGTCTGTGGCTAAATGTACTGCTGCTAATTATGAGCATCTGTGCTATAGTGCTCATTGTTCTGGTGAGTCAATATTATCTACAAAAGGCCTGTTGTGCTGTTGTCAGAATGTCACTATGGGTTGAGAGACAATGGGTGATTGTGCTGACCAAGATTGTCCCACAGTTCTAAATGCTGATATAGATGTCTTGACTAAGCATAGATAGGGGTTAATACTACAAAAATAAGGAAAAAGAATGAAAAATTATAACACCCACAGATCAGTACTGATAAGGGTGCTGGACTCTCAGAAGAGGGAGAGTTCAGATTCTATTTATAATCTATACTATATAAGGCTTGCTGATTCCCATGTGGCTGCTTCAAGCTCACATTGTCACTGCTTAAACTGGCAGTCATACTGCTCTTTTTTATATATGTTCTGTTGTCAGGTCTGCTTAGCCTTAGCCTAGTTGAGGTCATTCTGCTTTTTTGCTACATATATTTCTTCTTTGGTGAAATCTCTTGCATCTCTTTCTATTGCATCTGTGACTATTGATCCCTAAAAGTCTCCTCTCTCACTTTCATAACCTGTGTCTCTATATTGAGAGGATATCAGGCTTGACTCTGAAATTGTGTAAAGCAAGTCATATCTAGAGTCCACAGATAAAATGGATCAGATTCTTGGAGCCATTCTAGTGGTGTCAAGAGAGTTCTAAGCATGGTTTTTGATGCTATGCTCAATTGGGGCAGTGAAATAGTCAGAGGATGGCTCATCATCAAAGAAGTCCTCAGAGAGATTCTCATTCTTATGGTCTGGGACTGAGAGCAGGACTCATGAGTTTCTGAACTCTATAAGATGATTGTTCTGGTTTCTGCTGTTAGATCTGACTGATCTTAGAGAGTATCAGTGTTCCTTCTCTTCTTTCTGAGTGCTTCATGAATGCACTCTCCTAGGCTTGGTTTGGAGTATGAGTCTGAGTGGAGACTGGAAGAAGACTCAGATAGAGAGAGGGATGTCATAGAAGGAGAGATTGAATGTGACATTGCATAGAATCTGTTGTATCTGTTGGAAAGCTTGGTAATGCCTGACTATCCATGCTACTACTGATTGTTGTCTATGGCAAAGCTGTATGATTGCCAGTAAGCCTAATAGCATTCCAATGATGGAAGCTAGAAGCTTGAAGAAGTTGTCAGTGAGATTGGAGATTGTAGTGGATGCTAGTGGCATTTGGTTTCTTTTATGCTTATTATATATAAGAAAAAAGAAGCTGTAAGCTTTGAGCTAATTATTAGATCTAGAGTTGTATGTGATCAAAATATGTGATAAACAGATGCTGTATTGTGTTTGTACAGTCACACCTGAGTCCACTATTATGCTTTATTGACTGTTGTGCTTCAAAACCATTGATGAGTAGGCTCAAAAGTGAAATAGTATAAATAAACTTTAGCTTAAAGCTGAGAATACATCAGCAAGAGCTATCCTACTTATATACAACTGGTATAGACACTCTGACTAAGCATAAATAGAGGTTAATTGAATAAGAAAATAGAAAAATCATAATATAAATAGCCAGTTCATATATAAAATTGACCCTCTTAAGGGCCTGGAAAATTATCCGACATGGAAAATCAAGATGATCGATATCCTAACCAATTTAGGACTAATTGATTATGCAGATGGAAGCATTCCAGCCCCAGCAGACATGACACTGATGGCAGATTGGAAGAAGAGTGATAGGAAGGCTCTTTCAACAATAAGATTGCAGGTTTCAAATGGCCCACTGGTATATATTGCTGGTTCAAAGACTTCAGCAGAAGCCTGGAAAGCTCTGAAAGATATGTATGAGTCCAGAGAACTCATGGAAATTGTCCTTGTCAGAAGGAAATTCTTCAGAGCTCAGTGTGAAGAAGGAGAAAATATAGAGAAGCATATTAGGACTATGAGGTCCTATCAGAAGGAGCTGGCATCCCTTAAGCAGAAAGTTGAGAAGGAGGACTTCTCTATTACACTGCTTATATTACTATCAGAATTATGGAATTCATTCATCTCATCAGTGGATACTGCTGACTTGAAAGATTCTTACAAGTTGATTTCCTAAATTCTTCAGAAAGACATCTGATTAAAGAAAAAGACTTCTGATCAGACCACAACACTTGCAGCATATGGCAAGAAGTCCAATCTGAAAGTCACATATTACAGATGTGGAGAAACTGATCATATCAAGACAAATTGCCCAAATGGAAAGAAGAATTCTGAAAAGTCATGGAAAGGAAAGAGAAGAGGCCAGACTCAGGCATATGTTGCCAAATCAGACTCAGAAGAAGATGACTACACATTTTGTGCAACAGATGTTGCATTTACTTCACTCTCAGGAGTATCATGGCTAAGGGACTCTGGCACTATCAGATATATAGTCAAAAATAGATTATATTTTTCTGACTATGTTGAGACTCCAGGACATGAAGTTATTGATGTAGGCAAATCCAAAGGCTTAGAAAGAAGAACTGTCAAGATTAAAATGGTTGAAGAAGAAAAGATCACTCCAGTCATACTAAAGGAGTGTATCTACTGTTCTGACACACTATTCAATCTTATGTCACTAGAGCATATCACTGATGCTGAATTTGAACTCAAATTCAAAGAGTCTAGAATGAATATTATCTCACCACATAGCAAGATAATTGGCCATAGAGATAAAATATCAAAGCTGTACAGCCTCAATATCATTGTTCCAGAAATAATCCAGACCCATGCTATGAAATCAGTCTGATTATAGCAAAAGTGGCACAAAACATTAGGCCACTTAAATATGGGATTAGTAAAGAGACTATTTAGGAAGAAAATGGTCAAGGGGATGGACATAGATGAGTCAGCCAAGCCTCAGACAGATTGTATAGCTTGCATAAAAGCCAAGCATTATACCAAGCCATTTCCACAGGAAGCAAAAAGAGACTATACTGAAATAGGGGAAATGACATTTTCAGATCTATGGAGGCCAGCCTGAACTCAGGGTATCCATGGTGAAAGGTATTATATAAGCTTCACAGATAAAAAATCCCAAAGGACAATGTTGTATTTTTTGAAGTCAAAGCAAGGTATGAAAATTTGAAAGAAGATCCAGCAGTATCAAAAATACATCAAAGTCCACAAAGGGAAGGATCTGAAGTTTATGAGGATTGATAATGGAAAGGAATATGTCAATAAAGAGGTAAAGAAATATCTCCAGGACAATGGCATACAGTTGGAGTTGACTGCAGCATATTTTCTATCTTAAAACAGAGTTCCTGAGAGAATAAATTGGACTCTTGTGGAGCATGCATGCACCATGCTAGAAGAACATCACTTACTGAAGTTTTTATGGCCTGAGGCAGTGGCATATGCCATATATTTAAAGAACTGATCACCAACCAGGGCTATCAAAAATGATCTAACCCTAGAAGAAGTGTTTCAGAGCATGAAACCAGATATTTCAGCACTTCAGAAATTCAGAGTAAAGTGCTGGGTGTTGTAACAAGATAACAAGAGGTCAAAACTGGACCCAAAGTCAAGGGAATTTATTTTTACAGGTCTTACAGATGAATCCAGGGCCTGGAGATATTACAACCCTCAAACTAGACAGATTCAGACCTCAAAAAATGTTATATTCCCTGAAAGCAACACTACAGAGTCTATAGACACTGACTATATAGTCTCCCACTCTTCATTGCTCAAGAGGGAGTCAGAAAGCAAAGTCGAGCAGACTCAGGATAGAAATGATGGCATTTCAGATGATTCTATGGATGACAGAAATGCTGAATCAAAAGGGAAAACAGCCTCTGATATATCATTGATCAAATCAAAGTTCCCAATATAGCATGAGAAAGTGATCAAGCCATGTGACAAATCAGCCCAGATTGCATCAAAGACTCAACTGAGTTACTGGACACTCCATAACCTAAGTGCATGAGCTGTGAAAACATTGGAACAACAGAGTACCTCAGAAGAATCATCTTTGAAAGCCACAAATATTGCAATAGACTATGCATACATTGGAGAAACTGCAGACAACTTCAGTGATGAGCCATTAAGCTTTGAAAAAGCCAAGACAAGGCCAGACTGGCATCATTGGAAGAAAACAATAGATGAAAAATACAATCTATTGACTTTCCTAGGCACATGGCAGCTGGAAGAATTACTCAAAGACAGATCACTTGTGGATTACAAGTGGACTTACAGATTGAAAAGGAATGGTGATGAGAAAATCATCAGGTACAAGGCCAGACTTGTTGCAAAAGGATTTTCACAGGTACTCAGCATTGATTTCTTAGAGATATATGCACCCATTGTCAGGCTGGACACATTTCATCTACTTATAGCAACTGCCACTCAAAGAAACCTAATCATTCATAAAATGGATGTTGTTGGAGCTTACTTAAATGGTAAACTCAATGAATCTATTTACATGGTACAGCCACCTGAATATTCAGGTGAGAGTGGAAAAGTGGCACACCTCAAATTAATGTTGTATGGACTCAAGTAATCTGGCTGAGTTTGGAATGACAAATTAAATGCTACATTTTTGGGACTTGAATACATCAGATTGATCAGTGATCAATGTGTGTACATCAGACAAATGAGTTCTGGTCCCATAATCATAGCTGTACATGTCAATGACATAACATTGCTTGCCCCAGATGATGAAATCATGTCTAAAATGAAAGAAGAGCTTAAGAAGAAGCTAAATGTCACAGACATGAGAGAGATTCAATATATATTGGGCATAAAGATAGACAGGAATAAGGACAAGAGCACTATCACTCTATTCCAGAAGGCATATATTCTCAAAGTACTTGAGCAAATGAGCATGAATGACTGTAAACCAGTCAAAATACCTATGGACCTGAATGTATGGCTAGAGAAAATTCCAACAGAAGACCCATGAGGTGTTAACACAGCTACCAGATAATATTACCATACCAGTGTCAGATCACTAATGTATGTAGCCAATAGCTTCAAACAAAGTCAAAGTTTAGCACTGCACATTAGAGAAGAACTTAGCAGATATATTCAATAAAGGCCTACCAAGACCATTACATGAGTATCTATCTGCAGGTATTCTAGGAACTTGGAATTGAGGGGGAGTGTTGGGATAGCAATCCCAAGCAAGTACAAGAATATACTCAAAGATACAATAGCAGTCAGTGGCAGCTGACTTGGATCATGATCTGGACTTATTTAGTATTTCATAGAAAGATCTTGAAGTAATACAAAATGTATTCATAGTCTATTGCAATATTTGTGGCTTTCAAAGATGATTCTTCTGAGGTACTCTGTTGTTCCAATGTTTTCACAGCTCATGCACTTAGGTTATGGAGTGTCCAGTAACTCAGTTGAGTCTTTGATGCAATCTGGGCTGATTTGTCACATGGCTTGATCACTTTCTCATGCTATATTGGGAACTTTGATTTGATCAATGATATATCAGAGGCTGTTTTCCCTTTTGATTCAGCATTTCTGTCATCCATAGAATCATCTGAAATGCCATCATTTCTATCCTGAGTCTGCTCGACTTTGCTTTCTGACTCCCTCTTGAGCAATGAAGAGTGGGAGACTATATAGTCAGTGTCTATAGACTCTGTAGTGTTGCTTTCAGGGAATATAACATTTTTTGAGGTCTGAATCTGTCTAGTTTGAGGGTTGTAATATCTCCAGGCCCTGGATTCATCTGTAAGACCTGTAAAAATAAATTCCCTTGACTTTGGGTCCAGTTTTGACCTCTTGTTATCTTGTTACAACACCCAGCACTTTACTCTGAATTTCTGAAGTGCTGAAATATCTGGTTTCATGCTCTGAAACACTTCTTCTAGGGTTAGATCATTTTTGATAGCCCTGGTTGGTGATCAGTTCTTTAAATATATGGCATATGCCACTGCCTCAGGCCATAAAAACTTCAGTAAGTGATGTTCTTCTAGCATGGTGCATGCATGCTCCACAAGAGTCCAATTTATTCTCTCAGGAACTCTGTTTTAAGATAGAAAATATGCTGCAGTCAACTCCAACTGTATGCCATTGTCCTGGAGATATTTCTTTACCTCTTTATTGACATATTCCTTTCCATTATCAATCCTCATAAACTTCAGATCCTTCCCTTTGTGGACTTTGATGTATTTTTGATACTGCTGGATCTTCTTTCAAATTTTCATACCTTGCTTTGACTTCAAAAAATACAACATTGTCCTTTGGGATTTTTTATCTGTGAAGCTTATATAATACCTTTCACCATGGATACCCTGAGTTCAGGCTGGCCTCCATAGATCTGAAAATGTCATTTCCCCTATTTCAGTATAGTCTCTTTTTGCTTCCTGTGGAAATGGCTTGGTATAATGCTTGGCTTTTATGCAAGCTATACAATCTGTCTGAGGCTTGGCTGACTCATCTATGTCCATCCCCTTGACCATTTTCTTCCTAAATAGTCTCTTTACTAATCCCATATTTAAGTGGCCTAATGTTTTGTGCCACTTTTGCTATAATCAGACTGATTTCATAGCATGGGTCTGGATTATTTCTGGAACAATGATATTGAGGCTGTACAGCTTTGATATTTTATCTCTATGGCCAATTATCTTGCTATGTGGTGAGATAATATTCATTCTAGACTCTTTGAATTTGAGTTCAAATTCAGCATCAGTGATATGCTCTAGTGACATAAGATTGAATAGTGTGTCAGAACAGTAGATACACTCCTTTAGTATGACTGGAGTGATCTTTTCTTCTTCAACCATTTTAATCTTGACAGTTCTTCTTTCTAAGCCTTTGGATTTGCCTACATCAATAACTTCATGTCCTGGAGTCTCAACATAGTCAGAAAAATATAATCTATTTTTGACTATATATCTGATAGTGCCAGAGTCCCTTAGCCATGATACTCCTGAGAGTGAAGTAAATGCAACATCTGTTGCACAAAATGTGTAGTCATCTTCTTCTGAGTCTGATTTGGCAACATATGCCTGAGTCTGGCCTCTTCTCTTTCCTTTCCATGACTTTTCAGAATTCTTCTTTCCATTTGGGCAATTTGTCTTGATATGATCAGTTTCTCCACATCTGTAATATGTGACTTTCAGATTGGACTTCTTGCCATATGCTGCAAGTGTTGTGGTCTGATCAGAAGTCTTTTTCTTTAATCAGATGTCTTTCTGAAGAATTTAGGAAATCAACTTGTAAGAATCTTTCAAGTCAGCAGTATCCACTGATGAGATGAATGAATTCCATAATTCTGATAGTAATATAAGCAGTGTAATAGAGAAGTCCTCCTTCTCAACTTTCTGCTTAAGGGATGCCAGCTCCTTCTGATAGGACCTCATAGTCCTAATATGCTTCTCTATATTTTCTCCTTCTTCACACTGAGCTCTGAAGAATTTCCTTCTGACAAGGACAATTTCCATGAGTTCTCTGGACTCATACATATCTTTCAGAGCTTTCCAGGCTTCTGCTGAAGTCTTTGAACCAGCAATATATACCAGTGGGCCATTTGAAACCTGCAATCTTATTGTTGAAAGAGCCTTCCTATCACTCTTCTTCCAATCTGCCATCAGTGTCATGTCTGCTGGGGCTGGAATGCTTCCATCTGCATAATCAATTAGTCCTAAATTGGTTAGGATATCGATCATCTTGATTTTCCATGTCGGATAATTTTCCGGGCCCTTATGGGGGTCAATTCTATACATGGACTGGCTATCCATGTGGTTCTACATGTGTACATAAAGTACGAAAGGGTGCAAAGTGAGTAGCAATGTAAGTTCAGTTATGGCTGGGGCCCATAACCTGTTGTAAGTAGAGAGCAGAGTAATGTACAGAGGATTATGATCAGCCTCTCGAGAGAGAGACGTTCTACTTAAATACATTTTGTATTACTTCGAGATCTTTCTATGAGATACTAAATAAGTCCAGATCACGATCCAAGTCAGCTGCCACTGATTGGCATCGTATCTTCGAGTACATTCTCGTACTCGCTCGGGATTGCTATCCCAACAAAGTAGAATGTCTCTCTCTCGAGAGGCTAATTCTAATCCTCTGTACATTACTCTGCTCTCTACTTACAACATCTTCACACATAAATGGTGCGTTACCATTACCTTATTGTGACTTGGAGAAAAAAGACCTGAAGAGAAATTCGATAAGACTCTTGATAGAGAGAGATGGCAAATTTGCCTACGGGATGTCCAATCCTTTGATTTCATTGTATCATTGGCCCGGTCCACTGTCCGGTTGCAGTTAGGCAGTTCATCCTACTGTGTGTTATACTGCTATTGAAGGTCGAGAACTGCTAAGCCCGCGTTCATCTACTATTTAAGCTCTGGGTTCTGAGGGCAGATCGTTTAGAATACAAAGGAAGTCTTTGACTGTGCGAAGAGCTGGAATGTTATCGGGACCTGCGAATGACGGGCTCGTGCATGCTAGATACCACCCTGAGAAAGTACACAGGTGTTCCGAAGTCACTCGTCAGGCGCATCTGGCACGGTATCACCTGGTCCTGGATAACGTTGTTCATGGAAAAGAAACAGTGAATGGTAAGATAGGGCGGGTCAGATAGTGCGACGTGCAACAACAGACTGGCCGACGAGGTAATAGTCATTGGTGAAGCGTCAAAGGGCCGCCCTCGAAGAAGACACAGACAGAGTTCAGATTGGAAGGAAAATTGAAGACCATGGCGGTCATTAGGCAGGTGGTACTTGCTGTAAATATCGATCTCTGACGACGCGTGTGGAACAAGCTGGCTTCAATGGACCTTCAATGATTCAACAATTACCAAGTACAATCGGGATGAAAGCGGTAGAGAAAGCAAGTTAGTATGGAGGAATTGGTCATATATTCGCGGATTTCAAGACTTGATAGAGAAACGAAGGGCAAGCTTGAATTTCAACCTTGAAGGGCGCAGTGAGGGAGTCGAAAGGAAACAGAAAAAGACAGACACAAACATGTATTTGCAATTAGCACTTGGACCCGTTGCTCCGTCATCAAATCGCCTTTGATGAGCCAAATGCGAATATCTGAACTCACTTCTTATCGAGAGCAACAGCTCTCCGAGGGATCGTGACAATTTCCAGTGGGATATCAAATCTACTACATACTACGGCAAGCGATGGGTGGTGAATGGAAAACAAGGGTAAGGATGATCATTTTTGTACTCCAATGCTAATCCCTTCGAAAGTCCAACATAGAAGGACCGACAATCTCTTAACATGGAATGCTCGACCATATTCTTCTTCATTTTCTCCACTTAATTTCCAAAGGAATCTAATGGACTACATCAGCCAACGGCAATATCCATTCTTTTATTCCTTACCTCTGAAATACGCCTATCGACTTCCGTCGCCAGTAACTGCGCGAGCCTGTGGATATGACTAGAGGCAGCCTTGATCCATGCGTCTGTGTTGCGTTCCCTGATGCTCGCTAGGATGGCTTCACGAATAATACCATCATCAAATGCTACCTGCGGTCGGGGGTCTACCAGCATCTTCTCCTTCACCGGTTGGAGATACGAATTAATCAACCAACGATACGAATAGAATTCATCATTCGTCGGGACTTTGGGCAAACTTTTCGAACATCGTTGGCGCCTGGGGATATTCTGCAGAATTTCAGATTGTTCCTCTGCAAGCCAAGACATCCACTGAATTTGGGTGGCCTCCCCACAGAGCTTGTGGTAATTGAGGAGACGCTGAAGATGACGGGCACTGATGCCATCCAGCTCCTTGACGTCTCCATCAAGAGGTATACCAAGAGAATTCCTGGCTGCTGTCTCTCCCAACTCCTTCCATCCGTGGGCGACGGCCACAGCAAAGACCCGCAACGGCTGCTGTTTGATGTGAGGAGACGCAATCACGGTCTGGATGAAACGCTCGAAGGCATGGTCCATACAGTACTTGTCAAGCGCCGTGCCTACCGCCGACAATTGTTCGACGCTTGTAAGTTCGGGAGTGTTGTACGGATAGCAGAAGATGAGGACGTGTCTGAATGTGGTGCTGTCCTCATTCGCCTCGAGCACAGGAAGACTGTCTTTTTCCTCTGTATGGTGGTTCCCGTCCAACGCATGTCGAAAGAAAGATGAAGGAGATCTGAACAACAGAAGTGCTCTGTGGACAAAGAAGTCGACGTTGTCAGACGTGCGGATTACCAGATCTGCGAGATCAGAAGCATCGTTGAAGGGTGGCTCGGCAATGGCTATGGGAGACTCTTCGATGATGCTCATGGTTGGTGATAGACGCCTGCCTACACAGAGATAAGAGTCTACTCGTGACTTAGGCGCCTATGTCGCTGGAAGTTTGACTGCATTCGGAGAATTCTTCTCAAGGCATCTTCGCCCACTCGTACGTCATGCTCTTTAATCCTCTAGAAACTTTCCACTGATGCAATCTTAGAGGACACCCCGTAGAGTCCTAAATCCCGCTCCAGATTCTGTCCTCGTGGCAACGTCGACATTGATCTTAACCTGTTGTTCCCTAAGCTAACTTGAAAACGCCATATCCCAGGAGCAGCAGCTATTCGCTTAGAAAGGTCTTAACAACGCCAATGACTCAATGATTCATGTCTTCCTTTCTCTTTGGTAGACCACCTCTTCTGTAGCTCCGTTATCTTCACCTTCACACTCTCCTTCGTTGGAAACGAAACACTCGAAGTATTGGGAACGTTTTCTACACCAACAAGAGAAGAAATGACATACGGCAATTTCGCTTTCCCTCGGTCAGGGTCACTATCATTCCGATTCATAAGCTACACGGGTATGCGCGTGCCTCTGCACCTCATTTCGTCCACTTGATATCCAAAAGAACCTAGCAGACAGTGTTGGCAATAGGGGAGATAACGCTGCCTGACTCACCTCAGAGGTTCGCCTATCAATTTCTTTCGCCAAAAGCTTTGCAAATGTTTGGATCTCGTTGACAGCGATGTCTTTCCAACCCTTGATTTTGCATTGCTCTGCGCTCTTCAAAACCGCCCAATTGATGATTTTGTCGTCCATGGAGGTTTCGGGACGAGGCGTATCGCGCAGCTTCTGCGAAACCTCTCGGATTAATCGAATATCCTGTGATGGACATCCACTCTCCTTTCACCATTTGTATCCCTAATTCTCACTTCGGTCGTGTTTGAACAAAGCATATGGGACGTTTAAGATAGACCGCGTCTCTCAAAACCATCCAAAACAATATCTCCTGTGTGTCGAGATTAACTTGGGCGGCGTCACTGCACTTCCTGTGGTAGTCTCGCAGGATGACGTATTGCAACGCCGGTATGCCGTTCAGCTCTTCGATTGCCACCTCTTTGGTCAAGGGAATGAAAAGTATGTTCTTCGCGGCTGCTTCGCCCAATTTTCTCCACCCATTACGAAATGCTAGGACAAACAGTCGTAGGGCTTGTTCCCTCATGAGGGACGACACGATCACCGTCTTCTCGAAGCGCCCGATTGCATAATCCACGCAGTACTTTTTAAGAGCGACGCCCACTGCCGAAACATCTTCGATGCTTTCGATCTCGACGGGACGCTCATTGGGGTAAAAGAGAAGGAGGATGTATCTGAACGTAGCGCTGTTATCTTCCACTCGTAACACAGGAAGACCGTCCCTTTCCTCTGTGTGCCGACTACTCTGCAAAGCGTGACGGAAGAACGACCATGGGGATCGCAACGATAGCAGCCCGCTGAGGACGAGGTCGTCGACGTTGTCAGATGTGCGGATCACTAGATCGACGCTATCATTGGGATCGTTGAAAGGGTTGCTTGTGCGTCGGTGTCCATTTGCTGGTGATAGTAGGCAATCAAAGAAATGTCGGCTTGCTCCTTCATGCCTCGTGGAATAGGCTTGTGTCATCGTAACTGATTGGCTGGGCAGGGCAAATAAAGGATCGACGGTTCGTTAGGCGCCCGGGCCGAAACTCTTAAATCTGTGAATACAAATTGCGAAGAGCATGTATCCTGCACATCATTAGTCTTCTCCTGTACCAAGTATCCCAATTTGACGTAGGATATGAATCGCAATGACGGATGTGTAGGAAGGAACGCCGCCCGAATGCAATGTCATGCAGTACTTCCGAATCGGTCGCGAGTCGCAATAGCGAACCAGTCGTAAATGGCAAGGGACATAACGTGATACTGTCGTTATTGTCATTTTCTGTCATCCATGTCCGAGTCGCCAAAGGCAGGCGGGGACTTGACAAGTAGGCGGAACTCGTTGGCCGCTGCGATGAAAAAATAGTCCGACACTTATTAATCGTCGGAATCGATGCAGGTACGATGGACTGATATCCGAGGACCCCACACGAAGGGTATCATATGGTACTTATCGCAAAAGGATTGTTAAAGTCGTGAGATGTTAAGTTGAACGCAGATGATACCATTCGCGGTGATGACGAGTTTCGAGGTTCGATTTCGCCTAGAGTCCGCAGTTCAATGTGGAGTACGGCATGGCGACGGTCTTTGTTTCCTGATGGCCTACGACACTATTTTTGAAAGCTGAGGTCATTGATTGATTCGTTGAAGGTTCATCGTAAGGATGGAGAGACGCATAAACGTGGCGACTTTCCCTGGCAACCGCAATGGTCGATGAAAGTATAGGAATCCCGATACCAGATCCTGATGGAAATTTTCATCTGCTTGGGGAGGAGAAAGGAAGTACAGCAGTAAGTACCTGGGTGAGGTGCTGTATTCTGCGGTTCCTGAAGTTCCTAACCTGGATCCAGGAAGCTCACCACTGGGCACCGCAAACCAGCAGCTTCAAAACGCATATGGATTTCGGGCCGTTTAGCGATTTACCCATTTGCGGTCAGGTCCATTGCGACTTACTTGGGACCACTAGCAATCGAATAAACCAGAAAAAATTCGGGCACTGGCAGTATGCGATCCGAAAATTGCTGAAACATAGGGCCGAGGGAGTGCCTTCATAATGCTTACCGGAGGGTATTTCTGGGGACGACTCTGCGGAGACCCCACCCCATTAGAGAGAATTCTATTTTGGTGGATGGGCTTAGTATGCCGATTACTGATCTCGGTCAAAGATATGCGTCTCGTAGCTGGGTGGGGACTATTCTGAGGTGGGAAAAATCGAATCAGAGTTCGTGGCCAATGACATATCCTGGATTTTGTGACAGCCCTCGGCGACGAGTCGGCGTTCCCGCACTAGGAAAGCCCAAAGTAATTTTGACGTTGGTCAAATACTACTAGGTCAAATTCATACATTTCGATCCTAGGCAATAGTCACGGCGCAGCTGTATATATCTTGTTTGCCATCATCTTCGAAGAACACTTCTTTCCGACGGTGGGATCCGATGCGGTCTTCGCTGATGAAAGTATTCTGAAGGGACGACATCGCGTGGAAGAAATAGGGGAAGTGACTTGGGGTAAGATCTACGTGGCTTTGGATAGGATTTACAGGATTCTAGGTGAGATCTACGGTACCCAGTGAACGGAAAGTACTTTTGGGCCTTTATACGACGACCAGCGGAAATACTGAGGACCTTCGGAGAAAGTCCAACAGAAACGAGACTCGAGGGTGGTCACATACACGGAGGTGACGCCTGCCAGCGGGACATGGATATTGCATCGTAGGTGCCTAGAACGCCATTCGGTTCATGTGCATCTAGGTGTGCCCGCAGCCGTAAGCATCAATGATAGCGGAATATCGATGAAGGAAAGCGATTCCACACAGACAAAGCTCTGTGAGCTTGAAAACTTGGAATGTTGCTGCAATGCTCGGCTGTCATATTCCAAGGACATTGGATAAGTAAAGGGGCTGGATTTCGGCTTTACTTTCGACACATTCATACATGTTGTTAGCCCGCGAGGTAGTGCGGTCAAAGAAAACAAAATAAGAAGGCTGGCGCACATAGAACGTGTTTATTGAAACGTCAACGTATGTTTCGAAATGGTGAAACGTCTATTCTAGTAACTGACCGCTGGAAACTGCGGTGACTTGAAACTTCATAGTAAGCCCAGGACGCAAGATTCCTAATGATTCCATCAGAGAAGGCCGAATGGACTCAAGGCATGTGACATTTCAAGCTGGGTCGCGCTAAAGGAGGCCTGAGGTGAAAGTCTTCTTAACAGAACGCGCGGTACTTGTTATTTGGCGATGTCATAATGATACCTCTGCCTTTCTGATTAAAGAAAGTGACGTTTCCAGCCAAATGCAACAAAAATCTACCAGCAGAGGTGTGATATAATCTCCACGGAATCGCTGCTTCATGATGATCTGATACGACGACACGCGAGCAGGCACAGAGGCTGAAACTACAGAATGTCCATGGGGTAAGACGAGAACGGCTTCCCAAAAACAGGGTGTGCTTGTGGTTTCGTCAATTGTGCCAGAGAAAGGCTGGAGCAAGGTAGAAACATCATCAACGGGCAGGCAAAGTTCTAAGTATAAGACTCTTACTTGACGATCAGATTCAAGTAAAATTTGAAAATCAATAGCATTGCAGATCTATTTTTATCCTCGACAGTCACACCCCGGAGCTAGCCGGATGTTCTATTTCTTCTTCAACCAGACACCAATTTTGCACGAAAGCACCCTCGCTGCGCATTGGCTCCAGCTCTTCTCGTGGATATCTTCGTCTCCTCTTTTATACCTCTGGAGAACTGATGAGTCGCGTAAAATTTCAGGGCATGTCGATCTTCGTTACCGCAGGCCGCTGTTTTTCATCATTTGGAGATCAGTGGCGGAATCACCGTCGAATAGCATTGCCCTGAGTGAAGAACATCCTTTTGGGAAAATAAACTCAACTTGCGCAGCACGCGGAATGCGGCGATTCCATTCTTTTCTAGCCGCCATCATGCATTGCACTGCTCGGTGTCGGACGCAAGTCACAACGCTGATATCTCGAATCTCAGTACGACAGAATCAGCCAATAAACTGTGAGAAGCACGACTGCCTTCTGCACCGGTTCGGAATCCGACGCTGAAGGCATGAGGTCTGGTTTATTTTGATTGGAGCTGCCTGGACGTTCCTGACTAAGACCGTATCCGCGTCGCATATTTTCAAAGACTCTTACATGCTTTTCACGGGATTATGACTAGGCCCTTGCAACCACTTCGGGTTTCAACCGCAGGTCGATTATCATTTGTGTTGTATTCTGCGCCAAGGGGATCGCCATTCAAACACTATAAGATGGCGTCCAGGCGACCATCAAGTCCATAGCGTCATAAACATGCCTTCCCTCTCTCTTGTCCTCTCCGCCTGCGTTCTAACACTTGCATACGTCGTATACAAGCGTTTTACTCGCATTTCCCTCTCTCATGTAAAAGGACCTGAGTCCAGCTCGTTCCTATACGGTGAGGCTCTCTGTTAGTTCTGCTTTCTTTCACTCACGTATCTGATGACTGTAGGAAACTTCCCCGAGCTTTTACAGTCACAGGCTGGGGAGGTAATGTTCTTTTAATATGTTATTTTCCCGTCCTTGATCGTTCCTGTGTTCAGAGAGATTTTGAATGGGTAAAGACCTATGGCGACGTCATTCGCATCCACGCACCTCTCGGAGTACGCTATGTCCAAGCCTACTATACTCACTTTTTTTCTCACTCATTGTTCTTTAGGGAGAACGTCTCTTCATCACAGATCCTAAGGCTCTGTCATACATCTATCAGTCTGGTTACAACTTCATCAAGTCACCCACCCGAAGTGCTCTATCACGCATTACTCTTGGCCCCGGATTGCTCAATGTTGAAGGTGAAGTCACGTCGAGTTTTTCAATTCTTTACAACTGCTAATACTGCATACATAGGCGAACAGCATAGGCGCCAGCGAAAGATCATGACGCCAGGATTTGGAAGTTCCGAAGCAAAGGCTTTTGTCCCGATATTCTTGTCATATGCCGCGAAGGTATGCTGTCGATGGTTATACTCTATTCATGTTCTGATGGGTCCATCTTCTTCAGATGGCAAACAAATGGAGAGACATGATTTCTATGGACGCAACAGAGACGATCACTGTGGATATCCCTGAATGGACATCTCGGGCGACCCTTGATGCGATCGGTGAAGGTGTGTTCCAAGTAACACTACTGCCATCCGAGTTCTCACTTTTTTTTTGTCGTGAAGCCGCCTTCGACTATCAATTTGGAGCTCTCGATAACGCCGAGAATGAACTCGCGAACGCCTACACCAACCTTGTGTAAGGATGTCCCCTTCCTCATCCTGTAATCAGTCGTTCATCATTGCATTACCCCAGGTTCCACGTCTTCGGTATTCCCAAGCCCAAAGATATTCTGGCTTTGAGCATTATGGACATGCTTCCGGATTCTTTTGCTAGGTTCATTGTCAGGAATGGTCCTTCTCCTCGTTTCGAAGTTGGAAGGAGGACGAACAAGTTGACAACTAGGGTCGCGAAGCAATTGGTAGCGGAGAAGTACGCGGCTCTGAAGGAGGGAAAAGCCAGCAAAGACCTTATGAGTCTGATGGGTGACGAGTTTGTCTTGTTCCACAGGGTACGCTTGCTCATTGCTCCATTATAGTTAAAGCCAACGCCTCAGGAAATCCTGACATGCGCCTCGAGGAGGAGGAGCTTCTCGCTCAAATGAAGTGTGTATACAGCTCGCACTTTGCTCTGAAAATTAGACTTACTCATCATCTCAGTATCATTGTGTTTGCCGGACACGAAACGACGTCGAATACTCTCTCCTTTTCTCTACTCGAGCTCGTAGCACACCCCGAATGCCAGACCAAACTTCGCCAGGAAATTCGAGAGACCCAACGCAAGATGCGCGCTGTTGGGAGGGACGAGTTCACCGCTGCTGATTTCGATGCCATGCCGTACTTGGCTGCCGTGGTCAAGGTAAATCTTTTCGAATTTGTATTTTCCTCCATTTGGTTAACCACTTGGATTAGGAAACTCTCCGTATGCATCCAGTCGTGTACAACGTGTTCAGAATCGCGACGAAGGATGATGTCCTTCCCCTCCACAAGCCCATTACTACGAAGACTGGAGAGATATTGACAGAACTCCCAATTCCAGCGGGTCTGCAAATTATCAGCTCGATTGCCGGCTATAATAGGCTCGACGGTTTTGTCTTCTTTGCAGCTCTGGTATTAACATGATTTTCGCAGGAGTAAAGAAGTTTTCGGAGAAGATGCAGACATCTTCAATCCTGATAGATGGTTACACAAGGAAGGAAAGCCCGCGGTGTCTCTCGGAGTTTACGGCAACATGTATGTCATTTACTCCTCTTCAATGCACTTGATTTTATGTATCCAAAATTAGGTTCACTTTCGTTGGTGGACAACGGTCCTGCCTTGGTTGGCGTTTCGCGTAAGTGTCAAACCTCTTCTGTTGCGTACACCGAGCCTCATAGTTCTATTCAGCGTCATGGAGCTGCACTCGTTTATTGTGGAGCTTGTCAACTCCTTTGAGTTTTCTCTCGCTGATGGTATGGACCCTTCGCGTGTCCGACGCGAATCTTGCTTTATCATGATGCCAACAATCGAAGGCGAGCAAGAGAAGGGGTCTCAGCTGCACATGAAGGTTCGGGTTGCCCCATCCGATGAAGATTAAGTTGAGGTATTTCTTCTATCTTACTATGTAATAATTATAGACTACATGATGTACAATTTATCTGCATCATCACGAAATCGATAAAACATTGATGGCACACGGGGTTGCATCAGAATTACGTTGTCTGGTTTTTGATTACTGTATCCAGTCCGGGAGGGATCGGACGTATGCAAGTAAACAGATATGTTTCCGGAGATAACAACAACTATGGGGTTCTAATGCAGAATAAGAAGTGTCCGTCGCTGTGGGTGGACTTTTATTTCCAGCAAGGTCATGCATAACAATCCTGAAGGTTTGATAGTCGCGATCATAGAGAGAATCAGAATGAATCAGAGCATACATGCGCTCTCATATGCAGGTGTATCTCTCTAATCGGGCGTACTAGAAAATTCCTCGGAGTCGCGTTGTTCGCAGATGCTAGTTTGCGATAATTCTCACAGTCGGAGATCCACGAGGCTAGGGATCCGAAAAAAAAAGAGTACATATCGAAACAAGAATCGGGCAATGAGTGCCTGATAAAAAACTTGATGATGGTCGGAAAACAGAAGTCCGAGTCGTGATCGGCCTCCATCAACTTCTCGGGTAAATCGTGGTACCTCCCCTACCTGATCTCAGAGTCTTCTTGCTCACTGTCTTATGTCCTGCGGATCTCCAGCTCTAACTTTACCGTGAATCTGCAAATCTGCACTCTTCATTATGTTTGGTATAACCGTAGGGTGCGGGTGAGCAGCGTTGTGCTTTCGATCATGCTTCCATGGCTCCCCCTCCCTCTACCCGCTGGAGTACTAGGGCGATAAACAGGCTTTGACTGGTATTGAAAAAAGGTGCCCTTGACTGAAGATATACTTGCGAACTAGATGTGGACTTTCAATATTGGTTCGGACACCATTCGTCCTCCACGAAAAATATGAGGAAGGCAACTTGGCCATCGATGATCATGGGTCTACCAGACCGTTCTTTCCATAGATCTCTTATCCACAAAGAGGATGTGACTCCGAGTATGTATCACGATATCGATGCGCCCATTTATATACTCAGCGACCCACATTTCAGGACCCCCCCAAAATAGGTCCAAGTTTCGCAAAGGCTCGTGTTTTTTTGTCCGGACATCAGCGCACAAGTCAAGATGATGCCGTGTCATAGTCCGGACGTCACAGATGCGACTCGGTGCACAAACTCGGCGACAACGCTGGTCAGCCTTCCTCATGGTGACCCAGCAATTGACCCTAACTTTTCAACCCATTTTAGAAGCAAATGTCCTTAAAACAGGTGGGGATGCCGTGTCGGACAAACCCTAGGAGATTTGGTAGAAACTAGGTTTTATCCGGACAAAACCCGACATATTTTCTAGTTTCCAGAACCCTTTCGCAAAATTTTGGGGGGACCTATCATTCTTTGTTCTTTCCTGATAAATACTTCAGTGGACCTATGGACCTCGGCCCATCATCTCGACTCCAATAATATGATCGCTCCGCGGATTTTCACTGTTGCGATTTCATTATATAGGACGGCGGCCCCGAGACACATTCTTAACGTTATGCCGCTACCTGTTACCAGCGCCCGAGAATCATGACGGAACGACCGGCTCTGGCTTTTCTCTCGAAACATGCACGGCGCGTACGGATATGGCGAATAGAGATTTTGTAATACCGAAGGAAACAGGCACGTTTCTCGGGAAGCTACACCGATCCCGCCGTACTGCATCCTGGCCCGGGGCATCGTCATAGACACTGTGTCACTTCATTTAATAGCTCCTTTGGGGGAGTGTTAATTTCCGGTAAGTTGACTCGTTATTACCGTGCATCTTAGAGGTAATCCTGCATATTTCTTCGAAGACTGATCTCGCTTTGTCCAATCATTTGATTCATTTTGGATGGCGGACCTACGCTCGAAGGCAGAGCGACATCCTGTTGCAAGCGGATCTCATCCGAGAGCGCCTCGTTCCCAACTTCATAGAAACCCGTCACGCAGGAATTTCATCTAATATTTTCATCGTTGCTTGTTCGACATCTTGTTATGGATAGTATTTTCACGGAATACATATTATCCGTAAAAAAAACCCCAGCAAACATGGGTCTTCATGCATGGCTCCGCGCCTAGCGCCCAGTGTCAAACTAGATTTGAGGCGTTATTAATTAAGGGGTGCCTGATAATGATAAGAAGGTCCTTAGCACGGATATCAAAGTAGAAATGAGCGCCTCATTTTTCCAATAGCCGCCATGGCTGCGGATCGCCTGCACGTAACTAGATGAAAAAACAAAAAATGTCAATATCCTCCAGCCTAGGCTCACAGTGACTGAACTGCCAGTCAACAACCTTCAACGAAATATAGACATTTGTCTCAGTAACGCACCCAGCGGCTGGACTGTGCTTGGGATGTATTGTACCACCCCCCTTAGGCTCTTTGGAATTTCATAAATTGGTTATGACCTCCGCAAAAGATCGCAAAGAGTAGTGTTACGATCGAACATCCCTTTTCCGTGTATAGGAGGTTCAGTAACCGATCATGCATCGGTTATCAGGACCTCCTCAATGCCAAACGAGCATCCGGAAACAAAACCAGCCACCGCACGACATCCTTTCCTTTTATTCCCCTTCCTTCCAACCGCCATCCCCCACCAACGCAAAGAATGAAGTTCACGTCCATTCTGGCTTTTTGCGCCATTGCGTTCACCGCCGTCTCTGCATCGCCCATTGATACCAACGCTCGCCGTATGGCAGCGGGTCTTCCCCCCTTGAAGCCCCGCAACTTGTACGGTAAGACGACTGTTTTTTTTTTTTTTAAATTTCTTTGGTGGAGACTGATTCTTGGGTTTTCCAGGGAGGGAGGCGTTCAACGCCTTTAACCCCGGCGAAGGAGGAGGAGGAGGAGGCGGAGGCGGAGCACCTCCTGCCGCTAAGCCTTCCAAGCGTGCCATATCTATCTAGAGGCTGGAGAAAGGAGAATAGTATGTGCACATCATGACTCGTATTGCTACTTGATAACCTTACAAACGTTTAGGACAACCCAGCACACATTATATCGCTACCCTGAAACCCAGCCATTTAGTTATTACTTTCATTCTATCCGGTACCCTAAACCCAAACACTCTTTTACATCACACTCGTTTAACACTAGACCTTTGGATCATTCTATTTCCTCCTTTCTTTCGCACACTTTGAGGATTTTTGATGTTGTACAGGGGTTTTTAAATGCGATATTGTCAACCTATGGTCTCCTATGGTCCCCGTTAAGACAAATCATGTTTCTCCTTACTGCTTTTGTTATCCATTATTCAAGCTTCTTCCCGCTGACAGCGCAAAACGAGAGTCTGTCCGCCTTGTTGCACTCCATCGTTCGATGCTTCTCCACCTAAACTACTCTCCTTGCCAACTTGACTCGGTTTCATCTCATTAACCTGGATAATAATATCCTCCACGTTGCCTGTACTCACGCACAAATTCGCCATTCTTGTCAAGTCTACATGCCTGGATTGTTAAGATTTCTTATCTCTAGAATCACGGTTTTTCAAGCACCGGCTCTGTCAACACGTCGATCGGCAGTGCTCTAGAGTGGTAAAAATCGTAAATGTCGGCATCACACATGCACCGCTTTTAGCGCTCGGTGCTGATCTGTCCTTTTCATCAAATGCTTGTCCGTTTCTAGCTGGAAAAAAAGATGGTGTGTCAGCTCAGTTCCATCCCCTTCTGCTGTTGGCTTCTCGGGTAATGTTGTCAAATTTTATTGGGGAACCTGCATGAACCCAGTGATGCCTGTGCTGTGAAGTACAGAGTTGCATCGTCATCAAGAGTCATCTAATCTCCCATCTCCCCCTTACCGGTCCCGAAATAACAGTTGTTTTTGATTCCCGCAAATTAGACATTGTCAATGTCTGCAGACACAGACTCCTCTCGCCTCAGGCACCATTTCCTATTGCATCTTCGCGACTGGCCGCCACTGTGATCGGGGCTTGAGCTTGAACCCCGTCCCGCTTTATCAGAGTATTTTCCGTGGTGCAAGTCCAAGGCGGCACCGTCAACATCATACAAGCTCTTCATAGGCTCGACAAGTCTCTTATGCCCTAAGTTATACTTAAACTGCGGAAAATCAAACACGTGCGACTGACTATCTTTATGGCTTGGATCTGTCAGATCTCGATCACTGACAGTGGCTATACTCTTCCCTTCCTAGAGCCTTTAGTGTTTTTAATTATTATTATCTGTAGCCCCTCATGCCTCTCCACAGGTTCTCCCTCCAAGCGGAATGAAGCTTGTGTCCATTCTTCTGGTATTCTGCGTCATCTCAGTATCATCATTGTCCTTGCCTGTTGACACCAACGCACGCCGCATAATAGAGGGTTAGCCCCTTATGAATTCTCGCACACTGTATTCGCTCCTTTCCTATTTATACTGATTTCCACAACGAAATATAATTTAGTCAAACGACCCGTGGCCTCCCCAGGTTTCACCGTGGACTAGAAACTTGTGCTACTATTTATCTTGTTTGTGATGCCCAGTTAGATGCGTGACTTTTTCTTACTGGGAATTTGTTTCAGGAACGATCCATACGTTCACCAAACTTCTCTCCGAATCTAATGCCCATTACATTCACCAGCATTTTTTCACACTAAGAGGGCATGGGTCTTCTTTGTGCTGACCGTCTTCTCGTGCCTGGCTATCGATGAATCTGTTTCTCCAATTAGATTCTTTGTCGGCCAATGATGTACACATACCATCAGTCTATCATACCGCGGCCCACTTGCGGCCCTTGCTAACGTGTACAAGGCGGCTAAGATTTCTTTGCATAGCGATTCAACCATATCGCACGCCTCCATCATACCCATACTGCTTACAATTGTATTCATACTTTGAAACAATCACATTTAATTTCGAACCTACGAGCTTCTGAAGCCAAAAGTAAATAAGGATATAACTGGCAAAAGCTGACGTTCTCCAAGACCATCATTCAATCAGTTCAACAAGGGTCACATCGAGACCATCCATTTCTCTCCCTGGCCGAATATCCGGATTGTCATTGGGTATGACATCCGGCCCATTACCTCCCTGGAAGCACGACCGAGTGTGCGCGCCCTCGCCCTCGCTCGAGGGCTGAGATTCGAGGTCATCATCGATGATGACACTAGCAACGGTATCTCCATAGGAACTCGTCTCGATCGGATCTTCCCCAAAGCGAAGAGAAGACATCACACTTCCCTCCCAGGAGTCATCTGGGCGAGCATGTCCTGCCGCGACGCGCCCAACGAGAAGCGTAGGTGCGACTCCCTACATAGAGCACGTCTTATATGATAGAATGCGAAAAGAATAAGAGCGTACCCTCGCAATTGCAGCTGCAGGATCAAGATAATTGGCCGCCCAATCGTCGTGAGCAAAGAAGGCCACGTATAGGATCAAGATGATGGAATAAAGGGTTGAAGATTCAACCAAGACTTCGATAACACGGCGGTAAGCTCTATATCGGCCCCCTTCTCCAGGGCTTGCTTGGACGACGGACAGAATACGGTAGACAATGCCTAGTGTACACGATAATGTTGTTACGAGAGTGAACGATGCGTAAAGTACTCGATAGAGCAATTCAAGGTCGTTTCCATCAGTGAATATCAGGCGCATGTCCATGATTTTGAACACTATAGCAAGTTCTCGGTAAATAGAAACAGCAGAACATATGCACATGTATCGCCTTACCAATACTAGAAACTAAACAAAGAGCGGGAAAGAGAGCAATGAGCCAGCGCCGTCCCCAGATTATCCAACAACGCCAGATCTGAGGCCGGATAGTAAGTAGAGGCAAGATTATCGGAGGCAGAGGTTACGCACTATGACAGAATCTGCAAGAACGGTACAAAGGATTCCTGTGGTACCTATGCTCAAAACTGCTTTCGCCTTGGGATCGCTGAGCCTCAGATATATGGTCCAAAAGTTTTGTCCATTAGCAATGAATGCGGAGTGCACAAATGGCCAATCAAAGGAAAACCCGATAGAAGTCAGGATGTAAAGGAGAAGAATGACAATAATCATGACTTTGCCAGTGGGTCGAGATTTATTGGTGCCTGAGGGAGTGGGACTTGCTTTAGCCCTGAGGAACGAGAAATATGCTCTACACACAGGTGGTCCACAGGGTAACAGCAAGAATACCGGTATATATGCCTATGCATGTCTGTGATAGATATGAGTACTCGAGCCTGGTTCAGCATGCGTACCGTGTAATAGAAATTCGAGTATCGTTGAATTCAAGGAAGCGTCAAGGGCTTGAAAGATGAACGTTATTTCGTCGTTGGTGAGATCCTCTGGAATATCTGTCTGAGCAGCCATCGTTAGAACGTATAGATCAATACCAAGCAAAAATTACCTTGGGGAGTACGATGCCTCGTTATATAGAGTGCACATTAGAAGGTCCTAGGCTGTTGTACAGGTGCCAAATATATCGTCAAATCTTCCTCGGTGTCATGACGATGAAAAGTTGGATCATTGCTCTTGAGCTACTTGACATGTAGAAGGCTTCCGTGGCTCGATTGTCGACCGAACAAGCCAAGCAATGTTAAAATAGCCCATACTGGAGGACCTACCCGATTTAGTTTATGAGTCTTGATGAACAAGATGGAACAGCATGAGCGGTTCAGCACAGAAGCCTGTCTATGCGGAAATGATCGGCGTTTGGCAAAGGGGTCCATCGTCTCCAAGAGCAACCTCAACGCGATCTTGAAAATCAGTGAAGACGTAAATCCTCCCCTGGACGTCACGCTCGTCAGTCCGAGTCGCTTCGGAAATTGACCATATTCAAGGTCGCAGAGAGAGCCTCTCGCAGTAGGGTTATTATCTGGTGGCATCACTGTCGACATGGTGTTGGCCATTATGGATGGCCATGGCACCTACCATATGGTCGTACATGGGCGCTTTGAAATCCATCTCAACTGCCATGCTTTTCATGAGATGCGATCAAGAATAATCCCTGTTCTATTGCAACATCGGGAATGATGAAACAGATGAGGCACGGGTGAGACCATAGTCGAAAGCACCGGTGATTATTCCGTTCTGTAGTGCAGACCATTCGCCAATCGGGGCTTCAGAAAACAGTGAGAATGATTCCAAACGACTAGAGGCTTACAGCGTATCATATTAATCTTCGTTGCATGATCTCGGAAACGTTCTTTCGCTATACTCGAGAGGCCGAACTTTGGAGTAATATTACAGAGCATGAGTCATATGGAGTCATAGGACTCGAGTCTCTCCAGAATCATACATGCCGGATGCATGATATTGCCAGAATTTTGATACCTAGAACGTCCCAGAGTATCGAAGCGGTCGATAGAAATTAAAAGCATCGATGCTTTATCCGCTGCTTTCAGAGAAAGTGCCGACCAGAAGTTTTTGAGGATCAGAAAGAGAAAATTGCACATACCGGAAGCTACTACCGGTTTCATGCCATGCGGGAATTGGACAATTTATACGCTGATGTTGGGTGCGCGCTTAGTAGAGGCAGGGCCGCAAAATACCCGGGGTCCGTCTTTGGCCTGAGTCGCCTCTTCCTCTTGACGTCGCTGAGCTAACGCAGAACATGTATGCCCTCTGTCTCGATGAAATTCAACGCCAGGTAATGAACAAGACTTGAGGGTGTAAACAACGGTCTCAGCGCTTAATGCGATATCTCTAGTCTCCACAACCTCGTGCTTTGCTTCGTCACAGGACAGGACATCGTCGGCGAACATGATATAACTCAATATAATTTATGTAACGGCATATACTGTTCCCTTTCTCGAATGCTCCGTCGGTTCCCCCGGTGGGCAAAGGATTCGTTAGTTTCTCGCATGGCTGTATAGGTACGCCTGGTCTCGCTTCTTCGACTGATCCTCACTGATGCATCACCCCCCCTGGTCTTCTCGGAAAATTCTAGGCAGCTGAGCACACAATGTCCCGTCTTTTTTTCTCCATTGTGCGAGCTCCTTTGCTGCATATATAAGATGGACACGTCCGACAACATCTCTCATCTGTTCAATGTTGTTCAGTTTCTTCTTGTTCTTCTCTGTGCTCGCCTTTGTCTGTGGTGCACCCACCTCGTCAGCTGCGGACGCCGCTAACCCTCTAGATATCACTGGTATCAATGTGACCATTACTGTACGCTCTTGGATTGTCGCTTTCGTTTATAACTAACGTTCATACAGCTGGAAGATCTCGTTACCAACCTCGCCGAGTATGTCTCTCTACCCGTCTTTCCCTTCTGGCACTGGCACTTACCTCTATTTGATGTAGCCTCTCGTTCAATGGTATGCTTTCCTCCCTCCCCGTCCATTGGTCTTAACAACAACAGTCTCCAACCCGAACCCCTTCGAGATCACCATCGACCGCATCGTCGTCGCTGCCGGTGTAGACTCCACCGAGTACATCTCCTTCGACTACACCTTTGAGGACCCCGTTGTTGTACCACTCTTCGGCACAGCCAATTCCGGTGACATCGAGGATGTGACGCTCACTCAGGGAGGCTTGGCCACGTTGAACACCGTTTCGTTGGGGTACCTTGACCTTCTTAATCTGGATTTGTATTTGAGGCGAGTGTGTTGCATCTTAGACAATGATCGGGTTGTTGAAAATATAAATTTGTAGGGAGGCGACGATTGATGGGCAATTGGGTATCCCGGTGAATGCTACGGGACTCACGCAGGATGATGTTCCCACTACGTGCGTAGACTGAAATTTTCTGTTTTCTCTGCTATCAGCTTATTTTTTCTTCGGCAGCTACGATACTCCTTTTAATTAGGAGATTTCTTAACGCATATCGTTCGTACGGGTAACATTGTTAACGCTTTAACGATTGGAAATCCTTTCTGTACTAAAGAATATATCCGTTTTATGTCTTTGAAAGCTGCTAATGAATCTTTAGGCAAGACAGCAAGAAAGCAGGCTGCGGTTCATTTCAAGCGTACAGTTGTTTGTGTTGTTGAAGAAGTGTATACCTTCCAAGACAGTTTTTGTTCCATATCTTTTGCAGAGATCTCCCAATGCTCTTCGTTCTTCAACTACTCCCAGCCTGACGCGGACGTTATATACTTGGAGTATCGTCATAAACGTTCTCTCTTTTGGCACCCGGGACTACTGGAGCTACTTCCTGACGGCGAGAATTGCAAGCCTTGGAGTTGATCTGCATTGGACGGGGACCGAAAATCCTTGTATATTTACCATTTGTTGCTGTTTGAGTTTGAGCTCGAGGTCAGTGGTGAAACAGTTGAAACCGGAGAGACGTTAGCACGAATCGAGGAATATTCTGATGGAGTGGCTGTGCGGAGAGTCGTTTATCAGACACGTTCGACGCGTCACGGTCAATTTTCACTAGCGGCCGTCGGTTGATGACTTTGATACCTTGCTTTAGCGGTTCTCAATTGAGTTTCTAATGCTGTTATTTAACGGGTAGACTCTGGAGTGATGTTACAAGCTAGTATGACTCGTTATCCTTTCTTCTTTTATGTAGAATCCCTTGTATTCCCACATCTTTCATTCAATTTCTTGTCTATATGGGACATATTGGCATTCACACAGCGACAGAACATAGTATCCTGATATATGGATAATGAAGATGGAGCTGAAGTCTGAAGTTGTGTAGTAGACCCCTGTCAGTATCGAGTTCAAAGCGTACGACCCGGTATCGAGTGTTGCCGCGGCACTGCTTATGTCAGCTGAACGGATATGTAAAGGAAGGGAGGGCCGCAGAAAATATTTGGCTGCTGTCTATTCTATTCTATCTTAAGACTCTTAATCCATTCTAACCTAAAATTTAAAAAAAAATCTTTTGCGGAGCTGCATTGCGAGAAGACAGCGTGGACAGGGCTTCGTCACTGAGGCCAAATAATCTGTGCCGCGGCAACAACACCAAGACCCTTATTACCCCGTCCCTTTAGACCATTCCCATTCTGAGAACTGGAAAGTGCCAGAAGAAGGTTAGTGGTACGTCTTAACTCCGACCTTCGCTGACTCTTATTGTCTCATTTCTTCGTGATGTCTTGAGCGTCACGATGGATTCTGACGACGAGCTGCCGCATTGGAGTGTGCTCATAGGACGTGAGCTCTTTTCATACTTCCCATTGCATTCACTCTACTAATGAATGCGTCCTCTAGGAAAGAGCGGCGACGGCAGCGGCAAGACTAAAGTCAAACCAGGGAAACGCAAAGCGTCGAGCTCACTCACGCCAACCCTCAGGACAACGAAATCTTCAAAGTCGCTCAAGAAGCGTCGAAAGATTAGTGCGTACTGTTGTTGCTACGTGAGGAACATCGCTCATAGTTGCTTGTCAACTAGCTATCACGGAAATCATCGAGATATCGACCGATGATGAACAGGACAACTATCCGAAAGCCTCTCGGTCGCGCGATAGGAACACAAAGTCGCTTTTCAGCGTGGCGGGACCTGCGACTCGGAGTCAAGGTGCGTACATACCGAGATGAATTCCTTGTCTTGACTCACTGGCGCCGTGCTTTCTAGGATCGAATAAGACATCTGCAAACGGAACGTGCGCACATGTATCGACGCCTACAGCATGTCTATCGAAGACGTACTTTGAGCAGCTGTGCAAGCAGACAGGCCAAGAGCGGGATTTTATACCGCGTATACCAAAGGCGGCAGCTGTGAATGGGGAGGAGGGAGACCTGGATTTCGTATCGCGTATACCAACGAAAGCACACGATGGACCTGCGAATATGGCGTCTACTAGTGAAGAGGAGAAGGAGGATGAGGATGCACGTTCAGTGACGCTGGACATAACGACGGACTTGGAAGCACCAGTAAATATGTCACGAACATATTTCGAGCGCATATGCAAGTGGGTTGGGCACAACGTAGATTTTGGTGGCGGAAGGATGAATTTAAGGGGATTGAACACATAATATGATCTTTTGTCGGCAGAGAAGAGCAAGCAATTTAAATATCGATTTGTATATATAACTACTGTAATATGTCAATCAATACCCGTTGGGAGAAAAATCTAAATCTAGCTTCGCTGTGAACAAGATCATATCGTCTCTCGGTCTTCATGATGTTACCATTCTCCAAATGTCTATTGCGAGAGCGACAGCGGCTATTACCTTCCACCGTGGAGATCAGGACCATCAGCAGAATAGCATGTGTTTTCCCGCCGGTCAAAACCAGTGCTGGACTTCCGACCGGCGTTATGATGGCCGGCTGCTCTGACTTCATCCGACATCCAACCTCAGATCTGCAACTTGAAACAGGGAGTGCATTTTTGTATACTCGAAAACAGGGACATTAAGGAAAGCGCAAATCATCGGCCTACTCCAAACCAGCCCTGGCCTTCTTCCCTCGCAGCTTCTTCGGTGGTGAGGGCTTGGGCTCCTTTCGGGCAGCAATGAGAGCGGAAACACGGGCGAGGGCGGCCTAGACGAAGTAGCACATGTTAGCGTCGTCTACCAAAAAACGTGAAAAGAAGGGAGGGGGGAAAGAAAAGAAAGAAGAAATGTTATCGCCAAAGAGTCGGCGAAGTCGCGTAGAGTAAAACGAGCGGGCCACCGATAGCGACATGGCGAGGTATCTCACAGAGTTTGATCGGCTCTGAAAGACCAATTGATATTGCAAACGTGTCCACGCCCAGCTTTCATGCACTTTTCAGTGACGTCCAGTGGGTTCTAACGAGAGTGCATCCAGAAGAGAGAAAGAGGGAAAAGGATGGAAACAGTTGAAACAGAAAAAGTATCTCACAGAACGGAGGTCAGGCCTGTATCCCCTCTTTGCAGGCAGGGAAGCAATACCGAGAGCACGGCGTGCTCCCGATCTTGGGCGGATGTAAGAGGTTGCTTTGGCAGGCACAACAGCATTGGGAGAAGCCTTGGGCTTGCGAGTGGTTATCTTGATACCAGATGGCGAGTCAGCGACATCGACGGTCTAAAATACGAGATAATTTCAATATATTTCCGGCACACCACGAAATACGCGACACACCTTGGCGTTAGCCAACCCAGAGAACTTGTGTGAGTGAATGTTCCGGAGGTTACCCTAAACGTGATTTCAACATGCATAGACTTGGAAAAATAATCAATGCGGACGTACAGGCTCCTTGGAGAATATCGGTCCTTCGGGGACTCGCTTCACAATGAAGGAGTTGTAGTTCTGTTAAAATTTGACAGAAAATAAGTATTCGTGCGCCATTATTATGCTGAAAGCAGCCTACGAACGCGGACGAGGAGCCACTGAAGGTCTGAAGACATTTTGAAGGTATGGCTGGGCGACGATGAAGATGTTTTCGAAAAAGGCAACTGATCGGTGGCTGAGAGCAACTGTACAGCTGGCTGCAGGACAACAATGATAAACAAGCAGAAGAATTTGCCAAGCAATGCACTACATCCATCCTGAATCTCGATCTTGAATTTCCGAACTTGTCGCTCACTGCTTATGACAGTTACGCTCGTAGAATTCTTTCGCCGACCTCATTGAATTGCGAACTATAAGGAACTCGAGGAAAGTTACGCGAGCGTTGAGGCCCTCCATCATCTTGGCTATCCACGTTCTTCTCAGCGAGCTTCTAGTGGACACTGAAGAAACACAATAGCGACAAATGATGGGGTTCGAACTGTCCCTAGAACCTAAGGCTTCTCCTTTGAGGACGTCTCATGATAGAGCAACAATGACACCTTCACATCCGATATATCTATAATCAATGCGTAGCCTCTGGATATTTCCCCTGTCACCTGTTGGACACTCGGAATGGTGACGTACTAAATTGAAAGAAGGCTCAGGCTGCTGTGGACCCCCGGCGTGTGTCAACTGAGTATTCGTGCTTTTTCCAAGGTATAAAAGGCAGGTTGATCTTGTCCCACGTCGGACTATCACTGATCTCTCCTCATAATGTCTGCGCCATCCCCCCAATCGACCTCCGAACAGACGCCGCCTAATACTGCCGCCGTCGACGTATATCCTGAATTCCGAAAGGTTGCTTCTCCCAGTGCAGACAGGTATTCATTCCAAGGATATACTCTCGAGGAAACGATCCCCCCGCGCCATTCGAACAGAACGCTTGTTTTGTGTTTTGACGGAACCGGCAAGTCCTGTCGGAGCTACATACCAATAACCGTAACTGACTTTTGCATGATTGTTAATGTTAGGGGATCAATTCGACAGTGATGTATGTCCATCCAACCCTTTGCGCAGCTCAGGAACTCACACATCGAGATAGAACTCGAACGTTGTCAACTTTTTCTCGCTGCTCAAGAAGGATGATCCCAGCACACAGCTGGTGTATTATCAGGTAATTTTGTGGTGATCTTCTACCACCGTCTATCGCCTGACAGGTCCTTGGAGGCCGGTATCGGGACATATAGCATTCCTGAGATAGCCTCGCCCATAACAGCAAAGCTCAGCAGAATGGTCGACAGCATGATCGGTATTCATCTTGACGCACATGTTATGGGTACGTTTTGAGTACCTTGTTCCAACGAACCGCATTTGTTAACGCAGCGTCCTATCAGGGGGATACGAATTCCTTATGCAGAATTGTATGCATCGTTTTCTCCATTTCCGTTTAACCCCTCTGATCGCATAAACGCCCGCGCAGACGAAGCTGAAGATAAGATTTGTATTTTTGGGTACGTTTCTCTATCTCATTCAAACCCGCCGTCACACATGAGTACCAACATGACCTTAGGTTCTCCCGTGGCGCCTACGTCAGTACCTGAGTCATGATACACATCTCCGCCGTTTCTGATTATATATGTCTAGACGGCCCGAGCACTTGCGGGGATGTAAGTCGATCTTTACACACCTCTGAGATCCATTTTCTAATTCGATATCCATATAGGATACATAAGGTACGACGGTCATGCTGTGGATCCAGAAATTCATCACTGTACCAATATTGACACCAGATCGGACTTCTCCCTCGATGCAACCACCAACAAGTCCCATTCGCCTACCGCATGTACTCGCGCGAAGATGAACTGGGCTGGGCACAAAGCGCGGCCTTCAAAAAGGCCTTTTCCATCGACGTCGACATTCACTTCTTAGGCGTATGGTAAGACCTCCTCCCTCCCTTCCCTGAGAATTCACAATTTAATCAATTAACCACCCGGACAGGGACACCGTAGATTCGGTAGGGATCATTCCCCGCCGGCTCCCCTTCACGGCTTCGAATACGCACGTGCGCCACTTCCGCCATGCATTGTCCCTGGACGAGCGCCGCGTTCGCTTCATACCCGCCTTGTGGCACCGTATTCACCCCAGCACGGCCCAGCTCGGTGTCCAACCCGGCGAAATGCCCAAACCCCAGCGTCGCCGCAAGCCTCACAGCGAGAAGACCCTCGACGAGCACGAACAAGAGTATGAAGCAGCCACGGTTTGCCACCAGACCGATACGCCAACGGATGTGGAAGAAGTTTGGTTCGCGGGGTGTCACTGCGGTCGGTACCTTATTTCATCCCCACAGGCACGGGCGCTGACCCTTTCTCAGATATCGGCGGAGGGTCCGTGGCCAACGAGGTTCCTAACAGCCTAGCGCGTATTCCGTTCCGCTGGATGATCAGGCAATGTTTCCTTCTCAAAACGGGTATCATGTTCCACCGTGAGCTGCTCAAGAACTTTGGAATAGAGCCTTCGACGTTATACCCGGAGGTGAAGCCTCGCCCTCCACCGATTACGAGCCTTCCGCCCGCATCCGAGTCGAATGGTGATGTCGTCTGTGAAGAAACGGAGGATCTCCGCGATGCGCTCTGCCCCTTGTATGATCAGCTCTCGCTTGTCCCCGCCTGGTGGATCCTGGAGTTATTGCCAGCCAAGGTGAGATACCAGAAGAAAGATGACACCTGGGCCAAGACCCTCACGTGCGTCCCCCGTACCTCTCGATGAAAAAGGATAGCTCTGACCCTCCCCCACCGCAGTCTGAACGGAGGTCGCCCAAGGCATATTCCACGACAGAAGATGCAAGGCATCAAGGTCCATCGCACAGTGAAATTGAGGATAGAGTCTGAGGATGTTGCAGGAGGCAAATATGTACCCAAGGCTGACTGGACCGTGGAGCCGACTTGGGTTGACTGAGAAGGCTTCACGCAGATGCATATGCGAACCAATTGTTTTCCTTATTTTCTCTATTATGACGCCGCGACAACTTACTGCAAGTTTCGTACATACTCAATCAGACCCCTAAACCTGTGAATGAATAAAATAATCTCTTCGACAATTCGGCACACGTACCGCACAGATCGACCTGTCATGCCCTTTTCAAGGTAAGGCGTGGGCCGGGTTACCTATGATACGCATGTCAGTTGACATTTCTCGCAAGTATCCTCGTCAGTGCGCTCACCTCCATAGTACCGGCAATATCGATATGGGCCCATTTCAGGGAAGGCTCATCACCATCAATACCTTCAACAAATGCCTTCAGGAACAGCGCTGCCGTACAACTTCCAGCGGGTCTGCCACCGGTCTAAACGCATCGTTTCAGCAAAGCATGAAGATTGCAAGCATGACCACTTCCACTCACGTTACACAGGTCAGCATTAGACGAATAGATCTGGGGACCATAATCTTCGTCCAATGGCATACGCCAGAATCGATCAAATTCAGTCTCTCCTGCGATGCGGAGTTCATCCCAAAGCTTATCCGACGTGGTGAATACACCAGAGTATAGATCTCCCAGCGCAATGTCTATGGCACTAAGCAGGTGATCAGCCCGAAAAGAGAAAAAAGCGAGCTCAAATTCGGTACGTACCCAGTCAGGGTAGCCACGTCTATAAGCGTGTGAGGCTTGTACTCGGAAGACGCATAATAGATAGCATCTGACTAACAGATGAAGGGAAAAAAAAATACAGCACAAGCCTCAGAGACGCACCAGCAAGAACCAATCGACCTTCAGCATCCGTGTTATCTACTTCCACCGTTTTGCCGTTCATGGCATAGATTCTATTACCGTTAGTTCCCGAAGGAGTCGCATGATGGAGAAGCAAAGAACTCACATGTCACCAGGCTTGGTCGCACTCGGCTGATATCGTGTCATTAAGATACCAGTTACTGCATTAATGAAGAATACCTACTCCAGGAAGGTTCTCCGTCAGTGGAGTGATAGTGACCAGGTTAACCGGAAGCTTAAGTTTAGCGATGGCTAGCGTAGCGGCGACAACAGAGGCGGCACCACCTGCACCGGACATTGCATTAGATGTCTTCTTGTCATCAAAAATCCGAGATGCTCACCCATATCGCCACGCATCAATTTCATAGCCTGTTAGAACTTGATCAACGCCTCGTTAAACCCGTAGCTCGTCACGGTATCACTGACCGCTGATGGCTTCAAGCTGATTCCTCCAGAATCGAAAGTGATACCCTTGCCAACGAAAGCGACTGGTTTGTCATCCTTTGAAGGTGCGCCCTTGTAGTGACTGAACACCATGAGCAGAGCCGCTAAAAGATATTTAGAATAAGACCAACATTTCGAGCAACTTGGCGGGCTCTGCCGTGCCATGGGTGACGGAAAGGAATGTTCGCATTCCTTTCTCCTCGGCCCAAGCTGTATGACGTATTCAGCATGATAATCAGTGATTCTGAGATACCCTCAGACCTTCATCTCGAACGAAGATTTCGATATTGTCGATGCCAGCAAACGCCGATTTGACGCGTTCCGTAAAGGCCTAGGGACACAATGAGCGTGGAATTTGACACATGCAGCTTGACGGATGGAAGAAGGGCAGGGAAGACGACTATTCTTGTTATCTGATGCCTGATCAGCATGCGCCAAAGGGCAGCAGAATGTCATGACACAGTACTACGCCAGTTTTCACCCCGGAAAAAGGAACAGCACCAGCGGCGGAATGACGAGATGGACTCACTGTTGGAGTCACAATATTTGCTGGCAATTCCATAAGCTATAGATACGTTCAGCTTTCACGGTCCAGATTTGAGGCCTGAGGGAACCACTTACGGTCCTAGCAAAATTCTGCGACTCTGCATATACCACTCCACGGTTCCACTCTTCCGAGCTCTGCTCAGGAGAAAGGTTAAGTTTTTCAGGGATAGGCTCCTTCAAATTCGGGTCGAATCTCGAAGGAGTCGGAGAAGTCTTCAACGTGAACGAGTACTGTGCCAAATGGGCCGCGACAGCTACATCGATGATGAATCCCTATTAATAATATACAAGTAAACGAAAAGAGATGCGCACCAGCTGCATGTGGATCTAGAGAAGCATCGATCTTCACGTCTTTGACGCCGTCGATGGCCTTGACCGCTTTGACGGCACTCCCTACTGCCTTCCTCACCACCTCCCGCTTCGCGCTACCCGTCTTCTTCTCAAAGCCATCTCCCAGCGACGACAGAGCAGTCAACTGCTGAGGTGGGGTATTGTAGAATACCCTGGTCGTGCCGACTTTTGCTGGTTTCTCCCCTGTAGGGGCACTGGCCCAAAGCTCCGACGTCGCCTTGGGATCGTGAGGAATGATTCGAGCTGTCGACATTGCCTTTAGAATGTGTAAGGATCCTGCGTTGTGTGATAGTCGTGTGCGAGATATGAGAGTTCTGGGAAAGAGCATCCCGGAAGAGAGGGTGCCGGAATTCAGTCAACGATCACGCGCTTGAAGTACATATCAAAAGTTGCCTTTTCGGATTCCGGTTCGGAAATCGAGAAGGGGTTGAATCCATACGATGTAAGAATCAATGTGACGATGCACAGTATTGTGTTCCCAAGTCCAAAGAAAAGAAGAATCCGTTTTAAAAGTCTATTTCAGCCTGTACAAGTCTCATTCGAACTCGAAAGAATCCCTCTATCTGATTCAACAATTAATCATTACAAAATATGTTATGTGCATCCCAATGTTCCCCAAGTCCAAAGAAAAAGAAAAGTAATCAAAAGTCCATGATGTTAATTTAACAAATCCGCGGACGTGCAATGTCCAGAGGCATGTGTACTTCATATGTGAATGGAGCGGTTGCAGGGGGACGAGTTCATCGTTGGGGGCTGGAGCGTCCATATGTGTGGATGCGGCGTGCTCGATGTGGCGAAGTATTATTCACAGGTATACGGACTGTCATGGGTGCGTTCGAATGATCGCGAAAAAACAGTATGCCATCTGCAAAGAAAGAAGTAACGTCAGAAACCCAGAATAAACACCAAAAGAATGAACCTCACCTAATGTTGCGCAGTTGAGCGAAGTGGTTCTGCAGATACGGAGGGTATCTAGCCAAACGAAAGGACGGATTCGAATTTCATTTATGCATCCTCAAAATCGGGGCAGCGAACTCCGTGACTCTGCAAGAGCTGCCTTAACGTCAAGGCGCGGGTTTTCCAGATTTCCTTCTCGGTCGTCAGCCTTCTAACCGTCTCCTCCAGCTCATGCTGGTAGACCATCTTGCGCTTGCGGCTCCTCCTAGCCGCAAGGGTGTTCTGTCGCCTCTTGTACTCGACTTTTTCCTGGTCCGTGGCACCAGCTGCAGGCGGCTCCTCTGTCAATTCATCCTCCTCATCGGATGGGATCGACTGGGGCCTCCTCCTCATGAAGAAGGCAGGGATCTCTTTCCTGGAGGTGACGGAAGGGGTGACGTAGCGACGGGGTTGAGTAGGCGCGTCAAGTCCGAGGGTGCTCGAAGCAATAGGAGAGCGACGCTTCCTCGGAATAGTGCCGTACGCGCCATCCATGGACGATGGAGGGGAAGGAGGGTAGGAGGATGAAGAATTGGCCGGCATAGTAGAAGCAGAGTTGGTGTTGTTCATCTGCTGAACATGCTGGTATTCAACAGGATAAGTCGCGGCTGGTATATCGTAAGAGTATACGGAGTTGTTCATGTAGTCAGAGGAGCTGTTTCCGAAAGAAGACATGTGATTGATCGGCTTGATCGAGGGAAACTGGATGGATGATTCGACTCTGAGTCACATTGCTTAAATACGATGAGCATTTGCAGTGAATACCGACGCCGACGCACAGCCACGCCTCTCGAAAGCGGTGATTGGTACTGCCACGCCTGACGTCATTGATTCGCAGTGCCGATCCAAGGGCCGAACAGTCGGCGTGAGCCAAAAGGCGATGGGGCGGAGTAAATGCGTAGCAAGCAACGGTGAGAAGCTGATACCGCGAAAAAGGAACAAAGAAGGTGATTGCCACCAGGGTCAAACACATACAGAATCTAATTGTAGACTGCGCCGACCGCTGACCCGCAATTATGCAGGCAGTGATGGACGTCCAAGGAGCGCTGTCTATACGTACCGATCAGCATGATAGCATTGCGCATTCGACAGGGCGTTTGTTGTCGAGTCTGAACGGTGGACAATGCCATCATAGGTTGACTATCTCTTGCACTGTAAATACCATTGAAAATACCGCGTCATTATTCCCCGGCAGGACTAGGCATTTCCATCGGTTTGTTGAGTTACATAGAGTTGTGATGCAAACATAAAGAGGGACCGAAAGTGCGTTCCGTCAGACACCCCAGAGAATCCTGACAGTCTCTAAGATTAGGACAAGTATTTTTGGCAAAAATACATACCGAAACACATTGAGTGATTTACCCCTTGACATTATCTGTCGACAGCGGATGTGCACAGCATCGCCAATCACAAGTAAGCACCTTCGTTGGCCGCCGTGGACGATGGCAGAACGCAGATGACTAGAGGCACCTGTCGAAAGGGAGCGTAGACTGTCGGGGTGCAAATTGACTTCCCCCTTGAGTGAGCTTGTCATGTGCCCGACTCGGCTCGGTGAAGACCAAAAGGCGGGGCGTAGTGTGTGGATTTAGCTCAATGTAGGTGACTCGTAGCCGAGACATTTCCGTGTTTTTGCAACGATAAGGTATAAGCATACAATTGGTAGAGTCAGACCGCCTCTGTCCAGTGAAAGGTGAGTTGCCAGGATCCAGTATACGGCGGATGCGAGTTGGTTCCTTCGAACCCATGGCCCCTGACGAAAACTCGGGTCAAAACTCTAACGGATCGTCCTCCATCCGCATAAAGATTTGCGTGTGCAGACACTTGCAGGCGTGTGTTTGGCCTGCATCGCATTGAGGAAGCAGTGAGGCTCGGAGGAGAGAAGTGATGTCATAGAACGGAACGGACGCGGGTCCTCCTGTGCTCCGAGGTCTAGAAATAGCCATGTGCATTATTACTAATTATCGCCGGGAATATGAACGCCGGATGACGTCAAAGGCGATGCTCTTGGAGATGATGCACTGCAAAACTGGCTCGTTGCTGCAGATCACCAATGATAATGTTAAAAGCTATGCAATCAACAAAGAACTGCATCACATACACATACCAGACTGCGCAATATTCAATCGGGCTGAAAACCGGAAAGCGTGGAATTGCATCATATAGGATGAGAGGAGGTTACAGCTTTTTCGTAGAGCATGGTGAATCATGCATCAGTAAGCCAAGTTCCAGGCCGTCTTTCCACCATGGGCCGACTGTCTTATGGAGCTTCAAGTCCAGGGTAAGATTCCTAGTAATCGCAAGTCAGACATCGGATATTATGGTTGTACAGAGCTTACCGTTAAACAAACATAAAGGAGGCAAAGTGGCTTCAGGATTGACGGAAAAAAAATAGTCTCTTCGAATATCAGCCTATGAATTCATGTCAAGGTGATAATAAAGAGATAAATTGAGCGGATACGGAATCGGAGGATGATGGCGGTCGAGAATGGACCCAGACCGGCCGGTTTTTCCCGATCTTAGCCTGCGACAAACAATGATCAACACAGCGCCCACCTACCTTCTCTTATCACCTCACTCTGTAGTCGACTGCAGTGCCGTAAAATGCGCTCTCAAATCCTTCCTGTCCTTCGCCTTGCGTCCCGTCCGGCCCTCAAGGTCGCCGCCATCCCTCGCACCACTCCCGTCCGTTATGCCCATGCCCACCAGGAATCCTTCGAGGCATTCTCGGAACGCTACGTGACCTTCTTCCAGAACGCTGAGGACCTCTTCGAGCTCCAACGCGGTCTTAACAACTGTTTCGCCCACGATCTCGTCCCCAGCCCTGCTGTCATCGAGGCTGCTGTCAGGGCTGCAAGGAGGGTGAACGACTACTCGACTGCTGTGAGGATCTTTGAGGGTATCAGTGAGAAGGTTGAGAACAAGGCGCAATATCAGGCGTATTTGGATGAACTCAAGCCGCTTAGGGAGGAACTTGGTACGTTGGAGCCTTTTTTTCACTTCTGCAGCGCGACTCATCACCGGCCTGGAAGGTATCATGACCAAGGATGAGCTGTACCCGAAATCATCATAAACAACAGCGGCCTTACTGCTAATCGGTGAGGTTGTGGTTAATCACTGCTTCTTTGGGGACGTGCTCATGAACTTTCTAGCTTACAGACAAAGTAATTGATATGGATAGCTTTACTTTGAAAATACTTTCTTTACACGCATGGCGGGTCGGCGAATGAGAGTCGTTTTTATTACCGTTTATTGCCTATGCTTAAGAACATAATCATGGCTGGTATGTATCAGACTTGCCATAGGGTCCCGTTCTGGTATGTTCCATACCATCATCGTACGAATCGCTCACCGTCGCTGTCTCTTTAAGGGTAACGGCTCGGTCCTATTCAAATGATCAACGTACCACATTTTCTTGATCAAGACGAGAAATGTTGGATTGAACAGGAATGTCATACGTCTACTGACCCAATGACCCGCTGTATCGGTATCGTTTCCATAGGCGATCTAAAGTGCTTGCAGCATGTGAAAGCATGTGGACATGCATACGCAGGTGCCTTAAAGCACTGCGGGGTAAAATGTTACTTATTATCAAACTATAATTATTACGACAGCGATTGCGTCCAGACAATAATCGTACACTTCTTGTTTAGCTTCGAACCCGGCCCCACTCACATATCAATGCCTTTACCTGCAGGCTGAGCGATCCTCCCGCCGGCGCCAAAGACCTTGTGCTCAGGCTGCACATCCCTCGTGGGCCGATTAGCTTCAGCCTTGTAGTGCGCAAACTCCCTCATCTTCTTCTCGTTCTCGAGATAACCATGCTGCTTCTTGTCCTTCTTTGGCGGCAACTCCTCTTGATTGTGCGGATCATGTCTTTCCTCCCCTGCAGTGGGAGGCCCTGTGGGCCTCGGATAGTCCAAGACGGTGTCGTCGACAGCTCTGATTGGTGCCGGCTCAGTAGTACTTCAAGTAGAAAGAGTTAGTCGACAACAAGGAGGGGATTGGAGGTACTGACGATGTATCGACGTGCGGTTTATGCCTTGCGGAGAGCGAGAGACGACGGCCTCCGACTTTCACTGCACAGCCGGAGAAGGTATGATATCATCATCGTACACTGGGACCCACAAATTAATGAACAACAGGCTTGCCTGCGGGCGGGTGCGGTATCGGGACCTCTGGCATGATTGTTGAAGTGGCTGGAGATGGGGGGAAAAAGGCGACTGTTATATAGCCAACGGTCCACGTGTCGAGTTCACGCCTGGAACTGAATGGATCATGGGTTGCAATGATGGAAATCGCAAGCCACCGGTCATCGTCATTGTCGGTTCCAGGCCATCAGCGTAGGACAGTGGTACGATAGTTATGAATGTTAGAAGAATTCCATGTGCCCTCGGGTAGGGAACTCACAATTACTGGGGATCATGATGATTGGCTGCGGCCTGAAGAAGGAAAATAAACACAAAGCAGATCTTGTTGACTACAATGAAGGCAATGCTGGCCAGAAGTATACTACGTTATTCGAAGTAGCTTGAGGCAATATCTTTCCCCTCGTCAAACTTGTACAAATTCTCACGACGATCGAATTTCCGGGGCCATCAAGGCTTGATCACGAACCACCACCATCTCCATTGCATATCCACTGCTCTTTCGTACTGATCTAATCTCCGCTAAAGACTGGAGCTCCAAATCCCATATGCCATCGGACGAGTATTGTACAAGTGAGTCATCCTAGTAGAACTCGGCTAAGAAAAATCTGAAGTAAGAAAGTTATTTCAGTGCAACGTCCCATGTAACCGCGCAGGTTCGTACGATGTCCTCTTCAGCCTCAAATATGCCAGAACCTCTCTGCACACCATGGATGACTCTCCTTCAACCCACTGCCTTTCGTGATTTAGATCACAGGTGTGACTATCTTTTTCCGTTCTCCTTGACACTAACATCCAACAGGCTCCACCAGGAAATCCTTGCGTACTCCGCCTATGCCGAACCAACCTTTGCAGAAGTCCATATACGCAAAAAAGTCTTTCGCTTCATTGATAATGGTGTTAAGAGCTCTATTCCTGGGAGTCGCGTCGGGATATTTGGGAGCGTCGTGACTGGGTTGACTATTCCTGTTCCGTATGTCCCCAAACCTCTTCGTTTCTTCTCTCGATTCCATTGACATCATACTAGGGACTTGGACTTGGCCATCATCACGGAAGACATGACGAAAACCGATGTCAAAAGACAGCTCTTCAGGCTTCGAGACCGATTCCGACGCGGGCGGCTCATTGACGGTGCGGAGGTGCGGTTTCACGCCAAGGTACCGATTGTGAGGTTCACTACGCGTCCGGAGTATGGTGTGTGTCTCTTCATCTCTCGCATGTACGTTCCTCTCAGAAGCTGACAGGCTCGATGAGTGTGGACATTGGTGTGAACAACACTGATGGCATGCACGTCGCGGAGATGATCAAGGACTATCGGGAGAAGATGCCTGAATTGAGGCCCTTGGTGCTTGTCATGAAGGGCCTACTTGCGCGATCTGGGTTCAACGATCCAGCCCGTGGCGGTTTGGGGAGCTATCCGTTGGTTTGTATGTGCATCAGCTTCTTGCAGGTGAGAGCCATTTGGTAGAGCCTGCACAGTGTCCTGATGAAGATAGGTTAACCCGCCGTTAGAGTCACTGGGGAAACTCCTTACTGGAATGCTTTATTACTACGGCGTTTCGTTTCCGTATGAGACGTCTTATATATCTGTGAGAGAAGGCCAGGTGTTGCTAAAGTCGACTGCGACGTGGTGCGAAACTGAGGATAAACTCGTCGTACAATGTTTGACAAATCCCAGTAAGACGACATCTCTTTAGCATCAAGTAAAAAACTGACAGTGCCCGCTAGAAAGTAATATAGCCTCGTCAGTAGATGGCACTGCAAAGCTCCGTAAAATCTTCAAAGAGGCGTATGTGAAGCTTTCGGAAGTCACGATCGATGATCCGTTGGTGCTCGGTACGATTGTAGGTTATCCGCAGAGAGTGAGTACGTCGTCTTTTCGAAATTTCTCTTGTTCTCACGTTCTGGCAATAGGTGCTTGATCATCGTGCGGCTATCAAGGCCTTGGTCGATGCTCGACCGCCTGCCATTCGGATGCCAGGGCTTCACCGCGATTCCTTGCCTCGCAGCAATGGAGGACGGACAAATGAGAGCCGAGGGAGTCAGGGAAGATCCGATTCTGCGAGTTCCAGCGGCCACCGGCGGCGGTACACCAAAAACGTGAAGTCGTGATTCCGTCTTGTGTACATTTATATTTTAGGCTGGATTTCTTGGACGGGTGTTATCCCAAAGTGTTGCTCTATATACCTCTTGTCCAATTTTCTATAGAATTCTTTGCTCCTTCAAAAAGTACTACTCTTCAGCATAGCGATTTGGTGTGCTCAGTCATCATCCACAAGATCTCCCTTAGCTCGCAGGGCTTGATAGAAATCCTCAATCCGTTACAAGAGCTCCGGCATTTGACCATCTGTGAACCTACGGTACCGTTGTTTGAGGGCTTACTACCCTATTTCACAGCAGTTTGTGCAAAAGTTGTTCGGTGATGGTACTTTTCTTCTCCGAAGCTTGCATTGACCGATGTTCGCTTGCATAGGCAGTCGACGGTTGAACGTTGAATGGTCACTGATGGACAATGCTATCGAACGGCGTGCTATACACAACTTGGACTCTTGTGAAGTTTCTTCCATGAGAAGAAAGATAACGCTGCATTTTGAACTGGAGTTATCCAGCCATTGTTAAAATGTTTTCGGCAATAGCTGATTCTACCTTGTCGTCTTTTCGTGTCTAAGGCATCCATGTAGTGATAAGATTTTGTACAATAGATTGATATACTATAGATCCGTCGTCCATCCGTATCCCAATATTTCAAGGCGTGCCAAAGGGACCGAGGGATTAAATAAGGAGTTTTTTCAAGGAACAAACGTGTACGACGTTGAAGAGTAGGAACTTGCGGGCTCCAGAAGAGCGATAGAGGCTGCTGGGATGTCGTGAAGTCGAGTATCTCTCAATCACTGTCAGAAGATTCTTCAACGCCTTTCCAATGCGCTTGAAGTGAAACCCGCTGCTGCCAAGTATCGCGATGCCCACTAAAATGAGTGTGAGGCATCGATATCCTCGGGGATATCCATGTCCAAGTCTTGTTCCTCTTCCTCTTCCTCGTCGCTCGACTCTTCATCCAGATCCTCCATACTGGCATCCAAATCTACTTCTTCCTCTTCCTCTTCTTCCTCTTCCTCCTCTTCGCCTTCCATTACAGAGGGAGGGCCACCAGAGATAGCAGAATCCCCCTCGTCGTCTTCCGGAGTAGCTTCATCTGCCTTTACATTTTTTCACTACGGCGACCAACAAGGGAGCAGCACTACTCTTACCTCTTGCTTCTCTTCTTGCTGCGTCTTGACGCGTCCGATGGGTACGACGGTCTTGAAACCACGGGTACGGATGTTATTATCCTGGATAAAGTGAGGTGATAGAGACGCGTGGCGGGGCAAAGCGTACGGACCATTTCCTCCAGCTCGTTTTCTTCTTCACTCAGCTCATCCAGCTCGCGTTGCAGGTCGCGGTATTCCTTCATTCGGCCGTACATGGGCTCGTAGCCGGCGTTTCGCAATGGCATAGGACGAGTAGGAGGCATTGGGGGAAGCAGGTGGGGGAACCGGGGCTCTCGCGGCAGCACCGTCGCTGTTGCTACTGACATTATGGCCGACTGTCCTCGTTATCGTCGTCGCGTCGTCGTGGTTCCAGGAATAGTCGTGCCGGAGATGACATCAAGGCACCCAAGCAAGCGCCGATTCCCGGTGCGTTCTATTGTTCACCTGACAATAAGCCTGGGTACGCTGATCCTACTCCTCTAACTTTTCTTTGTTCTTTACTCACCGTCATGCCAGAGGATATTGCGAACCGTCTCAAGGAAGAGGGTGATGCGCTAAATTCGATCAGGCTCTGGTCAAGTACACAGAGGCAATCGAAATTGACGGATCCAATGCCATCTTGTGGGCGAACAGAAGCGCTTGTCATCTGTCGATGAAATGATAGTGAGCAGTTTTTCCTCAGATTCAAGCTTCGTGTCTTAACGATATCACTATTAGCCTGGGCTCAGTTGGAGACAGCCGTAAAATGAGTTCAACGTTTTCGCTGAGTATATCCTAAAACAGTTGGGAGGCGGGAGCTTGTGTGGTGCAGTCGCATTGTAGTGCCCCCCTCAATATATCGGACTGTCTGGAGAGCTATGGCCACTTGACACGCCGTTGCTATGCTCAAGCTTCGCAAGGATACCCTGACCAGACTCCGACCTCAGCATAAGGAAGGAGCCTCTATGAGAGCCTAGTCCAAATGTTGACAGCCGATGCGTGATAATTTAGGAGACAGTCACTGTGGTTATAGTGCCACATATGGCATTCAATCCCATGTTTTTGCATGCAGATACGGCTTTTCTTATCTGATATGTTCTTCGGTAGGCAACAGAACTCGACCCGACGTACTACAAAGCTTGGGCCAGACTTGCTATTGCGAAAAATGTAAGTAACATTTTTGTCCAGGATTGTTCTATGCGTTCGTCCTTGCTAGTAATCTATCAAAACAAAAGGATACCTTTAATTGAAGCCTTTCAAGGTCTCGTTTTTGCTATGAAGCCTCCACAGTGACGCGTTTGATTTAAACTGTCTCGCACTTTAAATTTTATTTCAAAATCTCGTTCTCGCGTCGTCGGTGATTCCAAGTTCGATCCTGCTCACGAGTTCCACAGGCTTTGCAGGAGTACCTCCCCAGCGCCTTGGCGTGGCAGCGCGCTCTGGACACTCTGCCAACTGAGAATCTCACACCGATGCAAGGACAGCAGCGTCAAGAGTACCAGAGCGACTCGAAGAAGCCACTGACCGCTTGCATCGAAAGGCCAGCAATGGCGATCGGTCGGCCAACTCACGTTATTATAGAGACGGAGAAGGAAAGCAGCCATGGGAAGTAGCAATAGAGATGATGCCGGCCTTAGAGGCGTCCGGAAATACTAGGAGCAGCGTGAGCTCTCCTTTCTCTTCTTCACTAATGTGTTCTGATGACTCCTAGGTTTGGATTCTGCATGAAGCGTATGAAGTGAGATTTTCGTCGTATTATGATGATCGCCCTCACCCTGGTTCAAGGAATTCGCAGAGGGCGTGCGGATCATGAAAGGAGTGACGGTTGATGAGGGAGGAGTACTCAGAGGAGAAGAAAATGCATGGTTCTTTCCTCGTCGTGCATTCACGCCGATATTCACAACAATTGTAGGGCTTGCAGCACCTCTCGAACGGGCCCGTCAGGGAAGATCGCATCTTCCATCTGGAAAAAGAGTCGCTGTGGATCAGTGCTTACAACCGACTCGGTAAGATTTCTATGGTCTTCAATCCACTGTCTGACTGGCTCTCCTAGGCACACTTGAACGCGAAAGACACAATCCACGGCTCGCTGCCGGGCCTGATTATGTGAAACGCGAGGCCCCCTCCCGACTGGCCGAAAAGGGATGGGAAGTTGTTCGTCCAGACGTCGACCTAACTATCCGGTCAGTCTCCATCCTTGTTTTCGAACCTCGTCCGACTGTCGTCTCAAAAGTTCTGGATTCTTCGGGGTAAATTAGAAGGACTTGACAACAGTGTCGTTTCGGAATGCGAGTACTACAGTCGATGTCTTGAGGTCCTCGAGTGGGGGCAGGATCTGTGGAAAGAAGTTCCGACATCTGTGCGCGGCGAGGTTTCTGAAGAGACGTTCATTCGGGGATTACGAAATTTGTATCTGGAGTCGATATTGGTGGTGAACCCGACTTTATCTCTGAGGTTGTCTAGACTCATATTTTCAGTCCTTCGGTCTTGATCGACGCGATACGATGCTCGTGGAGAAGCTGACGGCAGAGGCAGATATTCTGCTGAGGAGCCTAGAGGCGGACTCGGGCGCTCGGGATGATGTAGACCCGGGGTTCAAGTTGTCGTTTTACGATTATTGTCGCGGAAATGCCTACGCGTACGCGTTTCCAAATTACTGAAGAGTCATGTCTAACTATATTCTAGTTGCAAAGCCTTCGTCCACTCTGATCTTGCTAAACGCGGATTGTCCGTAGAGGAGAACAACCAGCTCGCGGGGGAGTACTACCTGTAGGCTGCAGAGGCATATCCTGTGGATGACGAGAAGTATTGTCGTGAGTGTCGGCTATCTACTGTTACTTTCTCGTCGCTGATTCCATTCTCGACAGGATACCTCAATGCTGCCATGCAGCATCTTTGTCAACAGACGGGGTTGACAACTCGGAAGATGCTGGATATCATGGCCCGATTCCGGGTGTCAGTGAATGAGTCGAAGGGGACGTGGCATCAGCATCCATCAAGGATGAGGCTGGAGATGGACCGTTCGAGCGGGCTGATGATGCAGAGGGAAGATGAGCTGAGGAGAACGATTTCGTCGGGAACACTGTCGTTAGATATGGTACTGACTATAGGGATTCTGAGGTAACTGAGCTAATGACGTGCGGTATATCCTGTTATGCGTATACATAGTAATATTAGATGCTTCCTGCCAGGCTCAAGTACTTACCAGTAAGAACCGACAAAGATACATGTACTCCGTCAAGAGGTAACCAAAATATGTACTGCGAATCCATATACGGCTCGCATCTAGGTGCTGACATTTGCCTTCCCAGCTTACGATCGTCTGCTCGTTGTGGCCGTAAGATGCCCTGGGACGTGTTATTAATGGCCAGATGACGAAGTCGTGCGTGTTGAAGTAAACTGATCGGATCGATGCCAGGAGTCACTGGGAGTAGTTATCTGTAGGAAGGTTTCTGCTGCACGCGTAGTTGCCACGAAGCATTGAATACACCACGCCTTTGCTGGATATTTAGTACTTGGAGAAATTTATTTATTTAAGCCAGACGGGAAGGAAAATGATATTGAAAAGTAGTACGGCGGCTGAGTCTGATGTATGGTTCGGTGCAGCGTACTTATACGCTATTATGTAACATGACACTTGACCTAAGCGAGTCAAGTAGCCAAAAGCAATAGAAGTTGAGAAATGCCACACTAAAATGACATTCTAGCATGTGCAAGACTGGCGTCAAGTGATGGCTAATTTGGATACAAGGATACACGGAAACACGATTTCTGGGTATTGTTGTAACGACATTATGAAGAAAGCTCGTAACTGTTAAAAATATCAGGCGTCGCAAACACAGAAGAGCATTGATACACATACGTCGTTGGGACCTTCTCTTGCTTGAGCCCCGTAATGTTCAGCGGGATTCCCAATTGCCCAAAAATCGTGCCGGCCCTGCATTGTCAGTACTTTGATCATCAGTACCAAGCCAACAGACTCACTGCAGGTTGACATCGGTATTAAGAAGATCCAGATACCCCAGAGGAATGATAGACAGCGAGGCCAACGCGCCTTGGGTGAGCAATACGTTCTCGATCACGCCGGAATCTGCCGTACCAAAGATGGGTACGACGAGGGGGTCGGAGAAGGTGTGGTCAAAGGAGGCGTATTCGGTAGAGTTAATTCCAGCGGAACTTGCAACGCGCTCGAGGGTGAGCTCAATGGGGAGGGGATTCTTCACTGTTGGGTGTTAGATGAGAAGGAAGAGGAGAGACTGTAGCTTACCGGTGAATGCGACACTACGTTGTATGGATGTGAGTTGGGTATGGAAAGACAGTATGAAGGGAGTACTCGACGAGGTTGGTTTCGAGGGATTCCAGCTACAGGGTTGAACATCAGCCACCGATGACCCGAGAATGAAAGGGCATACAGTTATGGTCACGGTAATGTTGGCGACTAGGCCAATCCCAAGGCTGTTGATGATGTCCCCAATCGAAAGGTCCGTCAACGTGGGGGCACCAAGGACCAAGGCAGCTAGAGAAAAGAGAAGAAGACTGAGCAACATTACACGCGGACAAGAGAGGGTTGTATTGAATGCATCCAAGTTATAGGCAGCAGGATAGACCGTATGACGCGACGAAACCATGTGAAATTATCAGATGACACGAACGCGTGTAATTTCTGAGAATCTGTACGGTGAAGGATCATTGAGAACCGGTATAAGAAGCGAGAGACACATGTGCAGCACCTGGGAAGAAATACGGCAGAAATTTTTGTTGGATTGCTAGAGTCACATGGCAGCAGTCCTAGTCAGTCACCGTTAATATTCTTCAGAGGATTCACTTAGGTTTTGTGTTCATTTCGGTGGATATCATAGTATCCAAACCATCATATTTTGTCATTAGCCCCTCATTGCATTTGCAACAAAAGTAATACATTTTACCACCCACTTCGTTTGAGTCTATCCTCGCGATTCTGAAAAGTCCCGCTGGTTACAGAAGTTATAAAGTCGAAATACACGATGGACGAGAGCCTCGTGGCCGATGTTCCTGATTACATAACCACGCCTTCAATAACCGCGGGTGGCGGTGCAATTATCTCTCCCACACGACCACTACTACGCTTTGTTTATTTTCATGATGGGCCGCTGGACGCAATACGACGAAGTGACTAACGTTATTTTATGTATTCGCCTCACGCTTAACTCTAACAGGATTCATACCGCCTCCCAGAAGGCATGGAACGCATTGGTTACGACTCAGACACCCAAACATACTATTATCGTGATGACGATGGAGGCACGTGGAAGGGCGCAGAGGGCGCTGAATATAGCGAGATGACCCGTGGTCTGTACTATCATGATGCAAACAGATTGCTAGCTGAGAAGCTACAGTAACAGACGCTCCTTCAAGAACTGAAGATATCGAAGCTGCTCCTCGTCAAGCAGACGGGTATCAACAGCTCGCTACTGACCTCGTACGTTCTTCCTGTCACTCTATCTCCCAACCTCATTATTCCAGGACCGGCCTATGGTCCCAATAACCTACATCCCCAACCCCAGCGCCTACCGCACCCTCTTCCCATTCTTCCTCATCATAGCCGTCATTCTACTTCTCGTATGGCGGCTCATCCTCTCACCGGGTTTGTCCGTACCAAAGAGCCCGTGCTTGCAGGATATGCAGGCATATTGGGTCCAGGCGGGCGATTCGTGCTGGGAGATTGCGAACAGACATGGGTACACTCTTGAGGAGCTGCGAGGCTGGAACTCGGAGGTAGAATGTGAATCGTTGATGCCCGGGACCACGATTTGTTTACCGGTGGAGAGTAAGTAGGAGGAGGGAGAATGGAATACTTGGTGGATGGATGGACGGACACGTATCTCAATACTGATATTTGTGTAGCTTATTTGCGTGATCATTCTCTGTAATATTTGATAGACTGCTATAATCTGTTACCTCACTACTTCCTACCATTCATCAAGACACATGGGTATCGGTTGTTTCCTCGTGAGTGCGCGTAAAACTCGCAGTCTGACTGTAGTTTTATAGGACAGTGTCCTTTTATATTCAATGTATAAGGGGACCAATTCCCAAGAGGGTGAGGTCGTAAATGCGATGTGCACTTTTTGAGGAGGGGCAAGTGGGAAGTATTTCCAAGGTAGACTTCTGTTCGCCGAATTAGCGAGGACGGTGGTGAAAACTCTAATAGCCCTACCGCCGAGACCATGAAGAGCGCAACTGTAAGTGATGTCGCCGAGCGACATAAAAGTTATGGATGTTAATCTCTTCAAGTTCAGGGCTAAGCCAGAGCTGACTCGGTTGGCAGCCTGATATTGAGAACGGAAATTTTCTGGGAGCAAGTGACTAGGTCTGGAAATATACGCGACCATACTGCTAAAATCCGACAGGCGAAGACCATATGATATGGAATTATTGAAGTGTTCGGAACGTCATGCGGACGAAAAAGTCAAGCCTCTTCTGAACCCGGAGAGAACGACATCGATGATAATATATCGATTGGATGAAGAACGAAATCAGCATTCATACGGGTCCCCGCAAGACAATACTCGAGAGATTCATATCAGTGATCTTTTGAACTGAAGACGGCCTCATTCTCTAATCAATGGGTCACTCCCCCAGACGGAGAAGACCGATCCTCCAAGATCAATTTGTCTGACAGGCTTAGGAGATGGTCCAGCAAGAGCTCAGAGTCCTGGGTGACAAGAAAGTGTGGAAAACAGGGTTGCCGCTAGGGTGATCTGTCCTCTTTTTCCTCTTACTACTATAGATCAGGATGACGGGTATGAATTATGGGGGCATAGCTCAGCTGGGAGAGCAACAGACTGAAGTTATTTAAGTGGTGATGTGTTCTGGAGGTCCCCGGTTCAATCCCGGGTGCCCCCATACATTTTCGAATACAAGTTTTTGCTTCGAAATTCACTAGGGCTGCGCACGAAATCTCCAGAGGGGGGGGGGGAAATTGTCCTTTCATACCGATCCTTGCGCAAAAGAAAGGAGGAGGGCTAATATAGTAATTTATTACTTATCATATACAAAGTTACATGACTGGACTGTGATGTGGCAGATTTTTTTCGACTCTTTGTCTTTGTATTTTTATACACCTTATTGATCTCTCAGGCTGTAAGTTACTGGAAAAGCAAAAAGATATCTATGCTTTTCCTTTGTAAATACAATATGTATATAATAATACTGAATATAATGCTCAAATACTGTCCAGCATAGTCACATGACAGGTAAGTTATCTCGATGAAACCCTTCTGGCGAGGGGTGTAAGTTACCAGTAATAAACACAAGTGTATCAAAACCTACATTTCATGTGCAACCCTAAACTTAATATGAAACCTCCAGGGAGGGGAAGGCGAGTTATGGTTTTATGCAGACTATTCGAAGGGGAGGGTTTTAATACAGTAATTTCAATTACCTATCACATGCAGAATTTTAGTTTTTTGTGTTTGTGTTTTCACAGCTTTTCTTTATCTCAGGAGCAGTAAGTCATCAGTAAATGTTGGCCTATACGGGTCCGACACGGGCTCTATAAGCTTGCAGAAACATTTTGCCATCTCAGTTTTTTGCTATTTCCCTCCTCTGCCTCATGTCGTCCTTCTCTGTGGCCGTCAATCCAGTCGTCGAGCGACACAGCCATCGTAAGTTCTTGATTCTTGATCACTTACCCAACGGAGGTTAAGCATTTTTTCACTTAGTCCCAGTAGATGAGGAAGCTGTTGATCTTAGCGAGTCGATCGATTTCACCGCTACACCTGGCTGCCAAGCTCGCAAGATATCTACTGCTAGCGTGGACAATGGAGGAACCTACGAACTACATCCCCTTCCAAAATATTTTACTGAACGCACTAAGAGACCTTCTGCCCTCCGCAACGACTCGACTGCGGATACCATTACTCTCAAGGATCTCGTCCCCGAATAATCCTTGCCTATTCTCGAGGATTTATATCTGAAGTCTCGCACTGCGACCGCGACGAAGACGGGAATTCGGCACTGAGGTTACTCTGGGTGGTTGGTGTATTCGCGCGTGGATCCTCGTCGGGTGCTGATGTATCTTTTTCAGGCTGGATCGTTACGTTCTTAATTAACGAGAGAGAAGGCGGAAAGAGCGCGGGATACGTCTCCTCTGGTTTCTTCGGTGGTGAGCAACGTTTCCACTGTTTCCGTTGGTGTTTGGTCAGACATCTTCTTCCTTTAGGACTAACTCTGGGCCGGCTGTGCCTTATATGGTTCAGCAAAAAAGTTCGTATCTGGCGTTCCGTAGTTATCGAAACAAGGTCTAATTTCTTGATCAGGTCGGAGAGCACCGTGTCATCATTGTAAATATTCTACTCGCCATAGCGTAAGTCAGGTCATGTATTACCGGTTTCTTACACATCCATTATGCTAAACGGGAACCCAGACTGGAACTGACCGTGTGGTTTGTTCCTTCCATCATCGAGAACGGAGTTGCAGTAAGGACGTTGTATCTGTATCATGACACTTCTCACTTAAATCTCCTTCCAGATCTCATTTGTTGGCTTGCTACTGGGTCCCATGTTCCCGATACTTGCCGGTCATGTGACACGAATACTCCCTGCGTGGTTGTTGACCGAAAGCCTCGGGTAGATCACAGGAACTGGTATGTCGGGATTGACTGAGGCCTTCGAAAATGCGCGGTGCTTCTTCACCACTAGATAATCCGAGTCGGTCTCCAAACTAGGTTACTGAGTCATCCTGTTTGTCACCAGGAATCCAGGCTTCAGGCTCTAGGATTCAGGAATGCATTGTGCATATTACATTGACAACCTGAACTTTTGGCTCTACGACATAAGCATTCGAATTGAAGGCTCTTTCAATTGCGACTCCGAGGCCGTACGAAACACATAGATACGTCAAGGATACTGATTTATTTGAGCAACTATGGCTTGTACAATGTAAATGAGCACGAGTAGTACAAGTCATTTGGAGGAATAGAGGAAGTTTATACAGAACTATAACGGGAGAATTGTGGTCGTAAGAGTCGTGACACGGAAAGACAAAGAATGGGGCAGCATAGAGGAAATTTGTATACAAGACAAGATGATGTTGGATACGTCGTTAGATTAGGAAGACTCAGACCTATTACCATCGCTGGAGCCTGAGAACTCAGCGCTACCCTCGTCGGGGGAATGAGTGCTCCTACGTTTACGAGGACGCCTGCCTTCCGGATTGGTAATATCAATGGCCCAAAGACCCCCTCTTCCAGGATCGATCGGGGTACGCCCAATATTCTTAAAAAGATCGTGAGAAGACAAAGCGTGCTTGAGAGTTTCCTGTCAACCGGTAAGTACCATGCAGCCTTCAACAACGACTGCGCGACGAACCTTCAAGGTGCCCTCGTTCTCTCGGAAATACTCAAAGCGCGCCATAAGCGCAGCTCTGATCTCAGCTGTGGAAGCTTTCTGGTGGGGGTGACTGTAGATCGCGGCTGCAGCTAACTGGATTATGGTGTAAGGAGGCCTTCCACTCCTGTCGCGCGGATCAACGAGAGATTCGAGGCGGATTGGGGTTCCGTGTGGGAGATGGAGGAAGTCTCGCAGGTAATCACCGGGTTCGCGTAAGTCGTATTGGGTGTCTGCTCTCGCTAGGAAGGGCGTGAGATCGGGGGATTCGCGTTTAGGGATTACATGGGGAGATTGCTCAAGAGTGTGTCAGTCGTAATAGCGCTGACCGGGATCCAAGGACGCGAAAGGAGAAGGAAGGCCTGTTACGGCAGTGGCGTATCCAGGAGGATAAGCGGCTGACGACGAGGGGTATCCACTGGGAGGTGAGTTCGATCCACGTTGGGAAGTGGGACTTCCATAGCCCTGAGGAAGTATTGTTTGAAGGTGTAGAAATTTCGCCTATAGTCGTGCTGTACTCACCGAGCCACGAGAGTGTCCCGAAACATCAAAAGGACGCATTGGACCAGACGATCCGCCGTGTTCATAGCCCTAAAATATTATCGCGTAAGTTAAACACGTAAAACACGCTCGTTATTAGGAAACAATTACAGGGTCGCGGGCGCGTGTCGGCATCTCATCATGGGTGTGACTACCCGCCTCTTGGTCCAAGAGCGAAATTTCTTGACCGGAGGACAGTGGCAACGTCGGCTCATCGGGTTCCTGTACTCTGATACCTCCACCAGAGCTGGGCATAAACGGCTGGTCGTCCTCTTCTCCATACCTCGCATAGGAACGAGGAATGGGAGGATAACCAGACCTGGCGCTGCCATGGCCCCTAAGGTGGATGTACGAAGCAGGATACCCGGAATACATGGTTTCTGGTATCAAGCCATAAGTCCGACCCGTAAATGGATGCCGCGAACACGTACAATGGTGTCCGTGCAAGGTTGAATGTAAGAGAAAAGATTTGGAAAAGAGAGCAGAGAAGTAGCAGATGCTGGAGCGGTGTTGTGGAACCACTGTTGGGGACATACCGTGCTGCCCGCACCTGGTTTTTATAGCGATACGACCCACATACTTTAGGCCCTCCGTACATGGCTATGTTCAAGAATTGGTTCAGCACCGAGATCCGACGATTGGCTCCGAGCAGTTTTGCTTGATAAGCTGCTCGAGGATGTACCGTATCAAGAAGTTGATGAAAAGGGCACGAGGCAACACTTTCCAGAAATGAAGTCAACTGTTGGTGTTCGTTGGCGTATATGTACGTCGCCGAGGCACCGAGAATGAGATAGCCATATCTGTACCTTCCTGTCAAGGTAATTTCATTTGAAGTAGACGTTAGAGTTTGTCGTGTGTAGTGGAAGAGCAAGCCAAGCTAGAGAGCAGCTTGAGATGAAGATAAGATTGAATAGAAACGTTTTGGCCAACAAGAATAGCGCGACGAAGTCCTTTGGACATTATATTAAAAAGGACACCATTTACTTGCCAAAGTGGATCACAGACGGTGTTGGCGATGATAGCAAGGTGTCCTTTCCGAAGTAGAACCTCGTCCCCAAGCAATCAAAGTGAATCCCACGATGGTCCTAGGCCTTCAGCGCTCGTCTGTTCGCGAAATTTGTCTTACAAATTCCCAGGACTACCATCTTGAAGTTGGTCAGAGGATGTTAACTGTGCTGCAGTCTGCAAGAAGAGATGTACAGAACTAAGCGACAATGAGAGCTTTAACTGATGATCGATGAGGCCCCTAGTTTCCGTCGAAAGTGTCTCCGTCTCTATATTTCTGAGCCGAGGGAGTTTTCCATTTCGGATATTTTACGTACGTGGATGTTGTAGTCGAAGTTTGTTTGATCGAGTTTCTCGGCCCGAGTTACTCCGACTGCAAGCACGCATACATAACGCGCCTGTGGTGCTGGGCGCCGCTTGTGGGTCGGTCTGAGAACACACATTGCCCGACTGGTAACTATCCCCACTATCAAGTATATTCATTCAATATATGGGATGCATGGGGTTCTAGCCCTGGATTTTCTAATTCTGAATACATCCTTTGTGAATACAATAGACCCACGAACATGAGTAGCCAACTTAGGCCCTGGGGCTCGCTACCTTGGGCACATCTGACGCTTCAACAAACAAGCGGCGACTGTCTGCTTTCCACTCCCGTTCTCAGCCTTGAATTAAATATGTATCACGGCATAATCAATGCGTTTGTAAGTCTATCTATGCGTAGTCGAGGGGCGTAAGAATGATCCATAAGCCCGCTTTTCCTTCAATTCTTCTTCCCTGAAAAAAAAAACAAACAATGGTCAGGTCCAATGCTTAATTTCATAAGGTCTAAGTTCAACGAGATAATGAGAGCGGAAATAGGTGGGACTACTGATACAATCATTCCACAACCAGCTCTGCAACCACGTTGGCTGCCTCTTTTTTGCCCATGTCCTCTGATCCGGGACTCATGGGATCCAATGTAGGAACAGGACCCCTGAACCAGTAAACCCCACCATATTTAGGGAAGTAGTACCATATCAACGAGAGAATCATCACGCCTCCCAGCACTACTACGGAGTAGTTCATATCTTGAACAGTCGTTTGGGGAGTTGTGGGGAACATCAACACTATGCTCGTGAAGGTCATGAACAATACGGCTGTCAGCGCGATCGAAAAACTCTATGAATCAAAGAACGGCCGTCAGAGGTGTGTAAATCACTATGATTCATGGTGACTAACGAATATTCCGAGGTGAAATGGTCCAGGCTTGAAATTGTTCTCTCCCATAAAGCAGGCAGCGATCGGGATGCTGTATGCGACATACGTTGCGATGACGGATATTGAAAAAACGGCGTTGATAGCATTACTTCCAGCGAATGAGAGTAGTCCTAGTAATATTGCGAAACCGGCGTCGAAAATGACAGTGTTAACCGGCGTTTCCGTGTAGCTATTCATTCGATACAGCCAGTGGGAGAATGGAAGGGCTAGCACGTGGTGTGAGCGTTTGATCTGAGAATCAGATGGTCATAATGAAGCTGATACCTCGATCTCTGCTAAAAGCGTACGTCTGTCTGCTGGCGGCTAGAAGCTGATAAAAAGATATTAGGAAACGATCTCCGTAACCAAAGATGAGTTTACCATACTGGACCCCATCATATATCTGCCAAAGCAAAGCTAACATTAGGATCCACGGCGACGACGGATGAAAAGGTCAACACACTGTACTAATACAATAATTGCCCAGATACCCAACGTTCCTTTCTGTCCAAAACCATTGAACAGAATCTGCGCCATGGGCTGGGAGCTATTATATATCGCTTCCAGATCCGACCCCATACAGAAAGCAAGGGTCATGTTGATTGCTATAGATTCGACATCAGAATAAATTATTGGTACTAGCGAAAACACATACCCCAGCCCAACACTCCAGCAATGCCCACCGCCAATACGATTGCCCAAGGAACGACAGTTGTAGCATTTGACGCTTCCTCACTTATGTGGACACTGGAATCGAATGCACCTACAATGCGATGATGGATATATCATGTCATGTCGCTGTAGTAATGCAGGCGTACCAATAGTCCAAAGCGGCGCCAAAAAACTCAGTATGAATGCGAAGCCATCTGTCCACCCGTTGACTATGCGGGATGAGATAAGTGCTATATAAAAACGAATCCATGACAGTCGGAAACGGCGCACGGTTGACAAATTCGCCTAGGGCAAAGTGTGCGCTGTTCTTGAATTCCGACGGAGTAACGATAGGCAAGGCGATAATAACCCCGAAGCATAACCTGTCAACATCGTATTGGAACATCAGAATGATGGAAGGCGCTATCAGTAGATAACTGAATAGGATACGTACACGACGTTGAGAGCGACGTACACGGACTGCAGCCTTGCTAAAACCGATGTGCCCAGACTGCAGTTTACGATGTGAGTGAGGTTTATAGCTACATATACACCACTGACAAGTTTGAATTGAGAATATGGGAAAAAGAAAAACGGGGATGACATACAAAAGCTGGGCGTTCGTTGGCTCAAAGCTTTGGTTATTAGAGCCAATCTTGACTGCAGCCATGATTTGAACGGCGCATCCCCAGTTAATCGAAGATACACCTGCTATAGATCCGATCGTGTTCATGTCTAGATTGCCAAGTGTGTGAGGGTGCGGCGTGTGTAAAAAAATACGAAAAAACTGACATCCGACTATCCAGCAAAGCAAATTGCGCCAACGGGATGACGACAATGAGTAGGTCCAGTAGTATAATCCCCCAGAAGTAGGAGCAGCACTGGCTAGTTCGGCCATTGCCATGCCAACACATAGTATGAAAATACTTGCAACGGCCCACTGCACTGTTCTATCAGCGTATCGCATCTCAATGGGAGTGGACTTGAGGGAAGCGTACCCCCCAAACCATGGCAGGCCCTCCTCCGTTGGGTATCGCGTAAAAGAGAACCGACGATATTGAGGGCACCAGTCCGATAATCGAGAACGCAATTCCAAAAACCTGCGATAAGGTTAGTGAATATATTAACTTTTAAGAGAAAGACGAGCCTCAAGAGGGGTGAATTCACGCTTGAACTCTTGCTTATAGCCCAAAGCTGCTAATCGCGTCTCGTCCGCCGCATGAACAGCGTCTTTCGAAGACATGTCGAAGGATGGGAAAGAGCTGTTATCGCACTGGATAGACTATATGCTCACTCCATACAAAGTCCGATTACGTATAAGCGAGATACACATGAAAGATAGAAGCCTAGGCAGGAATCATGTTGGAGTACTTCTGAGCACAGATAAGGATGTTGCTTCAGATGGGCAACAATTAAATCACAATTAAAAAGCCTCATTCTTTCCACAGGGTGGAAAAAGCAGATATTTGAGAGGAAGCAAGGGAGGAAGGTGTGTGTGTTATTGAGTATAAGGTGGTTGTACAGCCACCGGCAACTTCGAACCGGGTATCAAAACTTGTTTGCCGCAACTTGAATACGACCATAATCAATATCTACTGCATTGTCTTGTCCTCTAACTCCCTTGTCTGTATTCAAAAGAAAATATATTTTGTGACTACCTCTGGTGATCCGACTCGCAGCTCCGTCTGTCGGTTGAGACCTCAGCCGTGCCGTGGCAAGGCAGAGTACAGTGATATATATGCGGATACATGGATGATGGCGGACCTCCTCACTTCCCATCCAATAGCAACGAACTGACGGCCAATACCGATGAGTACGTATGCATTTAACCCTTTACTTCCATTAACCGTCTTCGATAATTCAGTCCATTGTCAGTGACAACGCTGCCGCGGCGAACCGTGATAAGAAATCATGGGCACTAAAGGCTCAATTGGAGCCGCATTATTCCTTATCATCAAATTCCTATAACTAATGATGCCGGAAATTGGGCGGAATGCATTTCTCGCGTTTCCGTCAGGTGATCTTGCCAAAACTGCTCAGTCATTCATCGTGAGCAAAAGTATTTCAGGAGCCAACGGACCGTGATAGAGCGTTTCCATATCGCCAATGGCTTCTCCCACTGCGACAGACGTTTTGTTCCACCCTCCGACTGCTTTTAAGCATCCTTTGGACCCACTGACACCTGACGAGGTGAGCTCAACTTGAACGCGCCTATCTACGCCTAGATTAACCTTCGCTTCAGATAGCAGCTGTATCACTATCGGTCCGACACCATATCGTGAGCAAGACAGACATCAAGGCCGTCAAATTTATCACTACGTACCTTTTACCACCTCCCAAGAAAGCGGTTCTTGCCTACCTTGGGATTCCTCTGACTCCCGGCGGGCAGCCTGAGGCACCCACACCAATTACCCGCAAGGCCGAAGTCGATGTACGTACTCTAAACTCTGCCCACCGACGAAGCTGATAGTTACACAGTTCCTCGATGTCGTGTACGGGTGCGTAAAGTCCGGTTCAGTATGACAAACACTTGATTTATCGACTACAGAGACGCGTATAACGTTGTCCTGGCTCTTGACGACGGGAAGTGGAATATTGAAAGCTTTGAGAAGCTTCCAGAAGGTACTCAGCCCCAGATTTCTGTTCAAGAACTCGTTGCGTGCGAGAAAATTGTGAAGAGTGACGCTCGCGTGCAGCAATTGGCGAAAGAAGTCGGTAAGCAGAATTCATATCTGGACAGTCAAATATTTCACTTTTCGGTAGGTGTTCTTCCCGAGCAAATAGTCTGTGATGGCTGGTCCATTGGCTACGACGACCGTTTCCCACAGAAGCGCCGTGTCCAGCAAGCGTTGCTATTTGCCCGGCTCTCAGAGCATGAAAATCTATACGCTCATCCCCTGGTAAGTGTATACTTGCAGCTGTAAAAGTCATGCTCAGAGGATTCTCGTAGGATTTCATTGCCGTAGTAGATGCAAATTCTGAAGAGGTCCTGCAAATAGGTACCGTCGCGTCTTAAAGCTTTGAGTTTCATTCTTCTTGACACTTCGGTTTAGATTTCCCTCCTCATTACAAGAATACTGCTAATGGCGCGGTACTCAGCGCATCCAGCACCAAGTTCCCCGGACTCTCTGAGGACGCATTTGCCGCGACAGGTCGACCACGCATTCCTCCTCCCCTCAAACCGTTTGACTTCCTTCCTGACCTTATGGAGAAGAGCCAGGAGAATTTCAAGCCCAGAGATGACATCAAACCTTTGCACATCCTCCAGCCCGAGGGTGTTAGCTTTAAGCTCGATAGGAATGAGCTGGAGTGGCAGAATTGGAAGATGCATATATGCAAGTCATCATGATGCCCTCGATCTCACTCTACTAATCATTCGCCCCTAGCCTTCACTCACCGCGAGGGTATAGCCCTTTCTACGATCACTTACAACGACAATGGCGAAATTCGGCCACTTATATATCGCCTGTCGTTGGCCGAGATGGTGGTTCCTTACGGAGCACCAGAATACCCGCATCCTCGGAAATTCGCCTTCGATTCGTGAGCTTCCTCTTATCCACTTCAATAACCAGCATTTATGACCGAGGCAGAGGTGAATACGGTATGGGGACAATGGCCAATGAGCTATCGTTGGGGTGTGATTGTGTTGGCCAGATCCACTATTTGGTACGTAGAGCCCAGTTGCCATGGAAAGCCGGCGTCTGACAACTACTCAACTACTCTAGCCTGGCGCCTACGTCGGACACGATGGAAACGCAATAATCATCAAGAACGCTATCTGCATTCATGAGGAGGATAATGGTGTCCTCTGGAAGCACACCGATTATCGTCCTGGTGGCCGTGCACAGACCGTTCGCAGAAGACGCCTGGTTATCAGTATGGTCTGCACGTTGGCCAACTATGGTTCGTTCCATATTCACATTCCTACAAAGACTGAGACTGAGACCAATGCCTACAGAATACATTTGGAACTACCATTTCTATCAAGACGGCAGCATCGAGCTCGAAGTCCGCCTGACTGGTATTCTTCAAGTCTACATATCGGGGACTGATGAACCTGCCAAGTTCGGCACCAAGGTCGCACCTAACGTCAACGCCCATTATCACCAACATCTCTTCTCCATCCGTGTGGACCCTATGATCGACGGTCTCAACAACTCCGTCGTCGAATCCGACGTCATGCCTATCCCCAATGCCGAAACCGGCTCCGACCTCAACTTTGCCGGAAACGGGTTCATCCAGGAGGACACTGTGTTGAAGAAAGAGGCCGGGAGGCTTTGGGATTGGGAGAGGGAGCGGAAATGGAAGATCGTCAACCCCGCTAGGAAGCACTATAGTAGCGGCAAGGATGTTGGGTACGTTGTCGGGGTCAAGGGTGGTGTTACGCCGATGATGGCGAGGAAAGACGGTTGGGCGTTGAAGAGGGCGCAGTTTGTTAACTACCCTATATGGGTGTGCAGGGATGTTGAGGGTGCGAAGGGAAGCAGGATGTGGCCTGCTGGGAAATACGTCCCACAGACTAGGGAGAGTCCGGCAGATTCGATCGGTGCGTGGGTGAAGGGCGAGCAGAGTATCGAGAATGAGGATATTCTGGTGTATTTGACCGTCGGTGGGTATTTTCTGTGCCAAGTATGAGATTCAATCATTTTGACTCTGGTGAATAGGGACTACGCATATCCCTCGTCCGGAAGATTGGCCAGTGTACGTCTATTTCTTTGATCGCGCTGGAATCATGACCCTGATATTTCCTATAGGATGCCTGTTGAGCATTTAAGCATCACTCTCAAGCCCCAGTCGTTCTTTACAATGAATCCTAGCATGGATGTTCCGGGGACCAGAGATCCGAAGAGTGTCGCTGCGTTCTCCCAAGGATCCATGCCCAACGGCCACGCTAGGTGCCATTGAAGTAGTTTAGCGAATGTATTCAAGGTATACTTATGTAAGGGTCCATTTAGTTGAAATTCTAATGTAAAACAGCGGATGATTTTCAGATCGTCGGACAGGTGGATCTCTCGAGTAGTTGTTGAAAGATGGTGCGAACAATAAAGTATACGATGAAGATGAAAATAATTGGGCTCAGGAAGGTGCACTGCAGCGATGTGAATTGAGACGCGAATGGATGATGCTGCTTGTGCAGGAATCGCGATGTGTGGGTGGGTAAGTAGTTATATCAGGTAGTAGTGTTCAATGGGCTCTCTAAGAGGGGACGTTTATTCATTTGTCCTACCTTTGTGCCGACAACAATGCAAATAAATTCGGCATCTCCCCTATTTTTTTTTCAGGACTTAAAAGGTGAGCTCGGAAATCTTTATTCTCATTCTGATCATGGTCGTCCCTCATTTCGGTGAATATATCGCCTTCAAGCTCGACCCAGTTGCTTCCCTCAAATATCTCAAGGATCTGGAGGTCACCAAAGCCTGCGAAGCCTTAAAGAGCAAAGTTTATGTTGCATGCGTCACCCATGTACGTTGATTAACATCTGAAGGCAAGCCAAATCGTTTCATACTGCCGGACATGGCTGTTCCGATTACGCCGAACGATACCAATCCACTTTCGCGACCGCTGCTGAACCCTACGCTGCCTCTCCCCTGGCCAGACTGCTACCACCCTACCTTGACTATGATGCATTGCCGTGTTCGAAACGACCTTACTATTGGGGACCCATGGTCCGATCCTAAATATCAATTAAAACACGAAGATCGGCTTCTGGAGATCTACCACTTCCAGGATGCGGCGCGTAGGGATACACTCCAGAAGGAACAAGAAGCATTATGCGTTTCTGATGCTGCTGGAGACGTTTCCGACAACCAGATAGACGAGCGCCAAGCATCTACAGCCATTTTACCTCTTCCATCGGAGCACGACGCTGATCTTGAAAGCTAGTATGGTGGTTCAGTTCATGAAACCATTGAAGCTAGTGGAACTCTACCGATTGTCTCCAAAGGTTCTTTCAAGCTATCATCTTTTCTTTGCCCGTTACGCGGCAAGGTCCTACGATGGGTACCGTGTTTGCGCCCAAACCTCGATCGTTACAACAGAGACTTCTCCGATGACCCTCTCCAAGGTTTCAATTTATTCGGTGCCATTCCTCCGGATACCATGCCAGTCATAGAGGCAATAGATAATATAGATTCAGTGAAACAGGTCAACGACCCATGGGACTTCTTTCGAGAGCTCGACGCTTTGAAAAGGTACACATTCCGTTATCCATATAATTGATATTCTTCCCCTGACATCTTGAATTTCATAGGATTGAAGCAGATTATCAGGAGCGAATGGAAGTCAAAGTTCAAGCTGACATTGAACGTGCGCGTCAAAAAGATGAAGCACTCCATGCTCGACTGGAGTCAAGAATGCCAAAACATGAGCCCTCGCCCACGGAGACGATAGCGATATCCGTTTCTATGATGGAAGGTATGTTCTGGAAATATCCTTACCCGTCCTAAAGCTCATCATGTTATCGTAGATGAAAAGCCTGTGACTAGTGCCTAATAATTCGTCTTCATTTGTTTCTCAGCCGTGACATTGTACCTCGTATCTCTGCCTCATCCGTTTCACGTTTGTACGACCCACACTCCTTGTTAGTATAATGTATTGCCCGTAATCATGCACCTTCGTTAATGCCAATTTGCCGATTCGTTCCAAGTTGCATGCCCCGGTTATATGTATTTATATTCAACAAGCATGGTCTGAGCCCAGACATGGATTGAACAGTCACGATCAGGTCCTTGACGGAGATTATTTTGACGAGGATGCCGATCGCAGGGAACTTTTGAAGAAAGAGTGAGATCCACCACAGGATTCTGCCGTGGAGGGAAACATTGCTAGTGATGTATCTGACCATCGCCAAGCATCCTTGGTTACTTTGCCTCCACCCTTCGAGCAGGATGTGGAAAGCCAATACCGCCAGTCACTCAGTGAAGCTGCAAGCCAGGTATCTCGCTCAGCCTGCAAAGTCGAAAGTCAGGGATCTTGTTTGACTGGCGACGCTCAAAGCCAACATCCCGGATCAGTCAACGAGGCAAGCCAAGCTTGTGCTACTACTTTCCTTCGCTCTGTCCTCTCCAAGCTCCTTCCATGTATACCATGGCTACGGGTGGATATCTATGATCATGACGAGGTTGCCTTAATATCTCCTTCCAATCCAATCTGGTCCCACCCTGTATTTGGTGTACGTCCTCCCGATACCATGCCCATTGTGGTTCTGCTGGATGACATTGAGGCGATAAAACCCGAACAGATCGATGATCCATGGGATTTCTTTCTGGAACTCGAGACTTTGAAAAGGTATGAGCCTCGTGCTGCGTTCCCGAAACCCCTTCACTGACCGTCGTGATTCGCAGGATCGAGGAAGATTACAACGAGCGAGTCAAGGCAAAAACTCAAGCTGCAATTGACCGTGCACATCAAAGGGATGAAGAGCTCAATGCTCGGCTTCAATCAAAAATGCCACAACGCGTCTCTCCGCCGGCGGCGACGGTAACGCCACCCTTCGTATCTGGTTCACAAGGTCTGTAACTCTCACTCCTACTGGTTTGCTGTAACTGATGATGGTGTCGTAGACCCAAAGTCCTCCGCTGATGCTTGACTGCTTGGGTCAGAAGCGATAGACTAATCTTAACAGATGTATAATGTTAGCATATATGTATCGTAGTCTCCTACCTTAATCATATAGCATTTTCTAAAAACTCCTTCAGCAATGATTTGTGAGGGTTTCTTTCCGGAATGCATCTGAATGTAGCAAAAAGAAAAATAGTAATGTCATCTCCCTCTTAAACGTGTCAGCTCTTCCGGCGCAGAAGTCTTGAGGAAGAAGCAGTGCCTTTTAGCGAGATCCGCTAACTCTAATTAGGAATAAGCTTTCCTACTCCCAAACGATGATTAAAACGCGATCTATGGACATTTGAATGCTGGGAATGTACTTCAGTCTGACTCCGACGAAGAACTGTTGTCTTATTCTTTTGGCTTTATTATCATCGTCACACAGCATTTTGCACATATGAATTATCAAGTCTAAAAAAAGATCCAAGTTCCCGTACCGACTCCTCTATACTCTATGAAGTCTCTACATCCTTCTTATCGCTCAGTCGACGCGTCGTGTACGCGGTACAAACGCCCAAATGCCTACCAGTGTGCACATCATCGAGACGACTCTAGAGACATATTTCAGTTCAAAAGCTTCTAGGATCTGGGAGGACCTGGCGCTTACAATGGCTGCAATGATCGGATTCCATAACGAGATGCCAATAGACCCGTTATGAAAGGCAGGGCCGCTGATCCCGACATACCAATTCCTGTAATCCACCCAACGCTTTCGGTCAACAACCATGCAGGGAGTATTCGTGTCACATGGCCGACAAGTATCGGGAACATGGGACCCAGTAGCAAGCCAACGAATGAGATCTGGAAGGAGATTTAAGTGAGAAGTGTCATGATACAGATACAACGTCCTTACTGCAACTCCGTTCTCGATGATGGAAGGAACAAACCACACGGTCAGTTCCAGTCTGGGTTCCCATTTAGCATAATAGATGTGTGAGAAACCGGTAATACATGACCTGACTTACACTATGGCGAGTAGAGTATATACAAAGATGACACGGTGCTCTCCGACCTGATCAAGAAATTAGACCTTGTTTCGATAACTACGGAACGCCAGATACGAACTTTTTTGCTGAACCATATAAGGCACAGCCGGCCCAGAGTTAGTCCTAAAGGAAGAAGATGTCTGACCAAACACCAACTGAAATAGTGGAAACGTTGCTCACCACCGAAGAAACCAGAGGAGACGTATCCCGCGCTCTTTCCGCCTTCTCTCTCGTTAATTAAGAACGTAACGATCCAGCCTGAAAAAGATACATCAGCACCCGACGAGGATCCACGCGCGAATACACCAACCACCCAGAGTAACCTCAGTGCCGATATAGATGAGGGCGAAAATGGCAAGGAAATGCACAGCTTTGATTTTAAGGATTGAGCTGTACAAGTTTTCATCTCGAGATCCTGCAGTATCAGACTCTCCTGGTTCCTGACCCGCTTCCGCGAGGAGGACTGGAGATATAATCAGTTTCTGATCCAATCACAATGATGGGACCATGGCAGCTCATACCTTCCCGCGTCTTGAAGCGAAACACCAATGCAAGGATAACCGAGTTCGAGACCGCAATGCCCGTGGAGATGATGAAGTGATACGACCAATGCCGTTCATACGAAAAGTGGGTTGCAACCAATGGAGAGACGAACGCGCCCACGCCTATCGATAAGTGTTAGTCCTTCATCGCTGATTATAGGACCGTATCATTCACCGTATGAAGCATGAAGCATATTAAGTTTCGTCGTTTTGTGCTCTTTTAAACTGCCAATAAGGCCATTTCCTTGAGCATTCTAGTTGAACGAAGGTAAGCGTACGAAATGTATGCTCTCGGGATTATTTACCTGTAGTGACATGCCAAAACCAGCTAGAGCGTATGCAAGGACCATAACCGGGAAGGGCGGCTGTGGACTTTCCATCGCGTACGACACGACTTGGAAAAGGGAACCGAAGAACACAATCTGCTCAAGGTAAGCTTGAATGCTCGACCAAAAGGGAGAATCAATACTTTTCCCAAACCATATCTTTCACTGAAATATACATTGGCTCCAGCACCAAGGATAAATCCCTGTTCAGATTGAGGTGTTATAGCTGTTCTAGTAACGCGCGCTCACGATGCAATTGAAAACGAAGAACAAAGAAACAATGGCAAAGTTGATCTGTACTCTTGAGTTAATATATCATCCAGTGACATTGAGAAGCAGTCGGCAAACCCGATAGGACTCTTGGATGACAGGGATCAGTGGACCCGTTGTACCATCGTTCCACCCCACTGAAAATGCTCAGCATTCGAATGAACCAAGCATCCACGATAACACATACACAAGAAGAAACACCAACAAATGGCGGCGAACTGAAGATTCGCTTGCCTCTTGTAGCTCTTTGACCTTTCAGAATTGACGACTTGCGCTCGATGGTGGATGGTCGGAATCGTTATTCCCGCGTTCGTCGCGGTCGCAGTACGAGACTTCAGATGTACATCCTCGAGAACAGGCAAGGATTGTTCGGGGACGAGATCCTTGAGAGTAATGGTATCCGCAGTCGAGTCGTTGCGGAGGGCAGAAGGTCTCTTAGTGCGTTCAGTAAAATATTTTGGAAGGGGATGCAGTTCGTAGGTTCCTCCATTGTCCACGCTAGCAGTAGATATCTTGCGAGCTTGGCAGCCAGGTGTAGCGGTGAAATCGATCGACTCGCTAAGATCAACAGCTTCCTCATCTACTGGGACTAAGTGAAAAAATGCTTAACCTCCGTTGGGTAAGTGATCAAGAATCAAGAACTTACGATGGCTGTGTCGCTCGACGACTGGATTGACGGCCACAGAGAAGGACGACATGAGGCAGAGGAGGGAAATGGCGAAAAACTGAGACGGCAAAATGTTGCAAACTTATAGAGCCCGTGTCGGACCGGTATAGGCCAATAAAAAATCAGCTGGTATCTTACCCCTGTACGTGAATTGTTTACGGTTCTCCTGGTCTAGTCGATAAAAAGTCGGTTCGATGTTTCGATGGAGACTATCAAGAGACGATGTTTGGTCATTTTTTAATACAGTGTGAAAGCGATAGGCTGATTGGCGTCGTTGGATCAGCGGGAGCAATGAAATGAAAATCACGAGTTCGACCGGGCCTGTCAAGTCACGGCTCAACCTTGGATAATCTACTGGTCTCCTTCATGTCGGAATTCTTCAGACCAAGCTGGGTCAGGGAAAAGGTGTTGGTACGTAAACGGAAACGCAGCAAGGAGGGAAGGGGGTTTTATTCAACTCACGCGCCTCGTTCCCGGAAACGGATGACAAAGTGTCAAGCAATGAGGATTGAATGACCTTATAGACTGATTCGTATCGCGAAGCACTGAGAATATCTGTGACCACAGGAAAAACTGCTAGCGACGGGGAAGGAATGCGGGATGCGGCAAGTCCACAAACAAGCCTTTTGCAAAGTAAGAGTGCCAGGACCGTTTACGTGACGAGCCACATTACACAATAGAAATGTTAGGTGCAGAGAAATATGACACTATTCTTCCAACCTGGTCATGGAACTCGACTAAGGAAGCTCCAGTGAGCAAACGGCTTATCATGTTCGGCTAGTCCAGATTAAACACAGTGACTCAAGAGCAATTAGAATGAAACTAAGTGACCTTTAACGTCAAAGCACCGAACACCCCGTTGAGATATGAAGTGTCTTTTGAATTTTACATGAGCAACCGATGCCGCGAGTCTTCGATTACTGGAAAGACACCCCACAATCAGTGAATGGTCAGTCTGTCCCATTTGGCGTGCCCACTGCCCAATATCGATATCTGCAAGAGTAACTTTTAGATGGAGCAAAGATTGCGGTTAAATAAATGAACGAACCGATTCCCGAAATTCATTACCGTTCAACTTTCAACATCGGTAGACAGTACCATTCGTCAGGTTCTTATCCATTTTCTAATCATAAGCACTATGGAGCGGACAGTGAAGTATACTCATCGTCTTGAATTGAGAAGGAACAAACCTATTATTCAACACCGCACTGGAAACTACGGCAACTATGGATATGATGTACTGGAAGGAGCGATCTCTCAAGCAGGCAAATGGGTCGAAGCGAACGGAGTCAAAGTCCACTGAATCGTTACAGAAGAGAGATGAGAGTGGCTGTGCTTTTCCATTCTTCTTCCGTTCACTCTATGTCGCAAACTGGTGTCGACTTTGCGGTTGCTGTCAAGCAAGAGGCTGCCTACCTTCGTCTAGTACATCCAACTCCGGATGATATTCCCTCCTGCTTTAGTTTGATGGAGCTCGCAATGGGCTGTCACGGTACGGTGCTTCACCGGTGCCTGTTGACGACCATACTGAACCGTATCAGGCATTCGTTCGCAGGTGAAATCTTGGTACCGATACGGCGAATCCTCACGGTGCGCGCATAAGCACGATGACTTCAAGTTCTGCCTTAGCATGAAATGGATGGAGAGCGACCAGCGGTACGAAGCATGGATTAATAGACGGGCGGAGTGGTGGGCGAAGAGAAGGCTGGATAAGAGTAGCGAGGATGTATGGGCTATGCGAACGTTCGTACATTTCTTTATAAGTGTCTGTATCGTATATTTACCAGTACTATCCAGGGAGCCTCGAAAGTCATTCCCCCGGCCTGTTACAGACGACGAGATACGACAAGTCTTAGAAAACACCGAAGAGACACTCATGTAATTGGCTAGACTTCTGTTTTTTCCCTTGACTTTCTCTACTTTTACATGTAAGGCGCGCGGCTCGTTGTCAGCAATGAACAAGTCGTGCGCTTTGAGCTGCTTAACTTTCTGTGAAACTCATCAATATATATTACAATGAACTATGATTTACAGAGACAGTTAGTCGGTCAACTGAGTCGGCTACGACAATACAAATAACCCAAGGTGACCCTTTCCTATGCCTTCCATATCTTTGATACCACTGTAGACAACACGGTGCTGGACGCCATTCTTGACATCTGCCAACTGTTTCTCGACCTCGCACTGTAGGAATACCAAGTCCGGGTCAATCCCAAAAAAAAGAAATAACACACGTACATCACCCTCCAGAGCGCCGTGGACTACCAGTACTGACCGTTCCAGGGTCATTCGATTCTCGACGAAAGCGAGACAGTGATGATCATCCTTGAAAATGAACGGAACACCTTTCAGATCCTTCAACCAGTGTTCGCTACCATCAGGTTCTAGTGATGTGCCGGCCCTAAGCCCCAGGCTTTCTGGATGTGTATATGAGTCATTTAATTCCATAATTCTGTTAAGTTTGACATGCTTTCATATTGGAAGGATGTTCAGATAACAAATCTCACCAGTAGATCCTCCAACTGCAGCATCTGGGTATGTATCACTGGATACAAAGCTGGTAGCGCTTCAGAAAGCTGATACCTATTCAAACCAACATATAAATACGTTTACATGCCCTTGAAGACAAAGATCAGAGCTCAGGACGGGCCATCCTTAACTTTACTGCCCATAAATCATGCTGCAAGAGAAAATATGAGGGCATATATGAGGACCAGAGATGAAAGCGAAACTCAGCAGTGTCTCAATAGCATCTTATAGTTCCCTTCCTCCCTTCCTCGTTGCGTGAGGTTGTACAGTTCTTCTAGCTCGTCCACAGGGTCATCTTTCGCCTCGAAGAGAATATTCTCTATTGCTCAGAACAGCTTCACGGCGAACGCCCTCATGCGTAAGCTGTCCTTGGATGCCGGTATATTGTGCCGAATTATACTGTTAAAATGTTCTATGTATTCTTCGTCAAAAGATGCGCGATCTGCCAGACGGTTAGAATTTGTCACTCGAAAATGGATTGACTTGCTTGTACATTTCCCATAACGACGTCTTCTTGGTGGTTCGTTACGTTCATCGCCAATGCTGGGACTGACACTCAAATAGAATATAAACAGGTAATCGTCCATAACCAAGGTAAGAAACAGCAACTAGTTGGGGTGTGCCTCTCACCAATATGATTAGGTTTTGGTTACGGTGGTCGGCCGTCTCATTAAACGGCGAGCGCATTGTATAATATGTTGCCCTTGATGAAGTCGGACTAACCCGCGCGGCAGAGTCGGGCCGGCCACCTTTAGCGCGACAGGTCACATCCGTGACATCTCGCGTTCTTCTTGTCCGCCTCTTTTTCCTCCTCGTCATGTCAAAGATGTCGACATCCCCGACGGAAAAAAGTTCCGAAAATGACTTTTCCTCTCATCCAGTGCACAAGAAAGTTAAAATATCCTCTTCAAATGGCCAGGAAGTAGTGTGCAGACAGACCTCGACGCGTCGCGTTGTCAATCTTAAGAGGCGAACAACACTGTCGATGCTTCCTACCCTCCCTCTGGATATTTTATTCGAGGTGTGTTATTCACAGTTCTTCATTGCGACGTGTTCACACAGGATATTCAGATATTTGGACATCTTCATCCTTTGGATTTGCTCCATCTGACCCGGACGACGAAGGACTTTCGGCGCGTTCGTGCGTGATTTTCATATTTTCTCCAACTTCGTCCTGATGAATCTTTTGCAGTCACCCACAGGTCATCTATGACTGTCTGGAAATCCTCGTTAGCCAATGTCCACGGATTGCCACCGTGCCCAGACGACATGTCCCACCCTGCCTGGGCCAGCCTAGTCTTTGATCACTTTTGTCATGTATGTCTCCAAAATCCGTCCACGTCCTCCACTTGACATGCAGCACAGATCTGTTTCACGGCGAATATTCGCAACGTCGACTGGTGTCTACGTGTCCGACTATGCTCAAAGTGCGCTAAAACTTGGTAACGTCACCGCCCTTGTTCCGTTTATGGTATCCTCACTGTTCCATTGTTCCCTTGTCTCTTAGCCTATTATCCGAATCCGCCTTTGATGCGGCCAAGAAGAATGACAAGATCATGCTTCGTTCTGTCCCGTTCAATAGCTGGCCTAGTCGTCATCGTAGGTAGTCTTATTTCTTCGTGAAGGGCGTTTATTGATGCGCATCGGTAGCGAAAGAAAAATTCTGCTTCGTCAAGGAAAAGGATGCTTTTGTGAAGGCCTTCAATAACTGTCGAGGGAAGGAAACAAGGAAGGAATTTTTGGGGAAGAGAAAAGCGGCCGTAAAGGCTCGTAAAGACGTAAGCACACCCCTTCCGAATCCTCTCCCGTCCTTTACAAGATACAATCAAGCACGCAAGAAAATGCACAGAGTGGGCCGATTCCGTGAGCGAAAGCCGTATGAAGGAGCTCGATGACATTCGGAAAAAGAGAAGTAAAGCGTAAGTGGGGGGAGCTATATGTCCGAATAACTTGTTAACATCCTGTAAGCATCGAGACCAGACTGATATCTCTGGGTCACGGCAAAGAGATTGAATACCTCAAGGATCTCGAAAAAACTGGTTCATGGCTTGATAAGAGAGAGCTGACTCTCTTCCCTGATCAGTTCGAGGTGAAGCAGCCCAAGCCTCTCAGTGATAGAAGTAAGCCCTCCTCATCCTTTTCTCCCAAGAATCACTGACACATCTTTAATTCTTCCAGACTGGAACTCCATCGAGAACACCATGCTAGATTACATGCAGGACGTCAAGACCCACCGCCTCAAAAAAGAACGGAGCGATCTACTCAGCGCGCGTCGATCTCTCATTGCAACTGAATGGCGCTCATGCCGTTCCCCAGCAAACGAGTTCCAACCAGGCCTGGTGGATATATGGGTGTGGAAAGAAATGAAATACTTCATCGACCTCCCCTCGGGCATCGCCGTGACAGCAGAAATGGTCAGAAACGCTATGACGTCGCGGCTTCCCAGCTTCACCGCTTCGTGGCGCGACGACAAGTTCCTCGAGCTGTGGTTTATGCTGGATTATACGGTCCGTGGCGGACTCCTGGACCATACGAATCATCTGCAGCAGGCGACGTGCGTGTTTATGTGTACGGATCAACGGGGACTGCACCGTGATATGGGTGTGGCGGGGTATGATACAACTGCGTGCAGCATGTGGTACCCTGAGTATCTGCACCACGCTTGCAATTCGAGGTGCACGGTCTTTGAGGAGAGCGACGAGAGTAGGATTGGGAAGGGGGTGTGCGATCATGAGGAGCTGGGTTTAATGCGCGATTTACAGACACGTTTAACGCGTAGAAGGGAATGGTCGACGGACTCGCTGGTGTTCGACCACAAGGCTTCGCGTGTCGTACGGAAGATCCTTGATACCTGTAACTTAAACCCCAGGACTACAGTGGATCAGCTGGACAAGGCTGACCCTCGTGTGGTGTGTCTCAAGTGCAGTTTTGGTGCCAAGTGTGATGGGGAGAGGATATTCCCTGTCCTTACTTGGAGGACTGCGGTGGGTCACCAACGTAGACCATTGAAAAAAGTATCTGATATTCCCTGGTTATAGGTCCACCATTGCATGAGGAAACATTGGGGAGACTCGGCAGTGGCATGGCAAAAGATTTCTGACGAAGAGACGGTGCTAGCGAGGGAACTGGAGAAAAAGGAGCCGCAGAGGCGAGGCATACAGCCACCACTTGAGAAGAACTGGCGCTGCTCAACATGCACGGGGACGTCGCTGGATAATGGCCATTTGACCTTGATGGATGTCAAAACACACCTAGCCAATGAGTGAGTGCCTCGATGCGATGTGTTCCATAAATTGATTCCAATTTTGCCTAGACACGATGCAAATACCCCGGTAGAAGGCGTCGACTATTTCCGTGCACTTGATTGGCCACCAGAGCAACCGTTAATTGCGAGAATGGTTCCCAAGGCTGTAACTTGAGAATAAAGTGCTGTAATTCTGTGCCAGTGTTGCGTGAGTTGGCAGCCGTGGATTTTGGACACTAATACTACCATTGGACCTGTATATACCACACATATCATGTTATGCATCAATATTCCTTCAGAATGTATTTACTTACCAAGCACTTGGCATTATTGAACATTGAAGCTGGAAGTCGAACTCTGCGGACCCCGAAACAAACAGGCACAAACCTCCTTCGTCCTTCCAATTCCTATCCACAACCTCTGTATTCGAATCATCATGGCGGACGTAGCAATCCAACCACCGCCCCCAGATACCATGGAAGGTATCGAAGCTGTCCCTGATCCCGCTGAACCGCCCAAACCCAAATGTGAAACACTCTACATCCAGAACCTCAACGAAAAGATAAAGATTGACGGTACTATGAATCCACCTCTTGGTTTACTGACACTAAAGAGATATTCAGTGATGAAATCTTCGTTACGGGGTCTGTTCAAGCCGTATGGCGTACTAGACGTGGTGGCACATAGCAATCTCCGGATGCGGGGGCAGGCATTCGTGTCGTTTGAGACACCAGAACAAGCTGAGAAGGCGATGAATGACGTTCGTGGGTTCCCTTTGTATTCCAAGTCCATGGTGCGTTATTCTGGCCTGAGAAGTATGCCATATACTGAAGAACTATGTTTGCCAGCAAATCTCGTTTGCGCGGACACGGGCTGACGCAGTAGTGAAAAAGCTGGACGAGGAGCATTTCGAGGAACACAAGGCGCAGAGGGCGGAGCACAAGAGTGTGTCGCTGTTCTTTCTACGGTGTCGTTGTTGGCTGACTAGTGACTCGACAGAAGCGACACGGTACAATAATCCACTCAAGCTAAAGTTCAAAGCAAAACGGATGGCTGCTGAAAGTACGTCTTTCCAAATGTTCCTCAATTACGATGCGCTAATGTCTCCTAGTCGACGGTGGTGCCTCACTGCCTATATCGAAACGTCCCAACGTCCAAATGCCGGATGAGTACCTACCACCCAACAAAATTCTCTTCTTGCAAAATCTTCCCGAAAGCGTCACGAAGGAACAACTTGTCACCTTGTTTTCGCAGTGCGTTTGCTGTTTTTGTCGACTACATGGCACTAATCCTATTGTGCAGATACCCCAATCTCCACGAAGTCCGTCTTATTCCATCAAAGAAGGATATTGCGTTCGTGGAATACCTGGACGAGGGAAGCTCTGGTACTGCAAAAGATGCTTTACACAATTACAAGCTCGATGGGGAAAACAAAATCAAGGTCAGTTCACCCCTAGCTTTTGAGCCACGATTAACAGCTTCTTTGCAGATTACTTTTGCTCGGAAGTAGGCTACGATAGAGTTACCTTATTTCATCTGCATTATACTTGTTGTATCGATATTATAATATCTTCAATCGCTCTAAGCCAACTGTCGCAGAGTACCTCGAAAGTTTTTTTTTGGTTGCATGAGGGTAACATGGTGACAACATATACATAACGAGCATGGAAGTAAAGCGCGTACATCTACTCATCCTCCTCCTCATCACCGCCCTCCTCCTTCTTCGCAGCTGCAGCCGCACGCTTCCGCTTAACACGGCCAGGACGACCTCCACCGTACGGCGAGGTAAGGGCAAAGTCAATATGCTTCTGGGAGTCCAGACGCACAACGAAGGAGGGAACGTTGACAATCTGTTTGCCAACCCTAGAAAAATCGTAAGCAGAATGCAATATAGTGTAAGGAAAAAAACATACCGAATGTGCCGTTGCCTAATTAAAACCCGTGCATGATGAATGCTTTTAGCCAAACCGAGCTTGAAAACCTGAGTCTGGAGACGCCTCTCCAAGAAATCCTCAATCTTAAGGGCCAACACGTAATCGAGACGCATGCGAGTCTCATCGAGCACACCGATACGGACCAGACGACGGATAAGAGCGTTACCCTCGAACAGGCGCTTGGGATCCTTGTCATCGAGCTTCAGCAGCTCACGGGCGGCACGACGAATCTTGGAAAGGGTGAGGGCGATACGCCAGATCTCACGCTTGTTGCGGAGACCGTATTCACCGGCGAGCTAGAGGGTGAATGTCAGGCATATTACAGATATGCAAAACAGAGGATCCAACCCTTAGCTCGGCATCGAGACGAGCAGATTCGTATGGTCGACGAGGGACCTTGTAGCTGTAAAAAGTAACATGGGGCACGGCTGGTCATCAGCACACTGCAACCCTCCACACAAGGTGGATCTTGAGGAAATTAGATGCTCACGTCTTGCTGTGGTTCCGAGGGGCCCTACGAAGAGAAAGTTAAAAAGATTTTACAGACAGAATGAAGAGCATTACCTCGGCATTTTGAGTCTTGAGGCGGAAGTGGTAGAAGGGAACGACAAAAATTGTTACTTGCCGACTGCACGGTTTAGCGTGACACGTCACAACTGTAAAGTTGTTACTCAGCCACCAAGTGACGTGCGGCAACACCCGAGAAAAAGTCCTTACTGACGACCGACACTGTGCGTACTGACGTGCAGTAACTTTAAAGGCACTCATCTCATCTACCGACAGTCCTCAAGATGCCTCACTCTTTCGGTTACCGAGCCCGTACGCGGCACATGTTCAAGCGGGGATTCAAGGGTACGTTTGCACGTATTCTCTGGCCTGTATAAAGATCCAACGGTATCTTCGCAGAACATGGTGCTATTAAGTTGTCGACGTACTTGATCAACTACCGTGTCGGTGACATTGTCGACATCAAGGCCAATGCGGCCCAGCAAAAGGGTATGCCCCACAAATACTACCATGGGTGCGTATAATATCCTGCCCTTCATTCGCGGTATTAAAAGGTGGCGTAGACGGACAGGCATCGTGTACAACGTCACTCCCAGCGCTGTCGGTGTCATCGTGTACAAGGTTGTCGGCAACCGATACATCGAAAAGCGTGTGAACCTCCGTGTTGAGCACATCCGGCACTCAAAGTGCCGCCAGGAGTTCTTGGACAGGGTGAAGCGTAACGGTGAAGCGCACAAGGAAGCCAAGGAGAAGGGCGGTGTGTATCTTTGCACTCATTATGTTCGTTTTATATCTTTTACTTATCGCCCATCGCAGAGCGTGTTCAATTGAAGAGAATCCCCGCACTTCCTCGGGAATCCCGCACTGTGTCTGTCTCTGGCAATGCGCCCCAGACTATCACGCCTGTTCGTTACGAGACATTCATTTAATGGATTGTACTGCGTCATTTTTGCATGTACCGTATGTCTTTGCTACTGCCCATGCCCACATGCCGTCCGAAAATATGAAACCCTTTAAAAACATTCATTGGTGCAACCCCGAGGCCGCTGGTTAACGTGAACCACCCCGTGTCATTTATTCTCACAGGGAATTAGAGTGGATTTTCGAGTTGTGGCGGCTAGCACGCCCCAATCGTCGCTTCCGCTTATAGCCCAGAAAATAAGAGTGACCAATGACGCGCGACGGCAACAGGGATACTTAAGTATGGGCTAGGCCCACCTAGAGTGTTCAGATCATGTCAACTGCAGTTAGAGTCGCTTCTTCATTTCGTGGAAGGGGATTGTTGACCCTGATCTCCAAAGTCCTTGTCCCAGTACGCCTACATCATTCTCTCTCAGACTGACTGCTGAATTATTCCCTCTCTCAGACAATACACCGCCGCCGAATGGCCCAAGACGAAGACCGCGCTTCAGTCGCAACCACAACCACAGTGGTAAGAGCGGCTTTTGATGGTCTGTCAAGCCCAACAATTGATTTTAGAATCGTAACAGCGAGAACGCGATTATGAAGACAACCAGAGCGAGATTGAGACACTTCGAGTTGCGCACAAGATTCTTTCATTGCATGTGGAGAGTTGACAAGGACTTCCTAGGAGGACTCAAAACCGGTGCAGGCGCAGGTCCTAGATAGAGAAGACCAAGCCTGGGATGCGCCTGCGTGTCCCTGGTGTGGCATGTTCCAACGATGGAGGCTTTCTTCGTCCTCGAAGACAAGACACGCTTCACATTCGAGGCTTAGAGGTGCTCCTCGTCGGGGCGTCAAAGTGAGTCGTTATTGTGCTTGAACGAGAGACAGACGACGACAACGAATTTACAGCCGGAGCTTCTGGACCCCGACGACCGCGCCTGGTGAAAGCACAAAATCCATTAACGGACATCATCCAAATCGCTGCTTAGCCAGCTGTTGGAACATAGACATCGTAGCGCTCTCTTTCTCCTTTCTAGCCGTAGCTCGTTCGCGCATGGCTGCGGCCTTTTCCTCCTGTGCTTGTTGGTACCTCTTCTTGCCAGCATCGCGCCTGGCAATCCTGTATATATAATATTATGTCCAGTTTGTCCTTTTATGCAAGTGAGATAGCAGCGAACGTACCGAGCCTGAAAGCTATCACCAGCAAACAGCGCTGATTCGTCCAGCTCCACCGAGTCATCACCCTTCTCCCTGAAGGACCTATCTGCGTCCCTCTTGGCACGCTTCTTCTCTAGCATCCCTTCCCTCCCGACCTCCCTCGGTCCAACCATATCCTCAATGTGCTCCTTGTCTTCTGCACGCTCCCTCTTGCGTTTATATTTCCGCTCCTCATCGCGGTACTCGGAATCCATTTCTCTCGCCAGAACTAAATCTGCCGCAGAAGGGAGAGTCGGCCCTTGTACACGCCCCGCCGAGGACTCTAGGAGAGCGCGGCTTTGAGTGGCGGCCCCAACGGACTCGCGCGCCGCACGGAGTGCCTCTCCGTCAGGTTTGGAAGCGAAAGACCATTTGTATGACGTTTGCGAGGTGGCGGGTATGGAAGAGCTGTCGATGCCAGCATAGAGTTTTTCTAAGACGGATGTCAGAATCATCAGCGAGAATGGTAGGAACGTACTCGATAGTTTCCCTCTATTCCAGGCCTTGGTTATGTTAGGTTAGATTAGTGCATTAAATAAATACAGAACGTAAGGAAAGGGAATATTTACCTTTACAAACTTGCGAAAATAGCTGTGTTACATATAAGATTGCATCGAACGAACAAGAAGATGACTAACCTTCGGGTCCTCTCTCCAGATAGCTCATCAAAGTACTAGATGTATCTCAACACATATCCACGGAGAGGCAAGGACCAAGGCACCTTTCCCTTTTCGTCCTTGAGCCAGATCCTGAATTCGTAGCTCTTTTGGAAGTAATCCGACTCTGATATGGGCGAAGCATCGTGTGGGAGACGACGCTCCTCTTCGTCTGAATACGAGCGAGAGCGTTCTCTTCTTCTTGAGCGGCCAGGGGAACGTGAACGCGAGCGCGAACGGTGAGAAGTCATAAGGACTGAAAGTGAAGACAACCGGCGAAACAGAGTCGCGCAAGTGAGAAAGGACGGCAAATGCCGGAGGCTTAGGTAACCGACGACCCTTGGACCACGACACGATCTACCACCAACGCGACCGTCGCGACGAGGACAGCTTGTCGCTTTACCGCTGGCCCGCACAGGCTTTCACTGTACCAATTTATCCTCTCAATATGGCTCCCTTACGCCCTCTAGCTATGATACCTGTTGCCATCCTCGTCTATGTCATCATTCATCTCGACCTTCATGTACAACTCGTCAAAGCATTCTCTCAAAATGACGATACTCGGGATATGATCCCTTTCTCTATTCAAGACGAGAAATTTCACCACTCGAATCATGTACCTCCGAAAACGTACTCTCGTCATATAGTAGCGGTCGGAGACCTTCACGGCGACTACCCTAGCGCGAGCAAAGTCTTACAATTCTCTGGTGTCACAGACGAAAATGATGACTGGGCAGGGGGCGTAGACTTTTTTGTTCAGACTGGGGACATCATCGACCGGTTCGTGGTTGTTCCTTTGCCTTGAGAGAGATTCGAGATGCCGAGCATGTTCTAGAGGTGACGACACTATACCACTTTTCGAGCTGATGGATAAACTCCGAGAGCAAGCACCCGCAAAAGGTGGTACTGTGCTTTCGCATCTTGGAAACCATGAATGGATGAATGTAATAGGCGACTGGAGGTATACCCTTTGTTCCAAGTTTGAGTCGCATTTATTTTCAACTCGCTTTCCAGATACGTATATCCCAGTGAGATCGAGACATTTGGCACCGTCGAGAACCGGCAAGAAATTCTCTCCACTGGCTGGCTAGGACGTTCTTGGGCGGCAAACTACACTACAGCCTCTCGACTTCCCCTTCATCCTGCTTTGGGTCCCCCAAACACACCGTACCCTCCAAGTTCCTCTGAAGCCTCTGATTCGCTCTCTCATTCTGCGATATCTTTTGTCCATGGCGGTCTATCCCCGACATACCACGGTCTATCCCCATTCCCCTCATACATCAACTCCCTCTCTGATTCTCTCTTGAGAAAGCTTCAATTTCGAGTACAGCCTAAACCGCACCCGCCCGGTCCGTATGTCGGACTCCCTGCTGGTATGTATTCGTAGTGCACAAGATCATGATGTCCGTGGCTAATCGTTAATCATTAGGTACCACTCCTGAGGAGGCAGAGCTCTATAGTGCGAACGGTCCTTTGTGGTATCGGGGCTGGGCGACTGGAACAGAGAAACAAGTCTGCAAGGATGTCGAGGCTGTCCTTGAGAAGACCGGAACTCGTAGGATGATTATGGGACATACACCAGACTTTGAAGTAAGTGATCCAAGTTTGCTCTTCAGAGCGTTGACATACCTTTTCCTGCAGAATATCAAGTCCCGTTGTGGCGGCAAGATTATCATCATCGACACCGGTATGCCTAAATCTTGCTACGCATTATTTTCTATCGATAATCTTTTCTGAAGGCATTTCTCGCGCATATGGTGGCGCTCTTTCGGCTCTGTCCATTCACTATACACTCGAACCGATCGGAACGGCGGATGATCCCGAGAAGCAGCAGTGGGAAGAACGTGAAATAGTGGAAGCCTTGTACGCCGACAGAAAAGAACTCATCTCAGATGACAGAAGAGAAATTGCTGGCGATTTCCACTTGCGGTGATATTTATTCGGAACAGTGTATATGTAAGTTATAACCCTGAGTAGTATAGCTATGACTGCATTCATTTATTTAGACGTGAGAATATTAAGAGTTCAAGGTTGTTCATTTGTCTGCTCGGCAATTGCCACAATACTATTGTTTCATCTCACTCTTTGTACCGTTTGAACAATGCAAAAACTCGGCGGCATCCCATATTTGTAACCTCATAACTGAAGCCATCTTACTCTTTCGTGGCTATGATCCCCCACTTTAGAGAATACATTGTCTTCAGATCTTTGAAGGATCCTGAGGCAGTAAAGGCATGCGAAGCTCTGGAGAGTAAAACCTATGTTGCCTGCGCCCCCTATGTGCATTCACTGACGTGGCTGATGCATCTGTTTTGCTGACGGCTACCCTATTCTAGCTTCTGTGTCTCCCTATTCCTAGTGTCGAGTACATGCAGATTACTATGACTTTGCTCTCCCAGGGTGTCTCTCCTGGCCAGCCGGATCACTTCATCCTACCAGAAAAGTTTCGCTGAACATGTCCAACCCACTGTCCCGTCCGCCACTCAATTTCAGACTGTTTCCACCCAATGCAAGCTATGACAAGACGTCACATCTGAAATGATTTTGGTATCGGGGACCCTTGGCCATATCCCAAGTATCACTTAGAAACGGAAGATGATCTTCTTGAAGACTATTGTAGGGAGAATACTGAACGCAATCAAGCTTTTCAAGAAGAACACCAGCCGCTATCTGATGCTCTGGACGAATGAAAAGCATCTGTGGTTGTGACCATGCTGCTTTCTTCTGAGCATGATGCTGAACCTCAGTCAGTTGATGATCCTCTATCCACCACACCCAGCTAGATTTCGAAACTCTTTCGTGGACTTGTCAAGAAGGTTTCGCATCGCATGCCATGTATATACCCGCATATGAATGATGACGAGGGTATCAGCTAATCGGCACCCTTCCTTTAGTCATACTTAGTGACCTTGGACATCCTGGAATCTGTTGGGCAGATCAACAACCCATGGGATTTCTTTGGTGAGTTCGATGTGTTGAAGTGGTACTCAGGCAGCTGAAATGGACATTCTGAATATGATGTCGATATTTGTTAAAGAAGATATGTACTGGAAATATCCTTTCACCCTTCCTGAGGCTGATTACACTATCACAGATACAGAGCCTGGCACTGACGCTTAATCTATGCATTTTCACTTTCTAATCTCAGCAGTGACTATGCACTTAGGCTTTCTCCTCTTCTTCACTTTGCCACACTCTTTGATTGCACCACTTGCATAGTGTATTACTATCATTTAATCCCATATTATATTCTTCATTAGCACTGACTTATAATTCAAACGATTCTGGTTCCAGACTGAGAGAATCAAGGGATATATATATATTTAGGCATGCACACAAAGTAAACTTTGCTTGCACTGCTATGTAATCACCTACCAATGTAGACAAAAAGCCAGCTCATCTAGAGTATGTAACATCAATAAGTAAATGGAGGAATAGGTGGAATAGCATATTATCAAAAAGAATATGTTTGTCAGTACTTTCAATTCCTTAGTGCAACAAGTATTGCATTGCCATTCTATCCTGCTAAGCCTCAAGCTCCTCATGAATCCCATTATCAGTATTGAGATGACTATTTTCTGGTCTCTAACATGTGTAGAGGCACTCTTCTTCCTTGTCATCTCTCTTCCACTTGGCCTTGGATCCATCCCCAGGCACATATTCTTTGGAGCCTGTCAACTCCTTTCCCTGAGCTTCAAGGCCATCCCCACAAATGACCTTCTCATCACCATGATGACTGTCTTCTGGTTTCTCCAACTGGGCCTTCTCAGGAATGGTGGTACCAATACCAGTATCTTCCTGAGACTCCCTCAATGTGTGAAATTGTTGGGCCTCAGGATCATCCTCATGAATGGTGCCACTTTTCTGAGAGTCAACCAGAGTGTGATGGACATAGTTGTCATCTATCTCCTGTGGGGCTTCAAGATCATCACTTGTTATGCTATCCTCCTGAGAGCTCTGGCTCCCAGAATGTGTCCCAAAGTGGAGGGATCCTGACATCACACTTCCCTGCCAAGATTCATTTGGGTGAGCTTCACCTGCTACAACATGTCCAACAAGAAGTGTTGGAGAAATTCCCTATATGATGTCTGTGAGATGCAAAGACAGAGAAGGGATATTATATAGTGCATACCCTTGTGATCCCTGCTAGGATATCAAAGTAGAAGAGTGTCATGCCATTTTGAGTAAAGGAGGCCAGGTATAAAATCAAGGATATGGAGTAAAGAGCCAATGATTCAACTAAGACCTCAATGACATGGTGGTAAGCTCTGAGTCCACCCCCTGATTCACCTGCTGCTCATGCAACAGCAACAATATGATAGATGATGAGCAAGATGCAAAATAGGGTTGTGGCAAGGGAAAAGATTGCATACAGTGAATAACCAAGGATATAGATCCCTAGATTCAAGTGATTTTGATATGTGTCAATGATTTGAACACTTCAAGTTGAGGTAAATTTAGCAAGCCAAAAGATCCAGATGAACTTACCAATTGCACAGACAAGAAAAAGAGTAGGAAGTACAACAGTCAGCCACCTCTGCCCCCAAACCACCCAACAGCACCAAATCTAGAGTTTGGATAATGGTAAGCTGAAATGAGTGCTACTGGTTGTGACATAGTGACATACCATGGCAGTGTCTGTAAGGATAGTACAGAGAGTACCTGTAGTATCAGTCCCCACTGTTAAATTTCCACTAGTAGCATGGATGTAGGACAGAGATTTGGTCCAGAAATTCTGTTCATTGACGAATGTAGAGTGGAGATATAACCAGTTGGTAGAGATATTGAAGGTAGTCATAACATAAAGGAGAATTATAATGATAACCATGGCTTGCCATCCAATGGACCAAGACTTGTTCATGACTGTGTCACTTTAGCTTGTATAATATGGTAAACATTGTTTGGCACTCACAGATAGTCCACAATGTCATAACAACAATTCCTGTGTAGATACCTGGATGCAGCTGTGATTAGATGCCTGCACCCAAACAAATGAAAAATAGATGCACCATGCAATAGAAAGCCAAGTATTGTTGAATTTAATATTGCATCAAGATAGTAGAATATGAGAGCTTTGTCAGCATCAGTAATATCTGAAGAAATATTGGTCTGAGGAGTCATCAAGAATCTCTGGAAGAAGGTAAAACAATTGTCAGTGAGTGATAACACATACCAGTCTCCATTATATAGCATTCAGTGTCACAGGAAAACCCTTTAAGAGTTTCCACATTTTGAGAAGATCACCTTCATTGCCTTGGCGAAGGGAAAGATAGGTCTATTCTTGGACTCGTTGGCGTCCAACAACATCCAGCGATTTCCTCATGAGCACAATGAGTGTCAGGGTGTACCAATGAACTAACCAGAACCGACCTTATAGCAATGAAAAGGCAGCGTTGGCATGTTGCCCAGCACAGGAAACTCTCTATGATGAGACCCGCCAAATAGGTGCAACAAACGTCCTGCATCGACTTCAATTGAGTCGCAAGGGGAGAGGCATGATCATCCTAGTTCTCTGATGGGAATCCCATCGAGACAATGCTCCTCTTTCGATGAAAGACATTGATCACCTCAAGAGCGACAGATGCCGAGATTAGTATGAAATTATTCTCGAATAGCCATGCCACATGGGTCGCGAGGTGATATCTTTTCTTAATAAACAGCACGGTGGCGGTCTCGAGCTCTGCTCATGTCCGTCAGTATCTCAAATCATAATACTGAATTGAATTTATCAACGAGCTAGGACTACACTACCTATCTGATGAGCTCGAAAAACGTAGCCACACCGCCTCAGAGATGGATGGAAATTTCAGCTTCTTTGCATCATTTTGGGGAGAAGGATCTTCAGCTGAACGAGGTGAAGGTTTCTGGTCAACCAAATCCCAGTCCGGTCACGGTGGCAGTCGCCGCGTACTCTCATTCTCTTTTCTTTGTGTCCTCACAAGAACAATGGAAGAAAATCTTGTGCCTTTTGAAAGTCGTCTGTGTGCATAGACATGTCCCGATCAATTAACAAACTCACGACCTCAGCCGTCATGATTATCTCTCGGCGCCTTCTCGTCGTGTATGATCAAAATGTTCCCGCTGTTGATATCATGGTGAAGAATATGGCAGTAGGAATAAGCGTCTTCGTGGGCTAAGGTCGTAATTGGATCAATAGATGTGAAAAAAGACAACGATCACCACTAACCCAGACAACTCTCGTAAGTTGCCTCGAGGACTTGAAGTGGACCTCGCCCGCTGGTGCTCGCGAATACAGATGATTGATAGATATGCTCCCCAAGTTCCAGTCTTCGTTGATATACTTGTGCGAAGTAGTTATCTGTCCGGGGAGAACACCGTCACCGACAAAAGTAGGGACATTGCGGACGCGAGCTGCATTGAAAATCATAAGCATCTCGGATTCTCGAGGCGGTTTGGCATCCGCTAGGTATCCTTGAGAAACCCGAGACTTTGAGTCTTCACATTGTACATGGGGAAGCCCAACGTCACTCGGCGATAGCGGGCCCAGCAATGACCGCCCGTTCGCCGTCGCCGTCAGGCATGAGAATCTTCCCAGATTTGCTGATCTTTGTCCTTGGGATAAATCCAAGGCTTCAAGTGCGGTTTTGCATGAGATATCTCTGCCTCGGTGGTCGGCGTCGCTATGTTGTCTTTGCTTCGTTCGGTGTCCGACAGAGTAGAAACCGGTGGAGAATTTTGATAAGGTATTGGCCTTCTGTTGATAGGTTGAATGCATGCAATATGTATAATCGAATGCCTTCTGGACCAAGGCTGAGCGTAAATAAGTGTGGTGGATATTGCATATTCATTGTGCGGCCAGAGTAATCAACAATCTAGCTGCGATAATCATTTGATGACTCGGTCCGCGACACCCATTTGTCGGTGCTGTTGAAGCCGTAAAAAGCAGCTTCTTCGAATTCTAACCAGAGGGCCACTGAGTAGGACCAGACTGCGTGTCGACGTCGGAGGAGTACGCGAATGTATCGGTGACAGTATTAATGGCGTCAGCGTCCTGGCACTCTCCAAGAACAAATTTGAAGCCGTGCATGAGCTTGGACACTACAGCTTGAATTGCATCGTTCTGTAAACCATCGTCAAGGCGTTGCAAGTAACCACAACCCAGTAAATTCACGACGGCTTTCGCGTACTCCCTCTCACTCGTGTACTGTCCGGGTGTTTGGATCAATTGGAAGATGTCATGAATATGGCTGGGAGAGCGACGCGTAAATTATTGGTTTTTCTGCAGGAGAATCTATAAAGATGTCCGTCGCTAGGACAGCGAAAGGCGAAAAAACTCCTACCAATCGTTCGCTGCTCAGTCTGTGCGGTGGGATAGTGGTTCCGCTGTCAGTCTGAATGGAAGTGTGTAAGCATCTGAGCACGAATTGAAAGAAATTGAGAGGTTCACCGAGGCCAAAACAACGCACGCTTTAATCTAAGCAGTCGATTATTCGACTACACGGCGGTCATGCTGACTTGAGGGCAGGCTGTGTGGCGTTCTGATTTAGTAAGCAGATGTTGTTACTATACGATGATAGAGGCCCAGCGACAGCAAGCTAACGAATTTGTAAAGGACGTACGTTTTTTTTCAATAGTGTCACATGTAAGTCCCAAGAATCTTCTATTTCCTCAACTGGCATTGGTAGCATGTATCCTGCTGAGACAGCCTTGCCAATAACGACGACGTTAGTGATGGGGATCGGTCCGGATAGGTATTCGAATCCTGTGCGTAATGACGACGGTTGCATCTTTTTTTTTCATTGAATGTCAGACAGCATACGGGAAAGTCGGACAGAACTCACGATGATAATAATATACGTGCTTCTCCGTTACTTCATCACCAGGGCTTCCCACGTAGCCTCTGGATTGGCGATTTGAGAGATGGGTCGAGTGGGACAATCATGTATTCGTCAATGTTTTGCGCTTTCTCGGTATAAACAAGAACGACAATAATGCCTTTTGTTCTAAAGGGACGAGCCCGCAGATCTTACCTTATCTGACGCTGTGAACGGTAACAGAATGCATCAACGGGACCCTTTTCTTCGATGATTTGAAATATCATGATCATGACCCATTTCCATTACACAATGTTTACACACGGTCCACTTAGGTCCCGTTCAGTACTTATTGGCTTCGAATTTCCATGACTCTCCAACTGTTCCGACTTTGACTCGAACCGTCATCTCAAGTTTATGGAAACGGGAAAACGCGCTCCAGCAACCGGCAATGAGAAAAGACGTGCTGTACAGAGGGCCTGTGATGTTTGCAGACGCAGGAAGAGTACGTCTTCGTCCTCTGCTCTTTGTTCAAAGTTCTCATTTTTTTTATCAGTTCGATGTAGGGAGCTTTTATCTTCACCGTATCTGCGCGGAGCTGAGGTCGTATCGTCAGGTGACGGGTTTCGGACATCGGGTAAACGATGTTCTACGTGCATCGCGGGCAAATTGGACTGTACGTACGTAGAGTCCATAAAGGTAAGTGCTGCGGCCCGGAAACTCTAGTTGCCATTAACATTGCAACCTGTGAGGGCGCACCGTCGAATCGGTTCGTTTTTCTGCCTTGACGTTCTATAACATATCGCTCACGACTTTCGCCGCTTAGCTATGTCAGGAGCTTGGAGGACAAGGTAGAGAAGATGGAGAACCTTCTTCGCAAGGTCCGGACCGAGGTTCTTCTGTGGTGGAAGAGATACTTATCAAATGACTCTCGCAGATCCTTCCTCCGGAAGCGGATTTGAAGGAGGAGATTGAGGCCGTTCAGACACTCCCAGAGGACGCTCCAAGCTTGTTATCTACTTTGGTACATTCCATCAGCCTCGAAGAACCAGAAGTGGAAGACCGTGACCATGCACTGGAAAGAAACCTAGAGGAATTCCAAGACTACACCTTTGGTTATCGATATCATGGGAAATCAAGCTCTGTCCAATTCCTCCAAGAAGCTCTGGATACCAAAGTGTGGCAGCCGGGAACGCTGTACAATGCCAATAGTTTCCGTTCTTTGCGTCCCGACTTTTGGGAATTCCGTCCGTGGAACAATCCGCACCGCTATGTTCCGCAGCCTACATACTTCATATTCCCGCCAAGGGATCTTATGCCGAAGCTCGTTGACGCGTACTTCCTATACTTTAATACGTTCCTTCCTTTCCTTCATCGACCAACGTTTGATAAATCCTTGAAGGCTGGGTTACACTATAGAAACTCCCAGTTCGGGGCGGTCGTCCTAGTCGCCTGCGCTGTCGGGTCTAAATACGTAGACGATCCGCGTGTCCTCTTCGAAGACGAGCAGTCGAAGAGGTCCAGTGGGTGGAGGTGGGTACATCAGGTTACCAGCCGGCGGCGCGCGTTCCCTTCTTTGGATCCTCCGAACTTGTATGATGCGCAACTCTGCTGTGTAAGCCAGATGTCCCCTTTTCTTTGTGTGGGCTGATAAAAGTGACAGCTTCTCTCTGAATTTTACCTAAGCTCTTCAGTACCACAGCAATCCTGGACGATTGCCGGCGTTGGTCTACGGATTGCGCAAGATGCAGGAGCTCACCGAAAGAAGTCACCACCTAATAATCCAGTGAAAAATACTGTGGACGCCGAACTGTGGAAACGCGTATTTTGGTATTTACCGACAATCACGTCTCTCGATCCTTGTTTACAACTTCTGTCAGGTCTCTTGTAGCTTTGGATAGGACCCTTGGGTCAGCGTTGGGTCGGCCGTGTGCCTTATACGATGAAGAGTGCGTATACTTTCTTCTTTAGTGAGACTTGGACTGATTCGTCCCGTAGCATCGACATCGATCTACCCACCGAATGCGACGATGAGTATTGGGAGCATCCTGACCCCCAACAGACCTTCAAGCAGCCTCCCGGCAAACCGTCAACCGTTTCATTCTTGAATTGTCACCTGCGGCTGACACGGCTAATTTTGATATGCATGCGCACCATCGTACGTCCCTCGGCCATTGTTTTTTTTTTCCAGATGTCCTTGGCTTACCGGATGCAGTACTCGATTCATAAATCAAGAGTTCTTTATGTCCTCAAGAAAAACTGGGAACAACAAATAGTTGTCGAGCTTGACTCGGCGTTAAACAAATGGGTAGACTCTATACCCGAGCATCGTAGGCACATGGTCTTGTTACCTTTTCTCTTCTCATGCTGACTCCGTCCAATCTAGTACGGTGGGATCCCAACCGTGCTGACCTGGTGCATTTTCATCAATCAGCTTCCCTACTACTGGTGTATTATCATCTTCAGATGCTCATTCACCGGCCTTTTATCACTGCTTCGCGCAGCGACTTCTGTTTCCCCTCCCTCGCTATATGTACGAACGCCGCACGCTCGTGTTCCCATATTGCAGAGCTACAAAGTCGCAGGAGAGGCGATCATTTTCCTCCCGTGTCCTGTGTAAGCCTTTTCGTTAGACTCTGTGAATTATATTGATTTTTGGTTACGCAGATGCTGTCCTTCAATGCGGCAATTGTTCTCCTCGTGAACATTTGGGGTGGACGACGGTCAGAGTTGGGGATTGATGTCGATAAAGAGATGGAGGACGTGCACAAGTGCATGAGGGTACTCGCAAGTCTGGAGACGCGGTACGTATCCATACACCATGCCTATGTTTAACTTCGTGGCTGATTATAGGATGAAAGGTATCAATATGCCGGTGCGTTATGGTAAGTACTCCCCGATATCCTCCTACTCGGTCACTAATGCAAGACTTGATATTCTCAAGGGACGTCCTATATGAGCTAGCGTCTGCTGGTGATCTTCCACTTCCTGGTTCCAAAGAAAAAGAAGTGGTCGAGTCCTTCGAAGTTCCAGAGAATTCAAGTTGGATGCCACACACTGCTTCGGACCCTCAGCAACAACTATACGCCTTACCAATAAACAGTACTGATCTCGGAAGAATGCCTTCCCATCATGATCATGATGAACAGTTAGATCAAATCTATGATTGGTACAACGCTAATCCGTACGACTTGGCTGCGGCTGTCAGTCAAAATGACAGTGCCCTGTATACGATATGGGATGGAGCACCGAGCGGAATGGAGTAACTTATGTTCCTGTTATCTCCACAATGAATTAGGGTAACACTAATCTTCGGTATTTGTTTAGACCGAGTGACTGGAGGAGTTATCTAGAGTTTGCACAAAGCCAGGCTGCGGGAAAGCAGTTCTAGGTTTGGTTTGATTATGGACGGATTTACGCTGTTGCCACGGGAGCGCGACACTGGATTGTTTAGTGGCCTTGATTAATTGTATTGATACGGTGTACTAATATTGTACTTGCTATAGACACTGCCTTCTTCGCAAAGAGCGGGTATTTTTTTACCATCTAAATTCATTTTTGAAATAGATATTATGCAACGTACGAGCGGTGAACTGGCTAACGAAGCATCTGACCCGTAGCAATTACGAGAGCGTCATCCACCTAGTTGCATCTTTGCGGTCGCCGAAAGCACCTAATGCAGCAGTCTTACTCATTTTAACTTACTCTCCGAATCCACTTGGTCCTAAAATTTCCCTAGAGCTGTCGTTCGTGGGGAATAAATAATGACTAGTCGTATCATAGAAGACAAGACCAGAGTACACGCAGCTAGGAATAGTATCATGAGCTGTCCATGAGATACTCGCTGGACGTCGGTATTTCCTCGAAGACGAGTGATCCTTGTTGCTCCTTCAGCCACTGGACACTTCGCTTCTCATCCATGAAATACGTATATGCTCTCCGCAAATCCTCCACGCTTACTTGCTCCGCCTTTCGTTTCCGAGCCAGCATCTGAGCACATGAAATGAGGTTGAGCGAGTAACGCAGTGTCGTTTGCATGGCCATGGATGTCAGGACACTCGTAGCATCCGCGGTAAGGGAGACATCCTCTTCTTGGCATCTGTGCTCTCGTCAGACCTGTGTGGAAAATGGAACTTTGTATTTCCGTACCGTATTTGTATGATTTGCTCGATATCCTCCTCGCTGTACGGTTTGGTGCTGACAATGAGTACGCGATCAAGAAGATCCACAGGTAATCCGTGAGGACTACGGAAAGTCGTCCCCCGAATACGAGCCATCCCTCGGTTAGAAGCCATAATGACTAAAGGAGCCAGATCATTTTCCAAGGCACGGTTCAAGAACGAGAAACATTCAATGTCAAGCATGTGAACCTCGTCGATGAAAAGGACCTGTATGGTTCTCTCGTTAGAGCGGGCGCATTTTGATGTAAGGCGCATACGTACACCTGGTATAATCTCAGCCTTCCCCTCCTCGCGCCATTCTGCCACCTTGGTGTTGATCTGATTCCGTAGCTCCGGCTTGATTTCACCCGTGTCTCCTGCGAACAGAGCCAAGAAACCCTGCGTCCTACTGTTGATGACGTCTATCTCGTGTAAAGACACCGTATGCACGACCTCTCTCCGTTTTTGTATTTCACCATCTGGGCATTGAACGAATTTGGTCTACGTATGTATCGTTGATCAGTCTAACTATCTTGCGGAAGAAAGAGAACGTACATCAGCGCCCATGGCATCGTAATCTCTCGACCGTGCAAAGGAACGACCGAGCTTTGTGATTTTACCAGACGTCTTGTCGATGGTAATGACGTCTCCTGCCAGGACTTTCTCCTTCGAGAGAGCGTCAATCATTTTTGTACCCAAGTCATAGATAGTCTCCATGTCGGTACTTTTGATAGTCAGTTTTCCGGTTTTTGTGGCCTTGAAAGCGATACCTGTCAGTGCCTATACTTCACAAACAGCAAGTTCGTGCATACGCCAGTCAGACTTCGGTCAATTTGAATCTCGACGACCTCTCCTTCGACGAGCTCTGTCTCCTCCTTGATGCGTATACCAATGCTCCGTCGGAATGCTTGCGTCAATGCCTCCGTCTTTGACATCGATAGTGAAAATACCTCGCTGGCGGCAATCATGGTGAAAGGTACGTCTGGACCCAACGTCTGTGCCATACCTATGTTATACATTCAAGACAAGGAAGTGGCAGAAGATAGCAGAGACGCACCCAAAGCAATAGCAGTCTTTCCCGTCGACGGAGGCCCAGCAAATAACATCGCTCGTCCTGCTATCCGACCTTCCTGCACCATCTTGAGAATCATACCAGCAGCCTTCCTGGCCTTTGCCTGTCCAACCATCCCCTGAGAATTAGCCCTGGGCTCTAGCCGGTCGTCGAGACCCAGCCCGTGGATATGCGAATGAACGCCTACAAAGCCTGGTGAGAAATTTCCCAAACAACGCGTCAAGTACCCCGACCTATGCGCTCCATCTTGGTGATATCCCGGAGTTCGGACGTCCCTGTCGTGATTTGAGTGGCCTGTACAGAAGTGAGCAACTCATTTCTGTTATTTCAGAGGAGGAATAGGTGCATACCATGATGGAAAAGTGCAAGTGCCGTCGCGTCTTTGTTTGCGGAAAACACGTTTGCCAAACAGTGCTCAATTCTCAATTCTCACTTCACCTCCGTCAAGATCCCCCTTGTGGACTCGGGCGTTCATCTATGTTTGCCTCGACAAGGGCGAGCAATGGGCTCTTACGTACGCTGCTGACGGCCAGCGGTCCGTCTGCTTCCAACTTCTGTCGCGCACCTTTATGGTTTCAACGTAACGCGTACGCTACCGTCGAGGACAAAGTCTCCGCCGCTGCGAAGAAGAAAGAGAGGGAGGCCTTTGTTCAAACATCTTCATCGCTTTTCAAGACGTACAAAGCTATTACGCCTGGTACTCGTCACCTTCGACGACCCTTAACACCCAACCTGTACGAAGGAAGACCAGTGCGAGCACTTACAGTCGCGAAGCGCAAAAATGGCGGTCGTAACAGGACAGGTCGAATCACCTGCCGACATCGTGGAGGAGGGCACAAACAACGGATACGTCTGCTCGACTTTCGTCGCGAACAACCCGGTGTGCACGATGTGGTCCGTGTCGAGTACGACCCCGGGCGTTCCTCCCACATTGCACTGCTGAAGAATCGTAACGCCACTGCAGAAGGAAAAGAAAAATGGAGTTATATTCTGGCGACGGATGGCATGCGTGCTGGGGATACGGTGCAGAGCTTCAGGTCGGGAATTCCGGATGGACTTGTCCCTGGGTTCGACCTCAAGGCGCTCAACAAGAAAAAGCCTGAAGGAGCCTCAGAGGAGGAAGCGGCGGCCTACGAGTCTTCTCAGTCGCTCGCACTCGGTGTCTTCCGTTCCATGACCCTCAAATCTGGCAATGTCCTTCCCTTACGACTCATTCCTCCCGGCACCATTATCCATAATATCACGCTCTCACCTCAAGGCCCTGCCATCCTTGTACGCTCTGCGGGTACCTCTGGGCAGGTCATGGCTCATGAAACCATGGGGCGGTATACACACGTTCGGTTACAGAGTGGTGAAGTGCGCAAGGTTCTGCAGGATTGCTGCGCGACAATTGGGAAGGTATCCAACCCGCTTTGGAAGCACAGGAGTCTTGGGAAGGCCGGGAGGCGGCGTTGGCTGGGCTGGAGGCCTGAAGTCCGTGGTGTCGCGATGAACAAGTTCCGTCTTTATTTTCCATCTAACAGGCATATCGTATTGACCTATTCTCTAGATCTGACCATCCTCATGGTGGTGGACGTGGAAAGTCGAAATCTAACAAGCATCCCGTCTCAATTTGGGGTTGGGGTACAAAGGGCACGAGAACGAGGAAGCCGGGTCCCAAGGGTCCCAAGAACAGCAACAAGATGGTCATACGCGAGCGCCCGAGAGGCGTCGAGAAACGGAGCGCTGTATAATAGCATCCTCTGGTATTATATTACACTAATCGATCCATCAGAATCAGACCTAGAATGCTGGGTGCGGTCCAGAATTTACCTGCAAGGTTACTACTCTTTTTCTTTTTCCTCTTCCTCTTCTCCTTCCTCGTCTTCTTTCAATGTTTTGTTCGTCTCCTTGTTCAACTCTGCCTTGCCTACAGCATCCCTCCAGGCCGTGAGTTCATCGCCCAGCTGGTTCCTTGCCAACTGTATGGCATCCTTTAGCGCAGTATAATAGGCCTTCTGCCCGTCCGCGGGTGTCCTTTTGAGGTTGAACGTCGCATGCTTGGATTCTACCAGCGTAGGCACCTCGACCTCTTCAGGCGGGTTGAGATCGTAACTCACGGTGATGGAGGTTGACATTGGAAGCGTTATTTACCTTTGCTTGTGCACCGTCGTCTCGAAACCCCAAAACCGAACCAAAAAAAAAATCAAGGCATGAAAAAAACAAACATTATTATGTCGCAAGTACAAGTAGTCTACGTATCTCTAACTCTATATTGCCCACCCGATCTTGAAGAGCTTATAGCCTCCTTCATCAGCTCTCCCGACATTTCCCTGCCTTCCGATGGCTTCCTTGTCCAAGATTACCAGCCCATACGCCGTCTCGGATTCAGGAAAGACAGCCTCGACCGTATGGTCCATACCCTCGTGTCTGCCTGTCGAGCGGAGAGGAATGATGAGCCAGAATATCCCGTTCGGCGCCAGAAGGCGCTCAACACATCCTTTTATCCATTCGGCATGCTTAGCATGATAAATCACGTCGGCGGCCAGGATGAGATCGAAGGGCTTATCTATAGGATGATTGAAGTCCGGGGACTCCCAGTCGAAGCGACGGACATGGATTAAAGACGACGACGAGGGGAAATTGGTCTCTACGTTGGCGTTGAGATTGGCGAGGACGTCTGGGTGATAGTCTGTAGCGACGATGGTCGGTGGAAGGCCAGCCTCTGAAAGCCTGGCAACGACGATGCTCAGCAAGCCTGTGCCGGCGCCTAGTTCCAAGACACGCAAGGGTCGTGACATGATGTCCAACCCAAAAGCTCCCGGCGATGCGCACATTTTCTCCGCTAACACGATTGAGCTAGCCCAGCTCTGAAGACCTACGGACGTGTGATCTTCGCTGGATAGCGGAGCATCGTTCAGCTCTACTTTGACAGACCCGCTGAACTCGAAGGACCTGGTAACAGCACATTCGGTCTCTTTGTCGTCGCCTGCAAATGCAGAAACAATCTGGGCAGCCTCTTCCACCAAATCGCGTCTTGTCTCTGCCTCAGCCTCATCGTGTGTATCCTCGATCCAGACATCGGAGCGTGATATGAAGCCTGTAGTCCACTTGATGGCGAACTCGCGCTCGAAAGGATCTGCGCGCAGGATATCTTCCTCCTCGTCGGTTAAACAATCACTCTCCTCTCCTCCTCCTTCTCCTCCTCCTTCTCCTCCTCCTTCATCATCGTCATCTTCCTCAGCCGATGCATATCCCGAATCCGGTACGGACTGGTCATGGATCCGGGTACTGGCTTTGCGAACAGGAACCGTCAACCTCGAAGGAACCGAAGGCCAGTAAAAGTCTCTTAGAGTGCGAAGAGAGGCCGATACGTGCGCTCCCGAAAAGGTCCTCAGTCGGGCGAGAGGCGGCAAGAATGCGGTGGGCAAGATTATGTGGGATTGATGATCCATAATTTGTCGTCTAATAGGTATCGTTTTTTTTTTTTTTTTTTTACAAAAGTGATAGATTTCTATGGGGTAGGCAGCGTGGGTCGTTGGGCCCACGCTGCTAGCGTGCAAGGACAGGCATCGTGAAGGTGGTGGTAAGAATCAGAGAGACCGGAAGGAGCTCAAATCATCCAAGTTCCCACGGCCTGTGAGCTCGTCAAATTAAGTTAAGTATGACATTTGTACTTTTGCGTGGCTGCAATTCGTACTCGTTAAACTGAGTGCTGAAACAATTGTTTAAACTAATCATGCTCGTATGCCATGCATATTGCCGCTGAAGCATAGGAGGTGTTCAAATCAATGTTCTTAATTATTAGAGTTTTTTTGTTCCGAGCTTGCAAAGTCGCATGAAAATTCAATGCGTACCTTACCGCCTGCCCGTTTACCTTGAGCTGGAGTACATGTTGGTATTTCAGAAGGCCGAGAAAGCACGGCGCGCATCTAAGCGGTAGGTCATCTGTCAACAATCCACCCCCCTACCGCTCCTAACAACTGAGCATCGGCTAATGCCTTACCCCTCGTTTTCAACCGTTTTTTCTTTCACGCTATCTACCTCTCGTATTATTGGCTCAGTTCCTGACCATGGGACTACGGACTCACGTCCGCGAAAGTCTGAACCTTTCATCCGGCAATGAACACACGGAAGGAGCACGCTGACGACCTATAGATTCCAATCCGGAATATGCCTTTCGAATGCAATCACATTGAATGGAACATTTGAATGCAACGAAACCTTGCACTACAGGCTGAATGGTGCTTTGCCAGTATAGGATGGACCTCGACTGAGATTCCCGGCCGTGGATTAGTATCAAACATCAGAAGTCCTGCGGTCACAGTATCTTTTTCCATTCGGTCAATCATTGACATATAGAGGTTGAACTGTCGAGGTTAGAAGGCAAGAAACGTGATATCATGAGGTCAGTGGTTGTTCGAACTTGCCAAAGTAATCACAAGCAAGTATGAGCGGTCGTGGTCGTGTTGTTAGTTTCTAGCGTTATCACACGGTCGTGGAATCTTCAAGATGGACCATTCTTCGCTCATCATAAACATCCTCGGCTGCCGAGGGGTTGTAAGCACCGACACAATGTTCAGACGAGTGAAGGAAGCGTCAACATGAAGCGATTGTACCTTGTTCTTCTTCAATACATGTCATGTTATCCAATATGAATGCCCTCGTATTTTTGGTCCAACACGGGACGCCAAAGTCCTGGCCATGAGACTGTGATCCCGTCTCTCCGCGAAAGTTTTAACCTTTCATCGGATATTGAACGCACATAACGAGCAGGTCTATCATTATGGCGGCAATCCGGTCCGGAGACAGCACAATGGGGAAGAACGTCTTTTGCGAATGGTCCGCACTTCATGGACATTTGAATGCATGTTCATCTTCCACTATAAGCAGAACGGAGTTTCGCCAATATGGGATGAATCTCGACAAAGATTCGGTATCGATGCCATGCCGGTTTTCATATGCTTGAGGCAGAAAGCGGGAAACTTGATTATCATAGATACAGCGACTAGTTTTCGGATCTCCGAACAAAGTCAACCGTCCATTGAATCCAGAACAACGTTACTCACTTTTCTGACAACTTGGAGTCTGAGCGCGACCGGCCAAACAGCGACCCCGTAACAACCCCGGCAGATATTCAAGTTGACGAACCGAAAGCAAGTACGAGCGGTCGAGTTTTGTAATTTGATCTGTTAGTCACACACAATCGTAGAACTTTCAAGAATTAAATCAGATCTACACACACGTCCTCTCTTCCCTCGTCGCCCTCTGTTCCCGAAATCTAGGATGGCATGGTCCGTGATAATGCTAGTCTGAAGAAAACCGCAGCGTTGAAGGAAGCGTCAACATGACGACATTAGCTTCACGACATTCTCGGTTGTAATCCAATGAAACAACTTCCATTGAGAAACCTCCGTCGCGGCACGAGGGCTCAGAGCGCCCCAGGGCCTAACCAAGGTAAGCATCAACTGCTTTCCATAATGCCTCAAGTCGTATAGATTTCAGGGGTAACGTTGCCAGGTCCAAGTTATCGAGCCGAAAAAGAACTGCCCAAATCCTCGTCGTATTCATTTTGACTATGCAACATTATAGCCAGCAAGAATATACCCCATCCAACGGTCCTTTTGGAGATTCCATAGGCAATCCGAATCCCTTTCTAGATTCAGAGCCATTAAAGGAAGCGAGGGCGTGTATTTTTTTCCGGCAAGACTGTACGACTTGCTTGAACCGAGGGGAGTTGTCTGATTCATAAAGATCAGAAGAAAATCGACGAACAAAGCAAGACATGGAACAGACCTTTCTCAACGGACGACACGCGGTGCTTGAGTATTATCCGCTCCGCGAGTTCGCTATCAAGTTTTATGGCCTTTTCTATAGCCAACCTGTGTCGTTTCTTGTGCTCATACACAAGCCTGTAAAGAATCATTTAGTTGTGTGAAACGATCTGAGCAGACTCCGCGTATTTACCTCTCCAAAGCTTGCACCTCCTCGAAAAACTCCCAAGGGTCATTGACAACGTCCACTGATTCCAGATCGATCGTCATCTCGACGACAGGCACAATCTCGGCTAGCGAACCGTGCCCTGCTCCAGAATCTGTGCACACCGTCTCATCCGCGCTCCACCCAGCATCGCTACTAGCCATCGCCGTGCACGAAGATGACGTCGCGCTCTCATAGTCAGAAGCTTCAGCCTTTTGACGCGCCCGTGCTAGATCCTCTCTCCTGCACTCGTCCACCTCCTGGCCTAGAAGAAGCTCGTAGCGCTCGCTGACACTCAATGAATGCGGCGAGTGCGGCAGCGCCTTTCCATCTGCAGGCGTATTTCGGAAGCGGATTTTCGCCACTGCCTGCGTCTGCTGGTACAGATCCGGCCACGGCAGCGGCTCCTTAGCGTCAAGTGGCTCGCGAGACTCGGGATGAGACGTGTTCGGTAGGATAGGCAGACTCATCGCCGGCGTGATATCCTCATCAGGATTTCCACAAGTGAGCCCTTGAGAAACGAAGCAGACGGTTCCGGATAGGTATTTGTTCGCTGATTGGACTGCCTGCAATGTCTGTCTGTCAGTCAGTCAGGACGTCGTGAATAGATCAGTCCATGTCACGCACCCATGTAAGACAGGCTACATATTTTTTGTTCCTCATCGCCTGGCATGCTCCAAGTACTTCCGGATCGTACAGCAACGCCGACTCGAGCGAGGCAAAGGGATCGATTTGGATGACCACGTATTCGCCCATATAAGCATTCATGGTGACGGACGGTGTTGACAAGGTTCTCGTCCGACCGATATATAGCGAAAAGAAAGAGCCACAGATGTCATATTGTTGTCGTAAATGACCAAAAACAAAGGGTACATAGAATGTTGCGACGTCAAAGAAACGTGGTCGGAGTACGGAACATAAGAACTTTCTGCCACCGCCACTGACACGGGACCTGTCCTTTCGCACGAAATGGAGAGCAATTTCAGTTGTCTTTTGCTTCTAATCTAACTCGTAACCTCAGCCTGTTTATCTCTAGGGTTCTTGAATGTTCCACTAGTTCGAAATTGCTTGCTTCGAAGGACTTGGAGCAGTTTCTTTCAAAAGACGAAGCTCCCCTACTTTGCGGTGATTGGGCTTGGGCTTAACAGGAGAAATATTCATCTTCCGCCTTTGAAATTTTGAAAGCTTGAATGTTGAACCAGAGGCGCACCTGCAGGGACTTGAGAAGCCTAAACACGAAGCATCAGTAAATGTCCAACTCTGAAGGGACAGGACAGCAGACATACGTATTTGCCATATTCAACCAGCCCTGACAAAAATCGAAATTAGCAGTCTTACCTGGCAACAGTCCATCTTCATCCTCAAAGTTTCACGTCGAGAAATAAACGCGCATGTTCGACGAGACATTTGCATACAAACGGCATATGCATAAAACTCTGTGAAAGCATATTCCCTACAACCCTCTGCACGCTCTGATCTTTCCAGCAAAAATCGTTCAAAAAGAATAAACTACTTGAGCTTCTTCTTGCTAAAACACAGAATCAGCCTCACAGGAGGCAGAAGAATGGAAGAACACCCACGGGCGGAGCTGTGACGAATGACCACAGGAGCGCTTCCTGCAGTTAGTCGCACGGGGCGGCAGTCGTGCATAGCACTTTCGGCAAATCTGCTTGTCGCAGTTGTATTTTGAGGCCAGGACCTTGAGCGAGGGTTCGATGATTCCACCACGGAGACTAAGTACCCATCAGCGAGACAATAGAAACACAGCCAGAGAGATAGACAGACCGGAGGACTAGGTGGAGAGTCGACTCTTTCTGGATGTTGTAGTCGCTCAGGGTGCGGCCGTCTTCGAGCTGCTTGCCGGCGAAGATGAGACGTTGCTGGTCAGGAGGAATGCTAAGTAACCAGAATCAGTCCTACATCCCTCTCGTTCACTCGAACACGAAACCTACCCTTCCTTGTCCTGAATCTTGGCCTTGACATTGTCGATGGTGTCCGAGGATTCGACCTCGAGGGTAATCGTCTTACCCGTGAGGGTCTTGACGAAAATCTGCATCTAGAAGAAAAGACGCAAGTCAAGCATGCAACGAGGTAGAAATTTGCAGCCTTCCACTCACGGTGCTGGTTAAAGGTTATCCTGGGAAAAACTTGACCAACTGTACAGTTTGTCCTTGATAGAGTCACGGTAACTGTCACGGTGGCTGACTTGAGGGCCGGAGATCACGTGAAGATATGACATCAGCAACAAGTTAAAACCTTATTGCTTTAGTTTTAGGTTCTGCCACCGTGTCATCGTTTGCTTTCACGACGTCGCATTACCCTGCAGGTCCAGTGGCGCTCTGTGCACACCCTTTACGTCTATGACCGGATCAACCGTACGTTTCACCTGACCATTCAGTCCTTTGCAGATAAGCAGAACTCCCTCAGGAATTTGAGGGACGCCGAAAACATTTCGTGCTCAGCGACGCCCTGGTCGAGATTTGGACGGCATCGTCTCGTTATCCGTAAGTACGTTCGGGGGGGAACGTGCGTGGTTCACATGCATATCGCATATCTCTGTTTCACGTCTTGAATACGTTTACATGACCTCGCCGCTCTCCTCCCGTACTTTCATGAATCTATACATAACTTGTTCTTCTTCCGTCTTCCATTCCGTCTGAGGACGATTCCCATTCTGCGCCGCCGCCACGGCATCATATCTCCGTTGAGGAAAGAGTATAGATCTTGCAATACAATCAAGTTTGTGTTCGCCGTCGATGAGGTCGCCGTGTCAGTGCTAACAATAATACAAGCACTGAGGGGGATTGGCGATCTATATAATATCGGCATCTGGCCCTAGATCTCCATTAAATATGTGGACAAAAATAATATGTATGGTACAAAGTATGACTACTAAATGAATAATTAGATGCAATCCAATGTACAGCCTCCGGTCCAGTCTACAATACATGCGAGTACATACACTTTCCAAGATATCGAAAGCAAAAATCAGTTGCCGTCATGATCAAGCGTACGCGTCACTCTCCGTCACCTTCGAGAGCGTAAATGGTCCCTCCCAAGCCGGCATACCAGGGTCTTCATGCGTTATTCTCCAGTTCCCAACGAAATTCTTCCCACCGACAATATATCCATAGAAGAATAAGTTGCCCAAGCGGCGGTCGCGCTACAGAAGAAACACACGGCATGAGAACCCAGAAAATGGAGAACAAAAGAACCCAAGCACTCACTGCAACCCTAAGAATTCCAATCATACCATCCCATCGCCTAACCCTCCCGTAGTATGTGTAATGATTCCACGCCTGTCCATGCCTCTCATCCGTCCTTCCCGTAATGATAACATCCTGCACACCGGTACACGGCGGAGGAGGAACATTATCCAAAGGCGCGTCCTCATCATTTACTGCCGCATCAGCTCCCGCGTCCCGCCTTTTCCTTTCCTGCTTCTCCCGCATCGCACAACCCACGCATGTTTCTCGGTCATGAAACCGCCCTTTCGTCTTCGTCCTCGAATCGCTTCCATTCCAATTCTCATACACGTATTCCTGGCCCCGAGCCGTCACCCGTATACCATGCCCGTCAACAGTGTCTCGGAAGGCTACGTCTTCAGGAAAATAGGCGTTGCGCATGCCTTGATCGAATTCGTAAAGGAGATGTTGTCGGTCGATCTCGGGTCTGCTTTCGTCCTCGTCTATGGGCATATTATCGTCCTGCGACCCGCTCTCGCTAGCCATTTCCACATCACATAGGCTATCCACGTCGTCCTCGTCTGTTTCTTCCTCTTCCTCCTCGGCATCTTCGTAACGTGAGGGTGAAACCCCACTTGCACCAGTAGGAACGATATCACCGCCTGCATAAGATACATGCTCCCGCAGGCGCATGTACAAGGGTGCGCTTATGAGCCCGAGGTAATCCTCGCTAAACCCCTGGGGAAACGGTACCGGATTGTCATTTTGAGTAGAATTTCGTCGGGTGTTATTTTGATTTGCAATCAACAGCTGCAGGAGCTGATGTTCACCAGGTATCTGTAGCGGTGAACTCGATGAAAATGATCTAAGGCAATTGGGGAAATAACCTACAGCCATACGACCGGCCCACAAACCGGTGAGTGATCCCAGGACGTGCATCTCGGCTTGACGAAATCTGAGCTCGCGTACCTCATGGTCCGCAGTCTTGACTCTCATCCCTTTACCCAACTTTGCCCTTCGCCAGATCTCATCATCGTCTCCGAGATCATCAGCCCATGCATTGGTGCACAGCCTAAGTCTATACCATTCGGGATCGTAGGCTCTGCTTATGTCTGGCACCTCGTCCGAGAAATCTGGAGCGACAGTCGGAAGCTTCGTTCCCCCATACTTGCCGTCAGGGCCGCCTAGACGGTGCAGGTTCATCTCATGGATGTCCTCTTGCGTCGGGCCAATCTGCCCACCTAGGCCTCTGGATATAGCCTCTGACCTGTTCCTAGGAAGGCTATAGTTCATACCATATGGATACAGCTCCCTGCGTGTGAAGAAAAGGAGCTTGGCAGCCGTAGTGACAAGCGGACAGGTCAAGCAGATACGGCGTGAGAAGTGAACTTGTGACCAGACACGAGAAGGGGAAAGGTATACTGGATAAGGGCCGTGGGCCGTAGGGACAGAAAGAAAATGGGCAGACCGGGTATGAAATGGAATGCGAGAGGATAGATGAGCAAAGTTGTAAGCTTTGGACTGGAGGGGCAAATCAAAGTGGTTCGGCGGTGCAAAGGCAGACGCGTAACGAAAAGGGACGGTAACAAAAGGCAGAATCAATTTAATGATACGGTCGGATGTCTCGTCTGTTTCAGAGAACAACCGTGCTAGTCCAAAGATGAGGTCACATCACCAGCACGCATTGAAACGGCAGCATACCTTTTGTAGAAAGTCTCCAGAAGATCCACAATGCCAACGCATTCACACAGTTGTCGAGCGGCCAGCCCCCGTTCTCGCTTGCTCCGTCATACAAGCGCAGGGTCACAAAGTCGTGGATCCACTCGTACGCGCCGACCGCGGTCAGCTGCCTCAGATTGTAGCCGTCGTCATCGAGGCACATAAAGTACACCACCCAAAGCACGTCCGAGACGTCGACGTCATACGTGTTTCTCAGCTCGCGCTCGCCATCCAGTCCTCGTCGCTCCAGAATGAACCGAAGCGTCTTGCGATACCAATAAAGCTGATGCTTCAGGTCTCGCGACGTCAGATCGAATGCACGGCGGCCAACAGCACCGTAGCTGTACTTGAAGATGAATATTTCACGAAAAACAGCGTTGGATTCATGGAGGTAGAGGCCAATCTTGCGGCAGGTGAGAACGAAGGGCAGCAGCGAGCTGGGAAGGCCGCCATGAGTGGGACAGGCGATGTAGAAGGCGATTAGGTCGATTGTCTCTCGGGGCAGGGAGAGAAGTGAGGACATGGCAAAGGATGGACAAGGACGAAAAGCACGTCGGATTCATAGCGAGAATAGTTTATATAAACTAGGTGGGAAACTAATCTCCGATGCTTGAGAAAGCTGAATCAATCCACGCCGCGGATGTATCCGTGTTTATCCTTGATCGTTCATCTGTATTGGTTCGATTTTTTCCTCCTTTTACAGCCCTTTTCTTTTCAACTTTCTGATAAAATCGCGTATCCCCCGAATTTTCCTACCGATACCCTGAAGATTACCTTCCCAAGCTCTCTATTCGCACTGCTTTGCCACTTTCGCATCTATCCATGTGCCGAAGCACCCCCAAAACGGCAGTTTTCCTTTTTCTTGATCGCCGCCTTGCGATCTGTCACCCATCTACGTAAGTAAGTATCACCGCGACTCTGCGCCTGCCCAGACTCGCAGACTCGCACGACCTTTCCATCAGCCCCCGTTTGTGATGTGATAAGTACCAAATCTCTCCCACCTGATCTAAACTCTGTACTCAGCGGCCCTCTTTCTTCGGTCATGTCCGACTCTTTTCAGAACTTTTGACATATCGTCCCTGCGCATTGTACGAATGAGAATGACCATTAGGAGTGATGTCAACGCCAAGTGGGGAGCTCTATTCTTTTAAGACCTGAAATGAAAAACACGTACGCCTACTCGCCTGCATCGATAAAATGTGAAATTATCGGGCTTCAACTGGCTCAGCAACGAACGTCGTTTTCGAACTTTAACGGATAATTCAGTGAGATTAGTCAAGTATACAAAAAGGAAAACACCCAACGTTTCGTCTCTCTCTCTGACTGGGAGTCGAACCCAGCTTTCGCGCGTTCAAATGACAGGCGCGTGTACTAACCGATATACTATCAGAGAGCTGGTTAGGCTTCAGTGTTTCCTTATATATTCTCTAAATGTGATGGTGGTGGTGCACGGTCAGTCTCCCCATCTACTCCGTTGACTGCCCCAGACCACCATCATCAATTCGAACCCAAACAGTAAGGCCTCTTCGTTTCTAACAGAAACTGTTTCCCACACCAATTTATCCTCCCTGGATAGTCAGCGGTAAGTAACCTAGGCCTGGAACTTCCCGCCGGTAGCGCCCCCGCGGCTAACAAATATTTCGGCATATGCATTTTCAAACCACAATTTCGAAACCTAGATAACTCTACGTCACTCACGACTGAGCACTCATCTCTGGATCATCAACCCGGGGCATGGCCCATGGGGTCATTAACAATTTCGACTCCGCGAATATGCTTTCAAGTAGTCTCCGTCTCTTCTTTTCGTGCCCGTATCTCCTTGGATGATTTTTGTTCCACAAACCTGGAACCCGCATTGCTTAGCTGCCTTTTGAGGTACTCCAGAATTTCTGATTGATGACTTTATGACGATCGGGTCGCAAATACCCGTAGCGACTCGAGTGAAATGAAAATGGACCGCCACGGCGGCGATGAGCCCCTCGTCTTCCATTTCTCATTCCCACCGTACTGCGTAGTCCAATGAGTAATACCCGCGGCGACGGCGGCGGCTATCTCCTCGAACGGTCTCAATTTTCTGTGCTATCAGAAATTTTTCTCGTAATGGCTTCCTCTCATCGTCAAAACGTTAGCATTCCTCACGCTCATGGTCGTTCTCAAGAATAGCGGTTCACTACTTCCGTAACCCATTCATATACTACAACTGTATTGTCCCTAGATATGCTTTCTGCCATCCTCAAGCCTCATAGTGATGAAGAAGTTTGGTGTTTTCCTCGCTTCTATCTTCCGCATGCCGAGCCTCCGAAGCAGCAACTCGTGTGTCCTCCCGATACTCATACAATAACAAACCAATCACTATGTGTTCTATTCCTAACGGATGCATTTTTCCTCTCTGTCACAAGAACAATGTCTCTGTTCCTCCCGCCTCTCCCGGATAACCGTCTAAAGTCTTCGATTTCGCACGTTCTTCCCCGCCATTTATCTAGGATCCCGTCTTCCAGTAATGTGAATCTACAGCGACTCGGGTTCCGATGGTCACTGTCTTCTATTAGGCCATGCCTCTTCGTCTGTACTTCTCAAAACAAATCCACTCATTACATTGTGGGAGTTATGGGAAGGTTGGTCGACGGAGATCATTCTGGGGTACCATTCCACTTTTCTAGTTCTTGATTCAGACCCTGAAGCCCCTGATGGATGCACCATTATCCCTCGCTGCTACTTGTTTCACCGGTTCTCTTTGCGCCCCGAAGCAGCAGCAATACCGGTGTCTGTACTCACCTGGATCCCAATCTTAGGTCTTCACGGAACACACTAGGAATACAAGGATCTCATCCAGTCTTCTGTGATTAAAAGCACCGCGACCTGCGAGCAATGTTGAATGTGAAACGCTAAAGAGTCAGCCGGCGTACGCTGATTTAACCCCTTTCTCAAGAGAACACAGCTGCGAGGAATCGTGACCGTCAATATAGTAGCTTGTTCGTTGAAGCTGCAGCTTGATATTAATGACCATCTCGTTCGCTCTAAATGGTCCCTTCAATCAATTCTAGGCCCGAGAGCTGAAGGCGCGGCTCACGGGAACTTCTATTTTTAATTAACTGTACATCTATAGGGGTGTAGTTCGTCGGGATCATCGGTCAGATACGTCTAACAGTGGCCGTCTTGTAGAATAGAGAACACTGGAAGGCAGAAGTCTGGATGAAGACAAACCATCCCAGAAATTGTACGGCACATTAGAGGTACCGCTGATCTATACTCTCCGTTTGACAACCTGACTTTCGAGGATGAAAGCGAGCACCGTCCTCTGAAACGAGCGATCATCCCGGGAGAAAACCACGGCCTGATTCGCTTTTGGGGCAGAGACCTGTGAGAATTGTAGTGTCACTAGCGGAGTCTAGATTTTGGAACTCGAAAAATGAGAAGTTGTGTTTTTTTTTTTTTTTTCAAAAGGACGATATCGAAGACAGACGCTCTTAGCTCCTCTCCTTTGGAAGAAAGAAGCTGGCTATAAGGATCACGAACGTGTTGCCTGACTTGGCGCGAAGTGCTTATTTATGCATCCAGGAATCTAGGCAGAATCCAGGCTAGTTTTCTACTACCAGTGCCTGTGTAGTATAGTAGATAGGACTCTGGCGGCGCCAGTGGATAACCCATATTGTATCAGAGCGGAATGTTAAAGATCCCTCCTCTTTGGGCTTTTAAAACTTCGTGTTTCCGGAATCCATGTCTGAAGAATGGTCACCGAATATAAAGAAGAGAAAAATGTCAAGGTCGATCGCAACGGCCGCCCTACTAATGTGAGATTACAGGTCAGGCCCGTCGAGTCAACGCGTCTTTCGATGCCCATCTTTGTTCATGCATATTCCCCACTTTGGTTCTAGGCAATATCGTGAGATTCAATTCTTTCGAAGAACAAACGAAGCCCCACCTTTTTTTGTCGCCTGCAGTTCTTGGTCGCCACACACAGCGACCCTGAACAAAAAAGAGCGCATGCCGTCTTCACTAGCGTGACGAATGAATGGAAGAGAGCAGCCTCATTCCGGTCGCCATCACCACTATTGAACTGTTTGCCTAAGAGGTCCCAGAGATAGTACGTTGCAACGTGCGACCCTTGATAAGAATTCAGGTAGCAAGCCTTGCGGCGCGCTTTTAGACGCACCTCAATAGTAAGATCTAGCGAACCGCAGTCGGAAGACTCCTCGACATATTTGAGACAACAATGTAGAAAAATAACAGCATCTTTCTTCGGCCAGCCATGATAATGTACTAAGAGAGGGAGGGTGGTGGGTTTACGCCGCCGATGAGGGCACATTATCGAGGCTGACGGCATATGCTTGAGTGAAGTCGACGTCATTCCAAACCTCAGGTAGAGGCTTATTCTTGAACCTTTCGATGGTTCTACTGGTATGTCCGTTCAACAAGAAGCAAGTGAACCGGGACATGACTCATCTTACGCCCATTTATCGCCCCGCTTAAAAGTTGTGAGACCACGAGCTTCTTCTATTCATGCAATTGTCCGAGTCCAGGTCGAATGATAACGCTCTGACAAAGCTTCAGAGTCTCCAGGGAACCTTGAGCCTGACCGTGACAAATCAGCCAAAGCTACTGGTGCGGAAGCTGCATAAGCCTTGGTGGTCTTTTCTAAAACAAAATTAGGAACGGTTGATGTCAGTACAAACGGGAGGAGGCTTACGTCCGGTCTGAGGACAAGCGCCAAGGTGATCGAATACTAAAGAACCGTCAGCAACTTGGCGCACATTGGTCTTGCTGAGAATATTAAGAGAGATGGAGCCTGCGGAGATTTGGAAAAGACATCAGCGATTTGACAGCGACAGCGAACATTCACATTCAAATACCATGATTAATGTTCAGTATACCGAAGACCAGAGGTGATCCACCTACGGCGAACCTCGAGAGCTCTGAAGACCATAAGGCAGAAATGTTATGATCTGATTAGAACGAATACCGACATTTCGCCTATATCTACCTATCAACTTCTTCATATTACGAGAATCGGAACCACATTGACTGGTGGTGTTTTCAAAGTCTACAGAAGCGATGAGTCGCAAGGATTGCTAAGAATGCGGGGACCATACCATAGTCCCAGGCGAATCTACTTCCACGTCGGGTGGGGAACGATACTTTTGCATTTATGACCGCAGTCGGGCGTGGGCTTCTTCGTCCTTTTGCCATCCCCGTTCAATGTCAGCTCGATCTTTCGCCTTGACACGTTCATGATGTCCTGCTTCGATTCCACGGAAGTCAAACGGTCGGGATAGGCGATTAATGACTAACATACCTTTTCATTGCGCTGATTTCCACGAAAGAAGCCCCGTGGATCGTTAATTTTGTCCCTGATGACTCCATGCGTTGAGGCCCAGAGTGATCATGGGGGTCGAAAAAGTCCTTGTGTTCGCGGAGCACACGAAGAACAGCCGTCAGAGGAAATCGAAGGGCATTTTAAAGTTATCGACGTTCTTTCGTTAGTACCATCAGCTTCACTTCCTAATCGACTGTCATGGCCTTTGCATCATGTTCAAAACGGAATGCAAGGTACCTGCAGATGCTTGAAGTCCGTCCATCTGATCATCAGCGACATTTCCGCCAACTATGTCAGGCACGCATACCAATGGGGCTCTTGCTATTGCTTCATGAATCAACCTGCGATCATCGTCCTCCCTGCCATAGCCCTGACGTAGGAGAAACTGTTCTCGGTCTTTCAGCTAGTATTTAGGGTCTGGCCGATAATGACGTCGTTTCGAATGCGGCGTGTCGCGGCAGATAGCCTGCATTGGCAGAGGTAGCAATTCGGCCATGGCAGAGGCCTTAGTGGGCACTGGCCGACATGTCGGGCATGACGACTTACTCCGTTTTTTGACAGGGCAGGCATTGTGAAAGCAGAGTCATGTTCACGGAGATGCGCTCGACGTGAGGTAAGATGGCGGAGGGAAGCTGGAAACACCGGTTGTCAGCAATGTGAATGCACCAAGAGCTATTCGCCCCGTGTAGCATAAGATTTGGTCCCTAAAATTAAGTTCTACCGGCTTCGGTGACCTCGGGATCGTCTTGAATCTCGAGAGAGCAAAGTTCATATTCTCCGAAACGGGGCAGCATGGTGGAGAAGAAGGGGTATAGCGTCCTGAGAGATTGCCCAAAGATTCCGCAAGTTACCATATCCAAGAGGACAGAGCAAAGGGAGAGGAACGAAGTGGTAAAAGGTAGGCCGACAGCGGTATGCGCCGAAACGGGGTAACGATGCCTTCGCTCTCCCAATATGACAAGAATGGATGAATCTTGCTTGAAAATATTCATTTGTGTCACTCAAAGCACACAGAAAAGATGAGAACTGATTGCACCGCCGGGCCTTCGGCACCTAAGAGTACAGGAGCAGCCCAAGTCATTCCGGAAGAGTGTGACAATCATGATAAACTAAGCATGAAATTTTTCGTCTTGTGGCCATCCGCCTTCGAAAAGTGTCTCGAGATCGTTTCACAGAGATGCCGAGAGACAGATGGTATCATCAGGAGGGAAGTTTGATATTACTGAAAGTTGAAATAAAGTAATCCTGGTGGTATAGGAAGTAGAGCTCCGTCGGGGCTCGACTCGGAAGCAATAATGTCAGCCCAGGCCCAGCAAGGCCTGAACCTACTGTATTGACTTGACGGTGTGAAAGCCTAAATCCAGCCCTGGGCTTTTGGTATGCGTTTCTCTACCCAATTATTGCGTATTCTGCTACTATTTTAGAAGCAACTACCCATTGGCTATTTCGGCATGATGCCGGTTATTTGCCGACTCATACGTGGGCCAGCTGCCGCATCCTGTGCCGAGTACAGCCGTCTTCAATGAGCTTTTCACTCTCTTCTGCACGTCGCACACACCATCATAATAATGAAACAGGCCATTGAGTATAACCTTGTTTCTTCACATAAAATAGTGCTAGACATGTCTTCTTGTGCACCAAGCCGGGTCCTGTTTTCAGGCTTCTATTTCAGCCCGCAAACGCCGAGCCCGTTAAGCAAGCCTCGCCCACACATCACTACTAGTGACGTAGTCTTTCTTGAAACTATCATTAGGGCTCACGGTACTGTCCTAAACAGAGGACAAACCGTGGTAACGAGGGAGGAGTGCATGTAGATCCGACTTGGTTCCAGGTTCGACGCGTGAGACGATAATTATAAAGTAAGCCACTCTTACTTGTAGTCTAGGGATGTCCACCGTACCCGTATCACCAGCACCTCGGAAAAATATTTTACGGCCGTATTTTGACGGTCGTCACACAGGTACCTCAAATTTGAATGGATTCCGGATTCTTTTGATGTAAGGTAAGTTAACTCGATGAACTGTCTCATCTAGGAGAGACTATAGGTACTGTCGGAGGTACTGTCGGAGGCTATTTTTCATACGGCTTACGGCCATAACCGCGTCTACGGTACGGTGGAAATCCCTACTGTAGTTGGTTACCTTGACTATCTGCTGGGGTTCTTATGAGGTCGCATTCAGACTCAATTGTTGGTAAGTAATATTTTTTGTTTCAATGTATGCTTGGAAACACGAATTGGTTCACCTGTAGTTACGATATCAACTTTCCTGCCTTCTGTTCAAGAGGCCAGCGTCAATGAATGCCCGTTTAGAATCGTTCTGACCCTACCGCCGAATTTTTGTCGAAGTTAATCCCATATCGGCGAAACCCCATTCTGTCTGTAGCGGAAGATCATCGTGCATTCAAATGGCCATGCAGCGCGGACCATTCGAAAGAGACATTTTTCCCATTGTGCTCCTTCCGGACCATTTTGCAGCCTACATCTCTCTGAATCCATAGGTCACCGCCATAGCTCTTTCTGCGCGGTCAATAGCCGACAAAAGGTTAAAACCTTCGCGGAGATGAGTCCGTAATCCTATGGCCGGGGACTCGGCGTCTCGTGTTGGACCAAAAATATGAGAGCATTCACACTGGATAGCGTGACAGGTACTGAAGAAGGACCGATCGCTTAATGTTGATGCTTCCTTCACTCGTCTGAACATTATAGTGTGAGTCTTGGTGTTTACAATGGCGTGTCTGTCTTGGGAACCGAGGATTCATATGACAAGGAAGAGTGGTCAGTTTTGAAGACTCCACGACCGTGTGACTACTGTTCAAATCTAACTCGACTGCTCATACGCGCCTGTGGTTTGTTAACTTAGTTATCTGCCGAGGTTGTTACGGTACGGCAGCTTGCGCTCAGTTTGAAGAAGTCTCCTTGCCCACACGTATCCCATTTTACTGGCTGTCTACCAGTGCTGTGCAATTGCTTTTTCAGTTGAGGAGGCCAGGCTTGACTTGTGCACAACGTAACTCTTTATAATATTATTTCAAGGGAGGTATGAAACAAGGTCGTTTATGAACTAGAAAAAATATTACATGAGTTTGCCATGCACCAAACCAAGAAGCTTGTCATTGAAAACTTGCAAAGCTCAGTCGCGACCGTGGAGGTGCAAAAGAAGACGAGATAGGCAGAAAGCACATAAAGTAGAAGTATCTACCACCACTTGCAGGAGTCTTCCAAGTAATCCTCGTCCATACAAGGATTCCACTCAAGAGCTGGAAGGTTTCGATCATGTGGCGCTGTGTCCGGGATGGGACCATCTTCTCCGATTAGCCACCAGGACCTGGCAGGATCATGGAGATAAACCATTACCAGCTTTGGCCCCCGGCAGTATGCCTTAAACACAGAAGCTCCACACAAAGCATATTCTATGTCTTCATGGTCATCCGACTCGTATCCCAGGTAGGGCCGCACGGATACATCCTGATCGTTGTGACCTTCCAGTCGGAGCATCGACCACGGCGTGATAACTTCATCACAAAAGTATTGATAGTTCCATTCGAAATGTCTGAGCCTTGTGAACTGAGAAAAGGGAGGTGCATACGTCCATATCGGTTTAGGCCACATACAGTGGGTACTAACACTCTGAGCGGAGCCGCCACGGCGGAGAAGCATCAAGACCAATAAATTTGGCAGTTTCTGTGCGATGGCGTCGATGATGTCTGGGTATCCTTGGAGTAGTCCGTCCAACACAAGCACTTCCATTGGATAAGACTCCAACGCACCGGACAGGGTGACCACCTCCTCATCCAAAATGGGCTCTCGGAAATCCAATTTAAGATGAGTCAATCGACGGACGTCCGACGAAGGTGAGATGAGAAGCATGTTTTCCACGACGTGAACATATATGCGAGGAAGACTAGAGAGGGACACCCGTTCCATAGCGCACATGTTTGAGAATGCATCTAGCTCAGGCACATGTGGATAAAATATGAACAAATTCTTGATAGAATTCGCCCAGGAATCAAGGAAAAGCAGAACCTGGAGCCCGTCTGGATCAATTGTCAACACCAGGTTTTCAATTCTGTTGAGAATCCACATAGGATAGCAGAGAAGTGAAGTGATAGGCGCGTGTATCGCAAGTTTTAGGGTTCGGAGGTGGGGGAGAGAAGCTATCGTCTGAGTGAAGGGATTACTGAGCAAAAAACGAGAGACGGAGAGGGACGTGAGATTTTGCATAGTTTCGAGGACCGAACAAAATGCGTGCTCAATAGTCTCGAGATGGATAAAAGTACCGGAACCCAGGTAAAGCCCACGGCTATGGTCGAAGACACTGCGAACTCGGATGTGAACGGTTTTGATTTTCTGGGTAATATCAGGGCGGCCGAGCAAGAAATGAACTTGAGATAAACTTTGATCATGCTCCTTTAGATAACGTTCTAACGTCGCCGCTTGCCTCTTCTCTTCAAGAAGCAGTATCACGTCTGCGAGATTCAGTGTATTGAGAATCAATCGTCGCGACTACCGAAATGATGAACAAAAACTTAAGGGGAAACTGGCAAATGAACGCACGACAAAGATGTAGCGCTGGGAGATGACGCGCAAACTCTTGCAAGTAGACGAGATTATTCGTGTATTTTCAAGGCTTGCATTCTTCATGATGAGATCCAATAACTCGTCTGGAAGATGCAAAAGATGACGTCTTTGAAACTTCGGCGTGTAGTTAGCTTTGGTCATGAGCCTCAGAACTTCCGCTGAAAGTAATTGCATGGAAAGTAAGCGCCCGAGAATCATAGAGGGCATTAGGCCTTGCTTACCCACGCGACATTTTACAAACCAGTAACCATTTTCATGGACGACCCACTTGGACCTGAAGTTCTGCCAAAGAAGAGGCCGGTGGAATGTGTATTCTGGCCGAGATATGGAGTGGCCATATCCCGGCTGTTCCTCAACGTAGGGAGTAATGTTGAAATCTGCAATGAATTCATTCCAGACTGGTTGGAGGAAAAGGAACCGCTGAAACACCAGGTCGCTCTCAGTACATAGGAGAAAGAAAATGCTACGTACAGGCTTATGCCGGCCTGTGAGGTCCAGTTCTCCCTTGAAGTGGCGTCAGAATAACATTCGCAAAATGCACAAGGTTTACCACTCACCGAATAGAATCCACACATCTCTAGAAAAAAGGTTTCCAAACATGCGAACCGGAAATCATTGTAGCCGCCCCATGGGCTAGTTTCGCTGTTTCTGAGGAACAGGTAGTAATCAACAACTTGTTCGTAGCACGTCAAGAGTGGCCAAGTGTGGACAGGAATCATAGGAGAGCTCGCCTTTGCTTCTGATCGGTAGGTGACCTCACCTTCGAAGAGAAATGGTATTTCGGAGTTCATTTGCAAGGAAAGGGTTCGTTGGCTCAGGCTGGTGGTTACTAGTCAAGCTGAAAATGACCCAAATCTAACAAAGGCGCTAAAGTCGACATGTGGCTCTCGAAAAGGAAGCGAATTTAATTTTGACACGGCCGCTTTGAAGGAGTCTTCTTGTCCATGTATATCCCATTTTACTGTCTGCTTAGCAGCACCATGCAATTTACTCTGTCACCTGAAGAGGCCGGACTTTCACTTGTAAACAAAGTAACTCCTCATAATATTATTTCAGGAGGTGGAGCAAGGTCATTTATCAACTATAAAAAGAAAAGGAAATAAGAAGCTTGCTATTAGGAATTTGAGTCGCGACTCGCGACCGTGGTGGTGCATAGTCGCGACGCGTGGGAATTGCCGGAGCCGCTGACCACGTGGAACTTGCACTTGTTTCCCTGCTATCACTGTGTTCGATGCAGCATGCAGCTGGTGGACAACGACAAAGCAAGTATTTCCTGTCTTCATTGAGAATCTTTCTGATACTCTTTCCAGTTTCTCCAAAAACTTTCTGAACTGTTTGAATCGTCGAAAGACAAGGGATCGATATGGCTCACGCATAAACGACGTACGTGTTGGATCAATTCGTTCGCTGCCAGGTCAACCTGAGGAGCACGTCCTTTGCTTTTCAGTTACACGTGATGGGGAAGACTCCGCAATGAAGCACGAGGAAGGCAGGGAAGACGTGCGGGAATATCCATGTCTTGTTCGCCTGTCCGATGGCGGCAAAGTCAAAATTTCAACTAGGGTACGTAGTCTCCATTTATCTTCACCGCGTAAACTGATAAAGTATGTAGGTGACCTCTGGAGATCTACGTAAATTTCATAGCGCGTATGGTTCCCTGCTCAAGGCATCAATGACGACTCTACGGAAAAGAGACAAAAAGCGGGAGAAACAGCGCGCGGAGGAGGCTGCTCATCGGAAAAAGAAGCTTTCTGAACCCATCGTTGTGGAAGGTAAAAAGAGAGGGAACGGTCGACGGAAACGGCAGAGGATGATGAAGGCTGCTGTTAAGCAGCAGGCAGCGGTTCAAAAACTCCAGGAGCGGGAGGAGGCCAAGGCCAAGGCTTTGTAGCCCTCATTTAGGCTGTGTATATGTCGTGTTGTATGTATTCTACGGTTGTTCACATAATGAATATGTTGATAGCGACAGGTACATTTGGCACGTTTCCGAAGCATCCTCTGCTACTTCCTAGTAGACTAGCCTTATTCCATATCTTCAGACCCGCGCACACATGATCCATCCGTTCGGAACCAAAGATTTCCGGTAGATTGAAATGTATCTAAGGAAACTTTTGACTCGGAAAACTATTTCTCCTTCGGAGGACTTGGCCTTCCACAGAGGTGTACAGGAACTGATTCTGGAAGCACGTGCAAGCCAGGACTACGGTTAGACGTTGCCGTATCTGGCATACACGCACTACAGCTCTAGCGTTTTCGACACTGGATGACGAGATACGCAAATTTCTGACAGACCATGGCTCCTGATACAGAACAGTGCGCCAGACCATTTCGTACTCGGTAATAGTGCCAGTGGGGAACCGCCAGTCCTCTGGATGACAACTGTGCATAAGAACACGAGGATATCTTAGTTGAAAACTATATGTCGAGCAGTCGAAGACCAAAACCGCCAGGTCCTTGAAGATTGCAACTGACATTCGAATTACGAGTAGAGTTTGAAGTTCGGAAGCCTTAGTCTCCTGCCAATCTGCAACAATTTCTTCGGTGTGCGTCGGGGGCTCAGCAAGATACCTCTTCATCATGTAGTTTGTTGAATATAAGGCCGGAGAAAGTGAGCTGAGAGCAATATCTGCGAAATTGGGCATCACCAGATGGGATTCGGAGGAAAAGGTAATGTACATCGGGTCCTCCGAATAAACGAGACCTGCTTTCAATAGCATCCATCGAGCCTTTTGGCTTTAAGTGATTCCATCAACTCAATCATAGCTGGTTCTATTGCGGACCAGACTAGACAAGAGGTGCCAACACTATTAGCCTCAAAATTGGTCAGAAAGCAAGACCTACTTCGATCCGTAAGTGGCTTGACTTGCCAAACCAACTTGTGACGGCGCAGGACAGTCTCATTATCCATTTCTTTGATCTCTTCACCCCAGCCGAGGGCTGCTAGGCGTTCGACTACACTGTTAGCAACAAGATAAGCAATATCATCGGCACAAGTCCCAGACGACTCACTTATCACCCCTTGCAACACGAAGCGAATTGAGCTTGTCTGCATGTTCAGCAGCCCGGTCGGAGGCCCACTTCTCGCAAGCATCAGAATGCTAACAATTATGGTTTCATTGACATATTGCGTCAACAGGGGAAAGTTCTCAGCGTACTTCAACAAGTCTCCAATAAGAAGTTTCTATTTCATCGAACCACAGGTCACAACCATGACAGAGGCATTCCTCTAGTGCATTGATCGATGGCGTATGGTAGAATGTCTCGCAACGTTTTCGACCTGCGGAAGTGTTGCATATCGTCAGCTCTTTCACGACGATGAATGTCCATACTTACGACCTATATTCGTATTCAGTATAAAACGAGGAACGAGCTGTAGCATCTCATCAGGAAGTTCGTAGGGGTCCTTGGTTCTGAGAGTGCACAGATAAATGCAAAGATTGGGGGGTACAGCAGACTGCTGTTGGACGTACACATCAGGGCTGTTATATAGACAAATCCTGCAGTACCGCAGCCTAAACTGCCATTGGACAAGTTTCGTTGGTGCAAAACAGTTCTGCGACAGTTGTATAAGCCGTGAGACATATCAGAAAACAGGCTACATACTTGACAGTGGTTGTCAAAGACCAGGCTCGCATATCGTGGCTCTATCATATCGTCTGGTAATGGAGGTAAGTCTTTAACATTTTCGCGGGCACTTTTCCAGATGAAACTGGATTGACGCTGGAGAAGAAGGGTACGGAGGTCTTTGGTCGTTCGGCTCAAGCGAAGGAGATCAAGGGGCTCGAGATGTTGAAAGATCTAAGCCCAACATTGGTCATGCCGCCACAGAGGTCCGTCGGAGCTCACCTCAAAGAGGACATCAAGCGGAGTCTCAGCCACTTTTGTCAGGACTCCCTTTCGTCGACGCGTCGGGGGTTTCGATGACTTGTGATTCCCTGAATCCGAGTCAGCTCTGAGTTCAGACTTGGGCTTTTCAGTGCGCTGCTTCTTAGTCCTATGCTTGACTGGAGCTGGGACCGGCTCTGGACTGTCGTTATCTGCAGCAATTGTCTTCCTTACACGTCTCGAGTGCCTCGGTGAAATCATAACGAATGAAGTAGAAGCTAGCCTTTCGTTGTCGCGGTGGTGGTACCGATTCAAGGAGCAAAATCTCGGACTGACTCGTACACAACCACGTGACTTTGTCTGAATCGCCGGAACTCGCCAGTCTCTTAAATTTCTTTGTACAAGTCGCTCGCCGATATAAAGACTTTTGCGGCACGCTAGAGCCGGTCGTTTGAAGAGATTGTACTGCATCGGCCGCTTGTAGGAACTTACCAACAAGGTCAGACCCGACGTAGTATCGCAAAATGGCATAGCAAATATCTATTCCAGTCGCGTGCCCCGTTCTCTGTAGCTACCAATGTCTCGCGTGAAGGACATTTAGCATATAGTGCGTTTGTTCAAAAATTCTGCAGTTGTTTGCTTTTTATATTATTTCTTATGGGAAGCAAAAACGATCCTATGCGATATCTCTGGACCGTTACTGCAAGAAGTGTCTGGCGTGGAATCATTCGTTGCTGTGGATCCAACCCGAACTAGGTGAAGGGTTTTTTTGGAGGATCTTTGCTTGGTCGTGAATTCTGGAGGAACGTTCGAGGGGGCGGCGATTCGGGTGCTCGAGCGTTCCGATCGCATTGTATGAAGCACCTGGTGTCACAGACTTCAATAGCTCAGGGCTATTCTTCGAGCACTGATCTTGAAATCGTACAAAAATCGCTCTATCCTTGAAAGTAGAGCTTTACGAGAAAATAAGGAATGCGCTTAGGTGTGTATATTTCTTACGGCCTTCTTTGATACTAATCATGGTCGTGTCTAGGACAACAAGCGCAGGTCGACTTGCCACATACGGTGTTACCCTTGTGGGTTGGCCATCTACTATACCGATGGTTAATCCCTCCAACCTGAAGGCCGGCCAGAGCAGGGAGCTGACGCTTCTCGAAAACGGGACTATGAAACTTGTATGGATATACATTTCTCGAGAGCAAGATGGGGTGCAGCCATCGACGTCTAGTACGGAGGATGACCCCGACTCGTTTTCGTGGGCTCTCCAGTTCGATGACACTCTGTCGGTGAGGTCGTTTTACCCTAGTCCAAACGCTATTTACCATTCTTCCAAGGACCTGGATGCAGCTACAGAATCATCAGATGCCACGAAAAGACAGCCAGGAGATGTCTGGACGTTCACGATCTCCGGTTGTTTCAGGACCGAGAAAACGACCAAAGTTATTAGAACATGCGATGGAACCGGACTCGAGTTAAATAACACGCTGCATTCCTTGCCTGCTATTAGATTAGTTATCGCGTAGTAATGACCAGAAAAAGGCTAGTGGAGGCCAGTCACCGAGTAGAACCAATAGACTGGGTGTCATCAAATATCGCGGGCCGAGGCCAAGACCTTTTCTATCCCTGACCACCATGTTCTCCTCCATCTTTTCGTGAGTATCGAATATCGTACTCGCTGCATCTTCTAATATGCATCAGCACTTCGCCACCTGTTGACGCCAAGGCGCCCAATTTCCGTCCTGTGTCGGATGCTTTCAAGGAGGATGAGCTCTTTGGCGAACTGACCCCCAAGGACACAGAATGGGCCTGTGCTGGTGGATTCATCACAGAGACGCAGATATTCTACACGACGACTGAGGATGGCATTTCTCTTATGTGCCAAGTAATTCATTCTGTAGGGTGCGCGTCTGTCTCCTGCACGTTACCGTTCTGCGCTGATGTTGATTCAGTGTCTGGTATCCGACCATTCAGTTCACCTGCAAATGGCACAATCCAAAGACTGGCGAGACTATCTGGAAGTCTATCAACGTATCCAACTTCGTTACACCACCCCCAGGTCTTGATAAACGCTCCAGCAAGGCTGATCAGTTCTCCATCACCCACAAGGATGCCCCTGGCACCGACTTTCCAGAATCCTACCTCATCACCGCCAATCTTGCCACCGACCTCCAAATTGGCCTCGAGATCTCTCGTCCTGCCTCCGTTCCTGGTTGGAAACTAGGAAAAGGCGAGAAAGGAGGCTTTTCCTATTTCGGATCCAATCCTGCCAGTCCCGAAGGATATGTTGTCCATCGATTCTGGCCACGTTTCCGTGCGAATGGCCATTTTATTTACAAGGGGCAGGCTAATGTCGTCAAAGGCCCGGGCATGTTTGTGCATGCGATCCAGGGGATGCGGCCCGATCTTGTTGCATCCGCATGGAACTTTGCCAACTTTCAGAGTGATGAGCATGGTGGTGTATCCGCTATTCAGATGGAGTTTACGACAACAGACGCCTATGGAAAGCATAGATCTAGATCGGGGGGTGTTGTAGTCAATGTTGGTTCGCTAGTCGTTAACGGCCAGCTGGTCTGCGTGACGGGAGAGACCAAGTGGACGAAAGACGAATCGTCAGCTTCCAACATTGTATGCAGGGCTACTCATTTGAAGCATGCATTGGACAAGGATACGGGGTACAAGAGGCCTGGCGAACTCTTGTTTGAATGGGCGGGACCATCTGTCCTTCTCGGTCAATCAGGAAACTATTCGGCAAAACTATCAGTGGATGTGGGAGATGTGGAGAACCCCAAGGGTCTGATTGAAAAGGTCGATGTTATGGCGGAAATACCATATGTTATCAAGGCGGCAGTGAACTATGTTGCTGGCACGAAGCCTTACATCTACCAGGTGGGTATCTGTCTTTCCCTTCTGTCTACCATATCTGATATCTTTTATCAGTGGTTCAATCCTGGGAAGCTGACGATCACTGAACCTGGATCGGATAAACCGGTACAAGTTGATGGACTAATCTATACCGAGGCTACCTTCATTTCAAAGCAACATTGAATTTGTCTCCTTTACTCACTTATGGAGATTTCTCCCTGTTACATGGCATACAATACTTGAGTGTAATACAACTAGCAGCGATCCATAAAGATTTGATGCAGATCATAGCGGGTAACATAGAAATGTCAATTGCATGATATTTATTATAATATCATTCATCAAAATCTAAATTGGCAAATGAAAGCAAACTTTGGTTTGGCTGATATGATAGCACTTTTTCCTCTCTCAAAGCCTTCAAGTTGTTTGCAAATGCACTTCAGGATTTTTTTGTCCTGTTTGCATTGGTTGTAATGGCTGACTCCACTGGAATCTGAATAAGATGCTGGATAATTCTAAACACCCTCTCCCTCTTACCATTGTGACTAAGTACTCTCATCTGACAACTATTGCTGGTCATGTCTATTGTCATACCATTACTTCTGGCATCATTGCTTGTCTCTTTTATTCCTGCTGTCAGTAATCTGTTTATCATGACATCATTGTTTGTTGACCTTTATCTACATTTGAGATACCAATACCTTGTCAATGATATTGCCAAAAGCCTGCAATCAAGTTCAGATCATTAAATAGTACTACAGGCTCAGAAGAATGCCAGCTTGGCCACATATAATCAGGGTTTGCCATTCCAGAAGATGGTAGTGAGTATATTGAAGATTATTTTTGTCACAGAAAAAGGCAAGTTGGTCTCAGTGCTGTCTTATTTGTTGGAATCTGCAAGAGAATTTAAGCAATTCAGCATTCCAGCATCCTGAGTAAGAAAAGAATCTGAGGGAAATTACAGGAATTAGATAGAAATTACTAGAAAAGGTGTAGTCTAGTATAAATATGAGAAGTCAATGGGGAAACTCAGGAGTTTGTAATCTAAAGACTAAAGGTCTTATAAGCATGTATTCTGGATACAGTCCAAATCTCAATATTATCCTTGATAACAAATGTGTTAGACCTGCTTGACATATGATCCTATATATGTGATAAACTGACACTGTATTGTATTCATACAGTCATGTCAAAGTCCACTTCTTTGTGTATTTGGTGTGTGTCAAGGCTTTAGGATGGTTAAGCTTGAGAGAAGAGAAGTATAGAATAAACTTATAGCTCAAAGCTGGACTACTACAGCAAGAGCTATTCTACTTATGTACTGTCCAGGTTGTTGATAAATATAACTACTGTCTATTGTACTGCTCTGTGCTATACTGCTTGTTCTACCTGGTCATCAGAGAGTAGACAATGAGGTATTGTTCATAGGCAAAGTGACTGAGTACAATGGTGCTGTCTACCTGTTGTGATTATATAATCTTCCCACACCTGCAAGTAGATGCTCAAGATAAGATGGGTGCCTTGATAAGATAAAGAAATAAGGAAAAAATCATAACATCACCCTCCCATTAAGACCATTGTCCTGATGGATCAATTAATGGAAATTTCATAATCATGTATAGCATTGTCTATATTCATATTGCATTTATAGATCCACTGGTTGGATTCTGATCCATAGCCTTTCTATTTGACCAAGTAGTAGGCAACAGTGCAGCTGTCTCTGCCACATGCTTGAACTTTCTGCAATTTATGGTCAAAAATCTGTTCTACCTTGTAATGTTCTTCATCCTCAATCAGATTAGACTCTGGAGGAGGAGGGTTTTCCTGATTAGAAAAGCCAGGTGTGATATAAGGGGCAAGGAGTGTTTCATTGAAGACTAGGTGAACATGCCAGAAATCCAGTATTTTTAGGTGGTATGCAGAAGCATCAACTTTCATCAGCATCAGAAATGGTCCAGTGCATTTGTCAGCAAATTTATGTTTTGGATGGGAAAGGTGAAGGTTGATGGTGTCTAGCCAAACCTTGTCATTGATGGAATATTTGTGTGCTGGATGGTGATGTTTATCATATTGCACTTTTATAGTGGCAGTGGCTTTTTTGAAGGCAGTGTGTGTCTCAGTATGAATGGAAGTCATTAGATCTGCAAAGTTGGATGATGTGAGGGTCATAGTTCTGTGTCAGTTGATAATCATGGTATATGGATAACATCCATGATTAATGAAGAAGAGAGTCTTGCTGATTGCAGAATGAATGTGGTTATCATACTGAAATGCTGCTAAAGTAAGCTATTTGGTCTAATGTCTTGTCAATGGTTGATAAACATCCAAAGGTACTTTTTAATCTCTTGGTTAACACACTCTGTCTGCCTATTGGTTTGTGAGTGATAAGTGGTTGAGGCATTGCTTTGGATGTTAAGAAGGTGACAGAGATCATTTAGGAATTTTGACATGAATTGTGGGCCCCAGTCCAAAATGATGACTTGAGGCATTCTGTATTTCACATAGACTTTATCACATAGTATCTTTGCTCATCCTTTTGATGTTAATTTTGTTGAACATGTGATTGGAATGATTGCCTTAGAAAATCAGTTAATAATGATGATGATGGCATTATAGCTGTTGCAATTTGGCAGTCCAGTGACCATATCAACTGAGATGTGGGTCCAGAGCTCTCTAGAGACTTCATTCAGATGAAGTGGAGCAGCTCATGCTTGTATGCTTGACTTGGTCTGTTGACAAGTCTCACATCTCTTAATATACTTCTTGATGTTTTATCTCATTTTTGGCCACTAATACTCTCTTAGCATCAACTCCTTTATCTTTGCAATTCCTGGATGTCCTGCAGTGACATGGTCATGAGATATAGTGATAATCTCTTCTCAGAGCATGTGATCTCAGAGAATATAGAATTGATTGTCATAATAAATTAGGTCCTCTGATTTAGTCATGCCCTGTTCATGATTGATAGAGAGGGCAATATGTTAATCCCATGACTCCATTTGTTGTGCCATACTTTTGATCTACTCATGTATTTCCTTCTCTGTTGGCATTATTATGGCTCTGAAATGCTCTGGCTTCAAGAGCATTATCCTGCCATTGTCTTCTCTCTTTTAATCATGATCAGGCTGATGACTTAATAAGTCTGCCTTTTTGTTTGCTGTTTCCATCTTATGGTGTAGGATGTACTAGTACTGCAAGAGCTCAGTGACTCATCAAGTCTGTCATTGGTTGAGCTTCTGTAGTGATCAAAAGTAGTGTAAGTTTTGATGATCAGTCCAGATCTTAAAGGTGTGGATGGTGCTGATCAGGTAATGCCTCCATTCAGCAAGTGCAAGCATGATGATGAGTAGCTCCTTGTTATAAATCTTATATTGCATTCAGTAGTGGTGAGTGCCTTTGAGAAGAAGACAATGGGTCACTATTTTCTGTCCTGTTTCTATGAAAGTATAGCTCCTATCACTCCTTCACATGAATCAGCCTCAACTCTGAATCATCCCTCTTCTGTTGGTATTGCTAATACCATGTCTTTGGCTAACTACCTTTTCAGGTCTTTGAATACCAACTGCTGAGCTATTCCTCAGGACTGAGAGGTGTTCCCTGTGAGTTGCATCATAGAGTGGACAATCTTGCTGTAATCTCAGATAAATCAGCAATAGAAATTTGTAAATCTGAGGAATGATTGTAACTCCTTCTTCTTGGTCAGCATCAGCCACTCCATCACTTCTGCAACCTTGACTGGATCCATTTGAATGTTTCCTTCACTGATAATGACTCAAAGGTACTCAGTTTCTAGTACCTCAAACTTGCACTTCTTAGCTTTGAGGAAGAGTTTGTGCTTCCTCATCAACTCTAGTATCTGTCATACAAGTTGTCAATGTTCATTCTGATCTTTAGACATGATCAGAATGTTGTCCAGGTAAATAGTAATCTTCTCAGTTGATATGAGATTCTTGAAAATATCATTCATCATCTATTGAAAGGTGGCAGAGAAGTTTGTCAGTCTGAAAAATATGACTATGAGCTCAAAAAGCCCTTGGTTGGTTCAGAATGCTGCCTTCCATTCATCTCCCTCTTTGATCCAGACATTGTTATATTCTCATCATACATCTAACTTAGTGTAATATTTTGCCTCTCAGAGTTTATCCATCAACTCTGAGATCAAGGAAAGCAGATAGCAGTTCTTGATCATCATTTCATTTAGCTTTTGGTAGTTCTAAACTGGCCAGAGTTTACTATCCTTCTTTTTAACAAAGAAGAAGGAGGAGGCCATGAAGGACTTTGATGGTTGGATCCTTCCACTAAAAAGATTCTTATCCAGAAACTTGTCAAGTTTCTGTTGTTCCAGTGATATGCAGGCTACATGTCCAGCTCTATAATTTACAAATTCTGCATAATACACTAGAATATGCTAGTAACTGAGGATCATTAGCCAGTAGAGGACTATGGCTGAGGCTCTGAGCTGATAGTCATGCTAGTCACCAATACTAAGTCCAAATTTGGACTTTGTAAAAATAACATGGCCTAAAGATAAAAATCCTAAGTCAGGTTTGAACTTAGAAAAGTTTAGCACCACACCTTGGAAAATACTAAGTCCAAGTTGGACTTAAAAATGGTACCTCAAATGGGGCCAATTCTACATGCCACTAAGACAAGTATATTCTAAGACAGCTAGAGATATAATACCATAGCTGGTTGTGGAGTATTGAGTAGAGATAGCATCATCCAAGAGCAGTAAGAAGAGAGACTCAATGATCTATGGCTAGCACTGTGAGTTTTGACTCAAATGCCTAAGTCCAAATTTTCTAGATATCAGGTGATCTAAGAGACTTAGAATTGAGAGGAATAGAGTGGATAGAACCAGTTGACCGGGCCTGATTGATCAAGCTACTAAGAATAACTCAGAGGATTAAAACTTTGAGTAGACAGAAAGGAGTTAGGTACCCACAGGCACTGTAGGCTTAAAATAAAGCTGTGCAGTGGCCAGGTGGGTCTGGGCAAGCCTAGAGGAGTCCAGGAGTGCCGCCATTCCAGAATAATAGCATGATTCCGCTTTAAACAGGAGAAATATTATTTTGAATGCTTTATTTATAGATTCTGTACCTGTTGTTGGTGTATAAAAGAAGGGAATGAGGAGAAAATAGCAAGCAAGTGACCCACTCCCACATTCAGGCCTTCTAGCCCACTGTAGCTAGTCTCTGGAACAATGGATTTTGAGTTCTGCTTTGACTTAATGATTTATTTAAGTTGCTTTGTCACTTAGAGAGGATTGGATTGGAATAATAACTGTATTTTGGGTTTCAGATTAATTTGGGTTCCAAACTATAAGGGTTTTGGCATCAGAGTACAAGTTCTTCAGTTTTGAGGACTGCTAGCCAGCCAAGAGTGCAGCTAGTCAAGTCTAAGTGCTTGATAGACTTAGTATTTGGGTTTCAGAGTTTATTGGGTTTTGGAATATTCTAAGTTGATTTGGAGTGCAATTGTGCATTGGTTCTAAGTCCTAATTATACTTAAACATTGCTATAAACTACTCTCATGAGTATTGCATCTTTAAAAGCAAGATAGAGTTGAATAACTGTCTTTATAAACTGTTTCTTTGATTTTACTTAAGACTGCAAGAGTGCTTCTATCATACTCAAAACAACCAACCTCAACTGTATTTGGTGATTATGTATTGAGTGGTTAGGTGTTGGTGTTTGAGAGTTCATTCCTCATTCACTTCTCTTAGTCACTTAGCCATTACCAAGCATATCACCAGTTGCCCAAAGGAGTATATCTTGCAGTCTAGATTAGCATTGGCATTCAGGATGAGTTCAATCACATGATCTCAAAGTTTCAGCTCTGATAACTCATCAAAGTTCTCTTTGTCAAAGAGGTCTCAAAAATCTTATGCCTATTCTGGCATCATTTCTTTGAATGTCTTAGCCTTCTTTCTGGCATTTGCTTTGGCAGCTAGATTGTTAGCTTGATGTGTTGCTCAGATGTGGATTGCTTGGTTTAGGTTGACTGTGAGAATAGTGTCTTCTCCTTCCATCTCTTCATCCTATCAGACCTCCAGAACTTCATCTAATAGCTTGAAGGGAATTTTTTAGCAGTGGCATTGTACAAAGGTGATTCACCCTGTTTTTCAATTGATCAGTAGGTTATGCCATATGAGCCAATTGTGACTGAGAAAGATCTCTTTGGATCCTAAGTCAGTCACAGCTAGATTGATCTATTCTGTGTTATCTCTGATTGTCAATCAGAGTTTAACAAACTCTGTGATCAAATTGGCTTGGTTTTTGGTCTCATCAGCATTGTAAACAGAGATCAGACCTGCAGTGGCTTGAATTGATAGATTGTGCTTAGTGATGAAAGCATGATTGATAGAACTTCTGGTGCAGCCACTGTCGATCAGAACAGTGATAGTATGCATGAATCAGTTAGTTAGGGTCTTGATCTATACTTTTGTGGTCAGATCCCTCCCAGCAGCCTTCTGTTGTTGAATATACTTCTTGGGCCTCTTTAGCTCATCCAGCCACTCTAATGCTTAACTCTCTTATGCCCTTCTCATCTCTTTGATCATTTTATCAATCACTTCTTTAGCTTGAATCTTGTGTACCCAGTTTTTGAGCACAGCTCTTGCCTCAGCTTCATTTTTGGTGTCTCAGATGGCTTGCTAAGTCTATTTGGTTTCAAATGGTTTTAGCCAGCCATTGAGAGTCTCTTCTTCTGTTTGACCTATGGACAGTTGAGTTTTGGGTTTTTGTGATTTCTTCAGTGTGTTTAGAGCAACAAAATCAGATATATTCAAATGTGTGTGTAAATAAGTACTTACAGAGCTAGGATAAGTCTGACCAGCAGTATTCTGGAACACACCATTAAGTCCTTTAGCCAATTGAGTGGAATCACTCACTCATCAGTTCTATCTTTTGCCTTCTTGATTTTCATGTCCTTTCTATTTTTCTCAAGTCCATTGGCTTCTTTCTGCAGCTCAGCAATCTATGCTCATATATCTTCATGGATTTACTCTTTCTTTGAGCAATTCTATGATAGATGGCTCTTCTCTCTACAATTGAAGCACTTCCCTTCTTTTTTCAGCTGATCAATATCTATGGGCTTTTCTTGCCTGATATAAGTCATGCTGGTGGCAGTCTGCTTCACAGTATAGGAGGAGGTGAGAACTGAAGGGATGATATTAGTCTTAGCAGGAATCAGTTTGTTGTCCTTCTCTTGATGATTGAGTCTCCACTCATCCTGTTGATGGGCATTTTCTGCCTTCTGTTGGTGGCATTCTTTGTTCATCAGAGTGATCTACTTCTTCCACACTTTGTAGCTTTTCAGAATGTTGAAGCTGATGTCCAATATAATCTTGGTGTAGAAAAGTGGTACTTCCTTTTTTAGAGCTTCTACTAGTCATCTGTCTTTGCCAATGTCATCATTAACTCTGGCTAACTTGGTGAGCCATTTCAGCTCATCAAAGTACTTGCTGGCCATCTGATCTCTCAGGTGCAGTTTCTTCATCTTGTTCTTGTAAACTTCTTGAATGGTAGGATCAGTGAACTTGTTGTGAACTATCTGTTTAAAAGTGAGCCAAGATAGTAGTCAGTAATGCTTTTTGGTTGTTGAATATAGGTTTTAACTTTTCAGAGTCCACTAAGTTTTTGCCTTATCCTTGAAGTAGAAGGTGGCAAATGCAACTTAATAAATATTAATGGTGAGGTAGACAGAATAGACTTCAAAATATTGTTTGCAGTCAATAAAAAAGCAATTGATATTATCAAAAAGTCTCTTAAAGAGATGCAGTTTCTGTACTAAGTCTAGTTTACACTAAATAAGTATGATGTTAGTGGCAAGGGGCCTCATAGAGTTTGGGTATTTGTAAAAGAGAGAGTGTGTCTTGGATAGTCTAGGGAATAAATGAAGAGAGTGATCATCAGTGACAGGGCTCTCAATCATCTGGCCAGCTGGTTTTCTGACAATCCTTCTATTGACAATTGTAAAGCTTTGTTTTATGGCTTTAGAGTCATCTTCTTTGGTTTGGCTGCTTGGTCTGGCTTCATTGGCAGGAGGTTGTCCTTTTATCAGTCAGCTTCTCTTTAGCTTCCAGAGGTATTGAGTCAGGATTTCAGCATATAAGGTTTGGAGTCACTAGTGACATCAAGAGATTGTGATGGTGGTTCAGATGGATGGTATCATATAGATGGCTTGCTTCAGAGGGATGAGAGATGTATTTAGCATGAGTTGAACTTCATATCTGGATTTATAATCTGGAAGTTTGGCCAGGGGTCTTTGGGGTAGGCCTTATTGTAGAGAAAAATGGCTTGCTTAATTGTGGCATACTGTAAAATATCAATTTTTTCAATATCATCTGCTATTAAATACTTTTCTTCAAGCAGCATCATTCTCCAGCCTATATCTCAAGAGAGTTCCATGACTCTCTCCTGATACAATCTCTTAAATTCTCTCTCCTTTTTATGTTGTATTTCTTTTTTAAGCAATTCTTCATCTTCAGGTTTATAAAATCTCTTGAGCCAGTCAAAAGGTATCATGTTCCATTCATTCTTGCTATTCATCTTGCTGTCCTCTTCTGAGGAATCAACAGGCTAGTTGAAAATGGACAGAGGATAGAGCTTCAGTGTTATGAGAGAGCTGTCCTTCATGTCAACTAGTGCTGGGTCTAGCCTTATCAGAAGGCTGTGTTCAAGGTCAGTAAGTTCTGATCTCAGGACTTTCTTCACTGTTGCTGTTTTCTCTTCTTTGCTTCTCCAGATTATGATAATACTGGCAGAACTGCTTATAGAAAAAAGGATTGAGAAATAGAGCAGCAACTCAACTTTAGAGGAATTGCCAAAAGCTTCACTCACTGATCTGTATAGCAGAAGGTGGTTGGATTCTATAAATGGAGAGAGATGGATCAGAGTCATAGAGAAAGAGATTGTTGATAGAGGATACTGACTTGGTTCTGGACCAGCTTGATTATTAGATGGGAAGGTTGATGGCCTCTGTCTGGTTTCTAAACCATCAGAAATCATTAGAGTCTCAGGTGGCAGTTTCAAGATTGTGCTGCCAATGTTGGTACTTGGCATCATGCTGAGCAGTAAAGTATTCTTCTTTCTGGGCATGTATTCTTTCTACACTACTGGTCAAGTGGTGCTCTTTGAGGTCTACAATATCTGTGTAATACCACTCATTTGGATTCTCTGGCAGTCCAGCTTCTCTAGCTTAGTATCTTCTGCTGGCACTATTGGGATTAAAGTTACTGAGCTCTCCACTTCTGATACTAGAGTTAGAGAAACTTGTGGGACTCCTTTCAGAGGTCACATAGAGAGACTTGTAGCTGGAGCCTATAGCCATTTTGGTGGCATCAAAGGAGTCTCTAGTATAATCACTGATTCTATATTTAAAGGGGGCAGTGCAAGAGTCAGAAGATGGTTCCACAGCAAAGAAGTCATTGAGGAGATCCTCATCTTCATAGTCTGAGACTGAAGAGAAGTTCAGCAAGTTGCAAGAGAGGTCATTTCAGATAGAATGTCAGTAGGTTTCTGAGAGGTATTAGTACTCTTTTTATTCTGTTGGAAGAACTCTGTTATGATTTTTCCTTATTTTCTTTCTCTCTAATGGAATTAACCCCTATTTATGCTTAGTCAGGGCATCTAAACCAGCACTTATGACCATGGGATAGGCTTAGTCATCACAACAGCCCAATCAGCTATTGTCTTTTGATGCAACAGTATTGTCTGATGATGCATAACAATCCTATTGTAGATGGTAGTGACACTCAAGGACAATGAGCATAATTGCTAGCACCAACATAATAAGTAGGAGTATTTATAGAAGCACTACAACATGTATATAAGTAGGACAGCTCTCACTGATATAACCTCAGCTTTGAGCTAAAGTTTATTCATTGTTATTCTACTCTCAAGCTACTCTCTTGTGTCTTGAAGTACCCAGTTTATATAACACAATAAAGTGAACTCTAGCAGAAGTCTTGAATATAAAGGCATGCTAGTTTATTATGTGTTTTAGATCACATGTAGCTTGAGCCTAACAATTAGCTTGAAGCTTTGTTTTCTCTTTTCTCATGCACTATAGTGTGGAGGAAACTGAATGCCATCTATCAACTCATTAAATCCAAACTTCAATTATGAGTTTTTCAAACTCTTTGCCTCTATCATCAGAACATTGTTAAAATTATTAGTGATCATACAGCTGTGCCATGGATGCCGATCAATCACACCCTGAGCAGTTAGATACTATCAGGAGTTTCAGGACATCTGCCATATTTTATGAAACATCATATCTGATCTACCCCTCTATAATATTTCCAAATCTTGATGAGTGTCCCACCAGCCCACTGAATACCCTCTATCTGAAGCTGGGCCTAGCAGCTTGCATACAAGGAATATTCAGGAAGAAAAAAGACATAGATACCTCTCTCAACAACCAAACAGCAGAAACTGCAACCATCACATCACAGGATTCTAAAACCCATAGATCTTGCCTCTTATTTCTAACCATGAGGACAAAAACCTCTCTTCAAACTTCTTTAATGAGTCACTGTCCTCTGACTATTCCACTGCCACAAGAATCTGAGGGATTGCTGACCATGCTAGAGACTTCCTTGATGCTACTAGAGTAGCTTCAAGACTCCAAAATCTTTTATCACACACAAACAACTCCAGATATAACTTGCTCTATGCTATGTCAAGTGGAAGCCATGCCTCCTCAGTCCACTCCAACAATGGTAGCAGTCAGATAGAGATGCCAAGAGAGCAGGATAACATAGAGTGTCAAGAACTTGCAGCTCAAAATGCAATTATTCACTGGATATTTCTGGACTGGGACCTCTAAGTCTCTTTTAACTATGATGAAGCACTCTAATAGCAGGAGCAGCTATGAGAAGAGCAAGCCTGGAACAACTCCAAGCAAGTTTGAGAAGACCTTGCAGAGTATACCCAGATGGAGGCTCAGCATGAGCATGAAGAAAGAGAGTATGACAGGCAGAGATGCTAGCAGCAGCAAGAGGCAAAGGTGGCCTGACTGAGGAGTGGATCTCTGGGCTGGTACAGTCTCTGATCCAAGCTCTCAACCCCTATCTTCAGAGAGCCTAGTACAACCAACAGTGATCTTTAGATGGAGTCTTACAGCCCCATCACCTCCAGTGAAGTTGACAGAAAGAGAAATAGTGATAGGATCTTCTATTCTTTTTGATGAACTATCAGCCCTGAGACCCTTAAATATTCTCCTTTCCAATATACTTCCAGTGCAGATATCACTCATGGGGATGACAAGTCTATCTTCAATCTCTATAGGCTATGAGTATCTCTCAATGCCCATATCTCTGGCCACACCCTCTGAAGATTTCTCAGAAATCAAGTTGCTTAACAATTCCTCAACAAGAAGTTTTATAGAAACTTCTGAGTCTATAGTGAAGACTTGGAGGCAGTGCAAGTATATGGCAGCAATAGATACAATGTCAAGATTAGAGCCAGTCTCTGAGCAGGCCTCTCCTCTATTCTTGTCTCTCTCAGCCCTGAAGCTGGGCTCAGCATTCAGCCTCAGCAACTCTCCCACAATAATCAAACCTTCTGTAGAGAGCATCTTCAACCAACCCATCAGTTTTCCTCTCAAGGAGAACAATAAAGGTGATGGAAATGAGAATAATGAGGAGACAGAGAGTAGTGAGAGCTTTTATAGGCTTGAGGACTTCATAAAGTATGCCAAAGAGAACACAGACAAAGAAGTATTACAGGAGGAGATTCAAAAAGTATGGATCTGTTAGACCCAAGCATCATGTGAGTAGGACCACATAGTAAATGGTTGTCCCTTCGCACTTTGAGGGATCAGCCGAGTTCACAGAGATGACCTTTAGCTCATCAGTGACTCAAGGTCTTGTTAGACTCGAGATAGAATGGTAGTTGTAAACTTTAGTTTGAGACTAGGGTTTCGACTTGTTGGTCATCTCCTTTAAATACTGTACAAGTCTGGCTAATAATACTATGTGACTATTATAGATTTCTCTGTCCATTGTGCTCTTTGTCCTTGAGCATTGCTACCATACATAAAGGGTGTTGTCAGTGATTGCTGTTGGTTTCTGGAAGATAATTGACAATCAACATATTGTGCTGACTAAGTCACATCTTATGCTCCTAAGCATCAGATTAGGTATTCTGACTAAGCATAAAATAAGGAAACAAAGGAAAAATTATAACATTACCCCCTCATTAAGACCATCATCCTGATAGTTTAGTTTAGAGATAATTCATAATCATATATGACAGTGTCTGCATTCATGTATTTTTTGTTAACCTATTGATTTGATTTAGGTCTGTATCCCTTCCAGCTGATGAGATAGTCTACTGTTGATGTCATTTCACCCCCTCTTGCTTTGATTTTTCATAGTTTGTGATTAAGGATTTGATCGATTTCATAATATTCTTCATCATTGATGAGGTCTGAGAGTGGGAGTGGAGGGCATTCCTGATTTGGAAAGGCAGGTGCGATGTAAGGGGATAGGAGTGTTTTATTGAAGATGTTATGTACTTTTCAGGTGATTGGAAGTCAGAGTTTATAGGCCCCTTTTTCCACTTTGCTGATGATTGGGAATGGGCTCATTTGCTTGTCAGATAGTTTTCATTTAGGGCATGGAAGATGAAGATTTGTGATGTCAAGCCAGACCTTGTCACTGGCGATATACATGTGGGCTGGTCAGCGATGCTTGTCATACTGGGATTTCATCGTGGCAGCAGCTTTCTCAAGGACAATTTTGGTTTCAGTATGTATTTTGGTCATTGCAGTTGTAAAGTCTGTTGAGGCTGGGGTTGTAATGCAGTGCCATTTGGTTTGGGTTATATTGGGGTGTCGACCATGATTTACAAAAAATAGTGTTTTTTCCATCATCAAGTAGACTCAGTTATTGTGTTGGAATGCTGCAAGAGCAAGCCATTCGACCTAATCATCCTGCTGATAGTTAATGAACAGTTGGAGGTACTTTTTGACTTCCTGGTTTGCTTATTCTGTTTGCCCATCTGTCTGAGGATGGTATGCCATTGAGGCATTTCATGTAATGTTTAGGAGGCAGTAGAGATCATCGAGGAATTTGGAGACAAATTAAGGACCCCTGTCAGAGATGATGATTTGAGGCATTCCATGTTTAGCATAGATCTCATCACATAAGATCTTCACCCATTCTTTGAAAGTCAATTTAGTAGAGCACATGATAGGGATTATCACTTTAGAGAACCAATCAATGATGACTAAGATGGCATCATAACCATCACATTCAGGTAGTCCTGTGATCATGTCTACCGAGATGTGGGTCCATAGGACTGATGGAATCTTGTTTGGATGAAGGGGCACAGCTCAGACTTGCATGGATGATTTCCCCCTTTGGCATACTTCACATGCCTTGATGTATGTGATAACATCATTTTCCATTTTCAGCCACCAGTATTTGCACAAAATGAGTTCCTTTGTTTTGGCAATACTGGAATGACTGGCAGTTGCATGGTCATGATGCACAGCTATGATCTCCCTCTGCAAGGCTCAGTCTCAGGGTATGTAGATACATCTATCATATCAGATAAGTCCACCTTCTTTTGTTAGCCCTCTCTTATGATTAAGTGAAGGGGTGATCTTTTGATCCCATTTATAGCTGTCCTGAGTTGTGCTTTTGATCCTTTCATGGATTTTTTCCTTGGTGGGCATTATCATGGCTCTAAAGTGCTTGGGCCATAATAGCATTACTCCCATGTTGTCTGACCCCCCCTGATTGTGATCCCCATATTGAGACAAGAGATCAGCCTTTTTGTTTGCTACTCCAGCCTTGTGATGGAGGGTATATTGGTATTGGCTAAGCTCTATGACCCACTGGGCTTGTCATCAATTCAGTTTTTGAGGTTGATAGAAATATCTGAGATTTTGGTGGTCTGTCCAGATCTCAAATATTTCTGAGGCCCCAATGAGATAATGCCGCTATTCTTCTAAGGTGAGCATTATTGCAAGTAGCTCCTTGTCATATATTTCATAATTTCTCTCTGTAGTTGTAAGTGCTTTGGAGAGGAATGCAACCAGGTGCCATTTTCTGCTTTGTTCTTGAGAAAAAACCACTCCAAGTGCTTCCTCATTCGAGTCTGCTTTGACTTGGAATTTTCCTTCCTGTGATGGTATGGCAAGTACAACATCTTCAGCTAGTTGTTGCTTCAGGCTGTTGAATGCAGATTGCTGGGCATTTCCCCATGTCCAGGGGGCATTACTGGTGAGCTGGGTCATCAGCTGAACTATTTTACTATAGTCCCAAATGAACTGCCAATAGAAGTTGGTAAATCCAAGGAAAGATTGTAGCTCTTTCTTTTTCTCTGGTTCAGGCCATTCTGTCACCCCTGCCACCTTGATGAGGTCCATTTGAATACTTCCTTCACTGATAATGACCCCGAGATATTCTGTTTTGAGAACTTTGAACTCACATTTCTTGGCTTTGAGGAATAGTTTGTGTTTCTGCATTAGGGCCAATATCTGACGGATCAGATTCCGGTGTTCCTCCTTTGTTTGTGATATGATCAAGATGTCATCCAGATAAATAGTGACCTTCCCTGTGGTGATGAGATCTTTGAATATGTCATTCATCATCCACTGGAAAGTGGCAGGAGAGTTGGTCAATCCAAAGAACATGATAATTAGTTCAAACAGACCATGGTTGATCCTAAAGGTGGCTTTCCATTCGTCTCTCTTCTTTATCCAGATATTATTGTACCCCCATCAGACATCAAGTTTGGTATAGTATTTAGCACCTCAGAGTTTATCCATTAACTCCGAGATCAGGAGAAGGGGGTATCGGTTTTTAATAGTCATGTCGTTTAGCTTCTGGTAGTCTTGTACTGGCTGGAGCTTTCCATCCTTCTTCTTGATGAAGAAGAATGGCGATGCCATGGGAGACTTCAAGGGTTGAATTTGTCTGTTGAACAGGTTTTCATCGAGAAATTTGTCCAGTTTCTGTTGCTCTAGGTTATTGAGGAGATAAGTTTTACAGTTCAGGTTGGCGCTGGCATTTGGAATTAATTCGATTGCATGATCTCATGGTTTGGGGTCTAGGAGTTCATCAAAACTTTCTTTCTCGAAAAGATCTCAATAGTCTCTTGCCTATTCCAGTACCATTTCTTCAAACATCCTCTTGACTTTCCTCTTATTTGCCTTTGCTGCCAGATTGTTGGCATGGTGGACTGCCTGTATATGGATCCCTCTTTGTAGGTCCATAGTGAGGATCATTTCTCCATCTTCCATCTCTTCATCCCATTTATCTTCTGGGTCCTCATCTGATAGTTCAAATGGGATTTTGCAGCAATGGCATTGAGCAAAGATAACTTGCCTGGTTTTCCAGTTTATTAGTGGATTGTGCCATATGAGCCAGTCATAGCCTAAAAAGATTTTCTTGGTCCCTAGATCAGTCACCACTAGATCGATTCATTCTGAGTGATCCCTGATTGTGAGTTGGATCTCAACAAACTTGGTAATCGATCCAGTCTGGTTCTTGGTTCCATCAGCATTATATACAGAGATGAGGGCTGCAGTTGCCCATGTCAGGAGCTGATGCTTATCGACGAAAGCTCAGTTTATAGAGCTCCTTGTGCATTCACTGTTGATTAGGGCAGTCACAGAATGTAGGGCTCATGATGTCAAAGTTTCAATCTGAGCTTTAGTTGTTAGGTCTCGTCCAGGGGTTTTGGAGTGACAGATGAATTTTCAGGGCCCATGCAGCTCGTCAAGCCATTCGAGAGCCTGGTGTTGCTCTACCTGCTTGATCCCTCCTATAACTTTGCCTGTTGCTTCCTTGGTCCTAGTTCAGTGTACCCAGGTTTTTAGTATGGTGGTTGCTGCTTTCTCCATCCCTGCTTCTCTGATGGCTCTCCAGGTCTATTCAGTATCAAATGGTTTGAGCCAGATTGTGGGGCTCACTGCCCCTGTTCAGCCTATAGGTGTTTGAGTTTTACTTTGCGATTCATTGGTGTGTGCAGTGGTCGATCAGGGTATATTCAAATATGTACATATTAGTGATATTTTTGTGACTATGAAAGTACCATGAGTCTGGCTAGCAGCTGCATAGGGCACACCTTGGGTTCTTTGGGCCAGTTCAGTGGAATCGCTCACTGGCCAGCCAGCTCTTTTACCTCCTCCACCTTTGTTTTCTTGCCAAGCTCTTCTTCTTCTTTTTGTAGCTTGGCGATCTGAGCTCGTATGTCTTCACAGGTGCCCTTCTTTTTTGGACAGTCTTTGGCCATATGCCCTTTCTGCCTGCAATTGAAGTATTTGCCCTCCTTCTTCATTCGATCTATGTCCATCGGCTTTCCTGCTCTGGTAAATGTAGTGCCTGTCCCTGTCTTCTGACTTCTATAGGACAAAGTTGAGAGAGTCTCCAGTGATTTCCCAGCAGTTTGCCCCGTCTTGTTCAGGGTTAGCAGGGTCGGCTTCCTGTAGTCTTATAACATCGATGATTCTGCTTTCTGCCTTTGTCATTCTTTATACATTTCAATGATTCTCCTCTTTCACTCGTCATACCTGACCAGCATCAACATTTTGATGCCCATAGCAGAGATCATCATGAGGTAAGAAGAGAGAACTCCTCTTTTGAGGGCTTCAACCATTTGTCCATTGTTGGCTATATCTTCTCATATTTCTGCTAGTTTGGTGAGCCTTTCCAGCTTGTTGAAGTAGTCCATTGCCATCTTATCCCTCATCTTGTACTCCTTGATCTTCTGCTTATATACTTTCTGCACCACTATGTCAACGAATTTGTTGTTGAGCATTTGTTTAAACACCAGCCACAAGGGATATCAGTAATGGTTCCTCATGGTAGACTGGAAGTTTGGGGCGATGAGAATCCACCAAGTTTTAGCTTTGTCTTCTAGATAGGAGGTGGCAAAGATGACTTTGTTCATGTCAGATCCTAGGTATCTGATATACACCTTGAAGTACTGTTCACAGTTTATAAGGAATCTGTCGATGTCATTGGAGACCCCTTTGAAGGGTCAGGGTTTTCAGAGTAGATTGGGATGACACTGAAGAATATTGGCATTTTCTAGTAGTGGTCCCATTGGGTTGGGCCATCCATCGAATGGTGGCTGCTGCCATTTGGTGGATGGTTCAGAGAAGGAATAGAGGGAGTGGTCATCAGCTACTGAGCTCCCCTTTGGTTCTTCTATCCAAATGATAACCCTGTCTCGGATTGTAAATCTGAGTTGGATGGCCTTGAGGTTGTCTCTTATGGGCTCTTTTCCTGTTCTGCTGGTTTTGGCCTGATCAGGAGGTGGCTGGCCTCCCAAGAGTCAGCTTCCATAGCCCATCCAAGGGTTTGGATGTCTGAAGGTTGGTTATACTTGGCTTTTGACAAGCCGAGTTGCTGTGGTTCATACCAAATAGCTGGAGCTCCCAAGGGTACTTTTTGCTGATGGGGCCTGGTATACTGCTCGCCTCAGCATGACAGAGGGGGGGGTCTTCAGCATTGGTTGTATGCTAGGGGTGACCTGGTAAGCTGGTGTTCAGCCGACCAGATACTCGGGGTGCCTTTGGTTATATTGCTGGGCAGCATAGTCTGTTGCCACTCATCTCAGGATTTCTGTTTGTTTGTTAGTGTCTGAACATAAATATAATTGCCCCATTGTCGACACTATCCAGGCATTGTCATGTCATAAAAAATTTACCCCTTGTAGGTAGTACTCCTGGTACTTCTGTGTTCTTTCTTTCTGCACTAACCTTTCTACTTCTTCTTCATTGGTCTCTTCTTGCAGGTCATAGGGCAGTCTCCTGAGAGGCTCACTGCTCTCCATCTCTTCTTCCTCATCCTCGTCATCCTCCTTGAGGAGAGAATTGACAGGCTGGTCATAAAAACTCTTGGCCTCTCTTTGCTGTATTGTCATTACACTGCCTTGACTGAGAGCTTGGTCCAGTGGCTGAAGAATCTGGTGGATAGTTGTAGATGGGGGCTGGCTGACTGCTGATATCAGAGTCATAGTGGTTCCTGCCAGTTGCTCTCGCCACCTTCACTTGCTCATGATAGAGGCAGATATTCTGCTGATAGTTGTTGTTGTCAGCAAGTTGTCTGATCACTCTGCTTCCAAGAAACCCTCAGAGGGCCCAGGCAGGGATATGGGCATTTTCAGGGACTCAAAGCCCATAGTGTCTGAGGACGGACTTATCGCTGTCAAACCTGATATCAGTGCTGGGTGTTCTTCAGGAAGGGAGATATTGAAGAGTTGGAGGACAGAGGAGGAGGATCCTGCTGTACTTTCTTCCACTGTGTGGGTCTCTCCTTGATATCGGTCCTTGCTCCAGATGCTAGTTCCGGAGCTTGGTTTCTGAAAGATGGGGGTTGAGAGAGAGAGGTCAGCTCATACTGGTGCAAGTATGCTTGCGACCTCAGGTCATAGTCTGTACCAGTTGGAGACGTTAGCTCAGACCAGTCTCTCTCTCTCTGTTTCATACTGGTGGTCTCTGTTCTGCTTGTTATACTGGGTGGCCTCTCTTCTTTGCTCCTCTTTCTCACAGTGGTTTGTATACTCATCATATACTGGCTGTGGCTCATCCTGCTGTCTACGCTCTTCTTGTTGGATGGCATCATCATAGTTGAAGGGAATGGTAAAGTCTCAGGTTGGGAAGTACCTTTATACTGTTTCTTCCCATACTCATCATTGTTCTGGGGATTCTCTCCCATCCTCGAGTTGGCTTGAGTAGGGGCAGGAGAGTCATGAGGCTGGCAGCTAAGAGTTGAGAGTCGGGATCGCTGAGCCATTCTAGGGGCATCGAGAGAGTCCCTGGCATGGTCAGCAATCCCATGGGTTTAGGAGGTGGAAGAGGGGTCAGAGGAGGGAGACTGTTCAAAGAAGTTCTCCAGGAGGTCCTGGTCCTTGCCATAGAGGACCACATCTGATACAAAGATCCTGCTGTCTCTTGGGAGGTGAGGCTGTTGGTCTTCAGATCAGGAAGAGTGTTGTCTTCTCATTTCTTCTTGACCATCCCTCTGATGCATGCCACTAGGCCTGGCTTCTGGGGGCTGATAGATTGTTCATTGAGATTTGAAGATGTCATGTAGAGGGAGATCTGAGGTTACATTTCGTAGGATACATTGAATATTCTGAAACTCCTGGTAGTGTCTAATTGTCCAAGCAGTAATGGAATGGCATCTCCAGCACAGCTGGATGATCACCAATAAGCCAATCAGTGTTCCAATGATAGAAGCCAAGAGTTCAAAGAACTCATGATCAAAATTCAGGTTGTTATTGTTGGATGAGGGCATTTGGTTTCTCAGCACAATTGAGCTTGAGAAAGGGAATGAGAAAGTCTTGAACTAATTGTTAGGCCCAAGCATCACATGAATAGGATCACATGGTAAATGGTTGTCCCTTCACACTTTGAGAGATCAGCCAAGTTCATGGAGATGGTCTTTAGCTCATCAGTAACTCAAGGTCTTGTTAGACTTGAGATAGAATGGTAGTTGTAAACTTTAGTTCGAGACTGAGGTTTCGACTTGTTGGTCATCCCCTTTAAATACTGTACAAGTCTGGCTAATAATACTATATGACTATTGTGGATTTCTCTGTCCATTGTGCTCTTTGTCTTTGAGTGTCGCTACTATACATAAAGGGTGTTGTCAGTGGTCACTGTTGGTTTCCAGGAGATGATTGACAATTGACATATTGTGCTGACTAAATCACATCTTGTGCTCTTAAGTGCCAGATTAGGTATCCTGACTAAGCATAAAATAGGGGAACAAAGGAAAAATTATAACAGGATCAGAGAGTATCAGAATCTGTACCAGATAGAGATAATGTTTTTATGGTGTGATATCAAATAGTTGGCATTGCAAATAGGGATTTTATATATTAACACAGAACCAGATAAGTGGCAGAATATTTTACAACATTCTACCACCAAATATGCTATTCAGACATACAGTGCTAGACATCTCAAAGATCAGCTCCACAAGCTGCTCAAATATAAGTCAAAGTTTGACATCTGACTAATGCTATAGTCACTACCTATCACACTGAAAAGAGCTATCTATATGGTATCTTTAGTGTAGAGTCAATATTTATACTCTATACCTTTAGTCTAATCCTCAGCAACTTGGCTCTCTCATTCTAGATCTATACCAACATCTTGGCCAACTAGCCCCCAAAACCTGTGGACTGGAAAAGATAGCTGACTTCTTGGTGCTCAGCCACTGCTAGATGAAGCCACAGGAAGCAGGACCAGAAAAGAGCCAGTCTATAATGATCCCAAAGCAGTCTGCTTAGAGTTTACCATATAAGATGGGGTAATCATACAAAAAGAAGCTGTATCTCAGAGAAGCCTCATCACCAATGATAGATTCCTTCACTCTTTCTCTAGACCACCAACTGACTGGAATTGCCCACCCTTCAATGAGTGGCCTAATCTGGTGAGACTATTATCCAAAAATGTGATTATCCTCCAATGTCACTCTGACCTCCTTCACAAGCTCTGACTATTTAAAGGGGCCTCTGATGACATCGACTGATTCCTCATAGACTGCAAGCAGTATTTTGAAGTGTACACAGTCTATTTAGAAACAGATATGAACCACATCACTTTCACTTCCTCATATATAGAAGATAAAGCAAAAACATAGTGGATCTTAATCTCTTCAAACTTTTGATCAACTATAAGGCAGCATTACTGATATCTCTCATAGCTAGTGTTTAAACAAATGTTGAATGACAAATTCATTGATCTAGCAGTTCAGGAGGTACATAAGCAAAAAATCAAAGAATAGAAAATGAGAGACAAAGCAGCCACAGATTACTTCAACAAGCTGGAGTGGTTTGCCAAACTTGCTGGAGTATGAGACAATGTTGCAGATGATGGAAGAATGATTGAGGCTCTCAAGAGAGGATTCTCACTCTTGTATATCACCATAATCTCAGCCATCAGAAAGTTCATCCTGAAGAGCTACAATGAATGGAAGGAATGGATCATTGAGATATACAAGGAGTGATAGTGGCAGAAGGTGGAACAGTTCACTCTACAGGACTACTAAAAACCAAACCAACCTTCTGGTTTCAAAGGAAGTAATATGCCTAATACTGTCAAATCAGGATCATCAATAGCTAGCACCTCATATGGTATACAGAAGACAAACAGGAACAATATACATGGAAGCCCATAGATATTAATCAATTAAAGAAGAAAGACAAATGCTTCAACTGTGGCTAGATAGGCCACATGTCAAAGAATTGCTCAAACAAAAAACAGACTCATGAAGATATATGGACACAGATCACTGAGCTGCAAAAGAAAGCAAAAGAACTTGGTGCTGAAACAAAGATTGAAGAAGTGAAAGACAGAGCTGACTAGTGAGCAATTTCACTGGATCAGCCAAGAAACCTTATAGTGTATAACCAACAGCTGCTAGATGGACTAATAGTACTTCTGTAGCTATCACTATGCCTAAATTATATGTGCATTCAAGTATACTCAAATTAATTTCTATTTTGCACACTAAAGAATTGCTGAAGGAAAAACCTCAACTGCTCATGGGCCAAACAGGGGGAGAGATCCCCACTAAATGGCTCAAGCTATTCAACACCAAATGAACTTAGAGAGCCATCAAGGAAGCTGAAATAGAGGAAGCAGCAAAAGTAGTACTCAAAAATTAGATATATAAGATCTGAGCTAAAGAGATCATCAATGAGATGATCAAAGAAATAAGGAAGACAGAATGATGCTGTGCCTTAGAATGGCTTGATGAGCTAAAAGGGCTGTAGAGATATGTTTGAAGAACCAAAGCCATTGGAAGGGATCTAGTGATGAAAGCCCAGATTGAGACCTTCACCAATCAAACCACCTATATAGTAACTATACTAGTTGACAGTGGCTGTATAGGCAGCTCAATCAACCACACTTTCATCAGCAAGCACAATCTTCTGACAAGGGCCACTGTGGTGCCCATACCTGTCTATAACAATAATGGTGCAAAGAATCAAGCTAGCTCAATAACTGAATTCATCAAACTCTGACTCACTATCAGAGATCACTCTAAATGGATTGACCTAGCTGTCACAGATCTCAGAACAAAAGAAGTGTTCCTCAGTCATGACTGGCTGATTCACCACAATCTACTGATCAATTGGAAAACTGAGAAAATCACTCTTGCATAGTGCAAATGCCAAAAAATTCCATTTGAATTGCCAGATGAGGATCCTGAAGACCAGTGGGATGAAGAGATAGAGGACAGAGAAACAATTCTCATCATAAATATTAAGCAGGCTCTGCACCTAAGAATGGTGCATCATGTCAATGATCTAACAGCCAAAATGGCTGCAGGGAAGGAAGAGAAAATGTTTGAAGAGATAGTACCCAAGTGGGTATGAGATTACAAGGACCTCTTTGAAAAGAAAAGTTTTGATGAGCTTCCAGAGCCCAAGCTATGGAATCATGCCATTAAGCTAGTTCTCAATGCCAATGCCAATCTAGACTGTAAAATATATCTATTTGAGAATCATAAGCAGCAAGAGCTCAACAAATTCCTGAACAAAAATATGTCCAGCAGAAGAATCTGACCATTCAAATCACCTATGGCCTCCCCATTCTTCTATGTCAAAAAGAAGGATGGTAAACTCCAACTGGTCCAGGATTACTGAAAGCTAAACAAGATGATGATCAAAAATTATTATCTCCTTCCATTAATTTTGAAACTAATGGACAAACTTTGGAGAGCTAAGTATTATACTAAGCTGGATATTCATTGAGGATATAACAATATCTGAATCAAAGAGGGCAGCAAATGAAAGACCATCTTCCAAACAAACAGAGGACTGTTCAAGCCAACAGTGATGTTTTTTGGATTGACTAACTCACTAGCCACCTTCCAGTGGATGATGAACAATATCTTTAAAGATCTCATTACCACTGGAAAAATGACCATTTATCTCAATGACATCCTGATCATGTCAAAAACAAAGGAGGAATACCATATACTAATATAACAGATACTGGTCCTGATAAGAAAACACAAACTATTCCTCAAAGCAGAGAAATGCAAATTCAAAGTGCTGGAGACAGAGTATCTCAGAGTAATTATCAGTGAAGGAAGCATCTGCATAGACCCCATCAAAGTAGCTGGGGTCACAGAATGGCCAAAAACCCACAAAGAAAAAGGAACTCCAGTTGTTTCTGAGGTTCACAAACTTCTACCACTGCTTCATCTAGGACTATAGCAAAGTAGTTTGATTAATGATGCAACTAACCAGTAGTGCCTCCTAGGCCTGGAGACAATTGCAACAGACAGCTTTTAATGACCTGAAGCAATAACTAGCAGAGGATGTGATACTTGCTATTTCAAATTAGGATGGCAAGTTCTAAGTAGAAGCTGACTTGAGTGAGGGAGCTATTGGTGCTGTTCTGTCTCAGAAGCAAGAAGGGAGATGGTAGCCAATGGCTTTTCTCTCTAAAGCTCTAACAGTGACTGAGTGAAATTATAAGATATATAACAGAGAGTTACTGACTATAATGCTCACCCTAGAGGAATGGTGATATTATCTCATCAGTGCTGCTGAAACTTTTAAAATCTGAATGGACCACCAGAATCTCTAGTATTTCTGACAACCACAAAAACTAAACCAGCAACAAGCCTGATAGATGATGAAGCTGAGCTAGTATATCTACACTCTGCATCATAAGATAGGAATAGCAAACAAGAAGGCTGACCTCCTTAGTCAACAAGCTGACCATGATCAAGGGGGGCATAACAATGAAGAAGTCATGTTGCTAAAACCTGAGCATTTCTGAGCCATGATAATGCTGATAGAAGAGGAGATCCATGAATGAATCAAGAGCATAACCAGAGATATCAGCAAATGGAACTAATGCATGGCCCCATCTCTGAACCATGAATGAGAAATAATAAAGAAAGGAGGGCTGATCTACTATAATAGGTAGATCTATATTTTATGAGACCAGAGACTCCAAGGTGAGATCATTGCCACATGTCATGATCATACCATAAGAGGATATCTGGAAATCACAAAAACCAAAGAATTGATTCTATATGAATACTGATGGCTAAAAATAGGATAGAACATTGAATGCTATATAAAAGGGTGCAAAGCTTGTCAAAGAGAAAAATCCACAACCTAAGCCTGAATCACACCTCTACACCCCAATGAGATCTCTCAATCACTTTGGACCCATATCTTGGTGGATATGATCACCAAATTGTCTGACTGCAATAGCTATGATGCAATCATCATTATTGTCAACAGGTTCTTAAAAGCAATTATTCCAGTTGCATGCTCAATAGAATTAACATCTAAAGGATGGATAAAGATCTTACATGATGAGATCTATGTTAAATATAGAATACCCTAGACTATCATCTCTAATCGAGGATCACAATTTATATCTAAATTCCTAGATGACTTATACAAACTCTTTAATATTTGCTGAAATACCTCCACAGCATACCATTCTCAAACCAATAGACAAATAGAGCAGGTCAATTAGGAGATTGAGAAGTATCTCCACCTGTTTATAAATTACTGATAGAATGACTGTGTTAGACTCAAGTATCACATGAACAGAAACACATAATAAATAGTAGTCACCTCACACTTCAGGTGATCAACTGAGTTCACTGATGCATATTCTGATTGGTGTGTCATAAGGTCTTTGAGATTGACTCAAGTATAGAATAGTGTGAAAATAAACTTTAGCTCAAAGCTGAGGATTACCAGCAAGAGTGAGCCTCCTTAAATACTGTATAAGTTCACTAATTATACTGCTACCTATTGTGTGCTGTTATCTATTTGTGCTCTTTGTCCTTGGGCATCATTACCATACATAAAAGGGGAATTGTGCATTGCTAGGCAATACTGTTGTATCAAAAGACAATGACTGACTCATCCTAGTTGTGATGACTAAGCTTTGTCCTATAGTCTTAAGCACTTGTTTTAGCACTCTGACTAAGCATAAATAGGGGTTAAACCAAGAGAAAAATAGAAAAATCATAACATTACTCTCTCTTTAAGACCATTATCCCAATACAGTTGACTATCTTATAATGCATATGGTTGGGAGACATCAAAACCATATGCATTTATAGATTTATGCAGAACCAAAATAGCATGTGATGTGACATGTGACTTTATATGACAATATTGTCATTGCCTCAAAATGCTATCAGTGGCTTTTAGGTCAGCTTTCCATGTATCTTCTTGAATAATGTCCCTCTCAACTTCCTTAGCTGTGATACTAATCCACTCTGGTCACCTTGTAAAACACAAAATGCCTCCAGCTTTTGAATAAGCTTAAATCCTTCTCTTATAGTTATCAAAGTCTGTTCTTCCTCACTCTCCTCTTCCTCTTCTTCCTCTTCATCATCATCAATGACAGTTATTTCCCCATTTTTTACTGCAATATCATGCTTGACAGCAGCAACAATCTCATCTGTTAGTATCACCTCAAGATCTTCAGTATACTCTTCTGCAATAGAGTTAACTATCTCTTCAATGGTTGAAATGGGATCAAACATGCAATTTCATTGTTTCAATTTGACAAGATAGTCCTTCAATATTATCTCTGCTGTCTGAAGCTGTTGAATGGAGGCAATTTGGGTGAAAGATGTGTTCATTTTTGACTGTGACAAAGAAGCCAACTGATTGACTGCCTCCAGTGCTTTACCAACATCATTCTCTGCATTCATAACAGCTATAAGAGCAGGATGCCAGTCAGCATCAGCATATTGGTTTCTAAGCAGATTCTGCAATGCCTGTTCGATCTCTGGAAGTGTGTATTTGTTTGTTGAGGCAAAGTCATAAACAAGGTTCCATGCAGACTTGAGAAGTAAGGCATCTTGGAAATCATTGGATAGTGTGATAGACTGTAACTCAGATACATTGTCAGGCATTATACCAGTGTGTTTCCAGCAGTTTGCTATCGTTTCACTGCTGACATTTGCCCAAGCATCACAAGTGATAGTCATAGCTTCAAGGAGATCAAGCTTGAAGATCTCAGACTCTCCAAGATCATCAAAATCAAGTGCACAGATACACATGGCATTCTGATAATGTGCCTTGAAGCAGCAGATAATACCAGCATCTAGCAGCTGAATATATAGAGTCATATTGGGCTCAAAAAACTTCAGCTTTGTGTTATAGGGTGTATAAGTGATGGAATGCCCTCAAAAGTTGTCCAAAGTCAGCAGAACCTGCTGCATCTCTCTTTTTATCTTTAAATCAAACATCTTCACTCACTCCATAAATATTTCACTTGTCATCCAGACCTTCTTGTTATTCCAATAATAGAATCCCATTGCCATTGGACTCTTTTTCTTGAAACACTGTGGTTGCTTTGACTTGCCAATGAAAACAACTGACATCCACTCACTTCCATCTGAATTCACAGTAAAACACATAGTGATGCAGAACTTGTCCTGTTTTCATCTACTCATAGGACCAGATGCCAAGGTATGATCTGGGATGGCAAAGATGACAAGACCAGATTCATCAATATTCCATCTGTCCCACATCATATATTTTACTATAATGCTGTGAAGATGCACATATTCTTTTTCCACTGCCATCATATCCACTGAGCCTGCTTCTCCATGCTGCTGAATCTTCTGAATCTTCCATGCCTTGCAGAATAACCTCAACCATCCCTCTTCTTTCAAACACTGATCCTCTGGAATATTCATCAGATTTTCAACCCGATTTTGCTTCTCTATCAGCATTGCACCAGTCACAGTCTTATCTCAGAGCTGCATGTTCTGATACCAGAATGCAACAGCACACTCTACATCAGGTCAAGTGACAATATGAGACTTTTTAGATGATAGTGCATTAGGGTTCTCATTTGCATGCTGTTCGATTTTTGTATGAGATGCCAGTTTCCATGAAAGAGTTGATTGAGTAAAGAGCAGTGCATCTTCCTTTCAGTTTGTGAAATGTGCCACAATGTCAGCATGTCAATGGGAAGGATGATTATCAACATGTTTGAATACTATGAGCCAGTCTCCTGTTGTGAGGTGTGGGCAGGAGATCTGCTTTAGAGGCTGAGCTGATGATATGTACATTGAGACTTTCTCCTTCTATTTTGTATGCTCATATAGATTTTCAGGTTTAGCATGTGGTTTTCATGTTGGTTCAGAAGACATGTTTATAGAGATATAGGCTGTGTTACTTTACAATAATTTTTTTTGTGTTTATCATAGTCCATACAAATAAATTATGTTCTTTATTGTTCTAATATATGTATAATATCATATCAGCTTACTATAATTTTTGATCTGACAATGCATATTCCTAACTAAAACCATATGCATTATACGATATGCATTTCTAGCCTATTTTCCTGCTCCCCAACTGCGTTCCAGCCCAATCCATATGCAAAGTCAGAATTATACATTTTGATATCATGCATTGTGAGATAGTCAACTGTAGTTTAATTTAGAGATAATTTATAATTGTATATGATATCATTAGTGTTCATTTGCTTTTTGTTCACTCACTGGTTTGATTCAGGCTTATACCCCTTCCAACTGACAAGGTAGTCAACTGTCATCATCATTCTCTCTTTTTTAGCCTTTATTTTTTGTAATTTGTGATTTAAGATCTGATTAATTTTATAGTGTTTTTTGTCATTAATTAGATCAGGTGACAGAAGAGAGGGTCATTCTTAGTTTAGGAAGACCAGTGTGATGTATAGTGTCAATAATACTTCATTGAAAACATTATGGACCTTTCAGATCACCAATAGGTGTAATTTGTATGCTGAGGCACCAATTTTCACAAGTATAGAGAAGGATCTGGTTTATTTGTTAGCTAGTTTCTGTTTTGGCTGGGAAAGATGGAGGTTCATCATATCCAGCCAGACCTTATCATTGACTGAGTATTCATAAGCAGTGTGACAATATTTGTTGTACTGCTTTTTTATTATGTTAGTGGCTTTTTTGAGGGCTATTTTAGTCTTGTTATGGATTTTTACTATAATCATGGTGAAATCTGTGGAAGCAGGTGTCAAAGTGTGTGCATGTTTAGTTTGGGCAATGTTGGGATGTCACCTGTGGTTAATAAAGAATAGAGTCTTTTCTATGGCTGAGTGTACTTGATTATTATGTTGAAAAGCTGTGAATGCCAACTATTCATTCCAATCATCTTATTAGTAGTTGATGAAGAGGCAGAGATATTTCTTCACTTCTTGATTCACCTGTTCTATTTGCCCATCCATCTGAGAGTGATAGGCAGTTGAAGTGTTGTGCTTAATATTGAGTAGCTGATATAGGTCATTCAGAAACTTGGAGATGAATTGGGGTCCCCTGTCTGAGATGACTACTTGAGGCATTCTGTATTTGGCATATACCTCATCTCAGAGGATTTTTGCTCATTCTTTCAATGTCAACTTGATTGAGCATGCAACTAAGATAATTGCTTTAGAGAAGCAATCAACTATGATAAGGATGGTATCATAGCCATTGCAGTCTGGTAATCCAGTGATCATATCCACTGAAATATGGGTCCATGGTGATGATGGAACCTCATTCAGATAGAGTGGTGCTACTTGCAGCTGTGTCAATGATTTGCCTCTTTGACAAGCTTTGCATGCTTTAATATAGGTGATGATGTTGTTGTCTATTTTGAGCCATCAATATTTCTGCAGTATGAGTTTCTTGGTTTTGGCAATGCTGGGATGACCAGCAGTAGGATGATTGTGGCATGTAACAATTATCTCCTCCCAGAGTGCTTGATCTTAGAGAATATAAATCTGCCTATTGTAACAGATTAGTCCTTCTTCTCTGGTCATTTTTCACTCATGGTTGAGGGATGAGGCCACTCACTGGTCCTATTTATGATTGTCCTGAGTCACACTCTTGATGCATTCATGGATTTCTTTCTCTGTTAGCATTATCATTGCCCAAAAGTGCTTAGACTTTAATAATGTGATCCTCTTATTGTCACCTTCACCCTGATTATAGTCAGCATATTGGCTGAGGAGGTCAGCCTTTTTGTTTGCTACTCTGGCTTTATAGTGTAGCATGTACTGATATTGGCTAAGTTCAGTTATCCATCTGGCCTGTCAGTGGTTTAGCTTCTGTGGCTGATAGAAATACCATAGGTTCTGATGATCTATCCAGATCTCAAAGACTCTGATTGCCCTAATCAAATAGTGTCACCACCCTTCCAGGGTGAGTATGATTATGAGTAGTTCCTTGTCATATATTTTGTAGTTGCACTCTGTGATTGTTAGTGCCTTTGAGAGGAATGCAACTGGGCATCATTGGCCATCCTGTTCTTGAGAGAGGACAGTGCCAATCACACCTTCACTTGCATCAGCTTCAACATGGAACTTCTCATTCTGTGTTGGGATTGCTAGAATGACATCCTCCACTAGCCAGCATTTAAGGTCATTAAATGCCAACTGTTGGAATAGGCCCCAGGACCATAGCATATTGCTGGTTAACTGTGTCATGGAGCAGACTATTTTGCTGTAGTTCTGAATAAAGTGCTGATAGAAGTTGATGAAGCCCAAAAAGGATTGGAGTTCTTTTTTTCTAGTAGGCTCTGGCCATTCTGTGACCTCTGCCACTTTAATGAGGTCTATTTGAATACTTCCTTCACTGATGATGACTCCAAGGTACTCAGTTTTAAGTACTTTGAACTCACACTTCTCTGCTTTGAGGAATAGTTTGTGCTTCCTTATGAGTGCCAGTACTTGTTATACTAGTTGTCAGTGTTTCTCCTTGGTCTTGGACATGATGAGGATGTCATCCAAATAGATTGTGACCTTCCTGGTGGTGATGAAATCTTTGAATATATTATTCATCATCCACTGGAAGGTGGCTGGCAAATTGGTGAGTCTGAAGAACATCACCATAGATTCAGACAATCCTTGATTCATGCAGAAGGCAGCCTTCCATTTATCATCTTCTTTGATGCACACATTGTTGTAACTTCAGCAGACATCTAGTTTAGTATAAAATTAGACACTATAGAGTTTATCCATTAGCTCAGAGATTAGCAGAAGCAGATAATAATTTTTGATTGTCATCTCATTGAGCTTCTGGTAATCTTATACCAGTCAGAGTTTGCCATCCTTCTTTTTGATAAAGAAGAAAAGCAAGGCCATCAGAGATTTTGATGGCCATATGCATCTACTGGACAAGTTTTCATCTAAGAACTTGTCAAGTTCTTGTTGTTTATTATTGCTAAGAGGATAGGTTTTGCAATCCAGATTGGCATTAGCATTGGAGATCAGCTCAATAGCATGATCCTATGGCTTTGGCAGTAGTAATTCATCAAAGTTTTTCTTTTCAAACAGGTCCTGATAGTCTTGCATCCACTTGGGTACTATTTCCTCAAATGTCTTCTCCTCTTTTCCTGCATTGACCTTTGCTGTCAAGTTGTTGGCATGATGTATGACATGAATATTCATAGCCTCCTGCAGATCCATAGCAAAGATTGTCTTGCTATTCTCCATCTCTTTGTCTCACTGATTGTCTGGGTCTTTATTAGACAACTCAAATAGAATCTTCTAGCAGTGGCACCTTGCAAATGTAATTTGTCTGATTTTCTAATTTATGAGTGAGTTATAGTGGATGAGCCAATCATGACCAAGAAAGATCTCCTTAGTCTTGAGGTCAGTTACAGCCAAGTTGATTCATTCAGAGTGATCACCGATCATGAGTCTGAGCTCAATGAACTTAGTAATTGAACCAGCTTAGTTTTTTATCCTGTTTGCATTATAAACTGGGATTGGAGCTGCAGTGGCTGAGATGAGTAGATTGTGCTTGGTGACAAAAGCATAGTTGATGGAGCTTCCAGTGCACCTGCTGTCAATTAATATGGTGACTGCATGAATGCTATGAGATGTGAGTGTCTTGATCTGGACTTTGGCCAAAAGGTCTTGGTCCTGAGTTTTAGCCCTTCAGATGAACTTTTATGGGCTCTGGAGTTTGTTGAGCCATTTTAGAGCTTGACTGTGTTTAGCCTTCTTTATTTTTCTGACCATATCATCAACAGCTTCATCGATCTGGATCTTATAAACCTAGTTTCTGAGCACTGCCTTAGCTGCAGCTTCACTCTTTGCATCTTTGATGGCTTGCCAAGTCCATTTGGTGTCAAATGGCTTGAGCCATGTATTGGAGGTCTCTCCTCCTGTTCAGCCCAGAGGCATTTGAGTTTTCTTAGGCAATTCTTGGGTGTGTATAGCAATAGTGGGTATATTCAAATGTGCAGATAATTTAGACATATTTGTAACTATAGAAATGTTATTAGTCTAACTAGCAGCTATTAGATGCATACCATGAAGTCTTTTGGCCAGTTCAGTGGAATCACTCACTGGCCAGCCCTATCTTTTACTTCCTCCACCTTTGTTTTCATACTGAGCTCTTCTTCTTCCTTCTGAAGCTCAGCAATCTGCACTTGGATGTCTTTTTGAGTTTTCTTCTTCTTTGGGCAGTCCTTTGTCATGTGGCCCTTTTAGCTGCAGTTGAAGCACTTGCCCTCCTTCTTCATCCAGTCAATGTCCATGGGTTTTTCCAGTCTCATATATGTCATTTCTGTTTCTGTCTTTTGTATGCTATAGGTTGAAGCTATTGAGGGTCCTGATGATTTTCTGGCAGTTGTCTCTAATGATTTAGAGATGTTTGAGGTTGGTGGGATTGACTTCTTGAGAAAATCTTGCAGAGTCGATGATTCCACTTTTTGTCTTTGTTGCTTCTTATACATCTTGATGATCCTTTCCTTTCACTTGTTGTATTCCACTAGTATTAAAGCTTTGATCTGATTGCAGAGATCATTATGATGTATGAGGAGGAGACTCCTCTCTTGAGGGCTTCAACTATCTGCCCATTGTTTGCTGTATCATCCTGGATGCTGACAAGCTTCATGAGCCTTTTCAGCTCATTGAAATAGTCCATCACTGCCTTATCTCCCATTTTATATTCTTTGATTTTCTATTTGTGTATTTTTTATACTGCTAGATCAATGAATTTGTCATGCAGCATTTATTTGAAGACTGGCTATAAGAGATACCAGTAATGTTCCCTAGTGGATGATTGAAAGTTCAGAGAGATGAGGATCCACCACATTTTGGCTTTTTCCTCAAGGTATGAGGCAGTAAAAGCAACTTTTTTCATGTTGGTGCTAAGGTATCCAATATATACCTTGAAATATTGCTTGCAATTGACCAGGAATCGATCAATGTCATCAGAAGCTCTCTTGAAAGGTTGAGGCTTTCAGAGCAAGTTGGGTTTGCACTGTAATACAGCAGCATTGTCAGAGAGAGAACCCATCAGATTAGACCACTCTGAGAAGAGGGAGCATCATCATTCATTCAGCAGTTCAGAAAATAAATGAAAGAAGTTGTTATCTGCAATGGGGCTTTCTTGTGGGGTGGCTTCTTTTTAGACTATGACACTATTCTTGACAGTGAACTCTAATCATACTACTTTCAGGTTGTCCTTCATCAGCTCTTTCTCTGCTCTGCTTCCTGAAGCTTTATCAGATGGGGGCTGGACTCTCAAAATTTGACTCCCTCTGCCAGTTCAAAAATTTCAGTATAAACTCAGTGGTGCAGCCAGCTGAGGTCAGGATCAAGATAGCTCAGTTGCCATAGATTGAGAGGAAGAGGTGGAGTATAAAAAGGTACTGCAGATTGATAAAACCATATATATGGCTTGTTTCAGAGTGACAGATAGTGACTATGGCATTAGCTGGATTGGTCATAGCATCTGATATTTGTTACGATTTTCCCATTTCTCTTGATTTTCTTCCTCTTAACACTCGCCTTTACCCCTATTCACGCTTAGTCAGAAAGGGCACAAGACTGTGGGAAAGCTTAGTCAGCACAACCAACTTGATTGCCAAGTCGTCGCAACAGCTAAGCCCAACGACAACACAATCGCCCTTTTATATATGGTTGCGATGTTCAAGGACAACGGACACTATGGACACAGACAGACATAATAAGTAGTGATATAATTAGGACTATCTGTATAGTATTTAAGGACCAACGCTCTTGCTGATAAACCCCAGCTTCGAGCTAAAGTTTATACACACCAAACTACCTCGAGTCAATACTTGACCTTGAGTCACAATGCGCAGACATACAATCAGTGGACTCGGGCGATTTCTTGAAGTGCGAAGGAACACCCGTTTATCACATGTATCTGCTCATGTGATCTTTGGGCCTAACAATTAGCTCGAAGCTTCCTACCTTCCCTTTCTCAAGCCCAATTGTGCTGAGAAACCGAATGCCTCCAGCGACAACCGCTGACCTAAATCACGACTTCTTTGAGCTTATTGCTTCCATTATTGGAACTCTGCTCAGACTTCTAGCCATCATCACCCTCTGCCGAGGACGACAATCGGTAACAGCTTGGATAGTCAGGCACTATCAAGCATTCCAGCAGATCCAGCAAATTCTACACAACGTAACCCCCGATCTCCCTTTCCATGACATCCCCCCCTCCGCCAGAACGTCCTTCTTCCCGCAAGGAAGACCCTTATCAGAAACTGGAAATAGCGACTCGAATCTGGGGAGCCTTCATGAGGAAGAGGGACCCCAATACCCCCCTCAACGAAACAGCTGAAACCACCACCCTGCTCTCACAGGGTTTCAGAACCCGTGGACGACAAACGTCGCTCAGGAGTCTGTGGAGGTCCCTGACCACATCACTCCAACCGCCCCCTCCGAGCATCCCCCCTCCCCAGTTCCCTCAGGGATTGGAAACCATGCTCGGGACTCTCTTGATGCTGCTTGGATGGCTGCGAGACCCAATGAAAGTCCCGACTTCCCTCAGAACCCCTCTGAGACCCCCACCGAGCCCAACTCCGGCTCCAGTCAGTCTGTCAGTAGGCTGGGGATCAATGACACACACAGAAGGACCATCCACCCTGACTATGCGAACACAGAGATTGCCATCTCTGCAGCAGAGAACCCCTACTGACACCTCCACGTGGGTAGCGAGCCCGAGGTTGGAACAGCCAGCAAAAGGGGAAGGGCCACATAAGACAGAATCATACACCGAATATTCTCAGACTGGGATCTTACAGTTCCCTTCAATTATGATGAGGCAGTACAGCAGCAGCAGCAGAACCAGAACCGAGAGGAGGAAATTAGGCGAACTCAGGAAGAGCTTGCTGACTACATACGAGAAGAGGCCCGAGAGCAGTATGAGGCCGCAGAATACGACAGACAAGGAAGAGCACAAAGGAGAAGAGAGGAAGCCGAGAGGCTGGGATCAGCCTCCCCTAGTGGGTACGGGCTCCGCACTGACTCAGGGTTTCCTTTCAGAGAACCTGACTCAGAAGACGACCCATGGACAGGACCCACCAGCATTGTCAGCTGGAATGAGGCCATCAGGCGAGGGAGGGCAGGGGAGCCTCGACCTCCCACTCTTGAGTATCCTAACCGCACTGACACCATCTCCTCAGATGCCAACTCCATCCTCGGAGCCTATGGGCTCTGAGTACCCGACAATGCCCACGTCTCCGACAGGGCTCTCCAGCGATTCCTGGGCAGCAGAGTCGCTCGACAGTTCCTTAATCCTGAGTTCCAACAACACTTCAGCCTCTATAGCCGAGAACTGGAGGAGACGAGAGCACGCGGAGGGACGCGCTATAGCCAACTCAGGAGCCCTCCCATCACTCAAACCAGTGATCGAGAGGCCGCCAGACCCAGCACCCAAATTAATGGAAGGGTCCCCGACGACCCTTTGACCAGCCGTGCCATCCATCTATGATCAGCCTGCCAGTTCCCTCCTCGAGGAAGGGGACAGCAGGGATGAGGGCGACGAGGAGGATGACAAGGACAGTGACGACCTATACCTACAACAGATGGAGCGAGCAGGAGAAGACACTGACGAAGAAGCCTTAAGGGAAGAGGTGGAAAGAGCAAGGAACAGGGAGTACTAGGAACTGTATGAGCAGGGGAGGAACTTTTTATGGCAAGACGTGTGCTGGCAAGCGATGTCATTAGGACTGGAATATCGGTACGCAGAAGAAACTGAAAAAAGAAGAATTTTGCAGTATGCCGCGACAGAATACACATGGAAGGAATACGGCTTGTGGCATCCAGAGGACCCGCTCATGCCGATACCCCCATATCAATCCCCCAACAAGCCGAGGATGCTGGCACCAATGCCATGCACCCCTCCTGTACCCCCAAAACAAGCAATTTACATTGCTCCCTCAATCCGAAGCCAGGCCGACATCAACCCATCGATCCGAAGCACGGCTTCATGACTTGTCCAAACCAGAACTCAGCCAGCATGGCACCCTGCTGAAATTCAGAACCCCTGGACCGGCAGGGGAAGCCAACTTCTTGGCGGACAACCGCCCTCGGACCAGGCGGGAACAAGCGGAAAAGCTCCTGTTCAAGACGATCCTGAGGTGGTCTGCCTCGGATTCATGGTATGAGATGGAGTCATTGTTTGTGTAGAAAACCCAAAGGGCAGCCCAGTCACCAACAACAACTCGCTACACTTGTTCCCTGGGCCGCCTGAAGTATGGAAACAACCACCATTCGGTGGCTGGCCCAACCCGATGGGACCGCTCCCTCACAATGCTAACGTTCTACAATGTCACTCCGATCTCCTTTGAAAATCTTGCCCTTTCAAGGGGGTCTCCGACGACATCGACCGGTTCCTGGTAGACTGTGAACAGTATTTCGAAGTCTATATCAGGTACATCGGGACCAACATGAACAAGGTCGCATTTGCCACCTCCTATCTGGAAGATAAAGCCAAGACATGGTGGATCTTGATCTCCCTGAATTTTCGATCCACCACTAGGGAACATTACCAATATCCCTCATGGCCGGTCTTTAAACGCATGCTGAACGATAAATTTATCGACCCTGCCATTCAGGAAGTGCACAAACAAAAAATCAAGGAGTACAAGATGGGAGATAAAGTGGCCACGGACTACTTCGATGAATTAGAACGACTCGCCAAGCTTGCAGGGATCAGGGAAGACATTGCGAATGACAGAAGAATGGTGGAAGCCCTCAAACGAGGAGTCCCCTCCTCATACCTCACGATGATCTCGGCTATGGGTGTCAAAATGTTGATGCCTGTAGGATACGATGAGTGGAAGGAAAGGATCGTCGAGATGTACAAGGAACGACAAAGACAGAAAGTGGAAGCTTCGACCTTGCAAGAGTATGGCAAGAAGACGATGCCGCCAACCCTGAATAAGTCAGAGCAAACTGCCAGGAAATCATTGGGGACTCCTATGGCACCAAGTTACGGAAGTCAGAAGACCGGGACAGGAACCACATATACCGATGCCAGAAAGCCAATGGACATCGACCGAATGAAGAAGGAGGGGAAGTGTTTCAACTGCAGGCTAAAAGGCCACATGGCTAAAGACTGCCCAAAGAAGAAACAAACCCACAAAGATATCCGAGCACAGATTGCCGAGTTACAAAAGGAAGACGAGGAACTAGGCAAGGAGACAAGGATCGAGGAAGTAAAAGACAAGGCTGACCAATGAGTGACTCCACTGGATCAGCCAAAGGACTTCATGGTGTGCAGGCCCCAACCATTGTACAAACTTATGATACCTCTGTAGTTACATCACATTCGAATATACCCCGAACAGTTATCACACACCCTAAAGAGTCGCAAATCAAATCTCAAATGCCAACAGGCTAAACAAGGGCAGAGAGCCCTAAACAATGGCTCAAACCATTCGAAACCGAATGGACTTGGAGGGCCATCAAGGAAGCAGTAGATGACAGCGTGGCAAAATCCATCCTACATGGATGGATACACTGAGCCAGAACCAACGAAGCCACTACTGAAACAGTAGGAGAATTGAGGTGGGCCGAGTGGAGTCAAGCCCTAGAATGGTTGGACGAACTAAAAAATGCACTGAAGTTTGTCTGATGAGCCAAAACCCCCAGGAGAGACTTGATAACCAAGGCACAAATGGAGACTCTAACTAATCGAACCACATACTTGATAACCGCTTTGATCGACAGCGGATGCACCGGTAGTTCTATCAATCGAACCTTCGTCCAGCAGCACAAACTCCTCACCCGATCTACTGTTGTGCCTATACCGGTGTATAATGCCGACGGAACAAAAAATCAAGCCAGGTCAATCATGGAGTTTGTCGAACTCCGACTGACGATTGGAGATCACTCTGAAAGGATCAACCTGGCCATAACAGATCTTGGGACCAAGGAATTGTTCTTAGGACACGACTGGCTCATCCGGCATAATCCACTTATTAACTGGAAAACCGGACGACTCACATTCGCACGATGTCAATGCCAGAAGATCCCATTTGAGCTGCCCGACGAAGACCCGGAGGATTGATGGGATGAGGAGATGGAAGATGGTGAAACCATCCTGGCAGTCGACTTGCAGAGAGAAATCCACATTCGGGCAATACATCACGCCAATAATTTAGCAGCCAAGGCCAACAAGGGGAGGGAGGAAAAAATGTTTGAAGAGATGGTACCCGAATGGGCACATGATTATCGAGACCTCTTTGACAAAGAGAGTTTTGATGAACTCCCATGACCAAAGCCTTGGAATCATGCGATCGAGCTAATTCCTAATGCCAATGCAAACCTAGATTGTAAAACCTACCCCCTCAGAAATCAGGAACAGCAGGAACTCGACAAATTCCTGGAGGAAAATTTATCCTCTGGACGGATTTGACCGTCGAAATCCCCCATGGCCTCCCCCTTCTTCTTCGTAAAGAAAAAAGATGGCAAACTCCGACTGGTTCAGGATTATCGAAAGTTAAACGAAATGACCATCAAAAACTGATATCCTCTACCATTGATATCGGAGTTGATGGACAAACTCCAAGGAGCCAAGTACTATACCAAACTCGACGTTCATTGGGGATACAATAACATTCAAATCAAGGAGGAGGACGAGTGGAAAGCAGCATTCAGAACCAACCGAGGATTATTCAAGCCAATGGTCATGTTTTTTAGCTTAACAAACTCCCCTGCTACCTTCCAGTGGATGATGAACGACATTTTCAAAGACCTCATCGCCACGGGAAAAGTCACTATCTACCTGGACAACATCCTCATCATGTCTAAAACCAGGGAAGAACACCAAGACTTAGTCCAACGAGTACTCGCTCTTATGAGAAAGCACAAATTATTCTTGAAGGCAGAGAAGTGTGAGTTCGAGGTATTGGAAACCGAATACCTTGGAGTCATCATCAGGAAAGGGAGTATTCGAATGGACCCAGTCAAGGTCGCAGGAGTAACGGACTGGCCAATACCTACCAAAAAGAAGGAACTACAATCCTTCCTTGGTTTTATCAACTTCTACAGGAGGTTCATCCGAGACTATAGCAAGATTGTCCGCCCAATGACACAACTTACCGGGAATGCTCCATGGGGATGGGGGAACCTCCAACAACTTGCCTTCGAAGGCCTGAAGCAACGACTGGCAGAGGATGTAGTCCTTGCCATACCATCCCAAGAAGGAAAATTCCGCATTGAGGCTGATTCGAGTGAGGGGGCCATAGGTGCAGTACTATCCCAGGAACAGGATGGAAAATGGCGGCCGGTTGCCTTTCTCTCCAAGGCCTTAACCATAACAGAACGAAATTACGAAATCTACAACAAGGAGTTGCTCACTATAATGCTCACCCTAAAAGAATGGCAGCACTACCTGGTCGGAGCTGTTGCCATCTTTGAAATCTGGACGGACCACCAGAATCTCAGGTACTTCCACCAACCACAGAAGTTGAACCGTCGATAAGCCCGATGGGTAACCGAACTCACTCAGTACCAGTACACACTCCACCACAAGGCCGGGGTCGCCAACAAAAAGGCTGACCTTCTGTCCCATCGGGCAGATCACAATCAGGGGGAAAACGACAACACAAGAATCATACTCCTACGTCCAGAACACTTTCGGGCACTAATAATGCCAACGGAGGAGGAGATTCATGAATGTGTCAGGAGCGCAACCCGAGACACGCATCAATGGGACCAGAGGATCGCCGTGTCGCTTAATCATGAGAGGGGGATGACAAAGGAAGAGGGGATGATTCGATATGATGGAAGGATTTACATCCCACGGGTCCAAAGCCTATGCGGGGAAATCATCACAACATGCCATGATCATGCAATGGCAGGGCACCCAGGCATCGCCAAAACTAAAGAACTGGTTCTCCGAAACTATTAGTGGCCTAAACTCAGCAACGACATCACCATCTATGTCCGAGCCTGCGAAACGTGCCAGAGGGGAAAAGCATCTACACAGTCCAAAGCAGCCCCATTACATCCAAATGAAATACCCTCACAACTCTGGACCCACATTTCCATGGACATGATTACCGGGTTACCGGACTGCAACGGCTATAACACAATCCTTGTCATCATGGACTGATTTTCTAAAACAATCATTCTGATCATATGTTCGACGGAATTAACATCCGAAGGGTGGGCCAAGATCCTACGAGACGAGGTATACGCCAAATATGAAATGCCCCAAGTTGTCATCTCAGATTGGGGACCACAATTTGTTTCAAAATTCCTCGATGACCTATATCATTTACTGCACATCAAACGAAATGCATCCACAGCCTATCACTCACAAACCAACAGACAGACAGAACATGCAAACCAAGAAGTCGAAAAATATCTCCGACTATTTATCAACTATCATCAGGACGACTGGGTGGAATGGCTGGCACTCGCCGCCTTTCAACACAACAATCGGATACACTCTGCCACGGGACAGATGCCATTCTTTGTCAATTATGGCCACCACCTGTTGGTTAGGCAAACAAACCACTATAAAATGACAACTCCTGCTTCTATGAGTTTTGCCACCACCATGGACAATATCCATGCAGAGACAAAAAGGGCACTCAAGAAAGCTGCATTGACGATGAAAAAGCACTATGATAAACACCGTCGACCCTCACACGATTACCAAGTCAACAACAAAGTCTGGCTTGATACAACAAACCTACACCTACCGCGCCCTAAACAAAAACTCGCCGACAAACGCACTGGTCCCTTCCCAATACTAGCAAAAATCGGAGTAGCCGCCTACAAACTCCACCTTCCTGCTACCTGGAAGGTCCATGATGTGTTCAACGAGTCTCTATTGTCCCCGTACATTGCCCCGGCCTTTCCAAACCAAGTACAACCACCACCCCCACCACCCAACCTAATCGATGACGAGGAACATTATGAAATTGACCAGGTCCTAAACCACAAACTTCGGAAGGTCAAGGCATGTGGTGGTGAGACGACAACAACAGTCGACTACCTCATCAGTTGGAAAGGATACGGGCCCGAATCAAACCAATGGATAAATGAAAAGTATATGAATGCCGATGATGCCATACATGAATATGAACTATCCCTTAATTAAAGCCATCGGGACGATGGTCTTAAGTGGGGGGTAATGTTACGATTTTCCCATTTCTCTTGATTTTCTTCCTCTTAACACTTGCCTTTACCCTTATTCACGCTTAGTCAGAAAGGGCACAAGACTGTGGGAAAGCTTAGTCAGCACAACCAACTCGATCGCCAAGTCGTCGCAACAGCTAAGCCCAACGACAATACAATCACCCTTTTATGTACGGTTGCGATGTTCAAGGACAATGGACACCATGGACACAGACAGACATAATAAGTAGTGATATAATTAGGACTATCTGTATAGTATTTAAGGACCAATGCTCTTGCTGGTAAACCCCAGCTTCGAGCTAAAGTTTATACACACCAAACTACCTCGAGTCAATACTTGACCTTGAGTCACAACATGCAGATATACAATCAGTGGACTCGGGCGATTCCTTGAAGTGCGAAGGAACACCCATTTATCACGTGTATCTGCTCATGTGACCTTTGGGCCTAACAATATTCTAGTGGTCTGCTGATCAGATCTTTAGGGTGATTCTTAGTATATTATTGAGCAGCATAGTCTGTTGCCATATGCCTTAGAATTTCTGTTCATTTATCAGGTTCTGAATTGATATATAATTTTCCTATTTGCAATATCAGCCAGTAGACATCACACCATAGGAACTTTACTTCTTTCATGTATAGCTCTTGATATTCCTGCATCCTGGACCTCTGGATTTCTTTCTCCAATGCTTCTTCATCTATATCCTCCATTAGTCCATAGGCCAGTTCTCCACCAGTGCAGGGTGGATTGCTGCTTTCAGTCTCCTTGTCTTTCTTGGGCTTATCATCTTCTTCTCTCTCAAAGAGAGGGAAAATGATGGGCAGGTCATAAGAACTCTCCTCATCTCTTAGCAGTTGTACCATCTTCATTGACCCACTGCTCCAGCTGAGTACTGGGCCCAGCAGCAGGGCTTGAGAAGTTTGAGGCATTGAGGTAGATGGAGATGGATTGACTCCCAATGTTAGAGTCATACTAGTTTCTCTCTGCTGCTCATATTATCACCACTCACTCATGATAGAGGCATATGTGTTGGCAGTATCTATCATCAAGGAGCTGTCTGACCATTCAACTCCTGAGGAATCCTCAGAGGGTGTGAGTGGAAATATGGGCATTGCCAGATGCTCATAGTCTATAGTGCCTAAAGACAGACTTGTCATTCTCAAATATAGTGTTAGCACTAGAGATTCATCAGAGAGAGGGATACTGGGGAGTTGGGGGGCATTGGAAGGGCCCTGGGACATCATCTCAAGCTGGAGAAGCAATTCTGTTATCTTTGGCTCAGGCTTCATTGGCCATGAGAATTTCTGTGTTTCTCCAGTGCTCTGGAGCCCAAGGATCAGATTCAGTAGTACTAGATTCTCTGAATACTGGAGTTGAGAGGGACTGGTTGGCTTGTACTAGTATGAGTATAGATGTGACCTCTGGTCAGAGCCTGTACTAGTTAGAGATATTAGCTCTCTCCAGCTGGATTCTCTTGATGCTTCATTGCTGCTCTTGATACTGCTGATCATACTTAGTGGCTTCTTCTGCTTCCCTCCTTCTGCTGATAATACACTCCTCAAGCTCACTGCAGGCTGGCTGTAGAGTGTCTCACTGCCTTTGCTCCTCCTGTTGGAGAGCTTCTTCATAGTTGAATAGGATGTTAAGATCCCAGATGGAGAATAGGCAGTGAATGATTTTATTTCTGTTTTCTCAGAACTGCTGCTCATTGTTGAGCCAGTCTGAGGGTGCCCACTCTATTCTGCTGCTGGTTCCAACAGAATGGTGGTCCAAGGCAGGGGTGCTGTGAGGCTGGCTTCCAGAAGTCATGTGGCAGAGTTCTGAAGCCATCTGAGTGACATCAAGAGAATCTCTGGCATGATCAGCAATCCCATGGGTTTGAGAGGTGCTGAAAGGGTCAGACAAGGACTGCCAGAAGGTGCCCTTCCAGACATTCTCTTCATAGTCAGGAATAGGGGCAGAGACCCATAGGTTTCAGAATCCTGCAACATGAGGGTCATGATCTCTGCTAGTTTGTTGAGGGGGGGTATCAATGTCTTTCTTCTTTCTGAATATCCCCTTGATGCAGGCTGCTAGACTCAGCTTTGGGTAAGAGGCTTGTTGCAAACTGGTGGGTTATTCATCAGAATTCAGGGATGTCATAGAGAGAAAGATCAGGGGTTATATTGCATAAGATATGTTGAATGTGTTGAAACTCATTATAGTGCCTGATTGCTCAGGCAGTAATTAAATAGCATCTCTGGCACAGCTGGATGATCACCAATAATTCTAACAATGTTCTAATGATTGATGTGAGGAGTTTGAAGAACTCTCAGTCAAAGTTCAGATCTGATGTGTTGATAAAGGGCATTCAGTTTTCTTCACATTATAATGTATGAGAAAAGGAAAAAGAAAGCTTTGAGCTAATTGTTAGATCTAAGCATCATATAAACAGAAACATGTGATAAACAGTAGTCACCTCACACTTTGGATGATCAACTGAGTTCACCGATGCATATTCTGATTGGTGTGTCATAAGATCTTTGAGATTGGCTTGAGTATAGAATAGTGTGAAAATAAACTTTAGCTTGAAGCTGGAAATTACCAGCAAGAGTAAGCCTCCTTAAATACTGTACAAGTTCACTAATTATACTGCTACCTATTGTGTGCCATTGTTTATTTGTGCCCTTTATCCTTGGGTATCATTACTATACATAAAAGGAGAATTGTGCGTCATCAGGCAACACTGTTGTATCAAAAGATAATGACTGACTCATCTTAGTTGTAATGACTAAGCTTTATCCCATGATCTTAAGCACTTATTCTGATGCTCTGACTAAGCATAAATAGGGGTTAAACCAAGAGAAGAATGGAAAAATCATAACAGACTGAGTTGAATAGTTGGTCTTTGCCACCTTCTAACATAACAACCATGTTTACTCTGCAACAGGCAAAACTCTATTCTTTATAAATTATGGGTGTCACCCTAATATTATCCAAATGATACACTTCCATATTACTACACTGGCCTCTTTGGACTTTGCCATGATAATAGCAAAAATACATAATAAAACATGTATCTCTCTCAAAAAAGTGGCTTTTATAATGAAAAAACAATATGATAAGCATCACTGCCTGGAGCATAACTATACCATCAATAATAAGATCTGGCTGGACACCACCAACTTTTACTTACCATACTCAAAGCAGAAACTTTCAGATAAATGCACTAGGCTATTTCTAGTAATAGCCAAGATTAATGTCTCCACCTACTGCCTTTTGTTATGATTTTTTATCTTTTCTTTCCTTTTTATCTTTCTTTTCACAAGAATGACCCCTATTTATGCTTAGTCAGGGTGCCTAGACTTAGCACTTAAGACTGTGAGATGGGCTTAGTCATCACTGTTGAGATAGCAATCCTAAGCAAGTATGAGAATGTACTCAAAGATATGATGTTAGTCAGCAGCAGCTGACTTGGATTATAATCTGGACTTATTTAGTATCTCATAGAAAGATCTTGAAGTAATACAAAATGTATTTAAGTAGAACATCTCTCTCTCAAGAGGCTAATTCTAATCCTCTGTACATTACTCTGCTTTCTATTTACAACAGATTATGGGCTCTGGCCATAACTGAACTTACATCACTACTCACTTCACACTCTTTCATACTTTATGTACACATGTAGAACTGCATGGATAGCCAGTCCATATATAGAATTGACCCCTTTAAGAGCCTGAAAAATTATCTGATATGAAAAATCAAGATGATTGATATCTTAACTGATTTAGGACTAATTGATTATGCAGATAGAAGCATTTCAGCCCCAGCAGACATGACACTGGTGGCAGATTAGAAGAAGAGTGATAGAAAGGCTCTTTCAACAATAAGATTGTGGGTTTTAGATAGCCTGCTAGTATATATTGCTGGTTCAAAGACTTCAGCAGAAGTCTGGAAAGCTCTGAAAGATATGTATGAGTCCAGAGGACCCATGGGAATTGTCTTTGTCAGAAAAAAATTCTTCAGAGCTCAGTGTGAAGAAAGAGAAAACATAGAGGAGCATATTAGGACTTTAAGGTTCTATCAGGAGAAGCTGGCATCTCTTAAGCAGAAAGTTGAGGAGAAGGACTTCTCTATTACACTGCTTACATCACTCCTGGAATCATGGAATTCATTCATCTCATCAGTGGATACTGCTGACTTGAAAGATTCTTACAAGTTGATTTTCTGAATTCTTCAGAAAGACATTCAATTAAAGAAAAAGACTTCTGATTGGACTATGACACTTACAGCACATGGCAAGAAGTCCAATCCAAAAGTCACATGTTATGAATGTGGGAAAACTGGTCACATCAGGACAAGTTGTCCAAATAGGAAGAAGAATTTCAGAAAGTCATGGAAAGAAAAGGAAAAGGGCCAGACTCAGGCACATGTTGCCAAATCAGACTCAGACTCAGAAGACTATGTATTTTGTGCAACAGATGTCACACTTACCTCACTCTCAGGAGTATCATGGCTAAGGGACTCTGGTACTATCAGACATATAGTCAAAAATAGATTATATTTTTCTAACTATGTTGAAACCTCAGGACATAAAGTCATTGGTGTAGGCAAATCCAAAGGCTTGGAAAGGGGAATTGTTAAGATTAAAATAGTTGAAGGAGAAAAGATCACTCCAATCACACTAAAAGAGTGTATCCACTGCCCTGATGCACCATTCAATCTTATGTCAATAGGCACATTACAGATGCTGGATTTGAACTCAAATTCAAAGAGTCCAGAATGGATATTATCTCACCACATGGCAAGATAATTGGCCATGGAGATAAAATATTAAAGCTGTACAGCCTTGATATCATTGTTCCAGAAATAATCCAGGCCTATGCTATGAAATCAGCCTGATTATGGCAAAAGTAGCACAAAACATTAGGCCATTTAAATATGAGATCAGTAAAGAGACTATTTAGGAAGAAAATAGTCAAGAGGATGGACATAGATGAGTCAGCCAAGCCTCAGACAGATTGCATAGCTTGCATAAAAGCCAAACATCATACCAAGCCATTTCCACAGGAAGCCAAAAGAGACTATACTGAAATAGAGAAAATGACATTTTCAGATCTATGGGGGCCAGCCTGAACTCAGAGTATCCATGGTGAAAGGTATTATATAAGCTTCACAGATGAGAAATCCCAAAGGACAATATTGTATTTTTTGAAGTCAAAGCAAGATATGGAAATTCAAAAGAAGATCCAGCAGTATCAAAAATACATCAAAGTCTATAAAGAGAAGGATCTGAAGTTTATGAGGATTGACAATGGAAAGGAATATATCAATGAAGAGATAAAGGAATACCTCCAGGACAATGGCATACAGTTGAAATTGACTGCAGCATATTCTCTATCTCAAAATGGAGTTGCTGAGAGAATAAATTGGATCCTTGTGGAGCATGCATGTGCCATGCTAGAAGAACATCACTTATCAAAGAGAAAGACCACATGACAAAGGACTGCCCAAAGAAGAAACAAACACACAAAAACATCAGAGCATAAATTGCTGAGTTGCAGAAAGAGGATGAGGAGCTCAGCAAAGAAACAAAGGTGGAGGAGGTAAAAGAGAGGGCCAACCAGTGAGCAATTCCACTGTGCTGGCCAAAGACTTCCACAGTGTGCAATCACCAGCTGCTAGTCAGACTGATAAAATCTCTGTAGTTACTCCTATGCCTACTGTATCAGCACATTTGAATATACCTCAGACTTTTAAACTACACATCGAAGAATTGCAAAGAAAAACTCAAGTGCCTTCAGGCCAAACAGGGGCAGAGAGCCCCAGTACTTGGCTCAAATCATTTGACACAGAATGGACCTGGAGGGCAATCAGAAATGCTAAGGATGAAGCAATAGCAAAAGCTGTGCTTAAAAATTGAATCTATAAAACTCGAGCTGAAGAAGTGATTGATGAGATGATAGAAGAAATAAAAAAGACAGAATGGTGCTGAGCTCTGGAATGGCTTGATGAACTTTGTGGGCCATGAAAATTTATCTGATGGTTCAAAACACCTGGACAGTGATATGCAGGCTACATGTCCAGCCCTATAATTTGCAAATTCTGCATAACACACTAGAATATACTAGTAACTGAGAATCATTAGCTAGTAGAGGACTATGGCTGAGGCTCTGAGCTGATAGTCATGCTAGTCACCAATACTAAGTCCAAAAGGGACTTTGTAAAATAACATGGCCTAAGGATAAAAATCCTAAGTCAGGTTTGAACTTAGAAAAGTTCAACACCACACCTTGAAAAATACTAAGTCCAAGTTGGACTTAGAAATAGTACCTCAAATAGGGCCAATTCTACATGCTACTAAGACAAGTATATTTTAAGACAGCTAGAGGTATAATACCATAGCCGGTTGTGAAGTATTGAGTAGAGATAGTATCATCCAGGAGCAGTAAGAAGTGAGATCCAATGATCTGTGGCTAGCACTATGAGTTTTGACTCAAATGCCTAAGTCAGAATTTCTTAGGTATCAGATGACCTAAGAGACTTAGAATTGAGAGGAATAGAGTGGATAGGACCAGTTGACTGGGCCTGATCAGGCCTGATCAATCAAGCTACTAAGAATAACTCAGAGAATTAAAACTTTGAGTAGACAGAAAGGAGTTAGGTATCCACAGGCACTGTAGGCTTAAAATAAAGCTGTGCAGTGGCCAGGTGGGTCTGGGCAAGCCTAGGGGAGTCCAGGAGTGCTGCCATTCCAGAATAATGATGTGATTCCGCTTTAAACAGGAGAAATATTATTTTGAATGCTTTATTTATAGATTCTGTACCTGTTGTTGGTGTATAAAAGAAGGAAATGAGGGAGAAATACAAAGCAAGCGACCCACCCCCACACTCAGGCCTTCTAGCCCACTGTAGCTAGTCCCTGGGACAATGGATTTTGAGTTCTGCTTCGACTTAGTGATTTATTTAAGTTGCTTTGTCACTTAGAGAGAGGATTAGATTGGAATAATAACTATATTTTGGGTTTTGGGTTAATTTGGGTTTCAAACTATAAGGGTTTTGGCATCAGAATACAAGTTCTTCAGTTTTGAGGACTGCTAGCCAGCTAAGAGTGCAGCTAGTCAAGCCTAAGTGCTTGATAGACTTAGTATTTGGGTTTCAGAGTTCACTGGGTTTTGGAATATTCTAAGTTGGTTTGGAGCACACTTTGGCATTGATTCTAAGTCCTAATTATACTTAAACATTGCTATAAACTACTCTCATGAGTATTGCATCTTTGAAAGCAAGATAGAGTTAAATAACTGTCTTTATGAACTGTTTCTTTGATTTTACTTAAGACTGCAAGAGTGCTTCTATCATACTCAAAACAACCAACCTCAACTGTATTTGGTGATTGTGTATTGAGTGGTTAGATGTTGGTGTTTGAGAGTTCATTCCTCATTCACTTCTCTTAGTCACTTAGCTGTTACCAAGCACATCAACAGAATCTAATCACTAAAGCACAAATTGAGACTCTTATGTCTTGATCTGTTCATGCAGTAACCACCTTGATTGATAGTGGTTGCACTGGGAGTTTGATTAATTGTGCTTTTGTCAATAAACACTAACTCCCAACCAGGGCCACTGAGGCTCTGATCCCAGTATACAATGCTGACAGAATCAAAAACCAGGCTGGTTCAATAATCAAGTTTGTAGAACTCTGACTTATGATCAGAGATCATTCTGAATGAATCGATTTAACAGTCATAGATCTCAGGACTAAAGAAGTCTTCTTTGGTCATGATTGGCTGATATGCCACAATCCACTAATCAATTGGAAGATAGGAAGGGTCACATTTGCAAGATACTGCTGCTGGAAAATTCCATTTGAATTGCCTGATGAAGATCTGGAAGATTGGTGGAATAAAGAGATAGAAGATGGGGAAACCATTCTCACTATCAACCTCCAGCATGAACTAAATATTCACGCTGTCCACCATACCAATAACCTGGCTGCCAAGGCCAATGAGCAGAAGGAGGAATGGACCTTTGAAGAAATGGTGTCTGAATAGGCATGTGACTTCAAAGACTTGTTTGAAAAAGAGTGTTTTAATGAACTGCCAGAACTGAAACTATGGGATCACACAATAGAACTGATTCTGAATGCTAATGCTAACTTGGACTGCAAAACCTATCCCCTTGGCAACAATGAACAACAAGAACTTGACAAGTTCTTAAACAAAAACCTGTTCAGTGGGCAAATCTGGCTATCCAAGTCCCCTATGGCATCACCGTTCTTCTTCATCAAAAAGAAGGATGGCAAACTCTGACCAGTCTAGGACTATTGAAAACTCAATGAGATGATGATCAAGAATCATTACCTCCTCCCATTAATCTCAGAACTGATGGACAAGCTCTAAGGTGCTAAATATTATATCAAACTTGATGTCCAGTGGGAATATAACAATATCTATATCAAAGAGGAAGATGAATGAAAAGCCACATTCAGGACAAATTGGAGATTGTTTGAGCTAACAGTCATATTCTTTGGGCTCACCAATTCTCTAGTGACATTCCAGTGAATGATAAACGATATATTCAAAGACCTCATTGCCACTGGGAAGGTCACCATCTATCTTGATGATATTTTGATTATGTCCAAAATAAAGGAGGAGCACTGGAAGCTAGTATGACAAGTACTAGCACTAATAAGGAAACACAAATTATTCCTCAAAGCAGAAAAGTGTGAATTTAAAGTACTTGAAACTGAATACCTTGGAGTCATCATTAGCAAAGAAAGTATCTGCATGGACCCCATCAAGGTGGCAGAGGTGACAGAGTGGCTGGAACCAACCAAGAAAAAGGAGTTGCAATCATTTCTTGGATTTACAAATTTCTACTGGCACTTCATCTGGGACTATAGCAAAATAGTTCAGCCAATGACTCAATTGACTGGCAATACTCCTTGGGCTTGGGGATTTTTCCAACAGTTGGCCTTTAATGATCTGAAGCAATGACTTGCTGAGAACATCATACTCACTATTCTCACTGAAGGGAGATTTCAGGTTGAAGCCAATTCCAGTGAGAGAGCTATAGGTGCTGTACTCTCACAAGAACAGAACAAAAAATGGTAGCCTGTCACATTCCTGTCCAAGGCACTCACAGTCACTGAATGCAACTACAAAATCTATGATAAGGAACTCCTTGCCATCATGATCACCCTCGAAGAATAGTGACATTATCTGATCAGAGCTGTAGAGGTCTTTGAGATCTGAACAGATCACCAAAATCTCTGATACTTCTGACAACCCCAGAAACTGAACTGCTGGCAAGCCAGATGGATTACAGAACTCAGCCAGTACCAATATATCCTTCATCACAAAGCAGGAATGGCTAACAAGAAAGCCAACCTGCTCAGCCAATGAGCAGATCATGATCAGAGAAGGACTGACAATGAAAGAGTAATATTACTACACCCAGAATATTTCAGGACTATGATAATGCCAACAGAGGAGGAAATTCATGAATGCATCAAGAGCACAACTTGTGATAACCACAAATGAGATCAACAGGTAGCTCTATCCCTCAATTACAAACAGAGAATGACAAAGAAAGGGAGACTAATTTGCTATGACAGATGAATCTATATCTCTCAAGATCAAGGGTTGCATGGCAAGATCATAGCTACCTGCCATGACCATGCCACTGCCAGGCACCCTGGCATTGCCAAAACCAAAGAACTGGTTCTATGAGAATACTGATGGCCCAAGATGAGAAGTGATATCACTGCATACATCAAGGCATGCAAGGTCTGCCAGCAAGGCAAGTCATCAACATAGGCCTGAGCTACACTGCTCCATCCAAATGAGGTTTCATCATGACCATAGACTCACATTTCTGTCAATATGATCATTGGATTACTGGACTGCAATGGCTATGATGTCATTATTGTTATAGTTGACTAATTCTCAAAAGTGATCATTCCGATTGCCTATTCGACAGAACTAACTTTCAAAGGATGGGCAAAAATCCTACAAGACAAGGTCTATGCCAAGTATGGCATGCCACAAGTAGTTATCTCAGACAGAGGACCTCAATTCGTCTCTAAGTTCTTGGATGACCTTTATCACCTCCTCAACATCAAGCACAACACATCAACTGTCTATTATCCCCAAACTGATGGGCAAATAGAGCATGCAAATCAGAAAGTTGAAAAGTACCTCTGCTTATTCATTAACTATTGATAAGATGACTGGGTAGAATGGCTGACTCTCACTGCCTTCCAACACAACAACTGGGTTCACTCAGCAACAGAGAAAACACTATTCTTCATTAATTACAGATGACATCCAAAAGTCATACAAACAGAATGACATCAAACTACTACCCCTATGTCCACAGACTTTGCCACAATGATGGCAAAGATCCATACCAAAACCAAAGCAGCCCTTGAAAAGACTGCCACTACCATGAAGACTCAGTACAATAAATATCGATAGCCAGCCCATGATTACTCTGTCAATGACAAAGTGTGGCTGGACACCACCAACCTTCATTTATCACAGCCTAAATGCAAATTAGTGGACAAATGCACCAGCCTCTTTCTGATACTCTCTAAGATTGGAGTGAGTGCATACAAACTCTGATTACCACCCACTTGAAAAATTCATGATGTCTTTAATGAGACATTGTTAACACCCTATATCACTCCAGCATTTTCTAACCAAGAGTGACCACCACCTCTATCCCTGGACCTTATTGACAATGAAGAACACTATGAAATTGACCAGATCCTAAACTATAAACTATGAAAAATCAGAGCAAAAGGAGGTGTCATGATGACTACAGTCAACTATCTGGTTAGCTGGAAGGAGTATAGCCCAGAATCCAATCAATGGATAAATGAGAAACTCATGAGCACTGACAATGCTATACAGGACTATGAACTATCTCTAAATTAAGCCATCAGGATAATAGTCTTAAGAAGGGGGTAATGTTACAATTTCCTTTGAAATTAACCTCTATTTATGCTTAATCAGGGTGCTAGAATGAGTGCTTAGGATGGTGGGATAAGGCTTAGTCATCACAACTAGCCAAGTCCATCATTATCTTTCAATGCAATAATGTTGCTTGATGATGCACAATCAACCTTTTATGTATGGTAGCAATGCTCAAGGACAATGAGCACTAAGACAGAGATATGCACAATAAGTATGTAGTATTATTAGCAAGCCTTGTACAGTATTTAAGGAGCTCACTCTCACTGGTAACACCCCAGCTTTGAGCTAAAGTTTACTCCATCTCATTCTACTCTTGAGCTAGTCACACAAAGCCTTGAAGCATAGGGAGTTAACACTGATACAATAAATGAACTCTAATGGAAGGCTCAAACATGAAGCTATGTTAGTTTATCACATGCTAGTTGATCACATGCAGCTTGAGCCTAACAAAATACCTATAGACCTGAATGTACACTAGAGAAAATTCCAACAGAAGACCCATGAGATGTTAACACAGCCACTAGACAATATTATCATACTAGTGTCAGATCACTAATATATGCAGCCAATAGATCCTGGCCTGACATTGCATATGCTGTCACCAAATTAAGCAAGTATGTGCAGAATCTAGCTGCTGAGCATGTCACAGCCTTGAAGCAAGTTTTCCACTATCTGAAGGGAACTCTAAACTTTGAAATCACATATGGAGGGACTATGGATGAGCTGATACCTTATTCAGACTCAGACTGGAGAGAAGACAGAACAGATAAAAGATCAACATCTGATTATGTCTGTACCTATGCAGGAGGAGCTGTTACTTGGAGTTCAAAGAAACAGCCTACCATAGTCTTATCCACTATAGAAGCAGAATATATGGCTCTCACACACACAACCCAGGAAGTAATTTGGCTATGAGCACTCTTAAGTGAATTAAGATTGCCACTTTATAAAGCAACAACTATTTTCATTGACAACCAATCAGCAATCAAATTTGCTGAGAACCCTATATTCTATGCATGATTAAAGCATATAGACATATGGCACCACTTCATTCATAAGCACATGACTTCAAATGAAGTCAAAGTTCAGCACTGCACATCAGAGGAGAACTTAGCAGATATATTCACTAAAGGCCTACTAAGACTATTATATGAGTATTTATCTGCAGGTATTCTAAAAACTCAGAATTAAGGAAGAGTGTTGGAATAGCAATCCTGAGTGAGTATGAGAATGTACTCAAAGATATAATGTCAGTCAGTGGCAGCTGACTTAGATCATGATCTAGACTTATTTAGTATCTCATAGAAAGATCTCAAAGTAATATAAAATGTATTTAAATAGAATATCTCTCTCTCAAGAGGCTAATTCTAATCCTCTGTACATTACTCTGCTCTCTACTTATAACAATCACAACAAGCTCAGTCAGTCATTGTCTTTTAATACAACAATATTGTCTGATGATACACAATGAACCTTTTGTGTATAGTAGTGATGCCCAAGGACAATGAGCACAAAGGACACAGCAATGTATAATAAGCAGTAGTATATTTAGTTCAATCTGTATAGTATATAAGACCATCTGCTCTCACTGGTAATCTCCAGCTTTGAGCTAAAGTTTATTCTTATACCATTTTATCCTAAAGCTGATCTAAGGCCTTATATCACTACAATCAATAATCACATCAGTAAACTCTGACATTCCACTCAAAGTGCAAAGTGATGTCAGTTTATCACATGTTTATGATCATATGAAGCTTGGATCTAATAATTAGCTCAAAGCTTCTTCTTTTCTTTTCTTATGCACAGCCAGTGTGAAGGAAACTGAATGCCCTCAATCAACATCAATCTATCAGACTCCAACTTTACTCATGAGTTCTTCAAACTCCTCACTTTCATCATTGGAACTCTTTTAGACTTATTGGTGATCATACAGCTATGCTGTGGATGCCAATCAGTTACTGTCTGGGCTATCAGACACTATCAAGAGTTTCAAAATATCTGTCAAATTCTATACAATGTAACCTCTAATCTTCCTCTACATAACATCTCTAACTCCTGAAAAACATCCCACCAGCCTCCAACAAGCCCTTTACTCAAAGCTGAGTCTAGCAGCTTGCATTAAGAGGATGTTTAAGAAGAAAAACATGAATACCTCCTCTGACAATCAAGCAGAGACTGAAACCCTCATCTCACAGGGTTCTGGAATCTATAGGTCTCATCCTCCATCTCAAACTATGAGGACAAGGACCTCTCCACAGATTTCTTTGAGCAGTCTCCATCCTCTGACCTTTTCTCCACTCCACAAATCCATGAAATTGCAAACCAAGCCCAGGACTCTCTTGATGCCATTAGAATGGCTCAGGAATCCCAACCTAACTCTTCAGACCCCTCACTGCTCTATAGCATCCCAGCACAAAGCCTCACTTTGACTCAGCTCTCTGCTGGAATTAGCAGTGGAATGTAGAGGACATCAGACCAGCAGATTGATGATGCACAAAGAAGACAAGAAGCCCAGGATGAAATTATCTATCAATATTTCCCTGTATAGGACCTTAATATCCTATTCAATTATAGCACATCAGTATTACAAGAGGAGCAGTAGGTCAGAACATCCCACTCCTTCAACATTATCAACTTCATCCAGGGAGAGGCTCAGCATGAGGCCAAAGAAGCAGAGTGAGGCCAGCAACAAAGATGACAACAGCAAGAGGATGAGGTGGTCTGTCTCAGGAGTGGCTCTTCAGGCTGGTATAAGCTCTGTTCAAAGCTTTCACTCTCTTCCTCTGTATTTCAAGAGCTCAGCATCAGCAACAAGAACAACCTATGGGCAGATGGACCTTGTGAGGTTCTTACTACTGATAAAGCAAGAAGGAGAAAGGATAATGGGATCTCTCTCTCTGAGTGAGCCAACTTCTGCCCTGTCAGCTCTGAAACCCTCAAATATTCCTCTCTCTGATACACTCTCAGTGCTGACACTGCTCTCAAGGACAACAAGTCCATCCTTGAACACTATGAACTTCAAGTATCTCCCAATGCTCATGTCTCTGCCCACACTCTCTGAGGTTTTCTCAGAAGTAGAGTCACTCAACAATTTCTTGATAAGCAGTTCTATGAAAACTTCCACCTCTATAGTGAAAGAGTGGAGGTTGCAAGAACAGCAGGTGGAAATCAGTATGACAGTGAGATTGGAAGCTGTCTCCAAGCAGAATACACCACTACAACAGCCCCAGCTCCTTCAAGCCCCACTGCTGGGCCTAGTATCCAGCTAGAGCAGCAGGTCACTGGCAACAATCTGACTGTCCAAGGCCAAGGTGAATATCTTTAACCAGCCTGTCATCTTCTCTATCACAGATGAGACAGATGAGAAACAATTGGTTGAGAATGACAAAGACAGTGGGAGTAGTGGGCTACCCTATAATAGTGGGGACATTGCCTATTTTTACTCAGAAGACACAGATAAAGAAGCACTGGAAAAGGAGATACAAAGGAACAGGGAGAAAGAGTTTGAGAAATGATACTGAGATGGGATAATATTCCTATGGCATGACAATAACTGATTATTGTCCCCTATGGGGGAATTATATATTGCTGAACTATATAAATGACAGGAGATACTAAGACATACCACCACTGCATATGTGGCAGAAATGTACAATCAATAACACCCAGAAGACTAGCTTGACAAGCTGCTGGCTTATCAGTTACCACCCAAAGTCTGACCAATGCCTTGATCACCATCCATCACTCTGAAGTGAGCCATGTATACAGCACTCTCTATCCAGAGTCAATATTCATACTCTACCCTTTCAGTCTGATCAGCCACAATCCAGCTCTCTCACTCCCATCCACAGCTGACAATCTGATCTACCAACTTCCAAAATCCATAGACCAGCCAAGGAAGCCAATTACTCAGAGCTTAGCCTCCCCTGGACAAAGTAACTGAGAGTGAAAAGGAACTGGTCTGAGATGACCCCGAGGTAGTCTGATTAGAATTCACTGTATATGATAGAGTGATAGTATAAAAAGAAGAAGCACTATAAGAGAGTCTGATCACAGATGACAACTCTCTCCATTCCTTCTTCAGGCCACCTATTGAATGGTAATGCCTGTCCTTTGACCAGTGGCCCAATCCAATGGGAGCTCTATCTGAAAATGCAGCTGTACTACAGTGCAAGCTAGACTTAATCAGGAAGCCATGACCATTCAAGAGCATATCAGATGATATCAACTGCTTCCTCATCAATTGTAAACAGTATTTCAAGGTATATATTGGCTATCTCAGAACCAACATGAACAAGGTTGCTTTTACAGCCTCATATCTAGAAGACAAGACTAAGACCTGGTGGATTCTTATTTTCCCTAACTTCTGATCAACTACAAGAGCACATTACCAATATCCCTCATGGCTGGTATTCAAACAAATGCTCAATGACAAATTCATTGATCTAGTGGTACAAGAAGTACACAAACAAAAGATTAAGGAGTACAAGATAGGTGACAAGGCAGCCACTGACTACTTTGATGAGCTGGAATGACTTGCCAAACTCACCAGTATCTAAGAAAACTTGGTCAATAATGAAAGAATGGTAGAGGCTCTCAAGAGAGAAGTCCTGTCTTCATACATCATGATGATCTCAGCAATTGGATTTAACATTCTGGTCAGCTATAATAACTGGAAAACCTGAATCATCAAAATATACAAAGAACAATAGTGGCAGAAGGCAGAGCAAACAATGCTGTAAGACAACTGGAGATCTAATCAGCTATTTATATTAGCCTCCAAGAGCAGCAGTATGCCCAAGTCAGAACCCTTGATGGCCAGTATGTCAAACTACAGTGCTCAAAAAATAGAGACCAGCATGACATACACTGAGGCAGGCAAACTTATGGATATAGACCATATGAAGAAGGAGAGAAAATACTTCAACTATAGGCAAAAAGGCCACATGACCAAGGATTGCTGAAAGAAGAAGCAGACCCAAGAAGACATTCAAGCACAGATTTCCAAGCTCCAGAAAGAAGAAGAAGAGCTAGACACTGATATGAAAGTGAAGGAGGTAAAAGATGGGACCAACCAGTGAGCAATTCCACTGGATCAGCCAAAGAACTTCATGATGTGCAAGCAATACCTATCAAACAGACTGATGATATCTCTGTAGTTACTCCTATGCCTAAATTATGCATGCATTCAAATATACCTACATCATCTATCTCACACACTAAAGAATCATCTAAGAGAACTCAAATGTCTATGGGCCAAACAGAGGGAGAGACTCCCACCAAATAGCTCAAACTATTTGACACTGAGTGGACTTGGAGAGCTATCTGAGAAGCACCAACCAAAGAAGCCACAAAGGTGGTACTCAAGAATTGGATACACAAAACTCAAGCTAAGAAAGTTATTGATAGGATGATCAAAGGAATGAAGCAGGTAGAGAGATGCTAAGCCTTGGAATGGCTTGACAAACTATGCAGACTCCAAAGATACATCAACTAAACTAAAACATCAGGGTGAAACCTCATAGTCAAAGCCCAGATTGAGACTCTTACCAACCAAGCAACTCATGCCATAACTATATTGATCAACAGCAGCTGCACTGGCAGCTCAATCAATCAGACTTTTGTTGATAAGCACCAACTTCTGGTGTAGGCTACAGCTGCCTCTATTTCCATATATAATGCAGATGGGACTAAGAACCAAACCAGTTTGATTACTGAGTTTATTGAACTCTGACTCACCATTGGAGATCACTCTGAATGAATTAATCTGGCTATCACTGATCTAGAAACCAAAGAAGTGTTTCTCAGGCACAACTGGTTGATTAGACACAATCCACTGATCAACTGAAAAACCAAGAAAGTAACCTTCATCTGATGCAAGTGTCAGAAGATCTTGTTTGAGCTCCTGGATAAGGATCCAGAGGATAGATGGGATGAGAAGATAGAAGATGGTGAAATGATCCTCACTATCAATCTATAACAAGCCCTACATATCTGAGCAGTCCACCATGCTAACAACTTAGCTGCAAAGACAGCCAAAGGAAGAGAGGAGAAGATCTTTGAGGAGATAGTACTCAAATGGGCTCAGGACTATAGAGACTTGTTTGAGAAGGAGAGCTTTAACAAACTCCCAGCACTGAAGCCCTGAGACCATGCTATAGAGCTAATCTCCAATGCCAATGTGAATTTAGACTGCAAGACCTATTTATCAGGAGCCAACAAACAACAGAAACTTGATAAGTTTCTGAACAAGAATCTTACAAGTGAGAGAATTCAACCATCAAAGTCTTCCATAGCCTTGCCATTCTTTTTCATCAAAAAGAAGAATGGCAAACTCCAATCAATATAGAATTATTGAAAGCTCAACAAAATGATCATTAAAAACTGATATCTGCTTCTCTTGATCTCAGAGTTAATGGACAAACTATGAGGGGCCAGATACTATACAAAGCTTAATGTCTGGTGGGGATATAACAACATCTGGATTAAAGAAGACAACAAGTGGAAAGCCACCTTCTGAACAAATCGAGGACTGTTCAAATCTACTGTCATGTTCTTTGGACTCACCAATTCATCCACAACATTTCAGTGGATGATAAATGATATCTTCAAAGATCTCATCACCACTGAAAAGATCACAATTTATCTTAATGATATTTTAATCATGTTTAAGATGAAGGAGGAGCACCAGAGACTTATATGACAGGTCTTGGCCTTGATGAGGAAACACAAGCTCTTCCTTAAAGCTGAGAAGTGCAAGTTTGAGGTGCAAGAAACCAAATACCTGAGAGTTATAATCAGTGAGGGGAGCATTCACATAGATCTGATTAAAGTTGCTGGAGTTATTGAATGGCCAGAGCCAACAAAAAAGAAGGAACTTCAGTCTTTCTTAGGATTCACCAACTTTCACTGATAGTTTATCTGAGACTACAGCAAGATTATATGGCCAATAATACAATTAACTGACAATGCACTCTGAATGTGAGGGCTATCACAGCAGGCAGCATTTGACAACTTGAAATGATGATTGGTAGAGGATATAGTGCTGATAATTCCAGGTCAGAATGGGATGTTTCATGTTGAGGCTGATGCTAGTGAGGAGGCAATAGAGGCAGTACTCTCACAGGAGCAAGGAGAAAGATGGTGACTGGTAGCCTTTCTATCAAAGGCCTTAACTATGACAGAATGCAACTATGAAATATATGACAAGGAGTTGCTGGCCATCATGCTTACCTTAGAGGAGTGGCATCACTATCTTATCAGGGCAGTTCAGACATTTAAAATCTGGATAGATCATCAAAACCTCTGATATTTCTGGCAGCCTCAGAAACTCAATTGCTGATAGGCTCAATAGATAACCAAATTAAATCAGTACTCATATACACTGCATCACAAGACTGGGATGGCAAAAAAAAAGACTGACCTCTTAAGCTGAAGGTCTGATCATGATCAGGGAGAACACAACAATAAGGGAGTGACATTACTGCAGCTGAAGCACTTTCATGCTATGATAATGCTGATAGAAGAGAAGATTCATGAGCAGATCAAGAGTGCCACCAGAGACCCCAGTAAGTGAGATCAGCACATGATTCTATTGCTGAATCATGAATGAGGAATGATAAAGAAAGAAGAAATGATCTGTTATAATGGATGGATCTACATCTCATGTGACTAAACTCTATATGGTGAAATTATTGCCATATGTTATGATCATGCTATATAAAGACACTCAGGGATAGCAAAGATGAAGAAACTAGTATTATATGAATACTGGTAGCTGAAAATGAGACAAAACATCAAATGCTATGTCAAAGGATATGAAATATATTAGCATGGGAAGACCACTACCTATGCAAAAGCAGCCCCTCTCCATTCCAATAAAGTACCACAGTCACTATAGACCCATATATCTATCAACATGGTAACCAGGCTTCTCAAGTGCTGAGGCTATAATGCAATCATTGTAATTATCAACAGATTCTCAAAGGTGATTATCTCCATCACCTGCTCAACCAAGTTATCATTGGAAGGATGGACAAAGATCCTTTATGATGAAGTATATGCCAAATATAGGATGCCTCAAATAGTCATCTTCAATTGGAGACCCCAATTTATCTTCAAATTTCTCAACAACTTGTACCACCTGTTAAATATTAAACAAAATATATCAACAGCCTACCATCCTCAGACAAACAGCCAAACAGAGTGGGTTAACCAGGAAGTTGAAAAGTATCTATGACTTTTCATCAATCACTGACAGAACAATTGGGTGGAATGGCTAGTGCTCATGGCTTTTTAACACAATAATCACATCCATTCTGCTACTGGTAAATCTCTGTTCTTCATGAACTATGGATGTCACCCAAACATATCACAAATATTACACACCTATACAACCACACCCACTTCAACTGACTTCATCAATACTATAGTGATAATCCATAATAAGACCCAAATTGCTCTTAAAAAGACAGCATCTATAATGAAGGCACAATACAATAAACATTGCTGAACAGCCCACTCTTACAGCCTCAATGATAAGGTATGGCTGGACATGACCAACCTTCATTTATCATGCCCAAAGAAAAAACTTGCCAATAAATACACTGGCTCTTTTTCTATTCTCACAAAAGTTAGCTTGTCAGCATACTGGCTATGACTACAAGTGCATTAGTGTATTTATAACATCTTCAATGAATCATTACTCATACTATACATTGTGCCAGCATTTCCCAATCAAGAACAGCCACCACCACCTCTATCTGACCTGATTGATGATAAAGAACATTATAAAATTGATCAAGTTCTCAATCATAAATTATGCAAAGTTAAGGTGCAAGGAGGCAGTATGACAACAACAGTTGATTATCTCATCAGCTGGAAAGAATATAGGCCAGAATCTAATCAATAGGTGAATGAAAAATAGATGAATGCTGCAGAAGCAATACAAGACTATGAATTATCCTTAAATTAAGCTATTGGGATGATGGTCTTAAGGAGAGAGTAATGTTATGATTTTTTACCTTTTCTTTTCTTTTTATCTTTCTTTTCACAAGAATGACCCCTATTTATACTTAGTCAGAGTGCCTAGGCTTAGCACTTAAGACTGTGGGATAGGCTTAGTCATTACAACAAGCTCAGTCAGTCATTGTCTTTCAATATAATGACATTACCTGACAATGCACAATAAACCTTTTGTGTATAGTAGTGACACCCAAAGATAATAGGCACAGAGGATACAGCAACATACAATAGGCAGTAGGATATTTAGTTCAACCTGTATAGTATATAAGATCATCTGCTCTCACTGGCAATCTCCAGCTTCAAGCTAAAGTTTATTCTTATACTATTCTATCCTTGAGCCAATCTAAGGCCTTATATCACTATAATCAATAATCACATCAGTGAACTCTGACATTCCACTCAAAATGCAAAGTGATGTCAGTTTATCACATGTTTATGATCATGTGAAGCTTGGGTCTAACATCTTCATCTACTCAAGTATTGGAAAATTCATAATATCTTTAATAAAACATTATTAATACTATATATCATTCCAGCCTTTCCTAACTAGAAACACCCCATGCCTCTCCCTTCTGATTTGATTGATGATGAAAACCAGTATAAAATCAATCAAATATTAAACTACAAACTCTGCAAAGTCAAAGTGAAGGGCAGAGGCATAATGACAACAGTCAACTATTTGATCAGCTGGAAGAGCTACAAGTCTGAATCAAACTAATAGGTAAATGAAAAGCATATGAAGGTGACAGATGCTATTCACAACTATGAATTATCCCTAAAATAAGCCATCAGGACAATAGTCTTAAGGCAGAGGTAATGTTACAATTTTTCCTTATTTTTTTTCTCTCCAATGGAATTAATCACTATTTGTGCTTAGTCAGAGTGCCTAAACCAGCATTTACAACCATGAGATAGGCTTAGTCATTATAACAGTCCAATCAGCTATTGTTTTTTGATGCAACAGTGTTGCCTAATGATATACAATGATCCTATTATAGACAGTAGTGACACTCAAGGATAATGAGCATAATTGCTAGCACCAACATAATAAGTAGGAGTATTTATGGAAACACCACAACATGTATATAAGTAGGGTAGCTCTCACTAGTATAATCTCAGCTTCAAGCTAAAGTTTATTCATTCTCATTCTACTCTCAAGCTACTCTCTTGTGCCTTAAAGCACCCAGTCTATATAATACAATAAAGTGAACTCTAGCAGAAGTCTTGAATATAAAGGCATGCTAGTTTATCATGTGTTTTAGATCACATATGGCTTGAGCCTAACAAACTTCCATAGCTATGCTGTTGGATTGGATTTCTGATATGGTTTTTTGTGTGGGCTGATAGGAGTTTTAGGCAGTTTTTGGAATGTCATAAAAGAGGAGAATTAGTGAGACATTTCAAATAATTTGCTGTACTATTCTAAAGGCATAACAGTGCTGGACTACTCATGTGATTATAGACTGTCTTCTTTAGCAAAGATAAATAATGGTGAGCAGTCTGAAGAGTATTTTTATGATTGCAGCTAGAAGCCTAAAGAAGTTGTTGATAAGATCAGAGGTTGAGGTTTTCAGTTTTCTTTGCTGATGCCTTATTGTCTATTTTTTTTGTGATCTTAAAGAGACCTCTAAACTTGTCATTCAATTTCTTTATTATTCTGTCTGTCTTCAAATTCTTCATGTCCAATATAACTAAATCACTTGGCTGATAGTCTTTTGCCAGTGACTTTCTCTTGTTATATTGATTTTTTATTAACTCTACTGTCTTTTTCAATGCCTGCTCTGCTTTATCATGAATTTTCTTTATATCAGCCATAAAATCTTTCATCCAAGATACTTGGCTGCCTCTTCATGAGTGTCATGATTTTAATCTCTAAATCATGCTTAGCCAAAGCTTAGTTTGAGGCACTGAGACAATAGCTTAGTTGAGATAGCTAAGACTTTTCTATACAGTATTTAAGTCAGTAGTATACAGTGATATACTTTAGTCCCAAGCTAAGATCAATACACTAATCAAACTTCTAAACTCTTAATATGACTATCACTTTAGTACCAACACTAGCAGTCATAGTCTATCAATTTCTATACCATCTTTTTCTTATCATTATTCTATACATTCTCATTCTCTTCCTTCTACTTTATCTTTAGTTAATATCAGACTCTGGCTGTTGCAGTGCATTATATTTGTAATTATTTGATTGTATCATAATTTTTCTTCTTATTTTATCTTTTTGCTTATCTTATCTTATCAGAGTGCCTATCTTATCTAAGATATTTATCAATCATGAGACAATTATCCAACTACAATAGGTAGCTCTTGCTATTATTCTTTGATACATAATAGATATCTCATCAACAGACAATACTCTATTGTCCTGCTCTTGATGACCAGACAACTATAACACTGTAGTGTAGAAATGCATAACAAGTAGAGGACTATATTTATCTTTTGCAAAAATGCATATAAGTAGGATAGCTCTTGCTGTAGTACTTCAGCTTTGAGCTAAAGTTTATCTATACTGCTTTTCTCTTCTTAAGCCTATTCTGCAAATAGCCTTGACACACTCAATCAGATTGCACAATAAAGTGGACTCTAGCATGACTGTATAAACTTGATACAGTGCTAGTTTATCATGTGTCTCAATCACATGTCAAGTAGATCTAATCTCTCTTGATTGGAAAGAGAAGTTCTATATGTTCAGTGCAAGCATAATCATAATCATGAGAGGTCACTATTATCATCAGTGATGATGATTGAGCTGCTGGCATGACCAGAAGGGCTTCCAGTCATACATAAGTCTGAGAAGCCTGCTGGCTGGCTTGATTCAGCCAGACTTAGTTGTTCATTATTAGGGCCTTTAATAGAGACCTTGACTAATAGTGCTTCTTGGCTATACTCTCTTCAGAGGATATTTCCTCTTTTAGTGCTGATATCTATAGTATCAACCTCTGTATCATTTGTAGAAAGCAGAACTTTCTGCTGATCAAAGATGCAGATCTCTTTGATCTAGCAGAAAAGATGAACTATGAGTCTAGATGCTCCAAACTCATATCTGCTGATAGTCCTGTAATAGCAGCAGTAGCAAGAGTGAATCTGGGAGATTTGAGTGTTCTGTTGGTAAGTGTTTCAATGACCTAGTAGCTGATAGTATCAGTCATATACTTTCTACCTGTAAATGTAGAAGGTGTAGAGAAAGAGTGGAGTTGTCATAAAGATAAAGATGAAGACTGTAATTGCAAAGTAGAGAGTGGATTCCATATGGTACTTTTAGTGTTAGCTGAGGGAAAGACAGGTTTAAGCTTCAAGCTAATTGTTAGACTTAAGCATCATATGAGTGTGATCTCATGATAAACTGACACTGTATCATATTCATACAATCACACCAGAGTCCACTTTTAATGTCTGACTCAGTGTGAGATTTAAGATCTTGCATGTGGCTCAAGAATGAGTAGTATAGAATAAACTTTAGCTTGAAGCTGAGTCTACTATAGTGAGAGCTATGCTACTTATATATGTTTTCAAATAAAATAAATATAGTTCTACTTATTATGTCTGTCTATAGTCTGAAACTAAAGAGCATGCAGTATATGGGTGAAACAATTAAATACTGCCTGTTATTGAGATATTGGTTGTAAGCTATAGTACAACAGTATGAGTCATTTGGTATGGTTGTGGTTACTAGTCTGACTGGATAGATAGAAAGTAGACACTCATGATTAAATAATAAGATAAGATTAAACAGAAAAATCATAACAGACAAGTCCTGACAATTGTAAGGAGGCATAGATTATTCCTCAAAGTAGAAAAGTGTGAGTTCAAGATATCTGAAACTGAGTATCTGAGAGTCATTATTAGTGAAGGAAGTATTCAAATGAACTCTATAAAGATCAAAGGGATAACAGAGTGGCCAGAATCATCAAAGAAGAAGGAATTACAATTCTTTCTTAGATTCATCAACTTCTACTGACATTCTATCAAGAACTACAGTAAAATCATCTGGCTAATGACTCAACTTACCAGCAATGTACTATGAACCTGAGGAGTTACACAGAAAAATGCATTCAAGTGACTAAAGAAGCAACTAGCAAAGAATGTGGTATTAGCAATACCAATGGAATAAGGGAAATTCTATATAGAAGTAAATTCTAGCAAGGAGAGCATTGGCACTGTTCTCTCTCAAGAACAGAAGAGCAAGTGATGACCAGTTGCATTTTTATCTAAAGCCTTCACTGTGATAGAATAAAACTATGAAATCTATGACAAGAAGTTACTCACTATTATGCTTATACTTGCAGAGTGGCAACACTATCTTATGGGCATGCTTTAGAAATTTGAGATCTAGACAGACTACAGAACCTTAAATACTTTCAACTCTCTCAGAAACTAAACTGACAGCAAACATGATGGGTCACTGAGCTAGCCAAGTATCAGTTCACACTCTACCACAATATTGAGAACCATGAACAAAAAGGTGAACTTACTCAGCTGGCAAGCAGACCATGACCAGAGAAGAGACAATAACAGTGAAATCATGCTCCTGAAGTCAGAGCACTTTAGAGCAATAATCATACTAACAGAGGAAGAAGCATATGAGTGCATTAAAAGCATGACCAGACAGACAGAATTATGGGACTAGAAGGTTGCACCATCAATCAATCATAGTAGAGAGATGATAAAGGAGAAAGACCTCATATACTATGATAAAAGAATTTACATTTTTAGAGACCATGAACTTCATAGAGAGATTATCACCCACTCATATGATCACATCACAGCAGGACATTCAGGAATCACCAAAACCAAGGAACTGGTGCTATGGAAATATTGGTGGCCAAAGATGAAAGAGAATATAGAAAAGTACATCAAAGCATGTAAAACATATCAATGAATGAAGTCAAACACTCAGGTGAAAACAGTCCTCCTACATTTAAACAAAGTATCTATGGAACTATAGATACACATTTCTATAAACATAATAATCAAAATGCAGTGGCTTTGACACCATCATAGTCATTATAGACTGCTTCTTCAAGATAATCATCTCCATAGCCTGTACTATAAAACTCTTGTCAGAAGGATAGGCAAAGATATTATAGGATAAGATGTATGCTAAACACAGCATGTCTCAGGTGGTTATTTCAGATTGAGGACTCTAATTCATCTCTAAATTCATGACTGATCTGCATTATCTACTACAGATCAAGAGCAATGCCTCTACTGCATATTATCCACAAACTGATGGACAGATAAAATAGATCAACTAAGAAATTGAAAAGTATCTATGGATGTTTATCAATCACCAACAAGATAATTAGACAGAATGGCTTATGCTTGTAGCCTTCTAACACAACAACCATGCTCACTCAGCAAGAGAAAAATCTCTCTTTTTCATCAATCATGGCTGACACCTCAAGGTCACTGCAATCAACCACCACTCTGCTAAAACTTCTGCATCAGTCACATTCACCAAACAAATATCTCAGATTCACAAAGAACAGCATTTGAAAATGCCACTGCAGCAATGAAGGACCAGTATGATAGACAAAAAAAACCCACTATGCCATATATGATAGGTGATAAGATCTGGTTGGACACCACCAATCTCCATCTGCCATGACCTAAGAAGAAGCTGATAGACAAACAAACTGGCCCCTTCATAATCACTATAAAGATTGGCCTATCAGCTTACAAACTCACACTCCCACTGGATTGGAAGATTCATCCTGTCTTTAATAAAACACTACTCTCCCTCTTCATTTCACTGGCCTTTCCCAATCAGGAACAACTTCCACCATCAGAACCTGATCTTGTTAATAAAGAAGAATTATATAAGATCAAGTCAATCCTTGATTTTTATCTCTACAAAGTGCATAGTCACTATAGACAGAGTCTCTCTATAATAACTGACTACTTGGTGAAGTGGAAGAGATACAGCCCAGAATCAAATCAGTGAGTCAATAAGAAATAGATGACAGTTGACAATACTATTACTAAATATCACTTCCATCATGATGGCTTCTTGACTCATCTCTACTCTCAAACTACAGCCATCAGGATGATAGTCTTAAAAAGAGGGTAATATTATGATTTTTTAATTTATCTTATCTTATCTAAGATGCTTATCTAATCTTCAGTACCTATCTAATCCTATCAGTCAGACCAATAACCACAACTATACTAGATGACTCATGCTATTGTACTGTGACTTGTGACTAATATCTCATCAACAGACAATACCTATTGTTTCATGCACCTATTACACACTTGTTCAGTTTCAATCCACAGATAGCTACAATAAGTAAGACTATATTTATCACACTCAAAAACATATTTAAGTAGCCTAGCTCTCACTGTAATAGACCCAGCTTCAAGCTAAAGTCTATTCTATACCACTCACTCTCAAGCCTACTTGGAAATGCCTTGATCATCACAAGAAGTTAGACACCAAAAGTGGACTCTGGTGTGGTTGTATGAATATAACACACTATAAATCTGACTCACATGATGAGCAGGTCTAACATTACCAGACAGAATCCACAGAAGATCATACTCACACTCACATGTCAGCTAGCACATTTGATCTCCAATTATTGATCAGTAATCACTGATACAATTGTATCAACCAATGCAAATTATCTTCTGCTCTCTGTACAACTGTCAATACAACTTTAATTCTTCATTATTAACACATCTGCCAGAATCAAAAGATGTGATGTCATTTATCTGATCAATAGTCTAGATGAATATAACAAGAAGCAATGTGCCTCATCCTTGAACTCATTGCTAGCAGAGTTTGGCTGAGCAATAGAGTCAGCTAATATCACACTTGTCATCTTCAATCAGAAATAGGACTCATTCTATATGCTGTGCAAACATTTGTCACATTGGTTGATTTGGATGGGGATTTGGAGAGCAACAATACCTCAAAGAAAAGTGAACTATAGGACTTACTCTCCAGCTGCAACCTCCTGACAGCATTGCTCAAACTCTTTGGAAATGGAAACTTCATCTTATCTGTCAACAACATAATCCTGCAACAAGCATCTGTTATTAGTAAGGAAATGTGTTGGAAAGATCTTCTTACCCCAACTAGAGACTATAATTCATCCCAAGAGGAGGTTGCTAATAGCAAAGTAAAACTTGACTGCAGTGTCAGAATAGACCTGTTCCTCCTTTCTTCCTTCAACCAGCCAATTCCTTTTCCCCAAAGTGAAATTTCATCATCTGATCCATGCAGATATCTGTCTTGAGTTATGAGAGACTCTGTTGGCCTCAAAGTTCATGTCATCATTGATTTGTACCCTCATCTTAAATCACTGGCATGTAATTAAGGATACTGCTTACTGGTGCATCTTCCCTCTTTGTTACATCTCATTCCTGACCTTCGACGGGTTCACATATTTCTAGCTTTGAATCTAATGTCTTCCCTCTGGCACATTTAATATCCAGTGTTCGCTAAGGCCTCAGGCTCTTGCCCCACAACTCCAAGTTCACTTCCAGCTTCGATATCACCGTCCGACTTCCACACCACCAGCGTAAACCCATTCACCACATTGGGCAAGCGGTACATCGGTATACCACGCTGCCCCGGCGTCTGGAATGGGTTTAAGTCAATCGCGTATTCCCTCCTCGCAGGCACACGAAACCCAAGTAACATCCGGGGAAACATCGAACGCTGCTGCTCGCACGACAGCTCCGCGTATTTAGTGACAGCAAAAGGAAGCGACAATAGATGCGCCGTCTGGACGACGGGGATCCATTCTTTGTACGACCCAAGGCCGGCATTGAAGGCGATGATCGCGTCAGGGCGGCGGGAATCTACTATGTCTGGAGACGAGGTGGGTGAATCCCCGTGCAAGAATATTTCGATAGAGCCGCTCCCGCATTCCTTTGGAGCTTTATAAGCAAAGACTGGGGAAGAGGAGGATGACTTGGCGACGAGGGATTGTGGGTGGGATTTCTTCGCCTCTGAGACGAGTTTCTCGACGCTCTGGCCGAAGAGCAGGAGCTTGATGTCATGGTACGGCAACAAGAGTGCTATTTCAGAGAACCTGATAGAAATATGGTTAGTCCTCGTTTGCTAAAAAAAATAAATGTTCTACTGACAGAGGAAGATAATTTAACTCCACTTCGGCACCAATGGCATGAATGAGAAGCGGTACCCGCTTTCCCGTACTCCCTGCACTAGGACCAGTCACCTCCAAACAATGAACAATCAACCAATACGCGCTCAGGGGAAAGCTCATAAGAAGTGCAGCGGGAGATTCCCTAGGGAGCTTCCGCCATTCGTGCCACGCGTCCCAACCATCAATCTCCCGCTCCACCAGCTGAGGCTTCTTACCCACAGACGCGAAATCTCGGTATGGAATCAGCCTATCAGGCAACTTCCAGCCTTCAGAATCGGTGAGATGCTTCGTACTCAAGAGGTCCTTCCCATCGAGGTGGTCGAATTTACCGAGTTCGGATTTTAGCATAGCGCTGTAGGGCGAGCCTTCGGCCAAAGCTTTTCTGAGCTCGCCCATGTTCTGGTGGGGAATCGGCCCGCCTCTGTGACTCCAAAAACCGAATCCGGAGCCACCAAGTACGTCGAAGCGGCCCCGGGCGATGCTATTGTTGAAGGTACCGTCCGTTTCGAGGCGGCCCCAAGGAAAGGAAGTTAGGATCGCTTGAGTCTCCGGGAGACGTAGCATGTGTCTCTGTAGAAGAGTCACTAAGGAATAAGTTGAATATTTGGAGACTGGTTTCTTTCACCTTGTTGTCGGGACATAGCTGTTTGTGAGTAGAGAACCTTAACCCTGTTCCATACTTCCAGTCGTGTTTGCTGCACTGTAGACGGTCAGTACCTTGAAAGAAATTCAAAGAATAGCACAAACCTCTTTGTTACAATATATAACTGCCTTACACGCCCCGCATCGTAGTGGTTTCTTTGGAGGCATAATGTTCTGCTTGCACGACGCGCAGACGGGCACGACACCAAAATCAAGGTCATCAGGTATATGGCCCTTCTTTTCAGCAGCCATTAGCATTTTCGCCGCCCTTGTGAGATCTCCAAAGAAATCTATATTCCCCATCCTGCTAAGCATTTGTTCTATGTTGGCCATCTTGAAGCTGAAGTGAAAGAAGCGATCCGAATTTGCCAAAACCACGCGACGCGACAATACTAATTAGGGACGGCTATGAACTGTTCTCCTAACGCTAGTATACCAACCTCCCCTTGCCTAGTCTTCTCCATGCTTATCATACACGTACTCCACATATACAGGCTCCCACAACTTTGCCTTCGCCTTAGCTCGTACTTCCTCCTTCGACCAAGGAACGCCCGCAACACCTTCTTCGATCCCCTGCTCAGCAACAGCAACAGCTACCTCAAAGTTCACCTGAGGCGCGTCGCCAAAGTCTGGCAGAAGCGCATTATCCGGATCTTTCAACGCTGGGGACAAAGATGCCAATCTGCGCGCCCCCGCGATAATCATTGTGTCTGTCATCTTGCGAGACTGACAGAGCATAGAACCAAATCCAAGCCCAGGATAGATCAGCGCATCTAAGAGGACGATGAATAACACGGTAGAAGAAAGAAGACAATTGACATACTGTTACATTCCGCAATGATATAATCCTTCCCGTTCAGCATCTTGGCTGGAGGGAACGGACTACCTGTGGCCAACAATGCCTTCCCGCCCGTCCAGTCATTCGCGTCACTCGGGTGGACCTCTACCAATCGGCTCGGGTTCGACAGAGGGAGGATGATCGGTCTCTCACAATGTGCCGCCATCGACTTCACGACCTCTTCCGTGAAAGCACCCGCATGAGTCGAGCACCCAATCAGCACCGTCGGCTTTACTTGCTTAACTACATCCAGGAGGCCGATCTCGCCGGCAAACGATGCCCATTCCTCGTCCGATCGAATGAAAGCGTGAAGGTCCTTTCGAACATCAGGTGTACTCTGCCTGATGAGGCCGTGCTTGTCGATAAGCCAGAATTTGGCGTTGGCCTCTTCTTCCGGAGTACCGTCTGTAGCAACCATGGCGTCACGCAGCTGTTTCGTGATGCCCAGCCCGGCGGAGCCTGCGCCGTAGATGATGAATCGCTGATCACAGAGCTTGGTCTTCGTGATGCCGATAGCAGACATGACACAAGAGAGAGTGACTGCACCGGTTCCTTGACTTTACAAAAGTGAGGTTAAAGTGATAACATCAGTGACTAGAGCATCTTACATATCGTCATTAAACACTGAATGAGTGTCCCGATAGCGTTCGAGTATGCGTTGGGCATTCGTCACACCAAAGTCCTCGAAATGAAGGAGACAATGAGGAAAGTGCTTTCGAACAAGCTGCACAAACTTGTCGATAAATCGATCGTATTGCTCTCCACGAACACGTTTGTTGGGCCAGCCCTAAAGCCATGGTGAGGTTTCGCTAGAGCTAGGCAACAGTATACTTGCAACGTAAAGTTTGTCATTCAGAAGATCCTCGTTGTCCGTACCGACGTCAAGCGTAACGGCGAGAGCCCTGGAAGGGTCCATGCCTCCTATGAGTCTATGTAATATCGTGTCAATCGAAGTCATCTACTGTCTTGATGATGGTAATCGACGCACGTGTATATCACCGACTTGGCGGCAGATATCTGGAAAATAGATAAATCCTACGCTTTGAACCATATCTCAGACACCTACTCCGATTCCCTGCAACAAAATGAGCATGATGATAGAGCAAACAAGTGATCATGCATACCCCGACACCTTGATCACCAATGCCGAGAATCGCCTCTGCATCGGAACATACAATGAGATCGATGCTTCTGCCTCTGATCTCTTCGAGGAAGTCCTGCTCCATGGTCTCTTGATCGGGAAAGGTCAGATATAATCCCTCGCTCCTTCGGAAGAGATGGGAATAGTTGGCGATTGCATCAGCCTGTTAGAGAAGTATTAGTTGTCTATTGACTACGGGCTTGCCACCGTCACGGATGCAGAACAGTACACTGGGTCCTCGGATGCAGAGCCTGATTCGAAGGGCCAAAGCCTACCCTTCGACTTCCTAGTAACATAAGAGGTTGCAGAGTGAACAAAACAACCGTAATCGATGCTTATAGACTGGATAGGACCACATAATCAGGTTCATTTGTTACCCTGAATGCAGAAGATTGAATGCGTCTTTAAGGGCGAGCGCACCCTAACGGAATAAGATGCCCGTTGCGTGTGTGATATTGATGATCAAACGAGACCAGGTTTGTCGCTGTTCCCGCGCATGGAGACGACGTGGCAAGCCCACTAGGATTCGGGTCTGGAACACTCACCTCGGTCGGTGTATAGATGATAGGCACGAGTTCGCTAAGATGCCTCGATAACAAAGCAAAGTAAAGCACCCAGTTCTGGTTCTTCAAGCTTTGCAAGAAGGAATTCTTGCGTATAGGTGAGTGTCGAGACTGGAGTTGGTCGTAGGCGCGTTTGCACTGCTCGTCGAGAGTATTGACGCGATACGGCAATCGCCCAGTGAGACCAAAGGCCTTGCGCTCCGTGAGGGTGAAGGCAGTGCCCTTGTTCCATCTGGGACTGGTGAGTATCGCGTCGCCACGGAGAGAGACATTGTACTGTGTCTTGGAGGGGGACATGGTGGATGAACACCAAGAGGCGATGTCATGGAATTTCGACTAAGTACATTGGTCTGAAATATTTTTAGCGTTCCTAGTTAGGACACCGCGGGCCGAGGAATTTGAATTGCTTACTCTGGTTCCATACCAGGCTCCTCTTCAGAGTCCGGGCTGGAGGCGAAGGTTAGTCGTCGTCGTTTCCTGGAGAGAACAATAAGGCGATTTCGGAGATGGAAGGTTCTGATTTTCTGTCATCACGTGTCTGGCCCGGGTATCCGTTGACGTCATGTTGAAAATTGAAATTGCGATCTCACCACTTTTGTGTTCATAAAAGTCTGACGTTTTCCATTACGCTTGCTTCATCTTCTCCTCTTCTCCTTTCTACTCTACCAACAGTAAAAGAATTATCTACAGTAACGCTTTTGAAATGTCCTTCGATTCGCACGTACGACGGGGCCATACGAGTGCGTTGACAACCTTTCGCTTCTAAGCGCCCACTAACGCCGTTTTTTGCAGTCACCTTTGGTCTCCTCATTCTGTTCGCAATCATCACAGTGAGTATATTTCATCGACCCTTCAGACATCATTCTTACATTCTCGCAGCTCTCAATATCCGCCTGGTTGACATCTGAATTCAATAAGCATGGTCATCAGAACGGAATATCCCAAAGAGACCGGGTCCGATATGTCCTGTTCGCCTCAACATGGACTATCGTATTCAGCACATTCTACTTAGTTCTATTCTTGTATTCCGCCACAGGATCAGTGCTCATTAGCATCGCGTCTCACCTTATTTTGTACGTGCTATTTGGGTCACCGCTGTGTACATGCTCATCAGGACACAGCCTTTTCCTTACATGGGTTATCTGGACCGCAGCCGCAGCCGCCATAACCCAAAACCTTGGAGGAGGGTTGAACTGCAAGTGAGTGGGTTGCCATAGATACTCTTCGTGGTTTCACATTTTCGCAGAACTCAGGATGTGTTCGTTTACTGCAGCCAACTCAATGCGCTCGAGGCATTTTGTTGGATAGAATGGTGTGTATTTATATGCTCAGATACACTCGGTTCTGACATAAATTTAGGGTATTGGTTACTTTGGCCATCCTTTTCGTGATTGTCCGAGGCGTTCAGGCCGCCCGACGCGGTGACGGTTACCGAGGAGGTCTTGTTAGCGTATAAGTGCGCGTGGTATTCCGTTCTTGGATGTAAATGACGCATTTCTCCGTCGGGAACGATACACGATTGATTGTACGATCAAATTTATGACATCTGTTCACTTACTCAGTTATGCAGTTGTTCCTGTAATATAATGATAATGATCAAGCCGTTAGTGACCCTTGCCTTCCTCGGGGTAGAGCTTAGACAGGCAAGCGTTGAATGGGCGGTTGATGGTTATCGGGGAGCGGTCAAGCTTCTTTCAAATGCTTGTACTATACCGAGCTGGCGAGTAAAGAAAATTAGACACAGAATAAGACAATTCGAAACTTGGGCCGTCCATTGAATTATTGGACACGGGGCCTAGACACAAGCAATCACTGGCAGAACAAGGTATTCAGAGTAGTACTTGGCACCCGCTCTACTTGTATCCAACGCGCGAGGCTACGTTGCAGGAAGACGAACAAAAAAGCAACGTCATGAACACAATATAGAAGGAGTGAGATAACGTACATAATTCAGTATCGATGCGCAGCGGAAGCAACACCGAGGACATACATTATTACCCACCCAAGAGAACACAGCGCATATTATATAAGTCGCGCGAGTGGAGACCTGCGTGGAACCAGGATGCAGAAGACCGCCTAACCCTAACCCTGGAAATCATGCAGTACCCATTGGCTCGGAATTCCGGGCCGACCCAGAATTACTCATCATTGCGACTTCAGTGTAAACTCGCGAAAAATTTCGATGACTGTCGTACTCCTTCCTTCGATATCATGCAGACGTCCTATCCACGCCCGGAAGGCGGAGCCTCCCTAGTCCTCTCCTTCCGCTTGGAACGCAAAACGACCTTGATATTAGGTTCCGGGACATTAGCAGCCTCTCGAGCTTTCTCAGCGCTCGAAGCAGACTCGAAAGTCATTGTACTCGCAAATGGAGGCTTGAAAACGGCATGCGATGAGATCAGATGGCGAGTCGAACATATCCAGGTCTCTTTCGTAAATTGGGATACTCTTCCGGGTCCTTCGAAAACCGACGAAGACGACGTTCAAGCCCTCGAAGGCTTCTTGGATTCAACTCCTGGAATCGCCTTTGTCATTATCACCGACACCATCCTGAACGACGACGCTCAGAGACGAACTCGTTCCTCCGCAGAACGCATCTACCAGGCTTGCGCATCCCGGAACATCCCCGTCAACACCACCGACATGCCGCACCTGTGCGACTTTTCCTTCACCTCTTCATATCGATTTGAGGACCCATCCGGTCACCGCACACCTCTCCAGATTGGGGTTACCACGAACGGCCAAGGATGCCGCTTGGCAGGGAGGTTGAGGAGGGAGATCGTAGCGAAGCTGCCAAAGGAAGTAGGATTGGCCGTCGAAAATATTGGCAAGCTCCGATCTCTGGCGAAATCAAACGATATCGTTGCGTATGAGGATTGTTTTGACGATAGTGGTGTGTCGACACCAAATCGACCGGTTTCACAACGAAGTTTGTTAGAGACTGCGGTGGAGAGTGCAAGGAGGAGGATGAAGTGGGTGGCTCAGGTTAGTGAGTATTGGCCACTGTCCAAGCTTGCGAGCTTGACAGAAAAAGACATGGAACAAGTGCTGTCGGGGGAGACCCAGGAGGGCTCTGCGGCAGCGACCACCCCGTCGATACATTCTCTGGACATCCGGCGGCCAGGTCGAATTCTTCTCGTAGGTTCAGGACCTGGTCATCCATCATTGCTTACACAGGCAACCAATAACGCACTTACGAAGCTCGCTGACCTCGTCCTATCTGACAAACTGGTCCCCGACGCAATCCTGGCTCTTATTCCATCGGAAGTGGAAGTACGAATTGCGAAGAAATTCCCTGGGAATGCAGATGGCGCGCAAAATGAGATGATGGAGGCTACAGTCGAGGCTGCTCAAAAAGGGCTGACTGTTGTGCGGGTACGTCTTTTACTTCCGAGAGCTCCAGCACCGACTGACTCCAAGCAGCTTAAGCAAGGTGATCCTGTGGTATACGGACGCGCTGGGGAGGAGGTTCTCTACTTCCGCTCACACGGCTTTGAGCCCGTCGTTATCCCAGGAGTCAGCTCGGCACTAGCGGGGCCCACGTTTGCAGGAATACCTGTAACACAACGCGGCGCCGCTGAATCTTTCATCGTGTGCACAGGAGTTGGAAGAAAAGGAAAACAAGTCCAGCTGCCAGGGTACGAGCGAGGAAGGACGCTTATCATACTCATGGGCGTGGCACGATTACCCCAAGTTGTCAGCACTCTCACTGACACCGAGCGTGCACGACGTGATGGCCCCGCCTATCCCTCCCACACTCCGATTGCCCTTATTGAACGAGCATCGATGCCAGATCAGCGCGTCATCGATTCGACGCTCAAGAATATTGTCAGAGCACTGGATAGCATTGGTGAACAGAGGCCGCCAGGTATGCTTGTCATTGGATGGGCTGTCCCGGCGCTCTGGGAGAGGGGAGACGTTGAAGTTTTGGAAGAAAGTGCTGACTTGGACGAAGGCCGAATCGCTAGATGGCTGGGTCAAGACAGTTGGAGAGTGAGGGAAGGGTTGCAGAACGAATGGAATGATGGATTGTAGGACAGTACACATAGATAAGTGCTATGGATTTAATAAAAATAAAGTATTAAGGAACTTGCCACCCGCGCGCGCGCCTCAACCTCTTGCTAGTTTGACATAAGCTTGTCGCACAGCATGTATAAAGGCATAGATGTTCTTGGTAAGGTTAAGATCCTCCACAAGGAAAGGAAGCTGAGGCAACGGTGGTGATGAAGTAAGAACTGAGCTCCCCAAATCAGTGTATTCCTCTCGATGCAATTCAACTGACACGTACCTTTATATCCAGGACCAGAGACGTCCAACACGAAACTGAATTCCTTCTCTAGATCATTATGGTCAATACGCCTAAATCGTACAAGAAGCTGCTGCTCCTTGTCGATGCCCTCTATCGTCAAGCCCAATATCCGTTCGACTGCCTGGTAGTCAGGCAGCACACTCGAGGCATGAGTTTGTAGCGTGGACCTTTCCTTCTCTCGCTCTGTAGAGCGCGGATATCAATAGAGTACAGACAAACATGAACGACCTACCTCGCTCAAGGTTCGCCGTGATAGCATGATACTCTTCAAGTTCGCCGTCAATGGCAGCACATTTCTCCTTGAGGGACGCGAGCTGGCGTCTGAACGTGGCAACAGAGCTTTCTGCATCTTTCCGCTCTTGCGCTTCCCTGGCAAGATCTGAAAGTAGGGTCACGCGTGGCCAGCCTAGCAGACAAAGAACACACCTGCAAGCAGCTCGATTTCGCGGACCTTGCACTGGTTCGTCTCTGCCTCTATCTCTTTCCTCTTCTCAGCCAGCCTCTTCGTTTCGGCTACAAATGCTGCCCTATCCTCTGTCTCCCGCGTTATGACCAGGTCCTTGAATCTGGCGAGGTTCTTGAGAAAATTGCGCGTCTCGTTTTCATAAGATTCCAGTCTGAGATCGATTGCAGGATGGTCAGCTTGCAGAACAGTGGAAAGGTCGATTTGTGGGGCGCGAAATCCGCTGGCCATAATGGGGGCGTGAATGAAATGGATGTCGACGAGGCGGATGTTGGATCGAGAGATGAACACGAACACGTGACCTATGCAACCTATTTTTACTTAGACTAAGTACAGATTCCCGAGTGAATTATGCAAATGCATGAGAATAAGCTGTTAGTACTACATGACCTCATATGTGACAGAACTTCTTTCCCTGGAACGGGTGCAAACAAGGGGTGAAAGCAGACTGGTGGCTCCGCCAGCATCCGCAATGATGTAGCTCGACGATCATATCTTTAGATGTGGTATGTAGTTCTGAGAGGAGGACTGCGGGCTTACTATGGCGGGGGGGACAAAAGGAGGGCTAGTAGGCCCTAGAATGCCTGGCTAGGTGACCGGGTTGAATGTAGATGTGAAGGGAAGGAGTCCGCTACCCATTGAGACGTCTCATATAAAGAACTTAAAAGGCAAGGTGGGACTGTGCGTGTGCTGGAGTTTAACCCGTCATCATAGAAGAGGGTGTGGGGCAGGAGAGTAGTAGGTGTCACACTAACGTAAATAACTAAGAGTAGGGCTTTACTTAATCAGATTTCTCCAGTAATTTCTTACCTCTCGAGCGTATAGTTCGTACGTCCGCATTGGTGTTTTCTCGGTCGATGGGAAAGCAAACATACCGTTGATCCCCCTTCCTTGGATTTGTTCAATGACTCGTCACTCCGATCAGCATGGGGATCGAACATTCGAAGCACCGATAGGTCCATTCGGTCCCGCGACGGACATAGGTTGTGAACCACAGAGAATATACATTATATTATTCCTGAGTCAGTCAGGACTTAAAACGTTCAGTAGCGAGAATCATCTGTCAGCTTCGCTCTCCCTCAAAAGCTCAGTATTCAGTTCTAAATGATTTTCACCACTACCTACGTCTTCACCCTGGTGCGTACACTCACTCTCTCCTAGCGAAATGATGCTTTATCGACATCGTCCAACGTTTCCGTGTGACGAAAAAAAAACACAACTGACCTATTTTTTTGCTAATCATTCCCGTTTTTATTTTTTTTTGGCTTACCCGCTTTGAACTCCATCACAGGGAAGAACTTTGATGACGAGAGGACGTATAATTATGGTGCGCACTTTCTTTTGTCAACGTTTTCTATCCAGCGTTTAATGAATATTTATTTGGAAGCTCTGTTGCAATTATCCTTCACCCATCACGTACAGGACGAGAGAGCCAGGATCTTCATTACGGAGGGGATCGCAGATATCAGAGTGGAGGCTATTCACGCCCCGCAGCATCGTGGACACCTGAGTAGACGTGAGGTCGTTCACCTGCATAGAAGCCATGGACATGAAGGAGGTCAAGCGCTCGGGTTCGACTTGGAGGATGGGCGAAAGACTTGTATTTAGATCTGGTGTTTTCATTCTGCTAAGTATCTCTACTCTGTTCTCTGCGAGAGAGTTTATCGGCATCGCCCAACGCGCCTGTGTGACGGGGGAAAATACGACTGACCAACTTTTCCTCATCGTTCGATCGTTCATGTTTTGCTCACCTGATACTATTTTCAAGCCTCGGTAAACCCACCCGGTCCCGCAACGTGAATACACATCATTCCCGAGTCAGTCGATACTTGTCAGCAGCGAAAATAATCCGTCACTCTCTCTCCCTCGTTGAAAGTTGAATCGTCTTCAGTTTCAGTCCTACACCGCCACGACCAATGGTGCCGGTGAGTAAATTCATTTTTACTCTGCACCCCTACTCTGAATGATGCTTTATCATGTCGATATCGAGGACGAGCTTGAGAAGAGAAGACAACGTAGACGTCAGAGTGGAGATCCATGGCACTCCAGCCGCGCACCTGAGGCTGCGAATACGGGAATTGGGTAGGAGGACGCCCGGTACGGTTCCTTTTTGCAACAATCCATATCCAGCGCCTGATTCGGAAAAATCCTCACCAGTCTCCGCGCTACGCTATCCCAAGAAAACATCGGTTTTGATCGTCGGGACATGCATTCACTCGTATCAGGGTGTACGGTGTCATGTATTCCATAGAAAGATGCAATCCCTCTTTGGCATCTGCGTTCGCCCCACTTGATCATTCTTTGCCCTGCTCCGCCCAGCTGACGCTCCCCCATCTCGGCTCATGGGTTCATCACACCCGACTACCTCCATGTCGACCCTTCCCTGATGCTGTCATCTGACATCCAATCCTATGATCACCATCCTTGCTCCTCACTCTGTACTCTCCCGCCTTGCAGGGGGAAGGGGGTTGTTGAGTGTGTCAACTCCAATGGGCGTTCCCCTGTTTAAAATCTACAACCGGGCGACGATAAGTTGGTGTTGGCGCTTTTAGAAATAGGCAATGGATCTGCGCGTGGCATGTGAGTTTGTGGAGACGTCGATTTAATGGTTCGATTTCGGGATACATGCACCATTAGGGAGTAAAAGCTGAATAGAACATCGGCATGACATCTTCTAAGCACTGTCCTCTAACAGGTCATACGGAATCTCTGCACAGAAAGGACGTCAGCAACGGCAAGTACCACGGAAGGATTTACTCACTAGTATTTCCTTTAACCAAGATAGAGATATCCAACCCTTCCACTTTCAACGATTTGAGATGATCAATGCACGACAAGTTTCGACTCGCAGTCTTTGTCCCTACACTTGAAGTGATACCAGCTTCATTGTACCTAATACGAACCCGAGACAACCCTGAGTCTCGCCACCGCCTATCGATAATCTTAACCAACAACTCATCCCGCCCTTTCCTGTAAAAATCTCGCCTACACGCAGTTCAAGGACAGACAAGCTGGGGAGCACCGTACTCGAATCACAGAGGCATTCAAGAAACCTCGACGGATCCTTGTCGTTGTCCGAAAGAGACCTAATTTGCAAAGCTGGGGAAGGTATGAGAACCGTTGATCCGATGGGTCCATGGAGTCCTCCGTTATGCAAGATATCAAGAGTCTGCAGCTGACTCCCAGAACACGCAAAGAACTGATAAAATAACGGGAGCGAACTTGATGGCCCAATGGTGAATGATAAGTATTCCAACACGAGACAGACGAGGAACTAGAACAAACGAAATGGTGTGAGATCAACGAACGGAGTTTCTGGAGTGTCGGCGGGAAAATGGGATCTGGCTCCAAGCGGCGCACACTCCGCTCAATTAACTCTTCAAGATTTGTACAAAGACGGAGAACCTTGATGATGGGCCTTCGAGGGCCATCACCCTCCCGCAAGACAGACGTGCGCAAATGAGTAATATGGGACTAGGGTAAAGGAGTTTTGTCTGGGTGGAAACGCAGCGCAGTAGGAGCATAATAACTACAAATCGGAGGTGTCTGAGGTTGGGTGCGTAGGTAAACGAGCTGAGGATGGTGAGGAGTTCCTTCGGATAGTGCTGATCCAGGGGAAGTGACTTCATCAAAGATCTCCGCGAGGGCGAGATCGTAAAGCGGGGACCCTAGCGTTGATGAAATGAACAAGGGGTAGGTTTGGGACAATAGAGAATTGTAAGAACTAAGTTCTCGGGAGCCCGAATTAGACGACGTAACCCATGGAGAGATATGGCACCTCAGAGGTCCGGAGGAATGTAAGAGCTGTTATTGGAGTGAGCCCAATGGAGGAAGGAAGAGATGTAGAGGAGACGCGATGGCTCGACCTCGACGTAGAACTTATGTGTCACTACGCCAACAGCCTAATAGCTGGACCTCGTAGTCGGAGCAACCAGCCGCCGCAATAGATACTGTACTATTTCGACCAAAAGTCCACCCAGGGTGAGGTGTTAGGCAAGAGGATTGTTTGCATGTTCCCAGAGAAATTTTTGATTAATAAGCGCTGAATATGGTAATTTTGTAGTCCAGAGACCCCCCGTAAGTGTTTGCTATATGAAATAAGTTCTGTTCAAGGGGTCTGTTAGGCGTTAAGTGGACTTTTAGTCGAAATGGTACAGTAGTGAGTATTATGTATTATGGGCAAGAAACACCCCGGACCGAGGTTACTTCTCCCGGGCCGGAGCCCTGCCATCTACCCGTCAGGTGGAACTCGGTCACTCGGAACCTGTTTGAACTTAGACCTGCACCATGTCTTTGCAGAAGCACCTTCTGAACTCCCCAGCAACGCTGGTATCAGAGTCTCTACAGGGCCTTTGCGCGGTCAATCCCCAGCTTGCATACGACCCGGAGAATCAAGGCAAGTGATAAGTTGTCATTGATCGTACTTGATTCACAATACGGAAGATGTTTAGTTGTCTACAGAAGAACTATTGACCCATCCAAAGTCGCCGTTATATGTGGTGGAGGCTCTGGACATGAGCCGTCGCATGCTGGCTTCGTTGGAGAGGGTATACTAAGCGGTATGTGCCAATAGCCCAATTGTGAACCAGGGCTGACAGCAAGTGCAGCGGCTGTCTGTGGAAGCGTCTTTGCATCCCCAAACGCCAGCCAAGTTCGTCGTGGAATTGATCTCGTGGAGAACGATGCCGGGTGAGTCGTAGTGGACTACATCACAATGATCTTATGCTAATGTAGACCCAGAACCCTCATTGTTGTCAAGTAAGTATTCTATTGCCGCTTCAACGGTCGTACGGATCTTAAAGACGCAGAAATTATACGGGTGACGTTCTGAATTTCGGCTTGGCCAAGGAACAATATGCAGCCGAGCACGGCAAGAAACCGAATCAAGTCAAGTTCTTAGTTGTCGGTGACGACGTCGCAGTCGGTAAGACGCAAGGAGACATTGTCGGTCGAAGGTGAATTGAATTTGGTGCTCTTATCGTTCTACGGTGTCTCCAGTCATCCAAAATCTCTCCATTTGGGATAATTACCAGCTGCATTGCTACCTTGCACGAACGGGTGGACACCTATTCTCTCCCATCTTCCTCAGAGGATTTGTAACAAAACTAAAGCAACTTCCAGGGGCCTCGCTGGCGTCGTCCTTGTATACAAGATTGCCGGTGCGTTGGCAGCCCAGGGTGGAAGCCTCGATGAAGTATACAGCATCGCCCAATACGTCTCTTCCCGCATCGGCACCATTGGTGTCGGCCTCGAGCACTGTCATGTACCAGGTACGGCCACGGGTGAAACTCACTTGGCCGCAGACGAAATCGAGATAGGACTCGGGATCCATAACGAGCCAGGAAACAAGCGCATCAAGCCTGTCCCGCCTCTCAAGGAGCTCGTTCCACAATTGCTTGACCTCATCATGTCCACAACCGATAAGGAGCGCTCCTTCCTTCCATTCAAGAACGACGGCAAGGACGAAGTTGTACTTCTTGTCAATAATCTCGGAGGTCTAAGTGAGCTCGAGCTGAGTGGGATCACGCACTCTGCCAGCGAAGAACTGAAGAATCGCAAAGTTGTTGTCTCACGAATCATCTCAGGTACATTCATGACCAGTCTGAACATGCCTGGGTTTTCGATCTCCCTTGTCCTCCTTCCCCGGGATGGAGATGTGGATGCGCCAAAGGCTTCACAGGTCCTTTCTCTCCTTGACGCGAAGGCGGAAACACCAGGATGGAAATGGACGTCGACTTCAAAGCCTAACGCATCCTTCACGCTGGATAAGGGTCTCAAGTCAACGACAACTACCAAATCGACAGACGCTGGCAGCCTTTCAGCGGCAGATCCCAAGGGGTTCATCGAGGCCATCAAACGTGCTTGCCAGGCCGTAGTAGACGAGGAGCCTGAAATCACCAGAATGGACACCATTGCCGGAGACGGAGACTGTGGTACGTTCTTTCTAATTGTTGTGACTTCAGTACGCTGGACAAAACCCGCGATTTCTGTAGGACTTACACTGAAAGCGGGTTCCGATGGTGTCAGTGAAGAGATCGTTGCAGGCAACATCAAAGGAACCGATCTCGTAAACGACATTGTTGACATTGCCAAAGTCGCCGAAAAGAAGATGGGCGGAACCAGTGGTGCACTTTATTCGTATGTCATCTTCACTTGATATTCTTTGCTATCATGACGCGTTGACTGCAATGAAGGATATTCTTTTCTGCCCTGGCGCAAGGACTCCAAGCCAACGCTGGTTCTTCTACCACCGTGACAGACGACATATGGAAATTGGCATTGTCGGACGCTTTGGCGAAGCTGTACACCTACACTCGCGCCCGTCCTCCTTCGCGTACTCTCGTTGACCCCCTTGCTGCATTCATCACCAATGTGGGTCAAGGCTTCCCGGCAGCGGTGAAGGATGCTTCGGATGCTGCAGAATATACGAAGAACGTCAAGGCAAAGGCCGGAAGGAGTGCTTATGTCGATAGCAGTTTGTTGACGAAGGAACAAGTGCCGGATCCTGGAGCGTGGGGTGTTCGTACGATTCTGCAGGCCTTGTTCGTGTAGATGCAAACTTCGGTATTAAAGTCCTGAATGATGGAAAGCAGCTGTATTTGTATCCGAGATGGATCGATTGGGAAATCGATGTTATCTAATGAAGGAATAACAAACCTGGTGAACAGTGTAAGCTCAGATTCAGTAGAAGCTGAGCTACTTTGAGAAAAAGGATGGAAAAATAAAAACACGCACGACGGAAATACCTGGCAGCCGCTAACACCATAGTACGAATTTATACAACATCCGAGCACCATGATATAAATTTCGAGAAAAGAATCCGGAAGTTTCTAGTGAACTCGAGCGCCTGTTTCGTTCTGACCTTTTACAACATTGTCGTTATAGAGAGAAACAGACATAGACTTATTAATGGGAGGGAGCATACAGTATCTCTGGTTCGGGCAAAGGAGGACAATCAATGGGCGTTACCTTTCTGGTACAACAATAAAGCGATGCGGTCACGTGTTCAAAAGTCAGCTCTAGTATTAGTAACCAACACCTTCTGCTCATCGTCGATCATGGCTCCTTCGTGTCGGTCCCAGAACGCAACAAGTAGGAAGACTCGGAAAAACATCGAGCCCGAACCTGAATACGACCACAGCAAAGATTATACAGGCGAGGCCCCCGTCAAGAAGAAGGCTCGCGCCAACAAGGTCAACAAAGACGCGGAAAATATCACCCGAGCTCTTCCCAAGCGTCGTCGACTACGTGGGATCCTCCAGAAGGTGACAGAAACGCCTTTGGACGTACTTTTTGAGGCACGTCTGACGCCGACGTACCGTTGTGCCACAGCTAAGCCACAACCACTTTTTCTCTAGATTTTCTCCAACCTTGACCCTCTCGACCTCCTCCAACTGTCTCGCACGAGTAAAGACCTTCGCGCGCTTCTACTCCAGCGTTCTTCCACCTCTGTCTGGAAGAGAGCGCGCGAAAATGTCGAAGGACTGCCGCCTTTGCCGGACGACCTGGACGAGCCCAAGTTTGCTTATTTGGCTTTTGATAAGCACTGTACCGTGAGCCAGGTTGTATCTCGTACTTTTCAGTGGTCTCACATCATTTGCAGAACTGCTTGCGCGCGACGAAATTTGTTCAGTGGGAGTTTAGGACCAAATATTGTCGAAAATGTCTGGAGGCTTCTGCTTCTGGCCTGTACGTCCTTTCCTTCTTTCTATGTGTGTTTATCCTATACGGTTCTTGCAGGTTCATCAGAGCTGTCCCCGACACTTTTTCTGGTTATGTCCCCATGTTTGAATTTCGTACAGCAGACCGTAGTAAGCATTTTCCATAATTTCGTTCTCTCACTTTGACACATCTATTGCAGAAGACCCGCATCGCTATTATTACGTGCCAGCCATTAAAGTCCTGCGCGAAGAATCCGAGTCATTGCGCGATGAAATGTGGGATGCTTGGGTATCGGAGAAACGGGCTGCCTACAGCACGTTACAAACTGTATGTTTATCTGCATGATTGTCGTGACCTTCATGCGATGGAATTTGTAGAATGCTCGATTATGCGAAGGATGGTCTACAAGGTGTGCTAAAGATCGCGCCAACGAGCTTGACATTCTCCGCGACCAGAGGTTCGAAAAGTAATTACAAGTTTAGATTTTACTCCGATTATTATGCAAGTTCACTTCCTGATACTAGAGTCATTGAACGTCTAACGAACCTAGGATGGGGCGAGGAAATGCAGACTCCTAATCTTATTGATGAGCTACGCTATCACAGATTAGTGAGGCAAACAAGGCCTTTGACTGAGCGAGGTATGTATCATATCTCTCGCACCAATACTTCTGGTGGCTGATGCTTAACGTTCAAGCATGGGTCACTATGTCCGGTACCTTGATTCCCATACTCGAGCGACACAAAGCCGACAGACTCAAACGGAAAATGAATATCAGGGTCGTGGAAAGGGCTCGTTTGTTTGCTAGTGCATACTCCGACGCTACACGGGATGTTCCCCTCCTTCCTATCTTTCCAAAGGCGGTGGATGCGGCTTTGTTGGAGCCTTTCTCAAAAATAGTGTTCGACACACCCTTGGATCAGGATATCACCGAATCTTTGAAAGCAGCGGGGATTCGGCTTCCAAAAGCTGCTGCTGAATGGCGAAAGAAACAGGATTCCGGGCTGCGAGCTCTGATGGAGAAGGCAGGTTTGAAACCGGATCTCAATCTCGCTACAGCCTTTTTCTCCTGCAACTATTGCCGCCGCGTCTGCCAATATCCTTATGTCTTGGCTCACCGCTGTAAATTATCGTATAGTGTGAGCTTCTATCCTGAAGACTGGAAGACCTATGCGCTGATGTATATGTGTCGCGAAACGAACGTACCTTGGTCAGCGAGCCAGTACACGGTCAACGGAGAAATCCTCAGAAGGGTGCAGTGTATCATTCAAACATGTGGTCTAAACCCAGAGACTGCAACGTACGAGGACATGAACTCGTTGGACTGTCGTGTAATATGTGTCAATTGCAGTCAGTTTTCTACGACTGAGTTTGTCATGCAATGGCAAACTGCTGTAGTAGGTTCTTTTGCTATTAGTGCGTATCAAATGAACTGACTTTACTTCAGCAGCGTCATTACGACCACTCCCCTGCCCGTCCAAATGTGTGGAAACTGCTTGACGATGCAGAAGGACTGAAATGTGTCAAAGCCCTTGAGAAATTAGACAAAAGAGCTGGATACGTTCGCTATGCGTCAGAGAGTTTCCTTTCTCAGGAGAAATTCATATGCAGTCATTGTAAAGTTTTGAGGTGCGCAGGTCGGGACCTGGAGGATCATTTGTTTGAAGTGTAAGTGCCTCAATGGTGTCCACATTTCCTGATGCGATCTGTCTCTTTACAGGCACAACATAACCAGGGTGTCTTCGGATGATTGGGACTGGCCTGTAAACATGGCATCCTGTGTTGACAATGGGAAAGGTGTATCTCTTCACCCACATATTGAAGAGAAATCTATTGGATCAGAAGAGAACGACAACGCGAAGTCCACGGTGGATTCCAATGAGGCAGCGTCTGCCGATTCCGAACCCCATACTGCTAAGGCTAACGCTAATTAAGTATATCCAGACACATCGGGCGATGCTCGTAAGTAATTAAAATGTAGTTATTTGTTGATGACTGTAACGAACAGCATAGACATGAAATCCTGCAGCACATTCAAAGTAAATTGTCCAGAAAGACAATGGTAGAGGAAATGTTTCCGGTGAACTTGCCACCGCAACCATGTTCCGTCCTAAGTTGCCGAACTTTTACTATAACCCCGTTAGTCTCTAGTGCGCAGACAACTATCCATCTATTGATGTGAGTGAGCGTGCGTATACAGTCTCGAGGAATAATAATCCTGAGGGATCTCTCCTTATGGACAGCTTCTTCTAAACCTTTCGGTACCCCATGGGTGCGATCACGCAATCATCATTTCAAATTCAAAACCAACAACCGTGACCACCTTCTGCCATCATGGCACCTTTGCGTCGATCGCAGCGTGCAGCAACTAGGAAGACTTACAAAAGCACCGAGTCTGAGCCTGAAGATGATGACTACGGCAATGATCATGCAGACGAGGCCCCCGTCAACAAGAAGTCTCGCCCCAAGAAAGCCGGCCAAGATGCGAAAAAATTCACCCCAGCTGCTCCAAAGCGTTGCCGAATACGTAGACTCCTCCAGAAAGTGGCGGAAACGCCTTTGGACATACTTTTCGAGGCAAGTCTAACATAGTGTCACATCACAGCTAAGCAACAGCTAGATGTTCTCTAGATTTTCTCTAATCTCGAGCCTCTCGACCTCCTCCGACTGTCTCGTACAACTAAAGACCTTCGCGCCCTTCTGCTTCAGCGCCCATCTACTTTTGTCTGGAAGAGAGCACGAGGAAACGTTGAAGGGTTACCACCCCTGCCCGACGATCTGAGCGAACCAAAATATGCTCATTTGGCCTATGATAAGCACTGTGTCGTGAGCAAAGCTGTCCCTTGTATGTCTCTCGACGTTCTGACGACATTGGCAGAATTGTTTGTGCCTGACGAAATTCGTCCAGTGGGAGTCAAGGACCAAATATTGCAGGCAATGTCTAGAGACTTCTGACCTGTATGTCGTTTCCTTCTTTCCATATTTTTTTTAATCCTATACACTTCCTGTAGTTTCACCACCATCGTCCCCGATGCTTTTTCTGGTCTTGTTCCCGTATTTGAATTCTGGACTCCGGCACGACGTTACAGTAAGCACTTCCCATGATGTCGATCCTACGCTTGGACACGTCTATTGCAGGAAGAGTACGTCATGGCTACTATTACGTGCCAGCTATTAATGCCCTGCGCGAAGAATCCGAGACATTGTGTGATGAAACAATGGATGGTTGGGTAAGGAGAAAACGGGTTATGTACACGACCTTACAACATGTATGTTCATCCACATAATTGTCATGATCATCATGTGATGAAACTTACAGAATGCACTGTTATGTGATGAATGGTCTACAAGCCGTGCAGAAGATCGCACCAATGAGCTCGATAACCTCCGCTCCCAGAGGCTCGAAAAGTAACTACATTTTTACTTCGATTGTTATACAAGCTCAGCTCATCTCCTGATATCAGAGTTATCGAGCGTCTAACAATCCTAGGATGGGGCGAGGAAATGCACACTCCTGCGCTTATTCATGAACTGCGCTGTCATAAATTAGTAAGGCAGCCAAGGCCTTTGACTGAGCGAGGTATGTATCATATCTCCTGTACTGATACTTCTTGGCTGATGTTTAACGTTCAAGCATGGGCCACTATGTCTGGTGCCTTGGTCCCCATAGTCGAGCGACACAAAGCTGACAGACTCGAACGGGAGATGATTCGTGCCGTTGAGACAAGGGCCCGTTCGTTCGCTACTGCCTACTCCGATGCTACACGGGATGTTCCCCTACTTCCTATCTTTCCAAAGGCGGTGGATGCGGCTTTGTTGGAGCCTTTCTCAAAAATAGTGTTCGACACACCCTTGGATCAGGATATCACCGAACCTTTGAAAGCAGCGTGGATTCATCTTCCAGAAGTTGCAGTGAAGTGGCGGGAGACCCAGGATTCCGGGCTGCGAGCTCTGATGGAGAAGGCAGGTTTGAAACCGGATCTCAATCTTGCTACAGCCTTTTTCTCCTGCAACTATTGCCGCCGCGTCTGCCAATATCCTTATGTCTTGGCTCACTGCTGTGCATTATCATACCGTGGGAGAATCTTCAATTCTGAAGACTGGATGACCTATGCCTTGATGCATATGTCTCCTGGAGCGAGCGTGGCTTGGTCAGCGAGCCAGTACACGGTCGGCGGAGATGCGCTCAAAAAGGTGCAGTATATCATTCAAACATGTGGCCTAAACCCAGAGACTGCAACGTGTGAAGATATGAATTCATTGGACTGTCGTGTAATATACAACTATCACAATAATTATCTGGTTGAGTTTGTCATGCAATGGCAAACTGCTGCGGTACGTTCCTTTGATATTAGTGCGTCCCACATGAACTGATAGTACTTCAGTGTTATGAAGACTACAAGGGTGCCAGTCCAAATGCGTGGAAATTGCTTGACGATGCAGAAAAACTGGAACGTGTCAAAACCCTTGAGAAATTAGACAAAGAAGCTGGGTACACTAGCTATACGTCAAAGGATTCTTCCTATTCGCGGGGGAAACTTGTATGCAGTCATTGTAAAGTTTTGAGGTGCTCAGGTCGCGAGCTGGAGGATCATTTGCTTGAAGCGTAAGTTCCCCAACAGTGTTCATATTTTCCCGATGCTAGCTATCTCTTCACAGGCACAGCACAACCAGCGTGTCTTCGGATGATTGGGATTGGCCTGTGAACATGTCATACAATACCGGCAATGGGAGAGGTGTCTTTCTCCACGCTGCATTGAAGATTGGTTCGGTGGATCCACAGCCGGTACCGTAACTGCGAGTTCTAATGCGCCAGCGTCCAGCTCCCATTCCGACGCTGCCAGCTCTAGCGCTGATTAAAGATATCGAGACACACTGGACGATGGTCGTATGTACTTCTATTGAGCACTGTATTTTGCAATTAGTCGGAGAATGAAAATCTACCGAGAAGTATCCCTCTTCCCAATCGCGCTGGTCGATAAATGAATACCTTATTCTCGTCATCCTTATCTTACCTACCCTGCATATGACGACGGATTCAGTGGCAATGATGCGACAACTCAGATTTCATCGATTTACCCATTCGAGTCACTGCAAAATTCAATGGCGGAGACTTCTCGTCTATCCTCTCCACTTTTCGCTTTGGATTGATTGACCCCCGTAAACTTTCTTTGTTGCATCCAATAAGTTCCTTTTCCATAATGTCATGGAATTGGTCTCTCGCACTGCATTGCGCCGTTTAATAAATACATACGCGACGGATCCACCCTTTCAGCTTGACTCTGTGGCTGTGGGGCTACATGTAGTTTCTGTGTCTTGTTGTCGGCCTTCCGGTCCAGGATCGCGGTGGCGCGGGTAAAGTCACGGTCGTTTAGTGCTGCCCATGACAGGGACGACTTCGCGGACTATCATGACTTGGGCAACTGTCGCGCCACTCGTACTACACTGAACATCGTAGACGATCCTTCCTTGGATTTTTGGACTTCATCTTTGTTTTACCTTTTTGGTACAACAATAGCGCGGGTGCGATCACGTGTACGTGAAATGAGTTACATGTCTGATTTGTGTAGCACCTTGTAGTAACCCACCACGTCGATCCTCAACATATCGTTATCATGGCTCCTTTGCGTCGGTCTCAGCGTATAGCAACTAGGAAGACCTACGAGGGCATCGAATCCGAACCTGAAGATGACTACAGCGAAAATTATAAAGGCAAGGGCCCTATCAAGAAGAAGCCTCGCGTCAAGAAAATCGACCAAGAGTCGGACAATATCATTCAAGCTGCTCCAAAGCGTCGTCGACTGCATGGACTCCTCCAAAAGATGGCAGAAACACCTTTGGACGTCCTTTTCGAGGCATGTCTGACGCCGACGTGTCGTTGCGCCACAGCTGATCCACAGCCACTTTTCTCTAGATTTTCTCCAATCTCGACCCCGTGGACCTCCTCCGACTGTCTCGCACAAGCAAAGACCTTCGTGTCCTTCTTCTTCAACGCTCCTCCGCTTTTGTCTGGAAGAGGGCGCGCGGAAACGTCCAAGGGTTGCCACCCTTGCCAGACGACTTGAGTGAGCCCAAGTTTGCTCATTTGGCCTTTGATAAACACTGTACCGTGAGCCGACTCGTCTGTTGTGTTTCTCTCAACAATTTTACATCATTGGTAGAATTGTTTGCGCCCAACGAAATTCGTCCAGTGGGAGTCAAGGACCAAATATTGCCGGCAATGTCTAGAAGCTTCTGACCTGTATGCCTTCACTTTTCATCGTGTTTCTCTTATTGATTCTTTTAGTTTCCTTACTATATTCGATGGCTATAGTCTCTTTAGGACTTTTGTTCCAAGTTTCCAGTTCACGTGCACCTCTGGACGTAAGCACTTCCTATAGTGCCCCCCCTCCTCTCCTCCTCCGGACTTACACATTATAGGACGTGGATATTATTGTTATTTCTTTGTCCCAGCCGTCGAGACTCTGCGCGAGGAATCCAAGTCCTTCATTGAGGATAAGTGCAAGTTGGCGGTTTGGAAGATGGAGAAGGAGACTGCATTTAGAGAACTGCGTTCTGTACGTCCTTCGGCCAGATTTCATCCTCTTTTTGTTACTCACAATTACAGCATGCGCGACAATGTGAAATCTGGACTGAAAGACGCGCACAAGATCGCACTGATGAACTTGCCACTGCCCGAAGCGAGAGATTTAAAGGGTATCTTTATATTTCTGTTCGCTTTGGTTGTTGCTCAGTCGTAATTTTTGGTTTAGAGTCATTGAACGCTTGACTGCGTTAGGATGGGACCAGGAGGTGAAAAATCTCGATTTTATTGATGAATTGCGTTCGCATAAACTGGTGTGGCAGCCAAGGGCTCTCACCGAGCGAGGTGGGCCGAGTATCTCTCATCCCCTTGTAATTAAATACTGAGGTTTGTTGTGGAAGCTTGGTCCAATATGTCAGATGTTGTCATCACCTTAGCAAAGCAGCACAAGTCCGCCCGACTAAGGGATGAAATGACTCGCGCCGTCGAAGAAAGGGCTCGATCATTTTCAGCTGCCTATTCTGACGTTACGCGGGATGAACCGTTGCTTCCTATCTTCCCTAAGCCTGTGGACGTGGTAATCCTGGAGCCTTTCTCGACACTATTCTTCGACACACCACTAAATTTATCTATTACCGACTCATTACAGGCCATGTGGATCCATCTTCCCGGTGTTGTATCGCAGTGGCGAGAGGCTCAAACTTCTGAACTTCGAGAAGTGATGAAGAAAGCAGGTTTAAAACCAAACATCAACGTTGCCACAACGATCTTCACCTGCACCAATTGCAGTGAGATATGTCAATATCCTTACATTTTGGCTCACCGCTGCGCGTTATGGCAACCTTACGAAAACTTCAATCCTGAAGACTGGAAGGCCTATGCGTTGAGATGCATACCATTCGGCGTGGCCTGGTCCGCGAGCCAATTCACGGTCAATGAAGAATCAGTCAAGAAGGTGGAATATCTTGTCAAGACTTGTGGCCTAGACCCAGAAACTGCGACGCATGAAGATATGGACGCATTGGACTGTCGCGTAATCTGCAACCATTGCAGTAACGGTGATCCAGGTGGAGGTCAATATGTCATGCGATGGCAAAACGCAGCAGTGGGTTCTTCTCAGTTACCGTATACCGTATGGTCTGATTTTACTTAAACAGTGCCATTCTGGCTACCCGACTGCCAATGAAAATGCCTGGACGCTTCTAGAGAACGCAAAAGACATCAAAGAAGTCAAAAGTCTCGAGAAGTCAGAGAAAGAGCGCTGGTACCGATGTTATTCATCAGAGAAGTTCGTATGCAGCCATTGTCATGTCTTGAGGTCCAGAGGTCGCGACCTGGAGAACCATCTGCTTGAGGCGTGAGTGCTTCGATAGTTTCCAAGGTTTTTTGATGCAAGCAGTACTGTTCAGACACCTGATAAGCGAAATTTCCGCGGACGATTGGGAGTGGTCTGTGAACATAAGGCATGGGCCAAGCCGGAGGGGCGTGGGGCCTTTGCATCTAACCTCTGAAGAAAAATCTGATGGCCAGGTGGGGAGCGATGGAACAAAGGTTGTCGAAGAAGTCAAGGAGGAACCCGTCAATTATGGCGAGGTGTCATCGGATGTGACTACGTAGGTCACTGGAGAGAGCCTTTTTGTTTTCGCCTTGACAATCGCTAATCAATCATCATCTTGTAATTACCACGTAGCGACTGGGAAAACGGGTGTGGGAAGTTGCTTCAGGGCACAATTTGGACGGAGAACGAAAATCTGCCATCAAGCCGAAAATTTATCTCTATGTTTTCCATCCTTCTTTACCCCGGCGACTGATCTGGCAGAATACGCTCTCCCCCTCGTCTTTCTTGTCTTGACATCGTAAATTTGAGGCAGGATCCAATGGTACGGTAACTCAGATTTCATTGATCAGATTCACTTGGTGTCAGCCTGGGATCCACTGTTTCGGTTTCGTCCCGGATTCCCACTGTACTTTACAGCAGGCCGTTTCTCCTGCAATCTTTTCTCTCATGCACTTATGCTCATTGATTCAAAGGTCTCAGAACCCCCTACGCCTGCAAGGAGCCTCTCGGCAACGAGTGTGAGCGCATCATGGTTGGTCGCGCCAACCCGAACTTACGGGTCCGCCCATTTCTTAGGATCCCAATACACTGGGCGCCGATCAGAAGTCGGATTTGAGCAGCAGGGACGGATTTCAAGTCGACGTTGAGCGGACATCCTCGTCGGGGCTGGTGACTGACCCATATAACCTGCGCGAAGGCATAAGGTCGGATTCACAGTTGGAGGAAATCCGACGTAGAAAAAAGGGCAAGGCGATCGTGAAGTATCAGAATAAGCAGAATGATGTCAGTTCGAAGTCCACGCGCTTCCGTTGTCGTCGTCTGACCGTTTGGTGTTTTTAGCTCATCTCTTATTTGCTGAAACCTATGGAAGAGCATACGACTGAAGCCAAGGATGAGGAAGATTCAGCACGACTTTTCGTATGTCCCCTTGCATGACACCGGAATTTACAACCTGTGCTTATTTATCGTAGGTGAAGATAGCGGTATGGGCGAGTCTAATCTCGAATCTTGCGCTGTGCATCATTCAGAGTAGGTCCCAAGCACACAACGAATTCTCACCAGTGACTTGAAAATTTCATGGCAGTGTACGCGGCTGCCTCCTCACTCTCTCTGTCACTCTTGGCTACTGGGATAGATTCCGTGTTTGACATTGGCAGCAATATTCTTCTGTTCTGGCTACATCGGAAAGCCGCAAAGCTCGATAATAGCAAATGGCCTGTAGGCGGTGCCCGGCTCGAAAGCATCGGAAATGTTGTCTATGGTTAGTTGACTTGAACTCTCAACCAAAGGTCGCTGTTCTGATCAGCATGTCAGGGTCTCTGTACGACTTGTCTCTTCTGCTATCTCCTGAAATATTCTAACGCGATGCAGAATGGCTTCTGTAAATCTTATCGTCGTCGTGGAAGCCGTCCGGTCACTTATATCAAAGACAAACGATGATTTGAAAGCCTTCCACTTGCCTTCCATTCTTGCGGTGGCCGCCGCCCTAGGTGCGCCGCATATTCACTTTCGACATATAACCGCAAGCTAACCGGACCAGGCGTAAAATTCCTGTTATTTCTACTATGCTATCCGTTCCGCCAGAACTCAAGCCAAGTGCGAGTGCTATGGGAAGACCACCGTAATGACTTGTGGATTAACACCTTCGGTGCGTCCGTCTCTTTCACTCGGTTGCGATGCGAGATCATGTTCCTGAAGGTATTCTCATGTCTACCGGCGGTAGCAAATTGAGATGGTGTCCGTGTCCTTTTTCTCATGGCGCTGGGTATATTTTGATTGATTGAGGCAGATCTTGACCCCATGGGAGCTATCATTGTAAGGGCTCCTCCACGATGGACGCTCTCTTTGACCTCTGAATTAGATTGGGCTCGGCATCATTATTTCATGGTCAAGAACGATATATGGGCAATTCGAGCTGTTGGCTGGGAAATCGGCTCCGCACGAGTTTCTGCAGTTGTTGATTTATAATTCGATGACGTTCAACGACGAGATACAGAAAGTAGATACTGTTCGGGCGTATCATGTGAGTTCCGAACTTGATACATGATTTCGGCTTTCGAACTGACGCGACTGATAGAGTGGACCGGATTATTTTGTCGAGATTGATATAGTGATGGACGCGACGACTCCGTTGTACAAAGCCCATGACCTTAGTCAACTATTGCAAGACAAGATCGAGGAGCTGCCTAATGTTGAACGGGCTTTTGTGCACGTCGATTACGAAACGACACATAGACCGGTAAGTCTGTCCGGTCTTGTCTTGCTAGAGGATTTGGTGTCACGCGCGCTTCAGGAACATCGGAGACATTCATGAGGAGATGAAATATCATAAATGCGCTATCCTTTTTCTTCTGCTGGTGTGTTGGAGAGGGCTTATGATCTAAAGGTTGGATAACCTATTTATTGAATAATGAGCCACCGAGCTGCGCCTGATATGATGTCACCTGGGAACAATCATTCCACGATGAAGCTGGAAAGAAGACTTGGTCAAGACCAAGCACGACGTAAACGAAGTGCGGTGTTATCTGCGTATGGATATGCCAGTAGCTCATGAGATGCAAGCAAATCACGATATAGACTGCTAGACGCTGATAGCTAAAAGTACGGAGTGGCGCTTAGTGAATTCCAGCAGTGGACACTCATTACGCGCTAAGCGACCACCGCTGGTATCTCTGTATGGCATCACCACGGTCTAGATAACCCGAGGAGGAATCTACAGGCGGCCAAAGATATTCGATCCGAAAGCCAAGGTGGAACGCTATCAAGCGAGGGGGAGCCACTATCACGCTGGTAAACTGCAGTGGCGCATCGCGAAGTATGATATCCTATTTGAGGTCCTGATGATCAAACACGAGACTGACTAGCTTTACGTGAAAATCAGCGGTGGAGGTGTGAACGTTGACCGTCTATCACGGAGGAGCGGTGGATGCAGGGTCGCCTGGAAAGCGCGGACAGCCCAAATCCACGTCAGTTTTCCCGAGTCGGAGAACGATTATGTTTCGAGAGCAATTAAAAGCGGGCCGTAGCGAAGAGGGCATTTTATGATGAGGCGATTCAATAGCCGTACGTTCCGATTTTAGGTGTGGGCGCCACAGGTAGACGCATGGTGAAGGGGATCTGCCCATCCCAATCAACTACATAAATCCCACGAGGCAGAGCATCATATATAGCAGAGAGTTCGGGTTCAAAGCCCGCGCTGAACCCATGTCGAGCTTTGCAGTCAGGAGACTAACCGAGGCGCCAGGTACCAGTTAGACCATTTCGTTTATAGTCGCCACCGACTGAACACTTTCTGCAGAGTCCGCTAAATTCGATGAAGTGGTGGAATGCTTCAAAGAGGCGTTTGCGGAAGGTACGAACGTTGACTTGATATCCCGTCATGATAGAAAATGAACCTTCGATAGATGATTTTGTCCGCACCCTGACTGGGGGGAAGACGGATGTATATCATCATCTAAACCGCTCTGTCGTTCTTTCGGGGCTGCTGTCTGGTGAGGTCTACGTCGTTGAAGAGGCTACGAATGGCGAAGTCATGGCCAGCGCCATTTGGTTCCCTCCCAATCGCGAGCTGTACGAGGAGTGAGTGTCTCCCCGTTTAGATGCCAGTACTTCACTCATTATGTTAGCACGGAGAAATGCAAGGCGGTCAGACCGTTGATGGCCAGTCTTGGCGCCGAACTTGGCGAATGGTGGTGCACTAGAGTGAGCCACAGAAATTATGTCGGATTTGTTGCGATTGTGACACTCTATGTTACCAGTTCCTTCCAGAATATACTGCCTTTGCGGACGCTGAATTCGGAGAGGGGGTCAAGAAAGACGCCTGGCATCTTCAGTGGATAGGAACCCGCAAACCGTATCGTCGCCGAGGTTTGGCGGCTATGCTGATCGACGTGATTCGGGACAAGGTACTGTGAGCGTTTATATTCATCTGACATGGTCTGAGTGTTCTCTCCACAGAAGGGTGACGCGAAGATGTGTCTCGAGGTCGAAAACCCAGAAAATGTACGTCCGTCCAAAAGAAAGCCACAGTCGTTGCTTATGGCCTTTCCAGCTTGGATTTTATCAGAAGTGCGGGTTTGAGAAGCTGAATGAAGAAGCGCATTACTTTGAAGGATATAAGGACCAGGAGAAGTCTGGTTTTCCTATGTGGGCGATGATGTCTGACTGAAGAAATGGCCACTCGGACTGTGTAATTAATAGCCATTATTAGATGTAGGGGATGTATAGAGACTAACCGTTATTCCAAGTGAACCAATTATTAGACCGTCTCCTTGTTGTCAATGTGTAGCACAGAGCGACACAGTATATACGCATGTCACTGACAGGCTGTCACGTTGATCGGATCGGATCTTCCGGTGAAGCGCAAGGACTCCGGACACCTCTAACGTAGATCTCACGACCGACGCAATTTTCAGTTGGTCGCCGAACGCATGGAAACAGATGAAAGTCTGGCAGCTTTGATGCCTCTACTCTTCGTCTTTGTCTTCTTAATGTAGCGGCCTTCTTTCTTGTCATATTTACGGTCCCGTCAACTGACCGGTTTTTCTAGTGCCGCAGCCATATTTTGGTGCTTCCTGTCGTCCTGTATGGGCCTGTCTCTTCGTCAATTTGGAGCCAACCTCTGGGAGTACTCTGTTTTGAGCTCAAGGACTGCAGCGAGAGGGCCACAGAGCATGAGGCGACGAAATCATACGTTTGGTGAAGAAGAGGTCTGGGAGATGGAGTACAGGGGGCGGAGTGGATGATTTCGGACATTATCCTGTTCAAAAGGGCGATAATAATTATTTGAGCATGATCTGCGTCCCGGAAACATGCATTCCCTGGTTGGTTCTGTTTGGTCCCATGGGGGTATATATACGAGCCTCGCTGCACCTACTGGTGACGCTTCCCAGGATGAAACTGGCTTCCCAAGTTCCTCGAGCAGTCACCATATAGCGTCGCGGCGTGGCTCCTTCAACATAGCTAGGTCAGACGCGGAAAGTGGTGCGTAGTCTTCGCATATCTGATTATATGCGCGCCTTCTAATTTATCTCCGCAGTTGTGCAGAAGCGCGACGGCCTTATCGGTGCCCTCGTTGGTCTCTTCGTTGATCTCGTTGCTCTCCTTACTTCGCTTGCCGGAAAGACCTGTTCATCTCCGAGCGCGGCATCAGCAGAGACGGTGGAGGGATCGACTGACAGCGATCGATCTGCATCAGCCGCTGCAGATTTGAAGGACAACGCCCAGTCAGCCTCGCAGGTGCCCGCCTGCTCCACCCCCTCTGCCCTCCCCATGCCGAGATGTTCCTGGCAGTATTCGTGGTCGTTCGTTGCCGCCAAGGGCTGTTTCTGCAGATGGCGACCAGAATCCGTCGAATCCCCCTTCATCTGCCCCATCAGAGCCATCCAAGGGGGGCGGACGACCCTAACGGTCATTCAGCTCTAGAGACACTCATTTATTTTACATACCCTACCTAAAATTAATATTGTTATTCGCGCGCCACATGAGGCATATGTTAGACGAGGTTGACGTGATGCTTAGCTTTTCGTCACTCCGCTTTTTCACAGAGCTCCCTACAAGAGTAATAATAGAGGAGCCCTGCGAACCAAAATTGCCACTAATCAAGTAGTACACTGTAGTGAGGATGATTATTTCCCCAACGACGACAATGTAGTTCATGCTTTGGGCGACAGGCGCAGGCGCGGCGGGGAAAAGAAATGCAACCATCGTGATAATCATAAATGCGGTAGCGACAGAGGCCACTGGGACGCTCTAAGAGCCGATTAATTCAAGCATTTCAAGTAAGATAAAGACATATGGCTTTTCCACTGCTCAACGTCCCAGGTGTGAATGGATGTACAGTAGCTGAAGGACGGACAGGTGTTGATATTGGACTGGAAACGAAGTAACGACGTCAGCACCCACGATGAAGCAAGCTGAGGATAAAAGCAAACCCATCACTGTAATCCGAAAGTCTGCAAGTAGGTAACCGCTGTAAAGACAGCGCGCACGCACAAAGTGGCCCAAGGCGTACTATACTCTGAAGGGATAGACATCGGGAGAACGATGATAAACGCGACGAGAACGCTGCAAAAGGATTAGTTAGAACGAAAGCAGCAGGATGGATGAGGAGACGCACCGATATTAAGGAGGGCTTGCTAATACCGGATGAGAGACTAGGACGGCAGAAGGTGCTACTATACAAGAAATTTCAGATTTGCTTCAGTACTTGGGAGCAAAGAAACATACTGTATCCGGCCCGAGGTAGCTTTATAAGCCCCACTTTGCACAGAGTGACATTTGTTAGTATCATGAGGATGCAGTCCACTACTGCGACTGCTACTATATATCCAGTGGTGTTGACATGTAGAAATTGCACTTCAACAGAGCATAGAATTTGGAAGTCCAATATCCACATCAGGAAGACACAGTAGGTGCTACTGGATTATCGAATCATGCTGAAATGGGAGAGGATGATAAACTTTCACCCCAGACCATCAACACGAGGCCACCGTAGGGGATCGAATAGACCTGGAATAAACAATTAATCTGGAAGAGTATGAAACAAGCTGGAAAAAAGCTCAGGACAGAATTGTAGTAGATAACGTTCCCAATTTAGAGCCAGAAGTACATCTATTCACGCCAGAGTCACCGATACTTGTGGCTAGAAAGCAACAAGATGTCATTGCATGTATAGCAGGGAGAAGTCAACCGCAGTGCCCATTACTAAAAGCGACACGATCGTCCAAGCGGAGGTGATATTGGGACATGGTCCGTGCGCATCCCGCCAGTATAAATTGCAGGATCCGATATTTGAGCACCTCATACTTACCTTGATGGCACAAGCCCTTTCATGTACCTGGGTTTGTGGGCCGTGGAGATCCTTCATAGCACGGCGACCTTGTCCCCAGAGGGTGTCTGCGGCTTGTATAGGCTCAGGCTTATGCACCGTCTAAATATTTTCCTGTCCCACTTTGGCCACTCTGGCTGGGTGGGCCTCCTTTTTCTTTGCTGTGAATGAACAAGGACTTTCATTTGGTGGTCTTTGTGTTGCAGCAAACTAAGTGGATGGTAATATTCTGTAGTTTAAAGTGATTATATGAATAAGTACAATGGGAGTGTTACTGGTTGTCTTTGCAGAATTATTCTGGTAGAAGATCAGTGAAACAAGTGATGGTATGGGTCTGTTGGGGATGAGGTCATCATAGATAGTGGACTTTTGGCAGTGTACTATGTTGCATGGGCAGAATAGATAAAGATTGGTGATGTATATATATCATGAGAAGTGATATGTGCATAGACATTTTTACATGTTTGGTTAATCCAGGAGCATGTTGTCATGAAGAACTGGTGCATCCCGGAAGGCATTTCAGAGTGCCATATATCATAGATAATCAGTTCTATGAGTTCTAGAGGAAGTGTATAGCCATATCCCAATCCTTGCCAAGCTATGATGTTTACCATAATGTTTATTTCTCGGGGTCTTCTCGTCGTATCCGTTCCCCCCCGCTGACATTGTGATGAAGAATGTGCATCGTCATGGCCTAGGATCGACAAATGTGAAGGAATTAGTTATCGTCACTCACTCAAAAATACCTCGGACATTTACGGCTTGAATCGCCCCGCGCTGTAAGCATTGTAAGACGAACCACAGTAAATCAACTTACGACCGCGTCCGCGCCCTCCTTCTCATCGGTGTACTCTGTAGGTAATTGAATCGAGTGGAAAATGTACCCCAGGTGGGAAGAGGCGCGCGACTCACTGGAACAGACAGTAGAGAACTATGCAGAGGGGTGAAAAGTAAAGGATAGTAATGACTAGTTTGCGACATGAGCATCAGTTTGCCTTCGATAAATTCGACGACAACTCTAACACGACTTGGGACCGTCGGCAGTCTAATGTAGAAACAAGTAATGATTGACAGCTCTTACAATAGGACCTGACACGAACCCCGAATATCTTAGCTATTCACAACTTGCGGTGCATCAATCTTCAATTTCATCCCCACTTCCTTCTGTGCCAGGTTCTTTCTAAAGATGCATGCGTCAGATATAGAAGGACGTCTAAACGAGAAACAACTCGTACTCTTTTCCAATAGGCTTTCCCGTAGTCTAAGAAAAGTTCCTGGTCTCTGTTCACTTTCTTCACTGCGAATCAGGTCTGTAAAAATTACCATGCAAGAGGAAAGGGAAAAATGCAGACGAGTAAAGAGCAAAAGCCGATACTCTCCATGAACCAATGCAACTAGTGTTCCAGGAATGACGTGAGTTTCAAGGCAACTTTGGGAAGTCTGTAACGCACGACGAGTAGAACAGTTTGGCTTCTTCGAATGATTGAGGTATCGAGTTTCGTTTCCGATTCGACCTGCATCAATGGTACGGACATTGTCGCTTGTATTCGCATCAAATGCATAGTTGAGACCCGTATAATCATGGATTAGCCCATTCAAATCTTGAGCGCCGTCGAAACCAAGATAGAGAATATCTCCAACATACTCTTTTCACAGTGTTAGTGTCATAGCGGAAACCGAAGACGATGCACCCACCGCCGATGTTTGTCCCGCGCTTAATCTCTTTTTTTGCAAAGGCGCCTAGGCCGTATGCACCTCGCTTGATTTCGAGAGCCTGTGTAGCTGAGTGAACAAGATAATTTAATTTGGATGAAGAGTTACGAACAGAATATCGCTGTCTCTGAAGAGCCATGTTCTCGCACTTGTTTTGATGTTCGGCACCTAGGTAAATATTATTGCATGATTCTGGTCATGCTTCTGCCATAATCATGGAGAACACACCTCTGGTCCAATGCTTAACAGACTCCCCACTCAACGATGGAAACACGTACCGTGCATCACACCTCAGACAGAGCTCCGGGTCGCATTCTCTTCCACCAGCTACACAGGTGCATGTCTTCTCATTCGAGCAAAGCCCAGTCTTCTTCTCGTGAGTACATCCACATCCTTCCCTTCGACGGGGACCTTCCCCAACAACAGTTCAGGAAGAATTTTCGAGGCATTGATGTACTCACAAGTTAGGCCACATCTACAATTTCTTTGGCAGTGGTGGGACTTGTGATAGCATTGACAGTTGCTATTGGCATCGCACGGTCCAGGATGGCCACAAGGCGGTATGCTATCGTTGTCCGTGTCAAGTAATACCAGCTATAGTGAACGTCAACCTACGGAACGTATGTCTTCATACCGTCATCATCATCTGTAGAAACATATCAGGGTCTCCGAGTTAATATGGTAAATATTTCCCTACAAAATACAAGTTGACGTTGTCCCTGGGATTGTCCTTTCCGTTCGCCTATAATGACTTTTTCGTCAGGAATGTTCCTGGTGCGGTATATGTAGACCTATATACACAGGTTAAGCAACAGAAGGTAGCAGACAATTGAGAACACACTTCAAGACATCTTTTTCGGCAGATGACGGCCAACGCACAGGGTGAAATGTCAGGATCCAGCTTCAATACGCCACACAGAAACTCTTCGTCTTCAGGATCGGTCCACAAGACACCTTCCTGGCAAAATATGAGATCACGGAAGATATACTGGTAGGGACCTCACCATCATACCATCCTGGCTTTCGTCGAGGTGACGGTAGCAGTCTAGCCCACAAGGAGTCCCCTGCCTCAGTTTGAAGCTTTGGTTCGTTTTCGTGGAGGTAACAGATTTAATAGGCGGATACTCAACTATCCGCTCGTTGGAACGACGCAAACCGCAAAACGAAAAAAACTTACATTGATGAACCTTACAGGCGAGGTGTATACAATTCATATTTGGACAAAATTGTGGCCTGAATCTGTTGATCTCGTTTAACAAGTCATTTTCATTGGGTAGCTTTCGCGGTGGTAGAGTCATGATGATGGGTTCGTCTAACCATGGGAGATTTGGCATGTCTCTGCGAAAAGGTAAATAACGGCTTCAACGCGATATCCATTCACTAACCTCTGAAATGTATCCCAGACCAATCCTGATTCGTGTGAGATTCTCATGGGTCTCATGATTTTGAGCTCATCTATGGTGTCGAGCGACAAACCAAATTCGCAATGTAATCGCCGAGCAACCTCAATCTCTAAGACTTCCACTGCAAAGAGAACAAATTAGACTTGAATGCGATAAGAAGAAACTTACCATCAGGGTCCACGAAATCGACCTGCCATTCGAAGGACTCGTAGTTCCCCAAGTATTCGGCCAACGGGAAAGATGGGTCATCAGCGAAAGGAATAAAGGGAAGAGATTCAGCAGACAATGTCATATCAAAAGATTCCTTCTCTGCACTCCTAGATGCAGGTGTGCATGCCAGATATGGAGGATGTGGCTCGAAGTCTCCCGATACCGTTATTTCAATGCAAAACACAGTGCTGCTGGAAGTTGGCACTCCCTGGTCATCGCAAGACCACACTGAAAATATTTCGCCGGTCGCCTCCGAGTCAGCCTCAGATATCGGCACCTTATTTTCAAAGCTAACGTCAAATCCGCCGTCGTCGTCACCGTCATCGACAGCGAGAGACTGAATGTGAGCACGGGCCTCCTCTTGTTCCCAAACATAAAACTGGTCAAATACGTCGCTGCGCGTGGATAGGACAACTTCGCGGTCTATATCCATTGGATGCGTCCTATGTAAAATAAAGAAGGTATAGAAAGAAGATGAAAGCGAGGATGGACTGCGAACACTGCCTTCCTTTCTAGGGTTTCATGTATTTTATTTTTAATTTCGTAATTTTCAGCATTGATCCATCTCGGATACGTACTGTCAATACGCGTCTTGTAAGAACTGTTCGCATTCTTCCTCCTCTACTAAGGTCGCAAGGCGTATTCGCCGGTATCCGAACTACGGATGTGGGAACGCACGCTGCAGGATCTCATTCGGGGGCTCCGAGCCAACAAAAAAGATGAAGCCAAGTTCATCGCCAAGGCCGTTGACGAGATCAGACAAGAAATCAAGGGCGAGGACATGGAGCTCAAGGCTGGTGCAGTACTGAAGCTCACCTATGTGAGTCCCTCTCTTCTTGCCGAAGGACTGGAATTTAACGTTGTACAGCTTGATATGCTTGGCTATGACATGAGCTGGGCCTCATTCCACGTCGTAGAAGTCATGTCGTCTCCCAGATTCCATATCAAAAGCGTTGGTTACCTTGCAGCCGTCCAGTCGTTCGACCAGGATACTGATGTCTTGATGCTGACGACGAATTTGTTGAAGAAGGTATGTTGTATAAGCATGTTTCATTTCCCTCCTTAAGACGTCTCAGGACTTGGTTTCAACGCCGGCCGACCTCGCGGTAACGTTGAATGGAATATCTCATATCGCTACTCCAGACTTGGCTCGAGATCTCGCACCAGAGCTCATCAAAATGTTGAGCCATTCACGTCCGAATATCCGAAAGCGCGCAGTCGTCGCTTTGTACAAGGCAATGCTCAAGTATCCAGATGTATCATCAGAGGGAGTGTCGAGGCTAAAAGAACGATTAGAGGATGCAGATCCCAGTAAGCATCCTCCGATAACGGCTGTGGGCTTGAATTAAAACAGTGAAACCTTCAGGTGTCGTTGCTACCACCGTGAACGTACTTTGTGAACTAGCACGAAGGAGTCCTCAAGATTACCTTACATTGGCGCCTGTCCTATTTCACCTCATGACTACCTCATCTAACAACTGGATGCTCATCAAGATCATTAAACTCGTAATTACCGTTTCATGTATTTCTTCCTTGTTTTGATTTCCGTTGTTAGTTTGGTTCTCTTTCCCCTCACGAACCTCGCTTAGTCCGCAAGCTTCAGCCGCCCATAACGGAACTCATATCGACAACGTCGGCCATCTCTTTACTTTACGAATGCGTGCATACTTGCATTATTGGAGGAATGCTTCGAGAGCCCTCAGGAGATTCTCTGGCTCGATTATGTGTTTCCAAGCTCGCAACATTCATTCAAGACGCCGATCAGAATCGTACGTGTCCGCAGTGCAGATGTATTCCAAGCACCTAATGGCGTAATAGTGAAGTACATTGCTCTCCTTGCAATGGTCAAGATTGTCCCTTCTCACCCCTACCTAGTGGCTGAATACCAAGATACTATTCTAGCAAGCGTGAGCGACCAGGATATCAGTATTCGCATGCGTGCTCTTGACTTGGTATCGGCCATGGTGATTAGTTCTTATCATCAGAGGCAGCTTAAGACTCATGCCCGAACTGTAGGTCAATCGAGATAACCTTCAATCAATCGTGCAGCAAGTCCTCTCACATCTAGTATCTGGCTCGACAATAGCGCCACTGCCAACCGCCTCTCAGTCTCTTGCTCAGCACCTGGAACCGTCTTCTCCACAGAGTGTTAGGCCCTACATTCCGCCATCAAAGGCGTACCGACTTGTCCTTTCACAACGGATCCTCAATATGTGTTTCCAAGATACTTACGATAATGTCACGAACTTTGAATGGTACCTGTCGGTCCTCGTCGATTTGGCCCATGTAGCCAACGTCGATGTTGGGTCCCAGATTCGAGACCAGCTGGTTGATGTGGTGGGACGGGTACGAGCGGCACGGCGATATGCTGTGAAGCTAATGTACACGCTACTTATCGACGATACGATGCTTCGGAATGCTCAAGATGAAGGTAGTTGTTCCGAGGTGCTATGGGCAGCTGCTTGGATATGCGGTGAATATTGCAGGTTTGTGTTTTCTTCAATCGATGTTGGATTGCCGTTAACGGTGGATTCTAGTGAACTGGCTGAGCCCCAGAAGTTGCTTCCCTATTTGTTGCAGCCCGATATATCACATTTGTCACCAGATATTATCGCTGTTTACATCCAAGCAGCAGCAAAGATCTTTGGGTTTTGGGCAACCGAAGTTGCGCAACGTTGGACTGAGGACGATCTGTCTGAGGTGAAAACCCTTGTTGCGACGGTCATCAGTCGAGGGAGCGACTTCATCAGCAGCCCTCATATCGAGGTGCAAGAACGGGTAAGATTTATCATACTCTTATTGCATTTCGTCCTCATGATATTTTAGGCAGCAAACACTGTACAGCTCTTCCGCTTCATACAGGCGGACCTTGACTCACATCATCCGATACAAGAGACGCCATTCGGCGAAGCTAGCTCGTCGTTCGATCCCATTGCTGAACCTCGCTTTCCTAAAAGTCTTTACCTCATACAGCCCCTCTTCAGCACGTATCAGCTCAACCCAGTTGGTGCCGCTGCACAGGAAAGCGTCCCGATTCCCGAGGGTTTGGATTTGGATGCGTGGATCATTCCTCCATCGCCAAAGCCCACCGACGAGCTGAATGGTAAAGCGAAGAAGAGCAAGAAGGGAAAAGAAAAAGAGACCAACGGTGTGAAGAGGAAGAAGAAGCGGAAGGAAAGCAATGGCCTATTGTATGACGATGTGTTGACTCCTACCAGTGTCGAGGAGACTGTGGAGGAACATGCAGAGCGAGAACGGGTATTTCCCCCCTCCTTGTGCGTTAATAATTTGACTGACGTATTTCATCTCATAGCGCAAGGCGGAGAGACTGAAACAGCTCAAAGACGACCCGTACTATATCATTGAAGACCAGCCTACTCCACCCAATGATGTGGATTCAATACCCGTCGTTCGACTGGAGGGGATGCCATCGCTGTCAGGTAAGTATGTTCACTCGAAAACCACCAGTCATTGCAAACCCACTTCTCTTCGCCGCAGAACCAGAAGTTATTGATCCGCAGCTACCCACACTTCGCAGCATGTCCGAGACATCCCTGGGACCGGTCGTCATCGACAAAGATGGCGAGATGCCTGAGGGCGCTATGGTTAAATCAGCAACATCGACTCCCAGGAACATATCTACACCTTCGCGGGGAACGCCGCCGCCACCGATAACCTCCTTCCCTCAATATGATGTGCCTGATAATGATACCCGGACGAGTACACCGGAGCCTATCAAAGTTACGAGGTCGAAGAAGAAGAAGACGGGGACAGGGAAGAAGAAACGGACGCAAGTATTATCTGACCAGCCTTGATACACATGAGATTGTAAATCTTCTTATAGTAACCTTTACATATATATCCAGAAACTTGGCCCCGAGTCAAGTGCGTTGATTTCATCCGGCAAACTCCGAAACGGGAGCAAATGCCGAACGAAAAGTCGAAGTTCGAACATGGCATTCTATCATTCGCAGCGATATTTGCTCTCAACTCTCGACCATATTTACTCATTGCTCTCTCTTTTACCGACCTTATGGGGCATTGCGTTGCAGAAATTACTGTCCTATATACACTCAGTTGATATTTTCAACCCACCGGACTCTGTCGTTGACGAAATCCTTCGCTCTCTGAAGAAAATCGTGCAGGAAAATCCCTCCTTGGAATGGGCATCCATCATCCACCTCGATGACACGCGAGTGTTGAAGCGCTTCCGTTGTTCCATGCGTGAGGCGAGAGCCATGGAACATGTCCGCCAGCTCACTACCATTCCCATTCCTCGTGTCCACTGGGCCTTTGTTCGCGACGGCAGGCGCTACATCGTCATGGACAGAGTAAAGGGTCAAACCCTTCGCGCCGCAAAGATTTCTGACCTATCCATTCTCCATAATATCGCTCAGTCAGTCATCTCCTACCAGCGCCAGCTCGAAGCTCTCGGTGCCTCATGTCGGTCCCTAGGGTCTTGGCCAGAGGGCCCGTATCGAAATTCCTATTTTGCACCCGCACTCCAGGAGACTATGATAGGAATAGAAGAGCCAGGTGTTTTTCAATCAGTTGTGGACTTTCACAATTACTGGCGCGTTCGTTTAGGCCGTGGTGCGGTCCTGCTACCTCCCGAAGACAGCCTGGACGGCCCTTCGGCGGATGCGGTGCTAATGCACGCTGATTTGAATGACCACAACATTATGGTTGAAAACGGGGCCATTACCGCCATTTTGGATTGGGAGACTTTGGGTTGGTACCCGCGCTTCTGGGACAATCTGCTGTTGCGCTCTGGGGCCATATGGTCACAGTCATGGTCTGAGGTCATTTTATCTGAATGGGGTGAGATGGTGGAGCCAGAGAGAAGCTACTCCACGGCATTGGGCCGATTTTGGTCCTTGGGATGAACTTAGTTAAGTGGTACAGTAGTTTTTATTTAATACTGTTCGATGCAATTCTGACAACCGACATATTAGTTTCGGGATCTCAACTTGTCTTTGTACCGCCCCTGCCATGAGGTCCCCGCCCATTCCGTGGGCGGCTACTTGAATTGCCATCCATGGGACTGCCACGGGGTCGAAGATGTCGATGACGTTCATGCTCATCCATGTGAGCCGCTGATAAGTGGGTGTGATGATATCGGCTCGTTCCAGTACTTTCTATCCCACCCCACACTAGATCCTTCTAGTTCGTTCTGCGATCGCCCGATACTAAGATAACGAACAACTATGACGCGAAATTCCATTCTACCTAACGAGATGGGCCGTCCTTCCGGTCGTCTGCCACCGATCGACCTACATTATTGGAACCCTGACCCCGACACCGAAGTCCCAATTCACATAATGGTTACGCGTATATCCGGTTTCACTGATCTACGTGACTTGCACTGGAAATTGGTGTGGGCGGTGAAGACAGTAGAGAAGGATAAGGATGTGCAGATCTTTCATCGGCGGCTGGAGGTTGTGCAAGAGATCGGCTTCAACCACCTTACAAACTGGGGTGCAGTCACTCAGGTAGAGACCACGAGTAGCAAAAGGTTCAACCCACGGAAGGTGATCACGACGATGAACCTCGCCCAACGCAAAGAGCTGGAGAAGATAGCAGCACGGGTTAGGGTGGAGGAGCCAGATGGGGTGTGGAATTGTCAAGACTGGATTGTAACCGTGCTTCAACAGGCAGAGCAAGCAGGCCTTATTACCAAGAATGAGTGGACGGCGGCCGTCACTTGGGCAAAGAATGGGGGGGAAGAATAAAACCTGCTGGAAATGCATACTCGTGCACGATTCATTTCTGTACGTCTTTCTACCGCTTCGAAATTTCGACAAGTCCGATTAAATAATCAGCGGAGTAGCCAAAAAAAATCAGTACTGACCTTTCCCGGAAATGATTATGGAGTCGACATGATGTCCTTGTTTTTTTCTGGCCTAGCCGTTGCATACTTTGATGATCTTTTCAGTCCTCAGACCCCCATTTGTATTGCCTTACCCTGGATCCCGCCTAGGGGTTTTTCATCCCTGAACATGTCATTTCCCTGATATAGCATCTTTCTTTCTGCGGGACGGTGACTTCAACATACGTAAATCTCGTCACGTACCATTAGCTGCGAAGTTAGTCGGTGTTTTTATTCCGGAATTCGGTCCGTTACCCATGCGCGGAGCTTCAAATATCTGTTCGCCGGACGGCGTCAAGCTTGCCAGACGCGACAATTGATTATCGTTCATCAGCGCTTCAGCTTCAGGTTTCCAGTTAATTCCCTTCCTTTGCCTATATATGCAATGTTAAGGTATCTGAAGGAACATCGGTTCTTATTCATGGCACTTGTCTCCTAACGTTATGGTCACGTACTGAGTTGTCTTTGATATATCATTCCCCTTAAGATCCGGATTCTGACAACGTTCCCAGCTTTTCCAAAACAAAACTCTTCCAAGGAACTTGACATTGGATGACAAGGACAACATTGATCTCAATGATACGCGACTGTCCTAAGGTTTTCAGTGTTCTACACGCGTGGATTGCGGACTCGCGACAATACATACTACTATCTTCACCCCCCATGTTCACTGGGCCTTCCATCGCAGATATGCTATTACGAAACAGTCGGGGGCTAATGATCTTGTGTTTTCAAGATTCTGACGCGTTTCGGACCGTTCAGGGAATTGCTCGGATACCTATTTCGTACCCACGCCTCCTGCATTGAATCACTGGACTCTTAATCATAAGGCCTTACGGTACGACACCCTTCGAGCTGCTTCTAGAAACTATAAAGGGCATTAGAGTAGCTAGGTGTCTATCCGGTTTTTGACTATCATAACTATCGGCGTGTTCGTCTGGTCACGATGCAACGCTTCTGTCCTCTTGCGGCTGCGGTTTTGGACTGTGAAATGCTGTTTTGGACTACTAGTGCCCACGATTCTGGGACAGCATATTATTTGAGATCCGGCCTTGGTGGGATGCCTGTTGAGCCGTGTTCGGCCAAATCTGGAGCCAGAGAGAATATAATACATGACAGTCAGCCGGTTCTTGATGACCTGAATATAAAAAAGTAAGATTTGATTCGCCTTAGTCTATATCCGCAGAATAATGCAACAATTTCCGTCTAGGGTTTCGGGCTGACTTTGAATTTCTTGTCTGTATCAGTCCTCAGTCGTCTGGCTGGATATCGATGGCGTTCATGTGATTGAACAACGCTATCTGCCAGGTCCAGCTACTCTTTTCAACTTTCATCAGGTATTTTTCATGTCGATTCCATGATGAGATAATGATGAGATGACTCGTAAGGTATGGCTATACTTCCCAACGAGATGGGTCGACCCTCTGGTCGTCTACCACCGATCGACCTCAAACGCTGGTATCCAGATCCTGACTCCGACCTCGCCGTTCAAATAATGGTCACTCGCATTCCCACCATGACCGATCTACGAGATCTTCACTGGAAGCTCTTCTGGGTGGTAAAGATGGAAGAAAACGGCGGCGTTCAGCACATCTACCGTCGATTCCTTGAGGTCGTCCAGGAGATTGGGTATAACCATCTTACCAACTGGGGCGCCATCACCCAGGTGGAGACGCAGAACAGCCAAAGGACAAAGCCTCGGAAGGCCATCACGGTGATGAGCCTTCCCCAACGACAAGAGCTGGAGAGAATCGCGGCGGGTGTTAGGGTGGAGGAGCCCAATGGGGAGTGGAACTGCCAAGATTGGATCATCACTGTCTTGCAGAAGGCGGAGCAGGCAGGTCTTGTTACAAACAACGAGTGGACCGCCGCTGTTGCTTGGGCAAGGAAGGGAGGTGAAGAGTGAAGTTTTTTTTTCTTTTTTTTTTTTCCATTTACCAGGTTTCAGTGCGCTGTTCTCTCTTGCTCAGTTCACTTGCTTATTTGTTGTACAGATACTTGTGATTTCTCAAATGTCTGTGAACGCAACGGTAACGGAAATGTCATTTTGTTTTTAACAGAGCACTGCTCTACCAAAGGTTTTCTTTCTTGAAAACGCATAAATAACGTCGAAGCGCCACACAGACCTAGCCTCCGCCGACCCAGACCGTTGGTTTGTCAGCAGTCTGGTCATTGTCAAGCGCTCGACGTTGCATCAAAAATGTATGGACCTACTGCGACAGCTGGCGGATCTGTGCTACTGACATTTCAAGGAATCAAAGATTGTGCGATGTCCACAATGCGAAGCAAAGGTAATAAATCAGGAGAGTTCTGTTCCGAAACCGTACTCAGGCCCTTCAATTCTTGTTCGTCTTTCACAGCACGTTCACTACGCAGAAGGCTGACCTACTTACACATAGCGTGACAGTCGAGATACTTCGGCACATTTTAGGACCTCGAAGACCCAATCCAATACACGACTTCTGGAGGGGATCTCCATCGACATTGTGGCATGGCGGTATCTTGTTATATCCTTCGATGACGGCACCACAATGATCGACGCAGCATCTGACTCATCCTAGGTCACCGGCGGAGTACATTCCTCAGATTTTCTCTTTGGTCTCTTACCAGTATGACGGAACCCCCTCTGAGCCCGGCATACGCACCTCCCGGAGAATCGAACAACAACATCTGGGTGGAACAAGCGAATCTGAATGGAATGGCTCTTACCTTGGTTGCCTATGATACTTCACCCTTCCAAACATCATCAGATGCTTATAATACACAGGTATCCTCCTTTCTCAGTGTCTTCAAGGCCTCTTTTCTCTCCAGACCAAAGAAAAGCGGTGGTGGATGTGGATCTACGTCAGTGCAGTTTTCATCTTGGTGTTGGAGGGAATCAAAAATTTATTCAGATGACTTATATTAATGATCGTCATTATACCGGTGGTCCCAACGCTTTTACTTTCTCCTTTTATGCAGCGACATCTAATCTGATGTCTTTCATCGTGTTCGCCATGTTTCCCTTTTATGACTTCCTCTCTCTGATGGTGCTCTGCAGATATACCATCCTTGGATGGCTTGCCGATGGGCTCATTGTAAGCCACTCTGTGTTCAACCGTCCGTGTTCATTCATTGCTTCTTGATACGTCCAGCTGTACCATTTCTTTATCATATACGACCGGAACCTCTGGACAGCCATAGTTCTCGCTGTCATCTATCTTCGAGACATAGGTACTGACTTTCCTTCGCTTGGATTTCACAAAATTGTTACCCTCCCTTCTAGGCTCCGCCTTGGGTTCAATGATCTCAGTCGCTCGATCCCCAGATAGCTTTGGGGCTACGACGTCTGTGCGTCTTGGAATCGCCCTTTGATCTATATCTGCCGGTCTCAACATCATTTTCACCTGTCTGATTGCCACCCGCCTTCTACTTGTCCGTCGGCGGGCCAGTGCGGTCCTAGGACCCAGCCACAGATCATATTACACTTACTTAATCGCGATCATGGCTGAATCGGCTGCGTTGTACTCACTGCGGACACTAATATTCCTTATCACATGTTCCCGTAACAATCCTATTTAGAATCTACTACTTCCGCCTCTCGGTCAGATGGAGGTCTGTAGCCTCTCATTTTCTTAAGGGCAGACTTCTAATTGGCAGACTTGTAGGGAATCGCGCCGCTTCTCATCATTCTGAAGGTTATCAATGGAAGAGCCCGGAATTCAACCACAGGAGCTCCCTCGCGATATAAGGCCAAACCACTCTACGAGCGCACTGAAACTGAAGATCGTGAAATTGCTTTGAAGGTGTTCCCTTCTTCCCGGGGTTCTACTCCCACAAGCCTTGCGACAGAGAATTCCGGGCAGGAAACCGGTAGACTGACACCACTCCACGATAATGTGTTTGACGCTTTGGTATGCTAAAATTCAAGCCTTATTTATATGTTTAGCTAGAATTCAGTTTCAAGCAGGTGGATATTGCATCAGAAGAACGCATTGTGTTGCACCGATTTGATCAACGCTCTGTGGACAAAAAAATAGCACACCGCCACCAAACTACATGTACAATAATAAAGCTTGTCGCTATAGTATTTTCTAGACTATGTTGATAAGTAATCTAAAGAGGTTCTATTCAACATCCACCAGAAGCTTCTTCTTTTGGCAACGAGCGGGTTGACCAATGGTATAGAACCTCTCTGCCAATGAGTTTTACTGTGGCTGTCGGTTCGGTTTTCACCCCCATCTTCTCCTCTACTGTTTACCAATATATGAATACTAGACCTCACTTATGCATCGCTACCTGCTGCTGAGGACGTACATAGTACTGGAAATTGATGAACACACCCTTATTCTTGATCCAACTGTGAGAAACTAGATGCCGCGGCATTGCGGCAACCCTTCAGAATCTTCGGACCGTACCTTCCCAGTCATGCTGAGTCCAAACCTTTTGCTCATGGATCGATTCCACCGTATTATTAGGTGAGAGGGATCCAATTTGATGAACAGGATTTTCTTGAAGAACAGCTATATCTCAGAACATAGCGCAGGGACTTAGCCTGAGAGTGAACAAGATGGATCCGTTATAATTGCATTTACTTTGCTAACAATCAGCTGTAGAGGCTAGTAAAAACAATATTCAAGCTAAAGACCTCCTTGTAAGATCCTCGTTAGCAACAGTAGTAATTAAACAGGTGCATTGCAGAATTACGAGTGAAATACTCCCCGAGTTTTATAATTTACTTGAAGGAATAGGCCACCGCTTCATCAGCCAGCTTTCCAATTACACTAAGTACTAATCCACTATAATGAGTGTGGTCAACGAACTATTCTTTTTCAAGGAGGTTCGGACTTTACTATCAAGTTCTCGTTTCAAGGGCAAGGGTATCGCAATGGAAATCCTTAACTCAACGAGTCTTTGATCAATGTGGGGCTGAGCGGCTGGTATCCGTCCATTCATTTCACTTGGTGCTTTATATGCTGTCAGGTCAGTCCAGAACTACTACTCTGAATCGGGGCTCACCAGGTCCAGCCAGAATGAACGCCACTGACAAGAAAATTCTCATGAAGGGTAGTTATATCTTCATCAGATAAGTCCTGTTGGTTGAAGCGGGTGTCTTTTATCCTCTCTTATACAGCGTAGTATTCGGTGGCTATTATCAACCGTGAATTCTCTCCCTCTTAGTTACTACACAAAAGAGGTGTTCTAATGGTATTTCGTGCGGCAGGAGCAGTCCATGGTCCCTGGCAGGGGATATTTTGGCAGGTTTCATATAGCCATCGCTTCCGCAAAAGTACATTCTAAGTACAATCTAACACCGAACGGTCTTGTGGCCCACTTCCTATCAGATAATTATCATTCGTCGCAAGAGCTAGTGACGGAGGTATTTGGTTCCGTCAGAGTCCGAGATTATGACGCCATGAATGCTACGAGTAGACGACATCGGTCCTTGATATTGCAGACAGAAAGAATGGGGTCTTGAGCCAATGTCAGATCTGATTCAATACACGAATTTAATGGGTACCTCTAAGCTTGAATGTTACACCATTCCGTGGTAAAATTTCTCTAGCCACTTCGACCTATCAAATATGCGCGGCAGAATAGCATCTGTTGAAGATAGTTCAGACAATGTCTAGCCACAGCTGCTTGACTATGTCCACCTCTTGAGCAATGTACATGGATCGAAGGACGTCCAGACAACGAAGTTGATGGAAAGAAGACGGAAGGTAGAGGGTATGGTCCGGGTCGAGGTAGATGATACCTCCGGCTGGAGCGAGGGCCGACCATTGTGCATCATTATAGTCCGTCGAATTGAGTTGGCAATTAACTGTATCCTCAACATCCATTAGGACGACAGGAAGTGGACCGATGTCCCATACAGCGACGGAGTCGGCCACAAATATCCCTGATGAAAATTTAACAGCTTGTACTCGAGTGAATGAAAGAGAGGCTCATGGTGTAGTTGTGGACTATCGCGTGCGGCTGGGATGATTGCGCGCCTCATCAAAAGAAACGAACCAATAAATGCTAGCAAAATAGCAACAGACACTTTTCTGTACTGATTGTGCATGTCCAGATACTGAGAGAAGAATTGTAGGAACTTAGTCCAACTTGAAGTCCGAATTGCATGTCCCACAATGTACGAATACTTGACATCCTCGGCAGCAGGAACAACGATACTAAGTTAGAAAGCACCGGTACATTCTCATGTTCACAGAAGCCTGGGGCAGGGTCCTCTGTAGCATCTGGTAGACAATCGAAGAAGGCTTGGTAGGATAGTCTTTGCTTTGAGTCCCGTGCTGAATCCTATCCATAGAACTAATTATAGAGTGGACGGTCAAGTGGAGAACTTGTCTCAGATGTGCATTCAATTTGGCCAACAGCCGCATACTGGAAAAAACTGGTACCGATGTCTACTATTTTGGCAAATTCGACAGAGGACCATAGCCATGTTGGCGTCGTGCACCTTCATACTTGCTTTGTCGGTTGCGACGTTTGTGCACACCAACTCCTTCACACGCAACATTCCGGGCGAGAAAGTGTATTGTGAGTAACCATTTGTTTAGCATCGAGTAATTTCCTCAATCCATGCGTCTTCAAAGCCTTCATAGACAAAGATTTCCCAGAACACTTGCCGCTCGACCTTCCTGCCGTGCTCATGACAATGGAGGAAACCTGACATTTGGGATTTCCGGACCTGACGACAGTGAGGAGTGGGCAACAACTGTAACGTACGGATTTGGATACTTGCGCCTAGGCCAAGAGCAAAGACGCTTTGCGCTATCAATGTGGCATCAGCTCCATTGCCTGCGTCTGATGCAGACAGCCTTGAACGGATCATGATCAAGGCATTCGAGGGTATATGCAGCCCTGTCTCACATACCTCCGGCAGATGATCCTCTGTAACCCCGACTTGACGCTTGAGCCCGCTGATGTGCTCACTTGGGACCACGAGATCAAGCGAACAGGTGCTACCCATGTCTGTAAAGATTGGTCAAAAGTGCACGATGCGATGCGACGTAATTATAACGATACTGTGCCTAGAAAGATGCAGGATAATCACGGTAATCCATGAGGTCTTGGGGAGGCGAAGAGTGGGAAGGTAGCATGATGGTAGTGGTGACCAATGTTTGATGAATTGTCCGGGAAGGGTTCCGACTTGAAGGATTTAAACGCACAGAAATATACTTTCGCCCTCTTCCAGTGCACTATATTCGCTCAAACAATTGACGCAAACACAATAAAGGTCTGCTATACAAAGCAAGAGCGAATCATCGTATTTCAGGGCGGTCATGCCAAAATCCCTCGAATTCGAGTATAAAACAGAGGCTACGTGAGCGTTGCTGAGACAGAAAGATTTCATGTTGCCGTAGGCTTTGCTCGTACGCTCAAGCGCTTGCCTCGGTATGTTGGTGTCAGGTGGCACCTGAACGCAAGGTCTTCTGCTCTACCGAAAAACGAAATAGAATCGAAATGATACGGAGAAAGATGGCCACTCACTTCATATCATCCAATTGCATGTCGATATGCCTAAAAATATTTCCAAACATTATATACAACTCGCACCAGGCGAGGCTAAATGATGGTTGTGATTACGCTGAAGCACACAAGAGTACGAAGACAAACGTACTTGACACCAAGACAGCTTCTCGGACCTTTACCAAACGACAGTAAGAAATTGTCCAGTCCGCGTACATCAGGACCGATCCATCGCTGAGGCTGGAACTTGAAGGGCTCGGGGAAAATGTCCGGATTGTAGTGAACGAAGGTGACACCCATCGACACGACAGTCTTCAGTAATCATAAATGTCAGGGATAAGTTTAGAGGATACAACGGACGGACCCCGGCAGGGACATTGATGCCTCCGATCTCCGTATCCACAGGTCCAACAATCCTCGGCAAGGGGAGTACAACTCCGTGCGACAGGCGCAGGGATTCCTTGATCACGGCGGTCTACAGGTGACAAAGTGAGTAGAGACTTCACCTATTCAAAGCAGAGCCGGACGTACCAGGTAAGGTAGCTTCTCCAGCTGCGCTAGAGAGAGACGTTCATCTTTATTAGACCACGCATCCCTCAGCTCCTGAACCAATTTCCTGTATACCACAGGATCGTTCAGGACATAGAATGTCCCCACCATGGCTGTGTTCCCTACAGTGAAACTCCCAGCAGCGAGGAGATTGATAGCTTCCTCAATTAGAGACTTGCGTGACAGTGTAGTGTGTTGTCCTTTTACCGGGTGCGGCGTCATTAGATGACTATAAATCGTTTCATGCTCGTCGTTCTCCATGAGAAGAGGATTTGCAAGAAGCTCGTCGATCTGGCGATTCATCGCAGCGAATGCATCCCCTGCTACGGGCGGACTAAACCAAGTAACTAATCGGTCGACAAAGGTGAGAATATCGAAAAGGTACGGAAAATGTTTCAAGGTGAGACAGAAAGGAAAGGACTTCTCAAAGGCAAGTAAGATGGGGTGCTTGAAGTCGGGGACATTGAGAGTGTCATAATGTCGAGCGAAGCAGTATGAAACAATAATCTCTAGGGATGCGGACCGTATCGCTCGTTGCATATCGACTGGCTGATTTTTGTAGGAAAGAATCTGTTTGATAAGAGTATCTACCTGAATTCACGTGTAAGATAGAGGCTTTTATGCTATCGATCGCTTACCGTCTCCTGTACGACATTCTCCAGCTTGAGGATGGACTTGCGAGAGAACATTGGACTGAGGACGTCCTTCCGAATTTTCGCCTCTTTGAGATCGCAAAATCCAAATGAAGACTCGTCTTCGTGTAAGGCATTGTAAAACCTAGGATCCTTTGGAAATCTAATATTTTGAACGTAAATTTCGTTGTAGTCAGAAATACGACTAAAGTGGAGCTAAAAATCTTCAAGACTTCGGTTTTCGAAATTACAGAAGAGCATGACTTACTTCTTCTGGGCCGATTCTAACAACGGGACCTACACCAAAGGTCGCAATATTAGGACTGTTCTGTTCTGACTATGACTGAACCATTTACCGTAGATCCGATGCAGAATTTCGAGCTGTTCAAGAAGCCCGCCGTCTTTGCATACATCGAAGAATGTTATATACCACCAGGTCAGCGCTGCTAGCTTCGGTCCGGGAACCTTGGATAATGGATGACGGTAGAGCCTCTGCCACGCAGTCCACAACGCCGACAAGATAGAGGAGACAGCAAGCATTAGGATTGCCAGTGCAGCAGTTGATTGAAGCATCGTGCGGTTGCTGTAAGACAGTATTCTTCAAGATAACAGCTTCATTTTGTGTCTGAAAGAGCCCAATCTCTGATCCAAGAAATGAACATTCATGTCAAGATGCAGATATATCCGGGGCCGTCGAAACCCCACAATGCCTTGAACACGAAGGATTCCCGCATTTTCATCCGCACGTCGAAGTAGCCAAAGTGTGACCAAAGGGTCCACGAAGGGCTCCATAGTAACGAAATGTTGGTTCTCGAGAAGCCGCACACATTTCCGGCGATGCCGGGAGCACTGAGAAGCCTGGTGATGGATATTCGTTGTAAAACTAGAAATCCTGTCCCGAGTTGGATTTTGAGGCTTAAAACAGAATTCTCCAAGTTCAAGCTGAAGAACGTGTGAGGACGCCCGGTAAAAGCCGGACCAGATAAGCGGTGAGTGCCACGTGGATGGTGTGCTCTGATATCAGCGATGCGTCACCATTTTGTCCAACACAATCAATTCAATCAAAGTATGGACCGACTATCGACGCCGCCGAGCTTCTTTGAAAATTCAACTGTTCCGCCATTGCTTCGCTCAAGTTTTCCTGTCACTCGTCAATGGTACCGCTCATACGTCGACCATTCATATAGAAAGTCTGCGCCGCGTCAAATAACGTAATAACTTGAGTTGTTCAACAGCCGGAAATTCTTTCTCCTCTGTTCTATTAACTCCCAGTTCTCCCATTGCATTTTAATCAAAGTTGATGGGCATTATATTGTGACTGTCTAGCCTGGAATCTGTGCATCATAATAGACATGCGAACAAGGTCGCAGGGCATTCGGAATCTCGTAGTGCTCTCGTATCATAAAAAGGGAACTTTCCTTGCTGTGTGTACATCGGCATCGGCTATCGGTCCCTGGGAGATATTCGCAGGCGAATAACTTGGAACTAACTCTGTTGTTGTAATGTGGCCCAGTGAAATTCAATGGGAAGGGAAAGCGTATGGTCATCGAATGAACTTTTGCTTCTGCGGCGCTGTCAGGGCCTTCCTCGAGGTAAGGATTTGTCTGTACCTGGCCTGAGTATCTGCTAATTAAATCCATGTGTGCACACGAAGGTGGCCCTTCTAAGCGGCGAAACTGGGTTTTTTCAACCAATCCCCTAGTCAGTAGGAAAGAACAAGGAAACCTACTATAACTGGGTCCAATCTTGACATTTCTCGAAGATGTCGTCGCCGCCGCCGCCGCCGCCCTTCGAAAAGCACGGGCCGTGAGACACTAAACACGAGGCGAATTCACTCGGAAAATATGCACCAGCTTGAGCCGATGCCGCGGTGTCTGTCTGTAAATTTTCCATTATGAACTGTTGCGTATTGATAGACATTGCGGTCGTTCAGCATCATGCAGTGCCATAACACTGTCAGAACAACCTATCATTGGTTTCTCTCCATCCTCAGCTGGGCATGACATCGATAACAGTGTTGCATTAGATGCCGAACTAATAACAACGCCTCAGGACGAGAGCATAAAGCTACATATAGGTCAAATAATGATTCACAGTGCGATCATCTCATAAATCAGTCTTAGTGTTTAACGTTCTTTCACCTTTCAGGTTCATTTGAAATACCTCCATTCGCCAAGTATCATTCCACGCCACTCTGCGGTCCGCAAGTTCATTGGAATATTTATGTACTCTTCTTCCAAGTCCTCTCGAAGACTTCGGATCCCCTTGGAGCCAGGACATGGCGATGGCGTTCTGGTCCTTGGCGTTTGATTGAGGGAATCTGTTCGCATGCTCGTGATCTCAATCAATCACACTAAAGTACATCCGGTGGCACTGGAGGCGGGAGACTAGTATCACTAGTATCATTATTATGAACTAATCCACGCGCCATCCCCTTCCGCCTTATCGTCACCTCCCGAGTCATTATCCATCTACATCTGAGTTGTCGCTGTTTGCGAGAATGCCAGGGAGCCACGAAGGATATGCTGTTTTGTCCTCCCATGATCCTTCCGCGAGCTCCGACGACCAGGAGAAATCCTCGGATCAGCCAGGTGAGTTACACCTTACCTTGTCTCGATCTTTGATATGGTGCTCACGCCTTAACTTAGGGCTCAAGAACATAGAAGTTCTGGCATGTCGATTCATCGTTCTAGCATCAGTCGTTGCAGTATTATCGGGGGTGTGCAACTTCGCCATCTTGTGGATCTATAACACCCGAGGGTTCACACCAGTGCCACGTCTACTGTATGATCTACCGAGACCGAACCCTTACATTGGCTTAGAACGGGCGACCCTCAATCCGTTATCCCCAGAGCCGCAACCCATCATGAACTTTCCAATTCTTGCGGCGCAGGTCAATTCGGCGGAAGTAGACAAGGTCTACTTCGATGTTCCGAGTCTGAAAACGCCGTACGGAACAGTTTATCCAAGAGAGACTAACTTTACGGTGTCTTCTGAGGTGATTTAAATCTATCGAACTCGTATTCCATGCAACTGACCTTGATACGCGTAGTTATCGATGATACTACAGTTTCGTGTCATGGACTTCGGTATGGAACGCTGCACTTTGATGGGCTCCCTTCCAAGCGCCGCAGACCTAGAGCGCTCTGAGAAGTCGGTTCCGGTCGTCTCCAGTGATGCGGTGAAATTAGAGGCCTGGTTCCTTGACGATAACGACGTCCAACTAAATGCCGAGACGCTTTCTTATTCGAATCGGCCCCGTCGGACAACCCTGGCGGGCGTTTGGGGGGTGACAATGGACAAGAAAGTGCAGATATCCGATGCCTTTGAATGCCCGTCAAGATCCTTGCTTACATTCGAGCTCGTTTGTACGAATCCTAAGTGCTACCTTCATTTCAAGCAAGACGAAGACGAGCCTATCATGGGTGCCTAATTTCTATTTGTTTCGTATCCTGATGCTTATTTCTCTTCTCTATCCAGCCGCTTTTATATCTCAAGCTTCGAGCATCAGGAAGGTGGATATGGGCACATAGGATCTCTTTGCTATAGAATACTTGCACTTAGAAATAGACTTTGAAGAATGAGCCCCTATCTTCCCTAAGTACCGTGGGAATTGAAGCTCGAATCTTTGGACCGCGACCACCATCAGCGTCAACGATTATCTTGGAGTGTTCTCTTCCTTTCTCTTCTCTTACGCTCTTGTCCGGACGAATTGGCTCTATATGCATAACGTTATCAATATTCAACCACGTAAAAAGTAGAGCGGCAGGCACCTAAGCGGCGCCGACAGCCGTGGAGCGCGCGACGCGTTCAGGAGGTGGTCAGTTGGCGACAAGGCGTCGTTCTATTACACCTGATGTTTGACTGGACCGCTAACGTGTTTATCTACTATGTCTGAGTCTGTGTACACTCGCGTCCATGTATTGCTCTTCATGTCGTCCAACTTCGCACCAAAATAATAGCGGTGACATCGTTGATACTTTCACAATTGCTGATCCACTCATTCTATGCTAGCTTCCAACTCCTGAAATTACACACTGCATATAATTAAGATTACAAGATTATTATACTAAGCACCAGACGACAACGACGACTTCTTCAATCAGAGAGCATTGCCCACATACCAAAACCAGGCTCTTTATGAACGTTGTAGCACTCAAAGTGGTGTGCTTCCTCATCTATCTCCTTGAAACCGCACTTACGATAGAATTTAAGCTGTACGCAAAGTTGTGATCAGACGCACAAATGCACTCAGATGGACGCACATTTTCTGGTCTTTCGACCTCGAGACACATTTTCTTGCCATTCTTCTACGAAAATGTCAGACTATGACTATGCTACTGAACGCGGGTGTGAACAGTACCTTGTTACGGATCACATCAATCAACATCGTTCCCAAACCTCTGCGACGATACGATTTGAGGGTTCCTATCCACTGGAGATGCCAGGCCGCTTTCCTGACGCCGTCTCCAAATTTAGTCCTGGCGAAGTCACTATATTCTGGAAGAAACTAAATCGGAGTTACAACTGCATCAAAGCGACGTAGCTTGCAGCGACTTACTCTTGTCCTCCACCATTTGCAAAGTTCGGGGAATAGACTGGCCATGAACGGCCCGACTGCCTTGCCTTGTTCGCTCCTAGTACGACCCCAGTAAGTAAAGAAGTAATACTTGAAGAAAGGGTTACTGAACTCTTCGAACAGCTCGCGATTTGGAGGAAACCAGACAGCGGCAGCTACCACTTTGTTGCCATTTGAAACCTCTTCAATGGTATACACTTCGCCGGATAGGATGCCCGAAAGAAGGAGGGAATAGTTGAGACGATGATATATATCAGTCTTTCCCGCAGTCACACTGTGAGCGAAATGATCTGTCACGACTGGCTTCAGTACGATACCAAGTGGTTCCGCACAACTGTCAATACCTTCCGAGTATGCTTGCTTAAAGCATTCTACGATCTCGTTGAACCTCGCTGAACCTACGCGTTATCGACCGTCAGTTACACTCAAATCGAATAGCTCAACCGATACCTGGCGCCCCAGTAAATCTTCTGACTGCAAAGCTTGGCGACATGGAATCAAAGAGCAGATATCAAATCCGTTTTTCCCGCTATATATGCGGTTGTCCCGCCTAGGCCTTCTTCATGTCTTGATTCGGGGGAAGTCCTAAATTTACGGTCCTAACCGCTCGGTTCCGTGGCACGCTTCAGGAGGAGGCGTGAAACACGTCTTGACAAATACTCCAGTTTGGGCATTCTACGTCAAACCCTGTGAATGCATGTTCTAGGAACATTCGTTCATCTCGGAATCTCATTTACATGGGTCACAAAACATTGGACGACATGGCCGAAGTGGATTTATTCAGTCAGATCATTTACCCTGGGGTTGCTCCGAATAATGCGATAAAACAGGGTGGCCCTGGAAAACTCCAGGAAACTACTTATAGTCTCCGGGACAAGGCACCTCAGGCTGGGAAATTTCTATCCCTGGTCGCAAATTTTTTTGGAAGTCTGACGTTGAATTAGGTGGCCCTTAACAACAGGGATAACATAACAGCTGTTCTCCGGTCATGACAGGCCCTCCTGTAGATCCGTCGCACGCGACTGCCTGCTCCTGCCTGCTGCCAAGGATCTAAGAATAGAACGCTTGAATTACCTCATTGTGGGCCGTCGCTATCTAGAACTCTTCAGCCTCTCTTCAATGTTGTCAACGCTGATTGTGACCCTGGTGGTATTCAAGATTAACGCTCGTATCGCCATACTAAACACCACACACCCTAGACTGAAAGGAAAATGCATGATCACGAAGATAACATTGACATGAACCACTTATTTTCACTCCGCTTCTACGTAACGCCGAGCAATCTGTGTCGCTTTCTTGGTGCTTGGTTGCCTATTGTCAGGAACTCGAATTCTGTACGGCTGGATTACTGTGATGTGCTGTGAGACCCCATTCGAGATACAGCGGGGAATCTTCAGGTGGGGATGCACTCATCTCGAATGGATTCGCAGCTTATTGGTCCCTGTTACGCCACCAATGACAACACTTACGGTTTCTACCCGAAGAAACTTGGTTCTCTCAAGCTTCTTGCCCTCGGCATGCTATTCTATACTACTGCTCTAGTGCCTCGAGGATATCACTTTATCCAGGCGGCGGCCGCACAGATTCCACGACCTGGAGGATCTTTCGATAGACAAAGTACAAGCATTACTAAAGGAGATGTATTGATGCATCATCGATCGCCACGCCATCACCCTCTTTGATATGCAAGGTTCCTGCGTATGTATATATAGCAGGTCTGTGAAGGCTTCTTCAGAAAGCACCTCGCGGCAGTTTGATGTTCGCAGCGTTTTCGTAGTTTCCGAACCTTCCCAGTGATAACGAATTCCCTTCACTATCCACCGTTGCTCTACTATGCCGTCTGACGAAACCGTTCTCGCTGATCTGGGCTACAGACAAGAGTTCAAGAGAGACTTTTCTCGCTTCGAGCTCTTCGGACTGTCGTTCAGTATAATAGGCATCGTCCAATCGATTGCGTAGGTTTATGACTTGTCAAGTGCAGCAGAGTACTCAGTTCAGCCTTCGTCATATAGGTCTATACTTTCTTATTCAATCCCGTATGGAGGTCCTGTCTCCATGGTCTGGGGGGTAACTCTATCTATATCGCTTTGTAGTAAGATCTGCCAGCTCATATCTTCCCCAGTGGTTAAGCGGATGCGCTTTTATAATCTGCATCGCTCTCGCCATGTCTGAACTTGGGTCGTCTGCGCCTACCTCCGGTGGTTTGTACTATTGGACCTTCAAGTATTCGTCCCCGCGTTACCGTAAATTCTTTTCCTGGCTCATTGGCTGTGAGTATCTAGTTTCTGTTATGCGACTGTCACTCATAGGCACTTAGACGTAAACACGATTGGATATATAGCCGGTGTAGCTGGTGTGGACTACAGTTGCGCTGTAGCAATATTGACGGCGGCCACTCTAGGCTCGAACGATACGTACTCCCCGACGACCGCTCAGATATAGTAAGTGTCATTCTTTTCATTTGAGGTCGCTTCTAAGGCAACTTCCGTAGTGGAGTATTTTGCGCCTTGCTAGTTTCTCATGCGCTATTGGCTAGTCTTGCGACAAAGGTTATAGCTAGACTACAGATCTTTTATGTTTTGCTCAATATTGCGTTAGTTTCCTTCTCTTTCTGGCTGAATAGCGCTACTCACGCAGTCTTTCCAGCGTGGTCTTTGCCATTGTAATCGCTCTTCCAGCAGTTACACCTGGAGAACTCAAGAACGACACAAAATATGCGTTTGGTCACTTTGAAAATCGTGGGTTCTCCGCCCTTATTGACGTCATGTCTTCGATGATCTCACATCTTCCGTAGTTTCCGGATATCCCGACGGATTTGCGTTCTTCATGAGCTTCTTGGCGCCCCTTTGGACAATAGGTAATTGTTGTTTCTTCTTAATGAACGTACAAAGTGTGATCTTACGAATACGTCCAGGTGGTTTTGATGCTCCCGTGCATATCTCTGAAGAAGCAAAGAACGCGCGCACTGCCGTACCGTTTGCGATCATGAGCGCCACTGTCCTTGGATGCATTCTTGGATTTGGTTAGATCATCTTCCGCCCTGAATTCATTCTGCTTATCATGACGGTACAGCTGTTAATATCTGTTTGGTCTTAAATATGGGCACAGATTTAGTATCCATCATTTCAAGTCCCATAGGACAGCCAATGGCAACCGTGAGTACAAGAAGATCACTATAATCCAAGACGTGCTTACTTAACATGCCTTAGATTCTCTTCAATAGTCTAGGGACCAGGGGCACAATTGCATTCTGGGGGTTCATCATCATGTCCATGTAAGTCCTCATAATGAATTAATTAGGAACACATTTTCATCCGTTCTTTAGGTATATGGCAGTGATGAACCTCGTACGTATAATGATTGCTTCCAGTGATCCGGTTGCTGACAACGATCTTAGCTCATTTCAGCTTCCAGGCAAACCTTCGCATTCTCCCGAGATGGCGCTCTCCCCTTGTCGACAGTTTTGTATACGATAAATTCTTACACAGGCACACCAACGAACTGTGTATGTGTATGTGCGTTTATTGCCGCTCTATTGGGCCTTCTATCGTTTGCGGGTACGACAGCGATCGGGGCCATTTTCACTATGGGTATAGCATGTCAATATGTCTGCTACTGTACTCCCGTCGTTGCCCGATTCATTGGAGGACAATCCTTCACTCCTGGCCCATTTAACCTTGGCAGAGCGGTATGGCCTTTCCACTCATTTCTCCAAGTCCTTACAAATCCATTTATACAGAGTGGTCCTGTCGCCTTTTTTGCATCGGCTTTCATGATATTCATGATAGTTGTGTTGTGTTTCCCAACTACACCGGGACCGGCTGCTCAAGATATGAACTATTCCAGTGTAGTTGTTGGAGGAACCATCATAATGGCGTCGATGTATTACTTTGTTAGTGGACGGTTCTGGTTTGCTGGGCCTGTGGTAACCCTTCAAGACGAATGCGCGGAGAAGCGTTCGAGTGTGGGAACTTCTAGCCAAAGCTCTAGATGAAAGTCGGAGTCTCTCCTTTACTTCCTTAGCTAACTCGACCTGTCAGGATCCTTCTATGAAACCCTAGCACAAGCTAAACCGTGTATTCTTTGTTGAACGTTTAGATACTATTGAGGTACTATAATAACAATTTCATTGTTTCTACTATAGGCTCTCTACGCTTGAAAGAGACATCAGCTCTGCAGACAGCGGGAAGTCGCAATCTGCCGCAACATATCAAATGGTCAGCGTTGAAATATGCATCTAATTGCCCCTACCGACCTCGCTAGAAGGCAGTATCCGGGTTTTCTCCAGTAAGTCCTTCCATTGAAGCGGGTACGTCAACACCTATAATGAAGTCAGTCCTCGGAGAACACATTCGCCAAAATTGGTTCCTTGACTTCGTTTGAAGGCAGTCCCTGGAGATGCTCCTTTGAGTTCTTCCATTGAGGCAGGCACGTCGATACCTGCGACACAGGGTCCATCATGATAAGTCCTGAACTGCGATCGATACTCATTTCCCCAATTCGGGGCACTCACCTCGCTTGAAGGCGACATCTGGGGTTTCTCCCGTGAGTCCTTCCATCGAGGTGGGTACGTCAACACCTACGATGAATGGTCAGTCGGCCTTTGAAGAACAGGACTTTAAATTTGGGTCACTGACTTCGCTTAAAAGCAGTATCAGGGGATGCCTCGGTGAGCTCTTCCATCGAGGAGGGAACGTCTATGCCTACGATGAATGATAAGTCAGTCCTTGAAGAAAAGGGCTTCAAGTTTGAGTCACTGACTTCGTTTAAAAGCAGTATCGGGGGATGCCGCGGTGAGCTCTTCCATCGAAGCGGGAACATCGACGCCTGTAATGAGATAGAGGTTTGGTCAGTTCGGATGAGAACTCGATTTGCTGGTTCTGCTTACTTGGCGCTAAGAAAATTATATCAGTATCACGGTTCATCGTTAAACTTTGAAACATACCGGGCGCAGCATGAACAAAGGCAGCGAACAAGGCAACGGTGATCAAGGATAGCTTCATGTTTCTGGGCAATGAGAAGGGCAACAAGCAAGTAGTTGAACTGGTAGAAGATTGGTGAATGAATTATCTCAACTGGGTGCCATACTCGCCTTTTATCCTTTCCGTAGGGATATTTCGGAAACATAAAAACGGTATCATGTCCGAGTAATGAATGAGTTTTCCGGGTTATTATTATTAGACCGTATTCGTTGGAAAATCGTGTTGAGAAGCGCCTGCCAGTACGTATGTTGCCACCGAGGATGTACTATGGCAAGTCGACTACCAGGCATCGGCCTCCCGGACCGTCAAATTCTTTAAACAATCACAAAATTTACCATGTTGATCGCGATGCAATGAAGAAGTCTAAAAAAAGGCAACTCGCGAGAAGAACGTGTAGAAACTCACACATCTATTTCACTTTTCATAATTCTAGGACAAGCTGACAATCATGAAGGTCAAATGTTATTGCGGCGTGGGTTCAAGAATGAGACGAATTGTGGGCACTAAATTCTCCCGTCGTTGCCTATCTAGTACATGCTAAACATTTCCTCCAATTGCCTGGTTCCTTCCCAACGCCTCATAGACAACCCTCCAATCCCGACAGGTTTGAGTACGACGGCTGGCAACGGCGTGATGATCAGGGTCGCCTGAAATGACGCTTTCGAGATTGAGATCAGAGCGGCAGAAGAGCATCTGACGAAGGTAATTCAGACAGTGTGTGGCCGCCGCCGCTTCCTTGGCGTCCTTGTTAATCATGTCCTGCTCTTGAGCGGCATAGAACAATCGAATAATATCCAAACAACGAAGTTGGTGGAAGAAGGATGGAAGATAAGGGGTATGATTGGGGCCGAGATGGACGATTCCGCCGCCTGGTGCTAAAGCGGACCATTGCGCATTGTTATACGTTGTTGAGTTCAGCTGGTAATTGACTGTGTTCTCAAGATCCATAGTGACGGATGGAAGAGGACCGATGTCCCAAACAGCAACAGCATCGGTCAAAACTTTCCCTGCCAGTGGTGATCCTGTTTAACATTGTCACTGAACGAAGGAAATGATGGCTTACAGGAATCTGCTGAGAGATCAGGTTTCTGAGATGTCACGAAGGCACTTCTCATCAAAAGATAACCGCAGATAGATGCTGGTAGGATAGCGATTAACGCCTTATACTGGCCCCGCATGGTAACCAGTCTCGAGTCGAAGAATGGAATAAGTACGAAGGCAAGTTTGAAAGGCTACGCAAGACTCCTCACTCAGCGGCTTATATTTGATTATGTCGTAAAAAAAACTGTCCTGCGACTTTGTTTTCGTTTGCTTCCTTTCGGTTCCTTGACCCCATCGTCAACGTGCAGACTACTGGGCGTCTTAATGTTCGCAACGGTGGAAGCATTGTGTCAACATTTTGTGGTCGAGACATCGAAAATCAAACTGGTTTCCAGATATAGTGAATCCTAGCGAACAAGTTAACATCAGAATACGGGCCTTGCTGAAATGACTGGCATGTCATGAGCCGTAATTAGGCCCTATAAATGGATGTGTTAACATTTAACACGAGTTTTGATCGATTTAATTAATGTTCACCATTGAGCTCCAGGGTCTTCGAACGTATACACGTACCTCCATGATGATGCAGTCCCAAGGGTGGAGATACATGGCTATGTTCTCAGCAAGCACATTTATTCTTCTTTTCTCAATGGCCACAGTCTTCCACAGCGTCTCTACTCATGTTCTCGAGATTAATGGAGTAGAACAGAGTGCCGATCACCGAACATACAGTAAGCATCCATTTGTATGCCGCAGAGGAATTGAATGACCTGACCCGGGACTTGTCAAAGCCTTCATAGACAACGACTTCCCAGAACTTTTGCCACTAGACCTTCCTGACGTGCTCCTCACAGTGGAGGAGACTCGACACTACGGGATTTCAGGACTTGATGACCGTGAAGAATGGGCGTCTTCCGCGGCGTACGGTTTTGGGTATCTGCGCCTGGGCGAGGAAAAAAGGCGGTTTGCACTCTCGATGTGGCATCAGCTACATTGTTTACGAACAATACGGTTGGCCATGGAGGGGCACCACGATACAGGCATGCGAGGGCATATGCAGCACTGTCTTACCTACCTCCGACAAATGATTCTCTGCCATCCCGACCTTACGCTGGAGCCGGCGGATATGTTAACTCGAAACTACGAAATCAAGAGAGTGGGGGCTACACATGTCTGTAAAGACTGGTCGAAGGTGTACGAGGAGATGGAAAGAAATGTGAATGCTACGACGAGTCGAAATTCGGATAGACTGTCAACGGCCAAAGTTGGAAATTGATCAGTGGGGCGGGTTCGGGATTTCCCGAACATTCGATCGATTAGGATTTTTTTTTTTGGCGACCTTATTTGTATACTTGAACTTGGTACAATATCTTCAATGTCTCTGAGCGGCTGAGCGCTCGACGTAAGCGTCGTAACGGAAGGCGACCGACGCAATGATCTGATTTTGCATGTATGGTTTTCATAAAAGTCGTTCATTGCGCAGTACTGAAGAAGGATCCCGAATATCGCAGTGTGTTGTCCATCAACATCACTCTTCCACTAGGAAGGCGGACTGTCATAGCGGACATCCCTGGACTGTCGTGCCACCCCGCATAACGGCATTCTAATTTATCCACAAAATATGCCCCGGCATCACTAGCCGAAGACAGCGGCATTCGAAGCCACTTATTGTACTCCCTGTGCGCCCTGAATTTAGTGACAGACTTTACCAGGGCTGGCGGGAGCCAAGGAAACCCATTTATGCGGAACCCTACGCAAGTATGTGGAACGTTCAAATACATATCATTCCTAGGTGGCGCACTCTGGATCCTACGCTCGCAACCATAGGCGTGGATGGAAATTAATCATTCGACAGCAATATCCGGCTCGGAACCATTATATTCCTTCCCTTCCCTGAAATGAGGATGCGGCGGGATGCATCAAATCTCGTTTTGATATCTCTTTGGGGACGAGCGATTGGGCCATCTTCCGGTAATCATACATCTATCTTTTGACAGATTACACTTGCCCATCATCCATTGCATAGGGTAAACCACACGACTCCCCGAGCAGACACAACGGAGAACTTGTATGCTCTTGGGTCATGTTCAGCTGCTGCGGACCCACAGGAAGCGTCATGGCTATCGCAAAATCGAAGATATTCATAGGAAATTTACATTGACAGACATTGGAAGAGATTCTATATCAGTATGCTTGACGGTGATGACTTTTGGATATGATGTCAACGCCGCTCGGTCAGAAGTTGGCTGGACCGTTACGTTCCGTCTTGGGCTCTTCTTATATCGACAAGGCCAATTCCACATGTTGGAGACACGTCACACGGTTCGATGCCACTCCACTGAATATCTCTCGTCCTGGTCTTCTCTTCGAAATACTCATCTGATAGCTGGACATCGACCTGGCCATTGTCCGTCCAGTCGCTATTCGCGCACCAGTTATATCTCTTTCGGAGCTTGAAGCTTCGACAATTCGGTCCTTTCCTCCATTTCCTAGATATTTTCTACGATTATGACGGGTCCCCGCCTTGAGCCGTCTTACGCGCCCGCCGGAGAATCGGCGGCTGATTTGTTGGTGGAGCGGTCCAATCTTAATGGCATGGCGCTTTCCTTAGTTGCTTACGGTAAAGCAGTTTCTCCGCCTATTAGCCAATCATATGTGACCAAGACCTAGGCATTCTCTTCACCATGGCCATTCAATGTTATTCCGGTCTTTTATCTATGCGTGCACGGCGGGGAACAACGCAGTGGTGGTTATGGATATACGTCACTACTGTTTTGGCACTAGCGACTGTGGCGATCGGAGGAAACCAGAAATTCACTGAAATGACATACATCGATTATCGAGACTACCCTGGAGGTCCCAATGCCTTTACTACGGACTTTTATGCAACGCCAATAAATCTAATGTGTTTTATGTGGTTCGTCGCTTCTCTCATCATGTATCTAATGCTTGTAGTGACCTTCAAAACAGTTATGTCTCTTTGGGCTGGTTTGCCGATGGCCTCGTCGTATGTTCTTGCTGCTAGAGGATAGAATGTTTACTGACCTTTTCGTGACTTCAGCTGTATCGGTTTTTCGTCATATATAACCGCAGTATTTGGGTTGCCCTAGTCCCAGCTGTTCTTTTTTTGGCCGGAATAGGTTAGTCAAGACACTCGTGGCGTTTATTCAAGTGCTTAGCTTTGCAACCTGTAGGTACCTCTACCGGCCTCGTTGTCTCCATCGCCAAGTCCGAGGAAAGCTTTTGGGCTAATTCCAGTGTCCATTTTGGTATTGCGTACTGGACGATATCTGTGTCTCTCAATGTCATTTTCACCTGCCTGATCATCACCCGACTTCTTATAATACGCAGACAAGTTAAAGCGATTATAGGTTCCAGTCATGGAACACATTACACGTCTATCGTTGCAATTCTGGTCGAGTCTGCCTCGTTGTATTCTGGGTGGGCGTTGGTCTTTCTGATTACTTACGCTCGGAACAGCTGGGTACAGAACATACTGCTCCCACCACTGGGTCAAATACAGGTCCGTCAATGGTCCGGATTGCATCTGGCTGTTCTTTATTCATGGCTGTACAGGGCATCGCACCTCTGCTTATCATAATGAGGGTTGTCAGTGGAAGAGCTTGGAGTAAAAGCACAGACTTCAATACATCCTCAATGCAATTCACGCCAGCATCTTACCAAAGGAGTGGTCCCACTAACCTCGTTCCATTAAATCACTTGTCGTCGTGCTCTCATTGGACCACTGAGACGAGCGCCATCCCAACGATTTCCAACGAATCTGACGTATATAAACCCGTTCCTGCCTCAAATCAGGATGTGGAGGCCCGTGCCAGATAGCAGGCCAGGGACGTTTGGAGTGTACTGTATTTGTATGCTTAATCGAGGGAACAATCGCGATACCATACTTGATTTATTTGGATGTATAACGGTTTGAAGAGACTTGTAAAGGTCGGCGTGTGTTACGTCAAGGGGTTTGAGATGCGCAGTTTTCTATTGGCAATGTCCGTAAGTCTCGCAGCTATTGTGGGCAGGGTGGGATTCATCCCAGCTGAACAAATTCCTCCAGTCGTGACGCAGGAAGCGGCAATACACGCTCGCAGGCTATGAAGGGAAAAAGAAGATCCCTACCTAACTAAGTTAGTTCGGAGGGTAAGAAGATTCAGGCAGGAGAATGTCCCAGCATCGAAGCACGGATAATCTTTCTAATTCTTCTGGTGCAGAGACCAAGCAGAGACCATCAAAGCGGTCGAAGCTCAAGAAACGGCGAAGAAATGATGAGGATACGACAGCTTTCTCCGAGAAGCACTGGGGCGTCTGTAGCCACAATGTATGTTTTATGCAGAAACAGTGTTCTGACTTCAATCTGACTGTGACCGAGCCGCGGCAGAAATGTCGGCGCTGAGTCTGGACCGCCGGTACAACAACTGAGGTTGAATCCTACCTCCACCACATTAACGTCTGGCACCGGCGGTTATTGGCGATCATCCAGTAACTCGCTCTCGTGTAGCTTGCGTTCGTATTAATGTTATTAAGCGCCTTAGTGCCGCATATGATTATAATTACAATGTCCGCCAGGGAAATCAACGGTTCGTGTGCGTGCGAACTCGAAACTCTAACCTTGTTCTCCGTCGTCAAACTCGTCTTCACTTGATGAATGACCGCCTCGATCCTGCTCTGAGCGTCTATAAACAAGTTTTTGACGAGTTTTACGCTTGGGAGCAAGCCGATACTCGCACCTACATCCAGTACCTTGCAGCCAATGCAGAATCGGACGACGGTGAAGAATGGGATGATGATTTTTTCAAGTTCGACGATCATTTACCTTCTGTGATGGATGAGGGCGACGACAACGACGATTGCGGTTTTCTGGTACAGTCGTTCGATCCCGATGGATCGATTCGAGATCGCCGTAAAGTTCCGTGTGTAGAAATTCAAGCGCGGATCCCCCTCGAGTTTCAGCATCCGTTGAAGTACGAGATGTGCACCCCGGATTCGAAGAATGCGGGGCAATCCACTTCTTTTAACTCTGATGAAGTGCTGAGCTTCATACCTTACGCAGACGATGAGGCTTTTCCGTTAGAGGAGTTTTTGAATCCAGAAAACCTAAAGCCGTTTCGGAATTTTGCATGGCAGACAGAAGATTTTAAAGATCCTGATGGTATGTATGGGTTTCGTCTCTGGAATGGCCTTGTCTTTGATTTATTGACATTTAGTCGATGTTATCGAGCTTGAAGTGGCGAGGCGACTTCATTACGGCGACCTCGGACTTCCTCTCTCTACCATAGATACCCTTGGAATCCTCCATGATAAAGTTGGAGTTCCAGGTCCTTCAGGCCTTCTCTGGGAGGCATCTCAAAGGTCCGAGTTTGTTCTCGTCCCGAAATCACTTAACCCTCCTCTCGTTCAGAGATATTCCATTTTGGCCTGGCAGTGCCTTGACCAATCTTCCTACCCTCAGTCTGGAGAATTTGCCTGAGAAGGACGATATCTATCATGACATCAATATTTCCAGTGCAAGATTCTGCTCGCATATCAACTGTCTTGTTATGAACTGTAAGGTGCATAGTCGTGAGTGATAGTGTATTTTTCTGTTCTCAGATAGTAATCTCTCCTACATAGACGAAGTTCTTCCACTCGACGTTTCCAAGCCTATACTTACAAAAGCAGGCTTCAAACTGAAAGATGGAGAACCCTGCAGCGAGCTTTGCTTTCGAAGCTTTGACGAAACCCAAGACGGAATAATGGTATACGAATGCTCTGCATATCTGCGCTTCTTATGAAAAATATAACACAGGAAGGGGTACATTGGCATGATCCTGACGATGTAAATTTCCTCGAAAGCGTCCTCAAAGTTGACGCCGACATGTCACCTTGTGCCCTTGCTGTCATCTGTCGCAAGCCGTGTCTAGAGGTGGGTCTCTGAATCTATATGATGTAGTATCCGCGAACTGGCAAAAAGGTATTCATCTACCGGACAAGAATGTTTCCCGACGAGAAAATTCTGAAAGGACAAATCATCGAGGAAAGGCGCCGACAGGTTCCTCTGGTCTTCGGCAAGTGATCCCTCTCATAGATATAAGCTCTTTAACAGCGATTCGCCAGTGGACGAGAGTGCTTACGATTTTACGCCGTGCGTGCTGTCTCTCTTGACAATTCATCCACATCTGAAGAGGTGATCAGCCTATCTCCTTGCTCGCATAGCGGTCCATGTGATCAAACTTCTGAATGCCAATGCCACTTGAAATCCCACCATTGCCAGCGGAGTTGCCGTTGCCACTTGAAATGTAAAATGGTTCTCACTTGGCAGCATATCAAAAGCAGGGCTGATCAACTAGCAAAGGTCCCCGTCGAAGAAAAGGCTGCAAATGTTCTCATGAACTGATCATGGACCACTGCTTAACAGCCGGCTGCCCTTGTGTTGAGGCAGGCAGGGAATGCGATCCAGACTTGTGCGTTAAATGTGATGCCCGGTTAGTCCCAGTGATTTACTTTCCACTTCACGTACTAATTGATTACCTCAGAGGTCAGCTGGCGTGCTAATGAGAAGAGCATTTTTTTTACCAATTTATACTTTTCTATAGGGGCAAAGCATAGAAACAAGTGTCAGAATGTGAGGATACAAAGAAACCAAATCCAAGTAAGGATCCTTTGGTATGTCCATTCAGTGGTCCTGACTCGTCCTAGAATATCAAGGTTCAACCTACCAAACCTGCCAAGTACGGTCTCGGCGCCTTTGCGACCAGGGAGTTGAGAGCTTGGACCTATATCGGCGGTATGGCTTAGTGGATCCGTTCGAACTTTTTTGAGTCGATTTCTCACATGTGACCCTTCAGAGTATGTTGGCGAGATGCGGAATCTCAGCTCAGAAGAAAGCTCTCAGAGATCCAACATTCTGAACAAGTACACGGGGCTCAATTACAACTTTGAGCTAAACTTGTCGCTAACTTTGGATGCCGCACGTCGGGGGAACGAAACGAGGTATCTTAACCATTCAGACAAGCCCAACTGTGAAGTCCTTGGTTTGTATCGTGGTGGCCATAGTTGCATTGGATGATGTTTACCCGCATGCGTATATAGTAAAGAATGTTAACGACGAACATCGCATTGGAATCTTCACCTGTTCGTATTTTTCCTATCTTGGACTATTTCCTCATCCTAACCGAACGTAGGCGAAAATGTCAACAAGGGAGAAGAGCTCTTTCTAGACTATGGACCCAGATACTGGCAGCAGGTGAGCCCTTAAAGTGCGCTAAGCCATAAAGCCCGACTGAAGAAGGCATGTACTAGTATGGAAATAGTGCCCCAGAGCTGGGGGAGGAAAACAGGCAAGATGAAGAACACGGCGAAGATGTATCGGGGGAAGACGACCTAGAATATATCTAGGATACTCGTCGACAGAAGATTACCCGGGAATTAGGAAGTGAATATACATACAGAAATCACATTATAAACCGTCTAATCCCATAGAAAAAGAAATAATCTACCGATCTACCATTCAAAACCCTCGGGAAAAATATCAGAGAAATCATATCCGGTGTCCGAAGCGGTCACCTCTTCAACTTGGTACGAAGAAAGCAGGGACTCGAAGGACCAACCTACACAGAGGTCAGTCCGTTTAGAATATGTAGAATAAACGGAGGCGTAACTGGTCGATTCGGGTGGTGCCAATAGCTGGACTTGTGGGATACTATCAATGAGAGCGACGTTGTCTCGAGGACTATTGCCTATTGTAGAAATGATTAGATCAAGCCCAGTAATCGAAGGAAAAGAAAACGACAGACTACTGGGCGACAAGTCCTTCACACGAGTAAGTCTCCGCAGAAGACCAGCATCCGGGAGCGAAATAAAATTATTAGCCTTATCCGACGTGATCGAAAAATCAACCTTTGACCATCCACGGCCGCTGGCCCGCTGTTCCAATACCTATAGGACATAAGCCACAGTTCGCCTAAGACAGAAACACAAAGACGTACACTAATAACATATCCGAGTCCATTCCAATACACCTCCATCCTCTTCAAGGCTTTCAACAGCGCAGACAAATTCTGCTTGACTAACCCGTTAAGAAACTCTGAGTGTACACCGACCGTTAGATCTTCCGACTGCGCATCGTGTATGAATGCGACGCCAGCAATAAAAATGCATTGATTAAGGAACGGGTTGGCACAGTAGGACGCCGCATCGAATAGATCCGCAAAAACAAGACAGTCGGCGATCTGTCGTGAAGATGCCAGAGACAGCTTTATGGACCGTTTAACACCGGACGAGATGGGTGTCTCCTGACCGCTGAGGCTATGTCCCAAATTGGGGTGATGTATCAGCGCCAGGACAGCATTCGCCCAAAGGTGTAAAAAGAGAAAGCTGCCCTGCAAGCCGTTCGCCGTTAGTATCAAAGCAAATTGTAGAAAATATTACGACGAACACCCTGGTGTTGAGCGGATTGTGCTCGAAAATTGTCAACTGACCAGCTAAAACGTATATGATCAGTTGAGGTTCTAAACTGCAATATTGGACATACCTCAGACCTGGCGGCAAGGTTCCAAGGAACTCGACTAGTTGGTCCTGCAACTCCTGCAAGCTTTCGGGGCTATGGACGACAGGGTTTGACACGAATGTGCGAGGGCACCCTCGACTCCCGTTCTAGACGGATGGGATAATATGGCCGCTGAGAAAATATGTTCGGAACAAGAACAAAAACTCGTACCATCACGTCAGCTATCCGTCCGGCTAGAGCGAATAGCCTAACAATTCCGACGAACGGGGATAGGACCGGAGGCGCTGAGCAGCTATGAGGGATGAAATCACTCTCTGTGGGCAGCGGGATCTCAATGATATCCTCATCAATCGTTACGGAGCGACCAGTTCCAAACGCCAATACGCGATCCTAGAAAGGGATGATTGGGCAGTGAGTAAAGAACGTACGAAACTATGAAAGAATGAATATCTACCATTACGAAAAGACACCAGAACAATATCTTCCCGTCGCACACATCCTCGTCATCCGGTGATTCAATGTCGGTCTATGAAAAACGTCAGTCATACGAAGCAATCAATAGTATAAATCCCAACCTTATGAAGTCCTATATCTACCGCCATTCTAATAGCCAGTCCCGAAAAGTTCTGCGCACTCGAAGTGTCACAAAAAATCATCACACCGGTATTCAGTCCCGACTTACCCAGAGACCACTCTCAGAGCTCTGAATTCAAACGAGATTAGCCAAAGATGAAAAGCAGCATTCATGTCAGATGCGCTCGCCTCGCCGAACTCAGCCCACGACAGCAATATCAAGCCGCCCACGACATCGGTTGACGGTAATCGCAGAAGTGGCGGTACTAGGCTCCAGGCAGCCTCGATGTACTGGGATGGTTTACGCGTAGGATGAGGCGCAAATCGGACAGCCAACGCGTTCATTGCATGCAGCAGGAATGCTGACATTGTCCCACTGCATTATTTAGGACGACGTGAGCATAAAGTAAAAATATTGGGAGTATGATTCTCACCTCTTGATGCGTTCCTCCACTCTTTCTCTCCGAAGGAAAGGCCAATGCTGCCAGAAATGGTCGAAAAACGTATCAATTAGTGAGACATCTGGGGGTAAAGAGGATATGTCCTCGAGTATAGGCTCCGCGGGAGAAAGATGGTCTAGCCCTATGGTTCTTCCGTCCGGCGAGTTCGAGTGTGACCCTGCTGCCGAGCTACGGAGCTTGATGACAATCTCGTTGAATCCTGGATGTATTGCCGTACGCCCAGACTGCGGCATTGTCGTCGTCAGAATCACGTAAGAAAAAAATTTCAAGGACATACAAAGCGAAACTAGATCCGAAGACGTGAGTGACATGGCAATAGAGGAGGGTAGAGGACATACATAGCGAACTTTGAGCGTTTTGCTCTCTCCGGGATCGCCTTCGAGGTATGCCATTGGGCGGCTCAGAGCCTCTACCATCTTTCCTGCGTCTGGATGCACTGCAGGAGTGGTCGGAGGCGACATAGAGCCATAAGTGTCCGGTTCATGTTTCGGGAGTAATGGTTGGGAGAAGTCCTGTCCGTGCTGCACCGATGGCGGAGGGCGGGGCTGGGAGAACATCGCAGGGGCCGATGTGAAGGGTATAGGATACTGTATTTGCTGAACCACATTGCCATGTTGCTGCTGCAGAAATTAGCTGCCCAGCAAATATAAAAACTGAACGAGCTACTCACCATCGGTAAATGCTTGAAGCTCCTGTCATTATATGCGCTCCGCGACCGCTTGAGGGACGGATCCTCCCGTTCAGCCTCCTCCATCTCTTTCCGAGTGCGCTTTCGCCGTCGCCCGCTCGGCCTGACGCATTCTGCACTGACTTTGGCGCATGTGCCGCACACGGGCTGGATGTTGTCGCATTTCGCTTTCTTTGCTCTGCATCGAAGACAAGCAAGGAACCGGGGTTGTGACTGGTGAGTCTCTGCTGGGTAGGATGACCCATTGACCGACTGCGGGGAAGGGCCGTCGGTGGGCGCTGGCTGGGTTTCCATTGTCTATATACGACAATTTTGTTGCCTTATAAAGGGCACGCAATGTCGAAGACTGATGTAGAGATATCGAAGTGATGGAATATTAGAGGAAGTATGAAGTAGAAAAAGGTGGGGTAAAGTTGGGGTAAAGCCAACGTCAAGAAATAGTGGGGTAGGGTTGCTCCGGTCACAGACTAAGATGAGAACGGCTTGCATGTAAATTTTTGCCACATGACGTGCATTACGATCGAGACCCATCAGGGGAGCGAAACGCTTAAAAATGTACCGGATTTTTTGCGGCAATCTATATCTAGGAACAGTGTTGAATTACAGAGAATGTATGCTAGACTCATGCTACCAGATGACCCAAAGTAAAAGAGGAAAAGCGAGAATGCCACCATGCTACCATGCTGGAAACATTGAATAAGAATTGTTGTAAACGTAGTAAGTATGTTGGACGGGACTTTTACTCACCACAGTGACCGCCGCTGAAACGTGTGAATAACAATCATGTGAGTGACGGATCATGAGGGCGGTCAAGATTACTCACTCAACCCGTAGATCGGACCCAGTAGAGAAAGAACTCGCATCAGACGCAAGGAAGATAACGGACCCTTTGTATTCCCAGGGAAGGGAGATACGCTGAAGGGGGTTGTCATCTGCCCACTGCTTCCCTAGCTCTGGCTTTGCTGCCAAGAGCATCTCCGTCATTGCGGTCTTGATGTATCCAGGGCTTATCGTGTTGACACGGACTCCATGCCCTGCCCATTCCATGGATAATGAACGGCACATTTGCAAGACGGCAGCTTTGGAAGAGTTGCTGCAGTCCGAATGTTAAGTAAACCTGTGGTGCGGATGAATGGATATACACGTACTATGGAGCACAGAACAGCCCCTTATTGGCCACGGTACCACTCATAGATGCGATCATAATAATGGATCCACCGAGGCCGTGCTTGAACATGGTGATCGCGGCTGCTTGGGCGGTGTTGAACGTGCCAACAACATTGATGTCCATTATTCGTCGCACGTCGTCCGTCTTGAAGTCTATCGCGGGGCACTCCTGTTGAACTGTACAAAAAAGGTTTGAGTAATGGTTTCGTCACACGCACGGAGAAGGACTTCCAAGATGAACTTGAATTTGGACCCAAGTACGAGACTTTTTGGACACGCTTGGCAACAGTGAGCACGACAAGCGCATCCAGAAAGAGCTCACATTTCGGCCCAAGCTCAAGCGCGTCCACCTTATCCCCGCGTGTTGTGTATATGGCCACGGGACTTACCTCCAGCAGCGGCGACCAATACACGGACGGGACAAGGAGACTCTGCGGCTATAGACTCGAAAACTGACTTGACCATGTCAGATTTCGTGATGTCGACTTGGCGATAGTTGACGGTTAGGTTATGTTCCTTGGACTTTACGACGAGAGCGGCCCATTCCTTCGGAGACGGTTCCGGTAGAATGTCGAGACAGTAGACATGAGCACCGGCTTCCAGTAGGGCTGCAGCCAGTGTTATTCCGAGGCCGCGACCGCCGCCAGTAACTGAGATATCAAAAACGCGGTCAGCCACGGAACTGGGCCAAACATTAGCAGTGACACGTACCGACAGCCGTTCGGCCACTCAGCCCAAATAGCTGATTTATCGTAGGGTCTTGTAAAATGGGCGCGACCGCCGACGTAGGAAGGGTAGCGTGGCGCTCAGCAATATCAGAAGCAGTGGGAGCCATTGTTGTAAAAAACCTAGATAGGGAGAGGGAAAAAAAAAAAGGTTACTGAAGCAAGACTGTTGACGATCCCGCCATTTATCTCAACGCCCGGCCATAAATATTGATACGTTACTCAATTTTTGCGGGGTATGTAGGCAATATGGGGCCGGCGGGGTAATGGCAAAATGAGAACGCGACGGCATTTTGTCATGATCCGTCCACGTGCACAGGGTCACAAGATCCGTCCAGTGTGCCGGCCCGGGGACATCTTGTCTTTTTACCGTCATCAATTGCCGTCAACGTCGACGGATTCTGTAATTCCTCACGCCTCGGAGAAATGGAGTTCTGTTCTACTACCCCGAGCTATTACTTAGCGGCTCTCGTCTTCAGTCAGTTTGTCTGGAATTATCATGGCCGACCTCGGTGCTGTAAACAGTGCCATCAATGTACGCCTAGTATCCGTCGGTTTTCTCACAGTTCTTATTATAACGCCTTTTAGGACACGGTAGAGAAACTCGTTATCAATACCATACGATGCCTCGGCGCGGACTTGACGCAGGAGGTACGCATCTCGGTATCGCGTTTCAGTCTTTCGGCTCACTCCATACGCGTTACTTAGCACTCAGGCGGTCATCCTGGCACGGTCATGGGGGCTGCCGCCATCGGAGTTGCTCTCTGGCGCTTTGCGATGAGGTACAACCCCAAGAATCCTGACTGGTATGTTATCCGTGGAAGCTTACCCCGCAGTTCTCTGTCAGACCGATCTTTCTCCAGGTTCAATCGTGATCGGTTCGTTCTTAGTGCCGGTCATGCCTGTCTGTTTCAATACATTCATCTTCACCTTGCCGGTTACGACGCATGGACTGCTGATCAGCTCAAGACATACCATAACCCCAACTTTGGTATGGCGGCGGGCCATCCCGAAATCGAGTTCCCTGGAATCGAGGTGAGAGATTTCAATCCGTTACATTGAAGCCATCAATGTAGACGCCGCTTCAGGTGACCACTGGTCCCCTTGGCCAAGGAATCGCCAACGCCGTTGGCCTTGCTATCGCCGCAAAAAACTTGGCAGCGACATATAATAAACCTGGCTTCGATATCGTGGATAACAAAATATGGTGTTTCACGGGGGACGGTTGTTTACAAGAAGGGGTTGGCCAGGAAGCGCTGTCTCTCGCAGGACATCTTCGGTTAGACAACCTCATTGTTATTTACGATGACAATCAGGTGCGCCGTGGGTTTTTCGGTCTTTACGGATATTCTAAATGACGCCCAGGTCACTGTCGATGGCAGTATCACCAACTGTTTTACTGATGACTCTTCCGCCAAGATCTCTGCGAACGGATTCCACGTCATTGAAGTGCAAGAAGGCACGAACGATGTATGCCTTCCTGTGATCCGATTTTGCTATTTCCTCGGCTCAGTCGTGTTTAGCTTCCCGCGATTTTGGAAGCTTTTGATGAAGCCAAGACCATCCAAGGCAAGCCTGTCTTCGTCCACATCCGCACGGTAATTGGGTACGGAAGCCATCGTGCCAATACGGGTGCGGCTCACGGACAGCCTCTTGGCATCGACGAAGTCGAATATGTCAAGGGTGTCTTTGGTTTTGATCCCAGGGTCAAGTGCCACATTCCAGATGAAGTCTATGGTCCGTCTCTCTTTTTTTTTTGACACAAGAGTAAATTAAGAACTGACCGATGCCTAGAATATTTCCGCCCTGTCGTTGCACGGGGTCATGAGGATGAGGAGAAATGGAAAGCTCTCTACATAAAGTACGCTGAAGCCTATCCAGCAGAATATGCCGAAATCCAGCAGCGTTTGACTGGATGTCTTCCTGACGGTTGGCGAGAACTTCTTCCTCCAAAGTCGAAACTCCCCACGGCCGAGCAGCCTACTCGAAAATCGTCAGGTATCGTCGTCACCACGCTAGTTCCAAAGTTTAAACATTTTGTTACTGGCTCTGCTGATCTTCTGGAGTCCACATACGTCAGCTTCCCGAACCAAATCGAATTCCAGCACGTGAGCTATTTGCCTCTTTCATAATGATAAATACTCCAGACTGAAGCGATTTCGTTCACAGCCTGACACAGGTTTGGGGGATTATTCCGGTCGCCAGATACGATATGGAATTCGGGAGTTTGCCATGGTCGGCCTTTCCAACGGTATAAGCGCGTATCAGGACGGCATGTTCATCCCGTACGTGGACGTGTGATTTCCACCCGAATGCTTTCATAATATTCTCAGTATCTGCTCGACTTTCTTCCAATTCTGGCTTTACGCTGCCCCGGCCGCGCGCATGTCGGCGCTTCAAGGTCTCCGGATCATTGGAATTGGGACTCATGATTCCATTGGTATCGGTGAGGATGGCCCCACGCACCAGCCTATTGCGTATGTCCTATTGTATCTGCGTGCATGGTCACTTCCTGAACAATGGTTCAGACTGTCTTCTTTCTACCGAAGCCTGCCCAACTATAACTTCATTCGACCAGCAGATGCTGAGGAATGCAGTACGAGCCAACAATATTTTCCGTCCGGTTACATTCACCAATAGCTTTTTCCCATAGTGGGCGCTTGGGAAATCGCCTTAGATTCTTCACATACCCCTTCCCTCTTTGCCCTTTCCCGCCAGCCCGTTCCCTTACATGAACACTCTGACCGGTCCAAGGTAAAGTTTGGCGCTTATTCCATCTTCTCAACGTCTTCCGACGATTCCCACCCGCAACTCATCATCATCTCCTCTGGCTCCGAAGTCACGCGTTCCATCGAAGCGGCTAAACGTCTTGGTGACGAACTAAACCTCCGCGTACGCGTTGTCTCGATGCCCAGTCAGGCGCACTTTGACAAGCAGTCGTATGAGTACCGCGATTCCGTGCTTGGCGAGGGCAAGGCGCTCGTGGTGGCTATCGAGGCTTGGTCATCGTACGGCTGGGCGCGGTACGCGCATGCGTCCCTTAGCATGCATACCTTTGGGCAGAGTGCGCCCCAGGCCACGCTGTATGAAATCTTCGGATTCGGAGTCGATAATATCGTGGCGAAAGTGAAGGCGTGGGTGGAAAGCAAGACGATGGATGGGGAAATTGTACTGCCGAGATTGGGGCAATTTGAGGAGTTGCTTTTGGGTTATGTGAATCCCCACAAACATTGAAGTTGATGAATGAGCTCTCATAGACCCATCTCTGAGGATTTCCTTGCGGAATGTATCATCATGTTTACGAATAAACACCAGTTGTACCGTCAGTAAGGTGAGTTTAGGTAAGTCTTCCTGAATTGTATACCTCTTCGGGTTGTATAGGCACCCATCTTGTGCTACTTTGTCGCTTATCAGGTTCTGCAGATTTCGGCGATCTCCGAGTACCTTTTACGCCCTGTGCAAGTCCCAAAATCTCAGTTTATGACGAAGTCTCGACGCTTCTTTTCTCACTCACGAAACCACCAGAACCTGTTAAATCTAATGTATGCAAACGGTCGTCATAGTTTGTGCCACACCTTCTCTAAGAAAGTGACGCGCGTTTGTAGCACCTAATAGATTATGCTGTTAGCTATAACGTAGACCTCACACAGCGTAGCGATAAGCAGAAACGCGGTGTTGTATTCACTGTACCTAATAGATTATGCTGTTAGCTATAACGTAGACTACAGAATACCAATCAGTGACATAAACAAAGTAATATAAGTAGATACTCACCCTCACACAGCGTAGCGATAAGCAGAAACGCGGTGAGGGTGCTCGACAGACCGTATTCAATATATATAGTCCATCCCGACATAAAGGGGTATCGAGCTTGGCCGGCGGGATACGACGGAGCTCCTGCTTGCTAATCCAACACCTTCTGTCTCATCAGCCTTTCGCGACCTTGCCCTGATTCTGCTTACAAGTTGTTAATTCTCGTTCGCAATGTGTGACCTGATGTGGTTTACATATCATGGCCTGTATCATACCACTGGCACGAGTTATCGTCTGAAATGGAAGGTTAACTGATTGACAGATACCTTCCGCCTCTGCGGTCTCGGTCAACCTCCACCGCGCTCTGATCTCTCTCGGATTTTCGAATGCCCCGGAGTCTCTCACCATCAATGATTTTACCGTATATCTGCTGTGACATCCTACAGCCCATGCCTTCTAGTGCACCTTGCAGCGGCGTCTCTGTCGATTTCCGCTCCTTTGCTATTCTTCAACCGCTAAAAAAAGCTGAACCTTGGGTCTATGTATTCCTGGCCGTCGATATTAATGTGGTTTCCCTTGTCTACCATCACTCAGGCTTTCAGCAGCATGTCTTTCCCACTGGCCCCTCTATGACCTAAGGCGGCCTGATCCACAACCCGAGCATGGAGTGGCAGGACAACCCCGATACAGTCTCTTCCATTCAAAGCCAAGTATGTCCGTGGTCCTCGGTCGATGTGGGTTCCTGGGGCGCATGAGAACGTCTACGCAACGAAGGAATTGCTGACCAGTGCGCACACTTGATGATTTGTCCAACTGATCTTGTGCCGCTGACTGAATGACAACGTCTCAGAGATATATGGATTCCCGCCAGAGGGTACGCCGTTCTTATAGATCAGGACGGCCGTGAAGTTCAAACCTAGAAGAAGGTACGTTGTATGTGGTTTCTCAAGTTTCTCGCGCTATTTGGCTGGGTTACTAAATTTACTTTCGCAGATGCAAGAATTAGGCACACTAGTCCAGGATGCAGAGACCGGCGGTGCTTATGTTGTCATCTATGGGTTTTCTTAATTTTCCTGCCATCCTAACGACCTCATGGCAGCATGTACATAGTTGGGGGACACTCTGAGCAGCTCCAAGAACCTGAGAGTGAAGCGGGTGATCGTGAAGAGGAAGATTGGCCGAACGAGCGTAGCGTAGCGGGCTGACTGATCTTTGACAATGCCTTTCTGACCGGATTTGTCCTCTACTAGGTCCGGGTCTGGTTCAATGGATTCCATACGCCATCAAGAATCGGAAGCTGATTGCTTCGCCAGTCTCCTTGTTCTAGGGAGCCAATCCCTTCGTCGACCCTATCACTGAAGTTCTGAAAATCAGATTTAGTAAATGTGATTCATTTGTTCTAATGGGTGACTTCCCGCAGCATTTAGAAAATAATCTGTGTTTCTAAATGCTGCGGGAAGTCACCCAATCAAGGAGGCTTTCTCAGAATCTGGCAAAACAACTCGGGCTCTCGCCGAGCAATGGACGGCGTTGGCTTTGGAGCGGTTCCAGATTTCCATCCCGGCTCCGATGAAGCATGCGGTGTTTTGCGACTGCTATTGTCCAAGGATCGATCGCCCTGAAAGGGACGTGGTAGGTCTATTTCCATCTTCTTTTCTCATCCTGTGTAAACATTCGCACCTTGTCTTCAGAAGTAAGAAGGACAGTTCAGTTTGAATGAGCGCCGCCGAAAGACCAGATATAATAGAAGGAAATGACAGATAGCAATGCTGGAGGGCCTGACGCGCCTGAGAAAGACTAAGGTGTGTTTTCGGTCAAGGACTTCCATGTTATCAGAGTAAATCGACTCACATACTTCCAACCTACTCTACAAAGTGATATCTCTCGCCCCAAGTTCGCTTTGCTTGCTGAAAGGGAGCCACGGATTCATCGGCGGTGGGAGGAGGCATGGTAGTATCAATTCCTGCATTGCTTGCTGACATATACGATAAGTATATTCATTCCTACTCATTTTTATTTTCAACCAAAATTATTTATCAGTAAAAAAGTTATATACTCAACTTTCCTGCTGTACATGTTACCTGTTATTTAAGCTTCGGGCACTTTGCAAAATGTATCTTAAAGTTATGAACCCTCCCGACTCGACCATCGCAAAAGGGACACCTCCCATGAGCATCAAGATGAATTTCCCGGAAATGCTTCAGAAAATATTTCCCCTGGACTTCATTATCAGCCTGGCATTTGCTCTCCCTGTTCGACATCCTGGCACATACTACCTTTTCCTTCCAAGTAGTAATATTCGGATGGTACTGATCAAGGTGGTCTTGGATGGCATGTCCTCTAAACGTAGTCTGCTCCAATGTGCAGTCAGCAATAGGACAGACACAGTCGACATCATCCACGACACGAAAGTAATAAAAGAGTTTTTCATAAGTGATGCCGTATTTCTGACCGATTTTCTGGATTGTTTTGGGGTTGAACTTTTCCTTGTCTTTGACATCAAACAGTATCCTTATGTACCCCGGACGACTATGAAATATTCAGTGGAGTCATAACGATCGATGGATGCTTACCAGGACTTAACGGAGACCGAATATAAGGTTGTGCCGGCATCGCTCGGACCTGGGTCTGGAGCACCATGGGCTCTGTCCCTCAGTCAACAGAATCGCAAGAAGGTAGCCAGGGACAACGCACGGAGAGGTCAACATGTCCATTCCTAAAGGCACCTGTGCCATTGGAGAATAACCTTGGGACTGGCCCTGACTGCTTTGGAAGGTTGCTGGTGTGGATGCATTTATTCCGTACTGAGGTTTACCGAGACTGACAGGACTGCGACATCAAAATTCAATAATGTCAATGTCCTTAGAAGCACTTACGAAAGATGCATATCGCCATGGTTTGCAATTCTGGCATCAAAAGTATGAACGTGGCTGGAGACTGGTGCACCATAAGCACTGTTATTGTTGCTGTAGATAGACATATGTTATTGAAGCTGAAAAAATAACTGGAGATTACCTTTGGGCTGGTGCGTGAGGTCTCTCTGAATAGCTATGGAGGCTGCCATATCTTGGCGCTGGTTGAACACTGCAGGTAGCGAGATCATTGTGCAAAAGGTACATATTCATGCATTGATCCGGTTGAAGATCGTTCTGTCTGCAAAGTGCGGCATAAGCGTCAAGCAAGGCTGTTGTCAACTGGAGAGAGACTTACTGCATCCATTGGTCAGGACCCCAAGGTCCTACCCCGCGCTGAGAAGTCACAAAGTTTCGACTAAAGTGTTACAGCTGGAGTTGAGAACATTAACAAGTTCGACTAGAGAACGGGGCACACCTGTTGTCACCCAAGTCGATCCCAGTCGATCCTCGGTTGTCGAGACCAATGTTATCTCCATCGGTCCGAGCAGAGGTAGATGGGTGGATAGCAGAGAAATCGGGTTCAGCAGAGGACATCTTTGACGACGAGGTGAAGAGTGGGACGTGGGGGTTTCAATACAGAGTAATAGGTTATTAATATTGTCACTGTCGTAGACATGCTGCCTGTGATGGTTCTATGGTGAGTGAATATGTGAGTGAATATGAACGCAATCCACCACTCGTCGACACCTTGGTGGAAGAAGTTTGCAGTCGGTGTATCAAGAAGATTTGATCTGTTCTGTACATAATGAGATGTGACGGCAGAAATGAAATGGGCCATATAGCCCCGGGGTCCACCTGGAGTGCTGGTTTCCGACAGTCGGACAGGGACAAATAGGGGTCATTGTAAACTGATGGTGCACTAACCACATCGTGGATTGATATGAATCCAAAGTTGCAGACTATCAGACCTATGAAGATAGAAGATAAATGAGGAAAACAGGTCTGTACAGCCGTAGGCTTTTAAATCTTGTCTGGTGTTGGGATTTTGCTGGAAAGTTCTAGAAAGAGCAATCCGGCATCATGCTGAGAGCTGATGAGTAAGCCCGAGAGAAAGAGAAAGTCATAGTAAATTCTAGATACAAGCCTGGAGAGTATAAATACGAGCTCCGTAGGAGCTGTAGAATAAGAAGTTCATACCATCTGGCCTTACCAGCCTGGAGTTTACCCTGCGCAACACCGAGGATTTCCAACAGGTTATGGGCCCCGGCACGATTAGACTCTGATTACGGTATCTCGACTTCTTAAATTCGCCCTCATTCATTACCTACTATGAGCAGCGTGACCAACAGCCTTCTGGGCTCTGTCCCGAAATTCACAGGAGACAATTACCATTCATGGAAATTTGCAATTTCAATGGTACTCCGAAGGACAGGTGCATGGGATATACTATTGGACAAGCTTGATGAATCCAAACCTGCATCCCAGAAGAAAACAAGATCTGAAGAAAAGGATGACAAGGACAAAGCTTCCAAGCTAGATCAAGCACTCACTACTATTGGTCTGACTGTTGACACAAGCCAGTATCAATATATTGAGAATTGCTCAGATGGTGCCAAAGCATGGAAGGCTCTCATGGACGTTTTATGAGAAAAACAGCCGAGCTAACCGCATTGCCCTGAAACATCAATTTTATGGCTTCGAGCATGATCCAAACGGGCGGTTACCCATGCTCATCTTCTATGTCGCCCTTATCTTCTTCCCACCACTCTCCTCCTCCTTTCTCTTCTGGCTCTGGGGCAAGCCTCTCGTTTTGTAGCTGTCCCATCTGGGTGAATGCTCCTGTGTTTTCCATGAACTCGCTCAGTGCTGTGATTTCTTCCTTGGAGCCAAGGGTGTCTGGTAGGTATACAGTCCTTGACACATTCCAGAGGATCCCCCATTGCTCTTCGTAGAGGGGGCATTCACGCAAGATGTGCTCACGTGTCTGAAACAACTCTCCACAAGGGCAGTCAACATTCATGCGTGCCGCAACCGCGGGAATCCGATATGTTCCTCCGGCGAGATTGCGAATCGATCCTCTCTACGAAGTTGTCGACCTTCACGTTCAACAGCAACGTTGCATGATGGAAACTTTTCTCAGAGTTGTCGACGAAGATTCATTGCGGCAGCCAGCAATACATTTTCTTTCACAAATTTGTCGATGAGATCAGACGAATCCTTAAGTACGAACCATGAACAATCTTGCTCAATTATTGACATGACTCACTGGCAATACTTCCCAACCCGCTATGCTTCCCCCCATTGTGCCCATCCTTCTGATAGTATCAGCATGTGTGACAGCAGGTGTGTTCAGGTCTCGCTGAGCTCGTCACTGTGGACCTCATCTCGCCTCGCGAACTAGTATTGAAGATCTCGGAGGTCCCGCAAATTTCTCTTACAATGAGCTCTACCATCCGTAAGTCTCAAATAGAAGCACGTTCCTCTGTAAAGCTCCAATCAGATCTCCTTCGAATACTCTGTCCTCGCATTCCGTTGACACGTCTGCGGCCATCTTTGACCTGGATTCACTGGTAGCCTTGCGGAGCTGGCCCGAGTGCTTCACTGACGTAGAGGCCTCCTCGCCCCATACAAATAGGGTAGGGGGTGAAAGTCGCGTCGAAACTTCTTCAACGATAGATCATAAAGTCCTGACGGGGAGGTAGTACATGCAATCTTCTTAGCGGGTTACTGTCTTAATATTTGACTACGACAGGGATGATGCTTGCTATCACCCCAGCCACACGACTTGCGCGAACGACTTCGCTGACACTGCAGCTTGTAATATGGTCTTTTCGGCTTCGTTGTATGTGATTTCTTCTTCGAAGATCTCCTTGAAATAGATTTTGGAGCCGCAGTCCTTCCTCGAATATGGGAAGCGTATCCATGCCAGAAGGTCGGCGCATTTCCCCCAAATGTCTGGCAATCATGCCCGATCTTCTATCACAACCAGATACGGCGACGACGACAACCCCTTCGTAGGTCAATATGTTGAGTTCTAGTCACTTTTCTGATGCGGACATACAGTGTAGATAATGCTCTACATCTACAAGTATTACTTAGCTCAATCACGAGCGATGATAACACCACTCGCGCTGATAACACCACTCGCGCTGATAACACCACTCGCGCTGATATTTCAATTGAAAGCATTCAAGAACTGTACGTGACACTTCGTTCGGTCAAATCTCGACTTTCTCACTGTGATATAGCACTGCTTGTTGTAAGGATACTATACGCCCACAGTGTTGGTACGTGTCGCATTTTAAGCCTCGTAAGTCTCGCTAAAGGACATCTACTTTTCAGCCCTCCTGGATACCAGAAAAGATCCTTTCCTTCCGAAATGGCTGAAAGACTCATTCGAGCCTACAACCTCCCCCCCCACCACGTCTACTATTATTGGAGAGACGCAGACCGCGACAACCATACCTGTCCGCTGAATTGTGGACGACGGTTCATCGGAGAGTCTATCAAGGCCCATCTTGAAAAGTTTCATCCCAGCATCAATAGACGTAGCCGAAGAGATATCTGTTGCCGCACGCAGTCCCACTCAAAGAGCAGATGCCCCCCTAAGAACGTTGTTCAAGAGAGGTACTTCTTGGAGCACTTCACGGTGATGCATTCTCTTGCGCATTCGTTGTGTCCGTTTTGTCTGGGTCGGCAGACGAGGTTCGGCCACTTGTACAGGCATTTCGCGATTTGTAGGGTCCTACTGCCAAAGACTCGATCTTAGCTCGAACACTTCATTAAGTAGTTGATATTATCGCTAGTCATATATTTCATGCGTTGGTAGCTCCGATTCGCAGATCAATTAGGTGATGCTCTATTAATGATGTATTCAAAAGGCGTTTATTAAATTGGTCTTTTATTCTGTTCTCTTGATGGTTGTTCCAATCAACGCATTTTCGTCGAGGTGCAACAATTTCTTTAAAAACAAGTTTCTGTGCATCTCCGGTAGTTCCGAGCCACGGAGCGTCCGTACTTGACATACCACCACGTGATTTGCGATCTGCATACCTTGCACACAATATTCTCGCCCAGTTTTCTGCACCAGTTCCTACATCTCAGCCCACCGATTTTGGTAAGCAGAGAAATGACTAAATCAATGCGTTCTGACGATTTCAGTTAGGATATCCAGTCGTCAATCGCAACGGGCTTCCGTTCCCTTCTGTGGCATACATTTTGAGCCTATGTATCTCGCCCTTTTGGCTTCTCTTTCCGAGCTGCGCGTCGTCAGAGCTCTTCTCTCTCAAGGCGATTTGGCCCAACAATCTAACACCGTTAAGAATGTCGTGCTCATGGAAGTCCGGGATCGACCAGCAAAACACATTGATCTATCTTTACTCGCCGTCGTTTCTCTTATCCTGCCCTCTGCAATGGTCCTTGTCATTTACTACTATGTTTCGTCTCGTTGCAACAAGATCCGCCGAGCTCGAAATCGTCAACAGAAAGAGACATCAGCACCAACAAAAGATACCCTTTCTGATCCCGGTCCTGGGTTTGGATTCGACGGTCTGTCCAAATCGGAATTGGAGGAGCTCAGGTTGAAAGAAGAAGCGGAATCGACGTCCATGTTGGTCAAAATACCCAACAATCCGCCGGAGCTCTCCCTTACTCATTTTCAGTCTTTGCCGTCGCTCACCCTACGGTTCAATAATAAAAAGGAGGTGGAGGTGGAAATGTGATTTTTCCTCTTGTGGTGTATAGAGTGTCCAAAGTTAGGGTCAGTAGGGTATTATTTGTGTTAAATGGATACCGCCCGTGCATATAACTAGGTACTACAGACTACAGAGATGATGTGAACCGCCGCCTCAGATGGCATAACCGTACTAGACAACAACGCTCAGTGTAATTCACACAACGAAATGAAAAACTTACTCTGTAGTTCGAATTGTCACTGCTACAACTCATGATAGTTGGTGATTTGCAAAGTACTGGCTGGAAAGCGACATCCCCTTGATGTGTCTTTTGGGGATTGTCCGACTCAATGCTGTGTCCTTCATCGGAATAGTTGGTAGTATCAACAGAGTAAGACCTCAAATACAGAGTCGGCAAATCATATACAGAGTTAATTGTCCCCCTACGCGACGAATGCTGACCGCTGAACGTGGAGTTGGATATTGTCGGGGTGTCGTAACCGAACTGCCCTGAAGGAGGAAGAACAAAGAAGTCGCTGTCAGAAGTATTGGCCTTCTCAGGTAGAACTTGCGTTGGCGACCGCCGGATATTGTGGCTATCACCATCTTCGCCCATTTCGGCGTCAGAGGAGGAAATGTCGTTTGGAGAAACGAGGACAAAGTCCATCCTTCTGCGTTTTCGCCGGATGAGGTAAATCAGGATAGCCACTAATAGAGCAAAAAAGAGCACGGCCCCTGTAACTATGCCCCCAATCTGCGCTTTCGAAAGTCTTGGACAGACAAAAAGTCACATACGTGTGTAGCGCATAGTGTTATGGAAAGACCTACCGAAAAGCATTGCCTGCTTTGGACGTTGAGACTACAATCGTAGTTGTAATGACAGTCGTTTCGATTCGGTATGGCGTGGAAGTTGTTATGGTTGCAGGAGGCGGTGAGATAGTCACGGTTGTTAACTCGAAGAATGTCTTCAAAGAGGTGAAAGTAGTCGTATAAGTACTAACACCACCGTCGTCCGGGTTGCGTAGCCTGACGCTGTCCGGGGGTATTTAGTCTTGTGACGAAAATGGATAACTTTAAAGGAGAGGGACGTACGGGTTAGAGGGTGACAAATCTGATGCCGCTGCAGCGGAACTACTGGTGTGGTGAGGCGACACTGTAGTTGGGCTGACGGAGATGTAGGTTGGATCGATGAGCCCATCATTGCCCTCGGATTGTCCCGTTGCGGAATGCGACGCGGTGTTCAGGGAATGTGGGACTCGAGTTTGTATGGAACCTCGTTGACCAGTTGGTCCTGTGGCATTGGAAGTCGTATTGATCACTCCTGCAGATGTTGAGGCGAGACCGTGTTGACTTGTGGAGGCAGGGGTCAAGGTAAAGATTGAGCTGCTACTATCGTTATTATTGGCAGGTGGTAGAAACGATTCAGGAATAGAATTAGGGCCGTTGACTGGTGCTGATCCGCTTTCGCCAGAGGAAGGGGAAGTAAAGGAAGAGCTAGGTGCGGTAAGAGTGGATTGAGATACCGACGGAGATCCCTGGTTATTCGAACCATTATCACCGAAGGTTTGGATCGCGGTCGAAGGGTCAGTAACTGTTTGCGACACTGAGCCCTGCGACGACAGCTGTCCTCCAGAGGAGGATCCGTCATCATTGTCTCCCTTACCAAAAGCAGTAGAGGATGAGGAAACTGTGGTAACGAGAGTGGCTGTTTGCAACTCCGTTGGTCTCTGATAAGAGGAAGTAATGGTAGACTTTGCTTGAAGCGACTGAGAAGAACCGGAGTTGGTATCAGTTAATGCGCCCGATGTTGGATACTGCCCTCCTGTATTGGGGGAATCATTATTATGGATCTCCTGATCGGAAAGAGTAGACGATGAGGATGCGGTTGCAGTTTGCACCCTCGTTGATCTCTGAGGAAGGGTGATAACGTCGGAGGGCTGAGGCAGTTGTCTCAGCGGCGGACCTTGTGTATGTATCCCTTGAAGCGACTCAGAATTAGCGTCAGTTGCTGATATCTGAGATTGCTCTCCTGCATTGTGGGAACCGTCGTTATGGGTTTCCTGACCGAAAGAAGTGGGGGTTGAACCTGTATCGGGTGAAGTGATAGTGGGAGTTGTATCTCCGCCCGTATCCTGGCTAGTATGACTATGGATGTGATGATAAAAAGAAGTGGATGCAGCTGAAGAGCTCACTGACGGAGCTAGTGCTGTTCTAGATGGACTCGAGGTCTGGCTTATGCTCGAGGAATTAGAGGATGCTGTCTGCGACGTGGTTCTGCCGTTAGGGCCCGGGGAGACGGAGGTAGGCGCTGTCTCTGAAAGAGTCATGGTGGGCGGCGACGTTGATGTGGTCTCGACCGATGAAGTACTCGCATCTAAAGAAACGCTATCAGAGGGAGCGGACGTAACTGAACCAGAAGGTGCCTCGGTCTGCGATACTGTTTCAGTGGATGAAGAGGTGGCAACTGTAGTTGACGACGTAATTTCAGCAAGTGATGTACTTGTGTCCAAAGACGGTATGATGATGTCTGCGGAACGTGTCTGCGAAGGCTCCCTTGAGGAGGGTGGTAACGAAGACGCATTCTCACCATAAGGTGAGTCAGAGGTGAAGGAAGCTGCCGAGCTGGCAGAGAGTGGTGTTGGAGTGGTGTCGGAGGAAGAGAATGTCGCCCGCGACGAACTTCGTCCTGTAAACTGAAAAAATGAAGATAAGGTGACAGTAGAAGTAGCAGCATTGATAGAAGGCAGCGTAATCGAGCTGTCTGTCGATGCCAGAGACGTCGTGGGAGTTAAGCCAACCGACGTTCCTGAAGTGCTCGAGGGTTCGGTGGAAGCAGTCTGAATGTCGAGTGTATTGCTGGATCCAGCCGGCGAGTCTTCTGTGGATGCGATATCTGACATGGTGATGATCGCAGCAGTCGCACTGGGAAAGAAGAATGTTACTGAGGTCAGTAAAATGCTGTTAGCTGTATCTGTTTCACGACTCGGCATCAACTTTCTGAGAATGCAGTGAAAATCACGAGCCTTTCTTCCACAGTTGATGTAGACACGACGTTGATCCCTTGCCAAACCTCATCAACTGTCTAGAAAAAATAAGGATGATACATGTAAAGATCATGGATGTAAATCACTTTCTCGGAAACGTCTCCTCCAGGTATCGCGAAGGCTTTCTTTGCTGAAAAATATTAGCTCCCTCTAATTCCAGATGTCGCACTTTGCCACCCCACTTTGAGTTGTAAAGGTGAATGAACTCATCAGCCTGAGAACGACATGGATGGTGCAAAACTTACATGTGGAAGAGCTAACTATAAGGTAAAGAAAAAAGAACGGAACGGGTCCAAAAATGGGGCAATGTCTTCATTCTTATAGAGTACTTGCAAGTTGATCGCGTCGTAACGAGTTTGACATTCCCACTTATTGATCGTCAAAGAAATAGTAGAATTTATATGCATCTCTTTGGGTAGGAACTGAGATAGAAGGATGTGTGAATAATCTTGACTGTAACCGTTGAAATGGAACACTTGCACTTGATTGACCGCAAATTGGTGACGGATCGAGATGAATGTTGCCATAACTTCCTCACGGTTCTGCCTCAGTTCGGGTCAGCCATACTGGCGGAAAATAGAACAATTGTCAGTATTATTATTCTAAGAAAGCTTCACGGACGTCAGTCACTGTGGGCCTAGCATAATCATTGAGGTCGACGTACCTGGTAGAGAGCCGAGCGGCATTTCCCGACTGGATTACCGTTACCAGGAGGTGGCAGAAAATGGCAGCTTCGACCTATCCTTACCATCCTTCTTCATTTCTCGCCTTTTTCGTTTCGTCGAATCTTGTAATACTCTTCAGATTTTTCAGCATCATCTCCTTCTTTTAGGATCAAAGCATAGCCAGGCTCTCAAGTCGAGTATCCGACTTTTAACGTTATATCTTACGACGCGACACGACCATTCACAACGATAGACCGTGTTTACCCAGCAACACAGTGGCATGGTGGTTCTTCTTTTTTGTGCGATGGCTGTGGATCTTACACTAAGTGCCTTTTTCAATGACAGGATGCACACCAGGATCCAGAGGAGTTCTATGTTAAGCAGGACAGGATAGGTGCGCAACTAGATTTTCCTCTTTGTCGCGTTGATAACCTCTGTTTCTCTAGGGAAAGGATCCTTCGGAGAGGTCTACAAAGGGTGCGGTCTTCAATGGACTCCTATTGACATGCGGCCCGACCAACAGTCGTCTCCAGCTACGACAAACGGACCCAGAAGACAGTGGCAATCAAAATAATTGATCTCGAGAGTGCAGAGGACGAGATTGAAGACATACAGCAGGAGATCCAAATACTCTCCCAGCTCGACTCGCCGCATGTCACAAAGTGCGTTACAGTCGCTCAACTTGCTGATCCATCGTCGACGTCTCTTAGATACCACGGATCTTATCTGAAAGGATCGAATCTATGGATTGTCATGGAGTATGTAAAATCCTCTCGCTGTACCCATTTCCTGGAATACATCCTCAACGCCGGGTAAGAAAAGCCGTTGGCACCTTTCAAGAAAATCGAAGAACGGGGGAAGCGATTTTCTTGAAATTCATCAACGGTGCTCGCGAGGCGTTTGTGGTTGTATTCTTCGTGTTGATCATCTGCTTGTATTAATCAATGTTCTATGCCAGGTACTGTTCTGGAGGATCGTGTTCTGACTTGGTACGTTGTTCTGTTTATCAGCTTCCTCTGACGATAATCTCACTTTACTTGTTTCAGATGAAACCGGGCGTGTTCCGAGAAGAATATATCGCCATCATTGTGCGCGAACTTCTCCGTGGGTTGGAATATCTTCATAGCGAGGGTAAACTCCATCGTGACATTAAAGGTACGGCTTAGGTTCTGGTGTTTTCTATTATTGCCTCTGAATTGTGTGATTTTCCCTTTTATGAATCGTACTCAATTGCCACTTGTTACCGACCATGCAGCTGCCAACATCCTTCTCTCTGCGGGAGGCGAAGTCAAACTTGCTGATTTTGGGGTCTCCGGTCAGCTGTCAGGAACACTTTCCGCGAAGAAAAACACTTTCGTAGGCACGCCATATTGGATGTCGCCAGAAGTCATCAAGCAGAGCGGATATGACCACAAAGCAGACATCTGGAGTCTTGGTATCACCGCAATTGAATTGGCTAAAGGAGAACCACCCTATGCAGAATTGCATCCGATGAAGGTACGACCTCAGTGCACCCCATCGATGACACTAGTTCTTTCTCATCTCAATCCAGGTCCTTTTCTTAATTCCAAAAAACCCACCTCCGACATTGGAAGGCAATTTCTCCAAGCCTTTTAGGGAATTCGTTTCCTTTTGTCTCCAGCGTGACCCTCAACATCGGCCCTCTGCTCGTGATCTTTTGAAGCACAAGTTCGTTCGAATGGCCAAGAAAACTAGCTATTTGACAGAACTTATTGAGCGTCACGAACGATGGAGAGCCGATGGAGGTGGCCGCACGGATGACGAAGAACAGGATATGGTTCCTGATTTGTACGTGCTGATTGCTCGTAGTTAACCCGTCTTTTGATGTATTGTATCAATCAGGCCAACAAGCGGCGACCCCGAGGATCTGTGGGACTTCGGCACCGTTCGGCATGCAAGTGGACGCCCTGCCACCATAGGACGAGCAAATCCCATACCCAATGCAGGCCCGCCCTTGACCTGGGAGAATGACGGCTCTGTGCGTTCCGATACTGAATCCTCTTTCAGCCGTAGGTCTGGGTCATCCGACTCGTCTAACCACACATCTTCCACGCTCACCGTAACCGCCGCTGCCACAAAGCCACTTCCTAATACTCCTCATTCGCAGCGAAAGTATGACCGGCAAGCTACTGTGCGTCACGCACCTCCGCCTTCACCGGAGAATGGTTCTAGGTTGACTCACCGCCCTGTTCAACGCGAGCCTTCGGACGAATATGACAACGATCAAGATAGTCAATATGCATCTTATGCCAGTAGCGAACCTGATGTGATAGAGGAAAAGCTGGCGGAGGCTCAGTTGGAAGATGAGGTGCCGGACACGACGATGTTGGATTCCGTTATCTTACCGGCTATAGCTTCGGTTAGCTTGACAAGTTTTTCATATGCGGCACGCACTGTTACTGATAATTCTTTTCGTGTAGCTGTTCCCCCGAGTAACCTCCCAAGAGGCTCGAGTCGCTTTGAGCGCCCTCCAACGAGCATTCACCCATGCAGAGAGAGTCATACCTGGGATGACAATGGAGCTCGTCAATGAGATTGTTGATTCTGTTGAGCATGTTGATGATGACCGATAATCTAATCGTAGTACAGGTCTTTCTTTCCTCTTGCTGGCACCCTCTTTTTTCATACCTACATCAATTTTCAGACCTGTAGCTAGCTTGAGATATATAATTCAATCTGTAGCTTGTTATTAGGAAGGACCAAGTATGTACAAACCAAATATATACGACCAGAACTCGTTGCCGCTGAGTTCAGAGACGTCACTACTAATAATCGAAGCAATAAACATTATAGGTGAAGCTGTATTATGTCCATGGCACGGAAGACGATCGGTCGTGAAAAGTTGACTCCGCGAGACGGAACATACTCTTTTCTTTCATCATACTCGAAGCCGTTGCATCACCACATCAGATTCCAGAACCTCCTTCGGCAAAGAAAACCCACCTTTGTATCTATGCAGCAATGACAGCGATATTTTTACGTCGAAATTTTGAAATGCCACCGCCTGTGTCTCATGGACTCCTGGCGAGCCCAAACAAAGCACAGAGCCCGTAGTATCGCTTTCGTTGGTTGATCTCCACAGTAAGCGGCGAGAAATGGCATTGGTTTCAGACTCGGACTCCCAAGTGTACTGTGTGGCTGATGACGCCTGTGCCAGGACCGGTAATTCTTCAGTCTGCGTATCCAAACAGTACCTTGACGTGAAGGGGACAGCCAAGCCGAAGTGCAGTGTCGAATGTAGGCTCAAACCCGGTGATGATGGGTAATCCCGGAGGAACTGTAACTGGTGGTAGTGCTACATCTGTGATCAGCGACAAGTCATGTCGATATCCAAACGGATAGATAAACAATAGAGAAGGTGAGTCATAACATTTAGTTACTTTGCCCACCTATAATTTGAGCGATTTAGCACGCCTTTTGAAACTGCGGGATGAAGCTTGCCTTCCGAGTTGAAGTGTGTACCTCTTTTCCCAGCGGAGAGGTATCTCCTACAAATCGAGCCAATACCCAGGATACAGATGGCCAACCACATAGCGCACGGCAAGCCTTTGTCGACGCGATGCAAACCTTGACTATAATAAGTATGTCGCGTGCCAAGTCTGATAGGATCTCTTGCATTAGGACATCCGTAAGTGGAGAGTTCAGGGAGATGCCGGATGGTGCATAAACGAAAGAATGGTGTCGGTCATTAACGCATCCGACATGGTACTCTTGTCTGACCCAAACCGACCTCGAATGCGAAGCCCAGTCGACCCGATTTGTTTCGCACTAGTCCAGGGAGAACGTCTCCGTGCACGATCCTGCAACCTAAAAGGTGTCTTGTCAACTGAAGGCTCAATATATTCTGAGCGCATTCGATTTGAGTGAGCAATCCCCCTATTGTTCCTGACCATCCAAATACTGCAATCCGTTGACAGTCGTCCCACTGGTGTACGAGGAGACTAATGACGCCACACACATACATTCGGACCCCAATTATGTTAAGCCACCATTCTCTCAAAACCAATAGGTCATCATCTGATGGTGGGACACGAGGATTCAGACTTTTGACGCGCAGTGGATCCTCTATGTGACGCGGGTAGCTCACCGATTGTATGCCTTCACTTTGCCACGGTGGGCTGTATTCGAAAGGATGAACTCTAAGAAAGTGACGCGCGTTCGTAGCACCTAATAGAGTACACTGTTAGCTATAGTGTAGACTATAGGATACCAATCAGTAACATAAACGAAGTAACATAAGTAGATACTCACCCTCATACAGCGTAGCGATAAGCAGAAACGCGGTGAGGGTGCTCGACGGTCCATATTCGGTATATATTGTCCATCCCGACATAAAGGGGTATCGAGCTCGGCCGGCGGGATACGACGGAGCTCCTGCTTGCTAATCCAACATGAACCTCTCGACCTGCAACATAGATTGTCCAACAAGAAAGCATTCGTTCGTGCAAATGCAGGATGAACGATCGAAACAGACTCGCTGATACTCGATGGGTTGCAGTAGACGAAGACGAAGGTTGCGTCTTCGAAGGCGGGATGATAACTCGGGATACACTGGTTTTCCTCTGTGACGTGTTCGATATTTTCAGCAACCCGTCGTTTAGTTTCATCAGCTTGCTCAGAAAGACCTATTCAAAAACGATGAATGTTTCAATTCGAACCTGCGAAATCCAGCACCCACGATCTATGCCTAGCCAATCTTGGCCGATATAAATGCTCCCACGATATAGCTGATGTAAATAGCAACGGTGGTTCAGTGACCTGCCCCTTTGCAGGCCCGCTGGGGCCTCTTAGTCGGACTGTCTAATTCAGTGATTCAGTCACCGGATCCGGTAATAATTGTACTCTGCATCTACGAATGAAAAGAAAATGATTTACTTCTGCATCACCACCTCAGAATCCATAATAGTCCTTGGTAAAGTAATTGTCGGACAGCGAAACTCTTGGGTCTACCAATTTCTCTATCGGATCGACCATGTGACGAAAGCCCTGGCGTAAGATGCAGGAGAATTCGTACGGGTGGACATCGCGGCCTGCGACTTGAGGCATGTCTCGCAAGAACGCGTTTGAAACGAAAAACGCGGGAGCGACGATCCAGACCACTCATGTGTCATTGGATGTGTAGCTAAAGACTTCGGCCGCGTCTTTGAAGGCAGCGTTGAATGTGCGAACTCTGTTCAGCTTCGTCATCTGTGATAGCCTGTATCGCTCGATCGTTTGTTTCCGGTCTTCAGTGTTTGCAGACCCACCAACCCTGAAGAAAATGAGCACTGAGAGCTGAATTCAAGTCCAATGACACGTACGGAAAACCTTTTCCCTGGGGTATTGGTTACAAAGGCGTGAGCGTCGGTCATGGTAGAATAGATGGGTAGCGTTGCAGGTTAAGAAGTCCTACGTTGAGTTGACTGTTACGTGACTCAGCTGGAGGACGAGTCTGCGAACTCGAGCGCCTGAAAAACGATATCGGAACAATAAATATGCGTGTCACAGGTATAATTGCTGCTTCCGTGGACAACAATGTCCTATCTGAATGTTGCGATGATACAGGATACCGGAGCCCGATTTTGTCCAGTCCTTGCCCAGCCCTGTTCCAGCCATTCGGGCATCTATTCCAAGTACTTGACGATTCTGACCAGTCCCTACAATGAGCAAGCGTCAATGTAGAGTGATAGGCACACGTGCTGCATCAATCGCTTGAGCGCAGATATCACAAAATCAAAGACGACATTCACATGAGAAGCTAAGTACATCCTCAGCCTTGTGAGCATTAGAACATGATACAGTATGTCTGCTGGCATGCTGGCAAGAGACTAGTTCTGCACCTCCCGGACACCAAGCAGCAAGATCACCATGTCACACTAGGTGTCGGTGTAAGGGGGTCCTTGCCAGATATCAGAGCTGGGAGAACCGACGTAAACTCGTTCATCAAAGGAGCTTTTGATGTCGGGGGTTCTGGATTCTTCGTGCCAGTAGGCGTGACATCCACATCTCTCTCGGTTTCAAGTGTGCTTCGTCTCGACGGGCGCGCTCCAATAGCACCAGCAATTTCCCGGAACACTTGTTCTCCTGTCCAGGAATCAACGATGTGCTCGACCTCATCGAAGCTACGACTTTTGACGATGGCTTCCCTTAAGGCATGTTCTTGCTTCTTGGTATAGTTGACGTGGTGACCTTTAAATTGTGAAACGCAGAATTTCGTCAGACTCCAGTGGTTATTAAGGTATCGTGACTTGAAAAAAATATATCAGAATACACCAGGGTAGTGCAAAAAAACTTACGAGACGAAGGTAATCCGGGACCAAGGTTTGCTCCACGTCAGTTAATGGAGTACTTGAGAAACATGAAGGGTTAGCTTCCGCAGCTCGAGCAATCATTACTGAATGAGCCCCTGAAACAAAAGTCACTCGATTTAGATCCCCTACTGACGAAAAAAAGCTGACGGACCTGTAACCTCTCTCACTCTCTTTGCATCTTCAGCGCTGAGGCAATCACCGTTCTCTATAACGGCGACACCCTTCCCCACCCCCTTAACAAAATCAACAATTTCCTTCAGTCTTTGAATCAGGGCTGCATCCCTATCCCTCATATTCCTCGTCCGGCAATGAACCGTCAATGCGCTGACGCCAGTATTTACTATCCGTTCCACCAACTTTAGAGTCTCTTCTTGCGAAGGAAGTAGTCGGATTTTGGCTGAGATTGTGATTTCCGGAGGCATAGCGGCCCGTAAAGCCGTTAGTATTGAGCATAGGAGATCAGGGTTGGTGAGGAGAGCGGCGCCCATTCCGGCATGGGTAGAGAATGGCTTGGGGCATCCACAGTTGAGGTCTATACCAGAGACATCGTTCATGACGGTCTGAGCTGCCTTCACAGCATATTCTGGGTCGGATGATCCAATCTGGTAGATCAGGTAGGGCTTTTCGATGGGATGGGTGGAGAAAATGGCCTTAGATTTTCCATCGTAAGTTATGACGCCGGTTACAGCTACAAGAGCATTCAGGAAAGAGGTATGAAGCATAGAAAGGTATTACACACGGTCAACATTTCTCGTCGCGTGAAGGATAGCTTTGTCGACAGTTTCTGGTCCCCAAACTAAAGTAGCACCATGCTTCAGCGCAAATAAACGAGTGGGAACTGCGATTAAAGATGAGAATATTCTCGAAATCATCTTTATAGGCTCAAACATACGCGCACCAGAGCGCACCATTGGTGCCAGAAAAACGCCGTCCTTGAAGTCATTAAGAGTTAAATGCTCTATCTTGGCACGTTTTGCATTTCTAGGAGGGGAAGTGGAGAGAGCTCTTCGTGTCATGCTGAATACGTTGAGGCAAGCGCTCGTCCTTTTTATCATCAACGAAGAGAGTAAGAGTCAAAACATTATTTGGTATTTGGCAAAGTCAACAGCCACACATCGGATAACGGACCGAAGATCCCGACAGCTGCACAAATCGACCACCATCATGATAAGTCGTACTCCGTGGTTAGAAGCGCTACGCTCCTCTTTCCATCGCCAACTCTCCGCTGAGGAATAGTATATCTTTAATCTCTCCGGTAAGCTGTTGTCTGGTGGACCAGGACTATGAAACTTATTGGTAGTTTCTTCTTTGGCTAAGACACTGGCACAGAGGTCCCGCTTCTGTGCATCTAAGAAGACGATGTCTTCTTGATGGGCGGTCCGACAAAGCCACAGGGACTTTCAATGATCTTCTGGACGCTCAGTTGTTCGCTACTTGGGCGAACAATCACTAATTTTCGCAGTCATGAGATTGATTTTATTTGGTCATGGAGGTCCTATATTACTTCCAGCGGTCCGTGTCCAAGGCCACTTCATTTATAATGAGAAGAGCAACTAGCCTGGTAGGGGTGCTCGCAACATGCGTCCGTCTGGCACATCCTTTAAGCTTGTCGTGCTTTCTGCTCTCCCGGCTATATCGACTTTGGTTGCTCCTAATGCTCTTGATCTGACGATCACAACGAACCTCGTACATGAGATTCCATCAACACTGTATGGATACATGTGGGAAGTAAGTCACATTCATTCACTCTGGCATTCGCTCATCAACGTTGGTCGGGCAGGATATAAACCACAGGTTTGTTTCACCGCAATCTCTCGAGCTTCTGCTTGATCTGGATCTGTTAGTGGGGACGGTGGTCTGTACGGTGAACTGCTGCAGAATAGGGCACTTCAAGGCGTTATCCCCGGCACCCAAAACGCGTCAGCGCACCCGACTTCCAGTCAATCTATAATTGACTGATCTTTAGGTTAAACGCATGGCAGCCATACAATGGTGCACGTTTGTCGGTCACTTCACAAACCGATGGCGTATCTTCTTCGCTACCGAACAGCTTGCAAGTCCAAATACCCAAGGTTGTTTTCGGAGATATTGGGTTCGAAAATTCTGGTTATTGGGGTAAATTTTACCGGCACCAATCGTCTCGTAGTATAGCTTACGATCGTTTGAAAGGCATCAAGGTTCAGGCTGGATGGATTTACAAAGGATCTTTCTATGTGAAGTCGGGCAATTTCACTGGTCCTCTAACAGTGTCTCTGAAGTCAGCCCAAGGGACAATATATGCGTCAAAAACATTAGACGGAGTATCCTTGGAATGGCAGAAACTTACCTTTGAATTACAGCCTGCTGTCTCCGCCCCGAGTGATGACAACGTATTCAGTGTTGTCCTCGATGGAAGCAAAGCTGCGGGCCAAACGATATTCTTTGGTTTGTTCTCGTTGTTTCCGCCGACTTTTAGAGGGCGTGAAAATGGTATGCGAATTGACTTGGCGGAAGCCATAGCTGCCACTCATCCCTCCGTTTGGAGGTTTCCGGGGGGTAACAATCTAGAGGTGCGGGCACGATTAAGATGCGGGCAACTCGCGAACAGAACGCTGTTGATAATGAATTTTCAGGGAGCCAGTTTCGATTCGCGTTGGAAATGGAACGAGACATTAGGACCGTCAGTATCGCTATGGTGTCTTCAATTCTTCGGTGCTGATACCTCTTTTAGTCTTGAGGAACGCCCTGGTCGCATTGGTGATTGGGGTATGTCCAACTTCCCGTGTCTAATACGATGGTCCTGCTTACGTGCATCCTATAGGTTATCCTAATACGGATGGACTGGTAGGTAGCACTGTTCGTGGTGATGATCAAATCGAGTTGAGCGTTTACAATTAGGGTCTTCTGGAGTACTTGAACTGGGTGGAAGACCTTGGGGCAGTAGGTGCCTTATTAAGGGTCATACTGTCGATCACTGACCACTTGCCTGCTACTAGGAGCCCATCCTCGGTAAGTATCCTCTATGTGACATAATAACTTGAGTTTGATGACATGTTTCGAAGGTATTTGGAGCGGGATCTCAATATCTAATTATTCTGATCTTGCAACATGGCCGATCGTACCTGAAGATGACCTTCAACCATTCATAGACGATGCTTTGAATGAGATTGATTTCATTGTTGGCGATGCGAGGACAAGTGTATGGGGGCATTTGCGTGCTAGTCTAGGGAGGACGGAGCCTTATCAGCTCCGATTGATTGAAGTGTACGCGGTCTCTTTGCTCGGTTTTTATATTGTGCTTAAATGTCATTTTCAGAGGTAACGAGGACCAGGTAAGGCATTCCGTGAAACTTGTGTAGCTTGTGATCTCATTTAGCGTGACGCTATGTAGTTCCAACCAGAATCGTGTGTTTTATTTCATGGAACTTCAAATACCTGCTCACACAATTGTTTCCCCAGTTATGCTGGATACCGCTGGAATTCGTTTGTGTCCGCTATCGAGAACCGATTTCCCGGACAATTTGAATTCATTGCGACCACTTACCCGTCTACAGCACTCAATCCGGCATATCTCAAGAGTCAGTTCGTTGCTATGTGTCATCTCAAACTCTGACATGTACAATCCCAAGTTGATTTCCACGAATATGCCGACCCGAGCTGGTTCACAACCCATGCGTTTATGTTTGATGACTATCCGCGTAACGGCACCAAATTTTTCATTGGAGAATACGCCGGTGCGTCGAATGCTTACAGCGTGCCTTGGTTTCCAGTAACACGGAACTAGTTACGTCGACAAATAGTACCGACCTCCTGGGCGCTATCTCCGATGGTCGCTTGCCCTACCCTACCCTTCGAGGCGCCGTTGCAGAAGCGGCATTTATGACTGGATTGGAGCGAAATTGTGATGTTGTCTTTGCTAGTGCTTGTAAGCAAATTTTGGTCTTGTTGACACTAGGATCTCACTCGGACATTCAGACGCGCCATCATTACAGCACATTAGGAACTATCAATGGACGCCGGACATCTTGACATATGATTCAAGCCGCGTCGTCAAGTCTACCTCTTACTACGTGCAACAAGTAAGTTACTATTCGGCCGTCTGCCATTGGTGTTGCTCTTAATTATCGGTCCATGTAGATGTTTAGTGTCAACCGAGGAACACATGTTCTAGAGACCTTCCCTGTGTCAACCATCGAAACGGAACCCTTATTCTGGGTGGCGAGCTACAACAATAAAACCGAGGTTGTCTTCTTGAAGGTATGAAGTACAATTAGCATCTCTTCTGACACTAATAATTCCCTTGAAGGTTGCAAATGTGGGGACCACCGACTTGGTGGCTGACATCTACTTGGATTTCTCCTTCACGGGATTCGGTACCGCGATTTCCATCAGTACTCCCACTCTAAGTCCGATTAGTGGACAATTCGATGTGGCGAATACCCTCGAGAAGCCTGACCTTATTATACCCGTTGCTTCCAGCTTCGCCATACCCGAGCTGGGGAGATTTAACTATACCTTCCCAGCTATGAGCGTGACTGTTGTCTCTCTTCAAGTATCCGATGGACTTTGATCGAAAGTCGTTCGTGAAGAATCATGCATTCATGATCGAATGATCAAAGAAGTTTCATTTCATTCGATGGGGCGGATGACGTATGTACTATATAACAATATGTAACCTGTAAGAACGGGTCCGGAAGCCAGTTCCGATATCCACCTGTTGCACAGTGGATGTACACACGAGGCGTTCTAATCATAATTCAATTGGTTCAACTCGGAAAAGGCTCGACCGAAGGCCTTTCTGTATAAAGGCACATAAAAATAATCATAAGTTAAGATAGCATAAGGTTGCCAATCGTTGAAAGTGAACCATCAGTGTTGAAGAGGCATGAGCCAGTGCCGACATAAGACTGGGCAGTTGCGTCGGAGGAGGACATGAGGGTGGGTGACGTTGCGACGAAGGGGAAATACAAGACGACGTAGTCTTGAGAGTCTAGCCAGGAGAATGCCTATTGTAGGTTTAGCTAGACCTCAAAATTGTGCAAAAGATTCGGTCTACTTACCTCGGTAAAGAACGATGCCCTTAAGAGAAGAGTAGAAAAGAAGTCAATCGCTTATCAGAAATCCGGAAAACTGGGCCTTACTGAGCAGTCGCACCACCGGACGGGTTGGTCAGAGCGAATTCGGTGATAACAATGTCGTAGCTCTGAGAATATACCGTAAGTCCATTATCTGCATGATAATCGATAAGAACTCACGGGAAACTTCTCACGGGCTGACTCGACATAGCTTTGGAAATCAGAAAAGCTCGAGCTGTAGGGTTCGTGCTACGTAAAAACATGTCCGATTACGCGAACGAAATCAACTCACCCATACCAATGCTAAATCGTATGCTTTAATTTAGGCTGAAGAAACTAGTAGTGGAAATTCCAACCGTACCAAATTGATGTAGTCAGCGTAGCATTCACCAGCACACGCGCTGATCATTTCCGAAAGCCAGGATAGACCCTCACCAGAGGAGGTGCTAGAGGTAACCGCGGGAAACGCCTTCTTAATGGACTATACTGCGCAGTTAGCCTCTAGTTCCAAGACCGTGTGAATTTTTAGACCTACCAGCGGGTTGACGTAGGTAATGTACCAAGCCGCAGCATCACTGGCACTGGTCCCGGCAGCATCAGGCTCGTTTAGGGTGAATACGGCTAACGTTGGGACCTTAGACGGAAGTACGAACAATTCCAGCAACAAAATCATGACGTACTAGCCCAGCCTTGAGCGGCCTGTCGGGAAGCCAGATCCGCAATGGGACTTGAATCACAGTCCATGCAACGCTGCATTCCGATAAATCCCAACCCCCCGTTGCCATTGGTAGAAGGGGGAGCGTAAGTTTCCCAATCGTAGCTACGCTCGATGTGAGATTGATGCATTCACATAGTAAATTTTTGGTAAAATTTGACGGACATTGCGACGACCTACATGAAGTAATTAGATTGGTAAGGAGGAACACTCACAATCATGGTCGCCAACTCACCTTTCCGTTTCCGGTGTTGAACTTTCCGGGATTCCTGAAAAAACAGAGTAAGTTTGGGAACACGTATGGGTACCGTCGCCGTACAAGGGGCTGTTGTCTGTCGACGGGGTAAAATATGTCAGACATATATTCATGGACCAATATTCGAACGCACAGTAGGGCCACGCTAGGCCGCGTTTTCCAGCATGAACTGTGGAAACGAAAAATGCGATGAACGACAAAGTAGAGAGCATGATGGATGTTGGTTAAAGAAAGTGGTAGAGAAGTGTTCAATGTCGCCGACGAAGGAATGGGGGGAAGCTGGAAAGGTAAGGTGTTGGATTGTAAGTATTTAAACTATAAGAGAACCTGTAACGACATCATGCGTACCTTATGGTCCAGATAGAGATATCATAATCGGTAATCAATGGGCGTTGCTACATGCTTTAAGGTGAATGTGAAGTGGCGTGGCAATGACGGGAGCAGTAATACTACCGGGATGTCCTAATGAGTCGAGACAAGCGCATAAAAACGTCTGGGTACAGTCAGTATTTCCCGAGAACTGGACCAGTCAGTAAACCCGAGATCAGAGGGATTCCTATCGGGTAGCAGCCGACAGAGAAAACCGTTTGAGAACCTTATGGACGTATACACCCGTGATTATATTGATGGGTGGAGTGGCAGTCGTTGCTACGCAGGAATACAGCAGTTCAAGTTGTCCGGAACGTTGAAACAAGAGACTCGAATATCCCTATGGACAACAGACCGCTAGATCTTTCCTACCGTTTCATCCTCGAATTGATAGATACTGCCACGATGAAGAAAAAGATGCTCTCCCGGTATCTTCTGATTCTGGTCTGAGATGAAATAATGAAAGAAAGGGTCTCAGGCACTGATCGAATCATTGACAACCGGGGCTTCGGCAAAAGAAGGTTATATGGGGTGGTGTATGAAACGCAGGCCGAGGAGGGATGTACTTACTGGAGATACTTAGGGCCTACCTACGATTCTAGCAGAAAAGCCACTGTACCCATATACTCTCTTGAGGTCTTTATTCGCCCCAGTACCTAGCCGAGCTAGACCGGTGAAGGGGCGTCAAGGTTGATCATTAAAGGATTGCTTCAAAGGCGCAGCGACAGTGAGCCAAAAGCGCAGCTGGGCGTAGTGGGTAGTGATTGATCTGTCTGCAACATCGTTAGGTTAGCGACAGTCCACTGACGTGTGATAGACTTATGCTAAATTAGCGATAAGAAGCTCGCCACGTCGCAAGCATGAGTAAAAGGTGAAGTGTCTAGTACCATTGAAGGCAGGACTTCGGAAGCAACGAGGAGTAATACGAATGTTCGACATGTGAAAAAAACGTTTCAGAAAAGGATAGTCTGGGCCTAGAAACCGCAGTGACGGTATATATCATATGTTTCCTAAGAATTCAGCTAGGAAAGTACGGGAATATGACTTTATTACTCACACGCCTACGATCTCATGTAAGCTCCTCGTGATATTCTGTGGTTTTATGATATCATAATTATCGGTATCCTTAGTCTTCTACATTGTATCTTAATGGTTACCTCTGAAAGCTGCGATTCTTGCTCAAATATGCAGTGAGCCCTACAAAACAGATATCACAAACGAGGAGATGGCAAAGGCAAAAGTGGTCCCAAATTCATTGAGGGTTCCTGTATCAAAATAGCTAGCACACGCGGTTCCTAATCCAGAACATGAGATTGGTCAAGTATATCCCAAAAAGCCTACGACGAACGTAAGTAAGAGATAATATAGTAATAAAACACGAGCAGCAAGCAATGCTTACACGAGGAAATAAATAACAGAGTCGCGTGTTAACTAACTTCCGCATCTACGTCGCTATCGGAAGGCCGATGTAGCCACGCTTGTCGGAGTGCAAGAGAGAGTACAATGCTCTCAATTGTTAGAATACCGACACGACCCAATGGTGGTCCGGGGGATCCGTGTCAGCGCACATAAACAAACCGGGGACTGGGTCGTTTGTGATTGTATAGTCCTTCAGGTATTTCTTCAGCTAAACAAATTTATTCACAGCTATCGCTCCGGATCCCGACAGGCCGAATATGAGGTACATTGTCAAGCATTCCAGTGCGGCCAGTAGGACCCAGAAAATGCCAAGAACACGTGCGAGGCGGAGGATAAGAATGAATCATACTAATAATCCGAGTATCTTACATGAATTTCGCCTACGGTCGTGTTCCAAGATGACCAGGACGTTCCGTTGAGTCCATGGAGATAAATCTGAGGAATTATTTTACCGTGGGAAGCAATGGCTTGCAAGCTAGCACCAGTATTCTGTGCCTATAAATGAATGTGAAATCTAGGTGGGCCGCAATCAGATCAAAGAATCGATGGAATATTAAAATGATGCGACGAACATCTGGGGAGACACCGGATCAAGGCCTTGTCGGGGTTAGCAAGATGAAATCAATGAGCCGCAGAAATCCCTTTGAAGTCGACAAACAAAGAAGGATGCGAAATGAGACAAACTGATTTTTATTTTTATTTTTTAAAAAAAAGCAAATATTCGGCAGGTTTAGGATCGCAAATGCACGTACTAACAGCGTTTGGCTTTGACCTGCACATGGCTCTGTACTCAGATATAGCTCTTGACTGTCTGGAATACACACGCATTAAAAGCAGCGCCGCACTATCGGCTCGGCATTCCTGGGTAGGACTGATGCGAAAGATTCGGACAGTTTACACCCATAAGAACAATATACCATCGTCGCTGTTGTAAAATGAAAGGGTCAGTAAAGGTAAGACACTGGACCGTTTGAGACCAAAGATTAGTGTACCCAAAAGAAACCAACAAAATTGGTTCAACAAGCGATCCTTTTCGATGGTTAATGACATAAATACCTCTGCTTCGAACTGAAGAACTGCGTGCAGAAGAATTACATTTATTAGCATGGTTGGATGCAGGGATCTTGCAGTATGCAGTGCAGCACATGCCACTGATATGAGGCCCCTGTTAGCAAAGAATCGCCGCCATAGAGAAGAGTGGCCTACCTTAAGCATTCCGCTCTGCTCTCGCCTCCATCCAATACTCTGTATTATGAAAAGATGGCATTCCCGACGAAGGGGACTGCAGGAAGGGAGAGAAGAATATTTAGCAACACATGTAAGCTATAAATTAATATCTAATGGTAGTGTGCATCGACCTGGGAAAGAATATCAGTAAGCACTGTTTACCCCGTCTCTGCGATGGTCTTCCTGCGATAATGCATTTGCCGGCATCAGGGTCATAGACCTCTACGCGACGCTTAAAATTCGGCGGACCATCGGCGCGTAGTTGCAAAAGAGCGGCGCTTGCTCTCATTCCTGATAGGAAGGAGGGGATCGGCGTTTACTTCATCATCAAAAATCATCAGCATACAATGCGAATAGTATTACAGTCTGCCAGATGGCTGGCTACCCGAGGGTGTTAAATGTGGCAGACATATTAATAGAATTCCACCATGCGCGTCAACCTGTCTGACTCTTCCTTATCTTGTTCTAAACATTGTGCAAGCAGCTGAAGGAAAAGGAATACGAATTAGTTGATTATGACCACTGTGGAGGCACCAGTTGGAACGAACCTTGTTCACGGAGAGGTATTTGACCTTCAGTTCTTTGCCAAAGATTTTTTCTATAAGCTTAGAAGATGTAAATAATTCCCTAGCAGAGTGCCAATCCAAGGGCAGACGATCCGTGATTCCATGTGCCTCTCGCTCTTCCGCACTCATTTGTGCAGCGGTCAGTGGTCCAGGGCAATCTATTAAGGTCAACGCCTTCTGGTCCAGGATCGCAGCCGTCCCAGATGCCAAAATAAGAGACAGAGCCAGATATGGATTGCAGGTTCCATCGAGGAAACGGAGCTCAAAGTTACGCGAAGATGGCGATTTGGGGTTGGTCAACCTGATAGGCGCCTCGCGATTTTCTGTACCCCAGCAAACATAAGTTCCGCCAGACCAGACGCCATCGGCGACCCGCTTGTACGACGATGGGGTTGGAAGAGTGACAGCGGCCATGGAAGGCAATTCCTTGAGAATTCCGGCAATGAAGGAAGACTCGGCGGAGGAAAGCGCGTCTGCGGACTTTTCAGGGCCGTTGATAGGATGAACAGAGATATGAACGTGGGCAGAGCTACCCGCACTGTCCATGTAGACACGAGGAGCGAATGTAGCTCGGAGCCCGTGTTTCGCAGCGACGTTGATGATAGTTTCGCGAGTATAGACGAGCGCATCAGCTGCCTCCAGAGGCTGCAAGGGTCCAGTGACAACCTCGTACTGACGTAGCGATTTTGGTCAGGGATTACTCAAGTTAATAAGCGCGGAGGTACAGACCTGACCAGGCGCCGCTTCAGCGTGGTACATTGTAACATCGACTCCAGCCATGATCAGAGAATCCGAAATTTCACGAAGGACTTTGGTCTCGATACTTCCAGAAGGAAGGCCGCCAGAGGCACTCCAATGATGATAGTTGACTGCCTCAACAGGTTTCGTCGACTTTAAGAGGATGAACTCGATTTCGAAACCGACGAGGAACTCAACTGCGGCGTCTTTCCTGGCTTGTCTGCAGAAAATAAGGTTACGGCAGGTATGAACAGAAAAAAGATTACTTACTCGACGACGCGGCGCAGGTTACCTCGAGGACAAATACTGACTTCAACGGTAGGCTGGCCATCTGCGCTGGTAACGGGTGCTTTTTCCTGGAACCAGCCCATAACGCTGGCCGTTCTTTCCTCATACGGACATAGCCTCAGGGTAGAGAGATCAATCACGTAAAGATATTCGCCCACAGGAGAAAACTCGTCGGCCATGTTGAGATACACCAGGCCGAATGCACATTTGGCCATGGCGATACTGGGTCGCTGGGATTTGAGCATTTTAAGGAAGTAAGTGATGGGGATAACCCTGTATCTGATGACACTAGTGAGGTCGATCCATGTCAGACGAACATAGGCTTGATGGAGCCCGATTAGCTTGGATTCCCTAGGATTCCCTACATATTGAGCACGGCACTTACCTACGCCCCAGCCTTCTAGATCTTCTGCCTTGAAGGCCACAGCGGATACAGTAGATGGGGAATATTCGACACCGTGACTGTAGTCGGGAGACATGATGATGTGTGACGATACTGGGTTGGCAGTAGCGGCAAACAAGAGAGAGAACTCGAAGTGGGACGAGAGAGACGAATCGTAAAAATCCTCTATCGAGTGTCTAAGAGAGAAAAGGTTGGTACAGAGAGTGGCGTTTATGTACTCGTCGGAACAGAAACTAGTAAACGGAGTCAAAAGTAAAAAAGAGCCGCGGAGAATAGTAGCGTAAAAGGTAAGCGTAACCTCACGTGCGGTAACCGTCACCAAATCTCCTACGGAGACCTTTTTTTCCGGGAACGACGTGACGGAGTCACGGAATCAAATCTTTCCCCCCTTCGCCTTTTACGCCATTATTCCCTTCTCTCTCTCCCACATCGCGCTCGTTCAATTCTGCCCCGCGGCCAGCACTGTCATTACTTTACCCACGCCACCAGAAGGCCGATGACATTGTGACAAAGCAGTCGGGATTTGGTCAGGATAGAAGACAAACAAAATAAGTCAAAACCCTCGTCAAGGTTTGCACTGACGTCGATCTTTGCTGCCCCGCCAGGCCGTGAATATGTATTTTAATTATTCAAAATTATTACATAAATATATCATTCCAAGAAAATTCACGCCTCCTGGTCTGTTCTCCTTTCAGAGTCGATCAGAATAAAACCCTTCCTGCGGCAAGCTCAGTAAAGTGCATTCGATTGGGAAGGGTCCGAGTGGACGCTCTCAAGCACGCCCTCAGGCACGCCCTCGCAGCCGAACGGGCTTCGGTACCGATGTCAGGCCAACGATTCGAACTAGACAATCGGTGCCTGCGCTTTCAGCCAAGGCTGACTGGAATATTACTTATAGATCGAATATAAGCGAGTATGCATCCGGTCTGACATAACAGCTTCAGCCTGCGGAGTGCCATTCGTTCCAAGAAATTCCTCATGCAGGGTCCTTGGAGTACTCCTTTTGTTTACAACTCGTAAACTGGGTTTGTTTCTAAGTATTATTAGTTCAAACCCGCAGTACACATCATCCACTAGACGGTGATCGGGGCGTTCCACTGTTACTAGGCCAAGGTCCGTTAACGTAGGCATGGTTGGACTCACCGACGCGTTGTTGTTGCGCTTCTCATGAGCAACAGCTTCGAACAAAGAGCTTAGCCGTCTGTGGTGAGAAGAGATGCACAATCGTCTTAAGTGCATGCGAACCACGAAAAGATAGTTCTTGAAATATCCAACTTCGACCTCGTCAGAAAGAACGTTGTATTGATCGGGTCTATCCGTCAGAGACATCACGATTAAAACTGCCCTGGCTTGAACTTTTCAAATGCAATGGAATACATTCTCGGAAGGTCGAGGTCGCGAACATGTTGCAATATAAACACCAGCGTTAGAATTTGCCAAGCAATAGATGAACGCCCAGAGGTCTGCTCATTCTGAACTGTCACATGCAGCTGGTGTCCGGCTAGTCATCGATCTAGCTTGTGGAACTTTGCCGGGAAGGGTCGCAAACGTGAACGCTGGTCTCGATTTGGGCTCTAGCACCACTGTGGTCGCCTTCGGAGTCAGTCCCACGCCGCTGTTTGAATAGTTACATTTTACTTATCATTTGACAGGACGAATACGCTGACGCCGGAAGGGAAAGCGGTAGCACTCAGGCTGCCGCTTTGGCTAACAGGTCGGGATAGACCCAAGTGGATGGATGTCAAATGGTCCTGTTTGGGTCGAACCCTTCTACATTGTGGCCACACTGAAGGACTGTGCTGTAATTCCCAGTCTTTGGCCAAATAACAGATCGGGAACTTGAAAGAATGATCAGTTACTGGATCAGTAATGGACAATATGCAATTTCCTCCGTCAAAGTCTCTCGGCAAGAGAAATTCCCTATACCAATGTGGGGCATCGTTTTCGACCTGCCATAGTCTGTGCTGACGCGTAAAAGCAGAAAACTATGTTATTGGAGAGGTGGGTGAAGTTGGATATTGCCTTTGTAGGCATGAAGTTCGCACCCGTGATGCACATAGACGCCGCACTCACAGATATTTCAAGAGGACTTCATTAGGGCCAATGGTACGCCGCATTCTTGTCATAGGGAATCATCGCCAGTGACGCTAAGCAGCATCGGACTCCCCCCCCCAACACAGCAGAATCTAGACACGATTATCTTTCTCGTCACCGCTCCATGCCAAGAACATCCTCATCATCGACAATTAGGGGAGAGATAACTTGAGCCAAGGTGATGCGTACGAGTAGGAACCGTCTGAATGTATTAGCAACGGCAAATTTTCGCGGATGTTAACTTCGGTTTCGTCGACTAGGACAATAGGTGGACAGAACGTTCTGACTGATCAACCCGATTACGGGGCAGTACCGGGGCATGCACCGTCGACGATACTGGCACTATGGTCGGTCAATGTGATGATCCCGAGGCAACATTATACTACATTTCCGGACAAGTTTTGTTATCAATTGATTGAAGGAATAGGGAGCACTTATATGTGCTGTAATAGGTACCCATCCACAGCTACTCGTCGTTTGATGGCACTACGTTATGGCAGTGCCGGACCAGTGTAGGATTTACTTTTAGTCCGTACTAGCTGAGGCTCGCCATTGGTCTATAAGTGTCTTGCAGCCATTCGAAACCAGTGACGCCTACCAAGACTAGTTTTTAATTATGTATCTGGAGAAGATGAAGTTATTCATTTAGACCTATGCTTCTAATATCGATCCACAACTTACCCTCAGACGAGTGATGTGAACACAACAAGGCGCCCTCTAAGTTCTCCTTTAAAAAAACTGCCTGCTTACTCCGAAGCCGCATTCGTTGCTGGAGGTGATGATGGTAGTTCGAACGTGAGAAACGAGCGTGATGAACGCGGCGTGAGCGCGTCGATCTGCAGATTCTTCAAGTTCACCGCCACCACTACCGTAAGATACCCAACTCTCAGTCTGCCCAGCCCATGTCAGAAAAGCAGCGCCGACCGATACCGCCAAATCCACCAAGGTGGCAGCCGAATCCGGACCCCGCGTCCATCGAAGTCCCCGGGCTGGATACAACAGCGTCAGTGAACGACCAGATTGACCAGATAGAGCAGCTCATCACCATCAAACTACAGGTGCGTCGCTGATATACCAAGATTGCGGTAAGCTAACGCAGGGCGGAGCCAGACCATCGATGAAAACTTTTCCAAGATCCATAACGTGCTTGCCAACAAGATCTTGCCTGCGGTAAAGCGTTACGCGGTCGCGACGGAGCCGGTGAGGGAGGCGGCACAGGTACGTGGCTGTTTTACTTTGAAGGAGGCAAGGTGATGATGATGTATCTGGCTTCAGTTCTGGACATCCTTCTACGAGCAGGCAGCCCAGATTCGTATACCTACTGTCGACGACTACTCGACCGTCAATGAGCGGACCTCTGAACACGAATCTGGCTCTAACTCTCATGCTACGACAGACTCCCAGGCAGAAGCTAGCCATGCTACAGCACGTCCTTTCGAGACCAGCATTGCATCGGCCGAGAGCTCATTCCGTCCCGGCCAAGCAGCTTTCTCGTCGACGCCGGCCAGACCGGCGACGACATTTGATACCCAGGAATCAGAAGCATCTTGGTCTGCTTCGGTTGAATCTCCTCTGGTTCGTCTGGATAGAGAATTTCAAAACTTCTCCAGAGATGAGCCATCTGTTCCCCCATCAAGGCAGGAGCAGTCGCGCGACAAACCACCCCCTTCGAACAAAGGAAAGTCTAGAGAAGAACCCCAGCCACTTCTCCGAAATCTTCTTCGACAGAATATGCACTCTATCAGTGAAGACTCTACCATTACCCATTCACCAGTAGCTTCACCCATGAAACCCAGAGGGAAAATAAAAACTCCCGTCCCTAAAACACTCAACCCGTACCTTCCTTCCAACACCGAGCCCTCGCAATGGAATGGCGTTGTTGATCTGCGCGATCCTTCCATAACAACTCCCCATCGCGGGAAGCGATTCGGATATGCTCACAGGGCGCGCGCCGGTCCTAGTGCTTCCGCCGACGATTCTGATGATGACTCCTTTGACGGCCTCCCACCAGGCATGTCACCACCCGTCCTTATGTCCCCCGCTCGCCTGCCCAAATCCTCCCGAAAGATGGTTCTTGGTCGAACACCAACCGGAGAAGCTGCAGCAAGGATCACGAAAGACTTGGTTCAAGATATCCAGGCCCACCGTCGTGCAGACAGTCGACATTTATTCCATGGGCACAGTACGGAGTCGAGCATGAGCACTGTACCCACCCCTCCGTCACTGTCGCGGTACAGAGGAGGGACAGACACTAGTGGCAGCGTTACTGGGGAATCCAGTCTGGAGAGCATGATGCATAGGGCCGATTTAGGCGTGGCCAATATAGCTACCACCCCGGGTTTGCGACTGTGGCCGAAAAACCGTACGCCTGGGATCCCTCCACCGTCTCCACTGCGAGCGTATCCCCAGTACGACGATAATCGTGGTTTCGCTACCGACACTTATGGTGACGTCGTTGTGGGACAGTTCGTGGCGTCTATGCATCATGGCGATGAAGAAGATGATGATTCATTTGCTGACGACGACGAAGTGAATAATACTGCTCATCCTTCTGCTGCATTCAAACTTCTCATGGAAGGAAGCGGACCGATGGATGATTCATTTGCTTCCACAGATACTTCTGTTGACTCGTTAGATCGCGAGGATATTGATGTTGAAGGTGGCCCGATTCATCCATTTGCTGGTATCAATCTGGAGGGGGCGTTTGACGAAACGTTCGATGATTCGTTCAATGATGACGATGAAGGGCCAGAGGAGGAGACGCTATTTGGCGTGCCCCCTGCTCAGCGGATGCGGCGGATAATAGAGGCAGATAATAACGACTTGGTGCTGCATGGAAATCAACTATTTAGAGATGGCGATACAGGCGGGTTGACGGAAGAGCTGGGGCAAGTAGCAGAGAGTCCTACACCGTGGTCGAGGAGGTAGATATGTAAGATTTAGGGTTAGATACCACAATTTCCCACTAAGAGTTTTGGCGTTTATACTAGTGATACTGTGTAGATTATACCATGGTTAGCCCGTGCGTGTTCAGTGTCACTGACAAAGATCTCGTCCTTGATCGTGTTTCTTTTCACCTCGTCTCCAATAGCACATCGCCTTCTCCTTGGACGGTATCTCCAATGTGACTCCTCCAACGGCTCGCCCACAGATAGCCGCGTTGGACAGACGCATTTATATATTCGATAAGGGCCGACCTGGCTTTCCATAACGCCAGTGGTTTGGAATTGATGCGATCCGTTCGAATCCGGTGCTCTTCATCCACCACAACGCTTATAGCATATGCGATGGTAAAAATAGATGCGAGGGCCGTGCTTGCAGAAATCATGAACATGATTATCATCTGCATCTTTGCCGCCTGCTGAACAGACGAACCACCAAGGATGGCACCAGTCATCATCCCTGGTATTGAGATTATTCCGAGGACACTAGAATTGGGTGTTAGTTATAGCTAACTTTCGGTGGACTGTGAACTGAGAAGGACCTCATTTGATTGATGGGAGGTGTAAGTGCCATAATGAGGGCGTCTACGGCAATTGGTTTGCAGGCTTCCATTCTGGATGCCCCAAAGGCGAGGTAGATCTCTACCTTGTCGCGATTTTCCCTGGAGAAAAATAGTGATCGAAACGATGAAGATCGTCAAAGCATGAAACCCACTGTAACTCTTTTAGAACGTAGTTAAGGGAGATAACGACCCCGGATATAGTGCTTCCGCACATCATTCCAACAATTGGGACTAGTGGAATTTCAAGGCGAGCCTAATTCCTGAAAGGGAGATCGTACTGTATTGCGACGGGGTCCAAAAGGGTTCCACGGACATGGCATACCGACCTCCGATAATCGACACAGGGATCGTAGAGCCGATAAAGCCGAATAATACAGATCGGAACTTGTTTGGCAAGGATCAGGTAGGAGTCGAGAAGGGTGGTATCAAAGCAATACCATTCGTTCATGACGGCGCTTCGCCTTATTAACCACTATTCGAACATGTTAGCCAGGAGCGCCTCGAATATAATGCTACTCGCCTGTTTCAAAGGTTCCCATCACATTAAGCAAGACTGTAGGTTGTTGCTTAAAACATCTGCTGTGGCTCGTAAAACACAGAACTCACAGGCTATTCCCGCAACTGCCCATGGATTATCCGTCTCGAATACACTTTGTAGGAGGGTAGCAACGAATGCTAGCTGTACTACACAGCGCACCGCAGCTGTCACCAGAGAAACACCAATTCTCAGGTTGAATATTTTAGATATGACCGCATTGAGAAGGATGAAGGAAAAGGCCAAGCCTACGTTGTACCATGTCAGATTATCTCCTGAATCCATGATAGCGATTGTGGTGGTCTCAAACACATCATCTCCGACTTCTCGACGGAACATCTATCTACAATTTCAAAACGCACTAGATCATTATTCCCACGCCCGCACGTGCGTCCCTCTTTCATTTCCAATTCTTACAGCTCCTCTACACGCGTTATTTTGTTTCAAGGCCTCATCTTGAAGTTGGAATGGTCAGGTTCGAATCCACATTAGCATGGATATCAGTGGGCGGCGTGTCCCTCCCAGGGTTTGGCGAAGAGGTGTCCCATGCTGACAAAAAAGTGACTTGTTGGATTCCTTCAGAAGCTGGCAAGGTGCGACCTCTTTCTACGCTAAATGGTGTTTCTCAAAATGTACGCAAGGCGTTCTGTATCAATTGGAAGCACGAAGACCTGTATCGGGTTGACTGCAGAGAAGGACGGGCATGCGTCGATGGCAAATTTGTTGCAGGAATGATATTAGATCCCTCCTCGAGACGAAATACTGCTCGCGTAACAGGAATCAATTCTTCGGCTGTAACTGAGAAGCCGATGTTGTTTACGAGCTTGGAATTGACTGGTGCAGTAACCCCTTGAGTCTGCGCTGTGGTTTCTGAACATCACATGTAGACGACGACGAGTATCTACATAATTCAACATTGCCAGAGCTGGGGGAGATAAAGATTAATATCTGGCGTGTTCAAGAGCTATTTCTGCGCCTTTCCGAGCCGCAAGTTTTGATGAGGTGGGGAAGATCCACGAGCGCTCTAAGAAGGCTATATCGCATTGTGTCAAGTGGGTGTTCTTCTAACTCTGCTCTATATATTGTTCTCAGCCTATAGGACTGGTGATGAAATTGTCCTGCCCAACGCCTTGAGGTCCAAAGTCGTGAAGGATCTGCGCCATCTGGTCACCTTCGTATTCCGATACCGACCTCTTGGTGAGTTTCTTGTAGCGGAACGGCTTACTTTCGCCAACTATCTACAGAAATATTACAAGCTAACGGTATCGCGCCTGCATCCGAGCCTACTCCAGTGACTCGCAAACGTGCTACCTCTCCGGGCGATATAATTGACATATCTGACGGTTCTGACGATTCCGATCAAGAAGACTATTCATCCAGAATCGCAAAATTAGAGGTGACCGTTCTCATTCAATGTGATCAATGATTTTCACTGTTGACATGTTATAAGGAGGAGCTACGACAGTTGAAGAAACGCGACGCTAAGAAAGTTAGGCCCGAAAAACGAGTCAAGAGAGAAGTGAAATTGGAGCCCAACATCATGTCAGGAGAAATCATTGATCTCACATGTACGCCAGTCCTCCAAGTAGTGTCTTTGTTGCTGACCTCCGTTCGCAGAGATGCCACGCACACAAAGAAATATTGCTTATGTATGCTCGAGTTTCCACTGTACTCGACATCATCGACGTCTTGTAACTCTCTTTCTTGGATAATCTATACCTGTTATCGACTCCTTATTCTACCCCGAGGATAATTCCAGTGCCTGGCCTCCTGCATCCTTTTCGGGATGTTGAGAATCTCACTGAGCGTGCATGCCCAAGTCAGACTTTGAAAATGTACATCATTCAAGATCGGCACTACTCAAATCACCAGTCATATTAAGCATATGGTAACTAAGGTGAATGCATTTATCTATGTCTGGAATTGTCTACCCTAGCGATAAAGAGAAGTAACACTTAGATGCTAATGTCGTGCCTGACTTTTGCCTCTTTTGTGGCTGTCGTTTGGTACCCGTGGGCTTGAACTGACACTGTGCCAGATCATTTGAGAGCTATCCATCCATGCCGAGGACTCACTGCCAGAGCACTTTCAGATCTTTGTGATCGCGGAATTGTACGGTTTCGGGATCGATGGGTGGTGGACCACGTCCAGTACCCGGTACCAGGGACAGTTGTTCTGGAGTTGAAAAGTACTGCCATTCCTGGATGGCCACAAGTGCCTCGGTGATGTTAAAATAGTCACAGTCAAACCGAAAATTGTCACTAGAGGGCCTTTATCCCGTTGCGTCAAGGCAGTCTTCTTGTTCTTCCCTCCCCACGTCCCGACGCCATTATTCAATACTGTCATAAAAGATGTGGGCTATAAGTGGCAGAGACTGCATTTTCCAAGGCATCCGTGAGCAAGCCACAACCTCCGCCATCATGTTCATCTTTAGGCGCCTTCTCGATCAAGATATTCCCCCCGCTAACATCACGATGAAGAATTTTCCATATTGTGAGGGCATCTTCATGAACGAAGTCGAAAAATTGATTATTCAGATACGAGTTCCACGAGTATATGATAAAGCCGGATTTGCCAGGTTAAAAGAATTCGTAATTTACGAGGAGGCCACACGATCACGTGCTGACATAGGGGCATACGCGTTCCCATTCGAAGCAGAAGAATGCCCTGGTACCGCAGTCACCTGAAGGCCAAAAACACTTCTAATGAAGAACCTTGAAGTCAAAATTGTTGGGCTTGTCAGAATGGTCGTTAATTTTTCTTGATGCTCTGTCCGCCGTCTCCCTCCCTTTTCCGACGAAACCAGCAACTATATTCACAATTTGGAGAACCTGGGTCATTCTAAGTAATAAATTTTTGGTTGGTTACCACATCAGATACGTAATGTAAACGGAAAAACCATCGTCCCTAGACTTAATGCCTAAACTTCGATCTTAACCACCAATTTCTCCCCGCTAACTTTGTTATGTCTCAATAGCTCCAAGCCCACGGCCACTCTTTCCTTGAAAGTTCCCTGATCCAATAGATGAACTCGGTTGGGTTGTATGATTCCCTTTTCCAGCAGGTCAGGCAGAATCTTGGGCATTACATTCTCTTTCTGGAACGCGTTCTTGATGGAGTTTTAGTAAAAGTTTTGGCCAAAAGGGGCAGAGAGCTCACTTCTTGATATAGGAATGTGCGCACTCCGCGAATATTGACACTTTTGGGAAACGGGTTGCGGCCTTCGGGTATTTCCATATACATCTGGGCTTCACCTCGTACGTTGTTCCCCTCCTTCACGGGTAGTAGCAGAGCTACCGTACCTGTCTCACTCGTCACCTTTGAGACCTCCGCTATTGTTCCCTCAGCAGTGATACAGTCTATAGCAAGCGCGACTTTGCCGTCACCTCCCGCTGCCTTCGTAATATCTTCAACAAGTGAAGGAGTACGGTAGTCGATGGTTGCAGTAGCACCGAGCGACGCTAGATATTCATGGTGCTTCGAGGAGGCTGTGGCAATGATATTTTTGTACCCGGCGGCATGAAGAAGCTGAATAGCATATTGGCCGGCTGTAGATCCAGCGCCATATATCAGAATTGGAGCGGAAGAAAGAGGGGGAGATTCGAGGGCAGGAAATGTATTTGGGACAGGAAGACCAAGTTCGTTGAAGAGCGTATGGAACGCCGTGACGAAGTTATCTGGTATGGTTGCGGCAGCAGCCAAAGACATAGAATTGGGCACCTGAAGTCAAATGCCAAGCTCATTCGTATGGACCTGCGGGAATTGAGTAGGAAATACCTTTGCACACACAGTACGCGACTGGATGGAATATTGCTGCATAGCTTTGGACCTAGAGCCCTGGAATGCGAATGCGGTGACCTGTAAACATTTCAAATAATTTTAGTGTAGAAAACAACATTGCATCACAATGAAACCCTACCTTGTCCCCGATTTTGAGATCATCAACACCTGGCCCAACCTCGACGATGGTTCCTGCGGCATTGAATCCAAGAACCATTGGGAACGTGTCTGTTGCATAGCCGAAGTCCGTAACATATGTGTCGAAAGCGATCATCGCTGCATATTCCGTCTTTAATAGAACCTCTCCCTGCTGAGGTTTCTCAGTTGGAACGTGTATTTCGTCGAAGCGACCTTTCGCAACTGCAGCGATAGCGACGTGGGACATCTTGTTTTTGATGGGATGGTGGAATGGTAGATGGAAGCGTCTTGAGACCTGTCTTCAAATATGAGTGAATTTCCCAGTCTTTGTCATCCAAATGAATGTGTTAGTAAGGAAGGGCCCTGATTAAGCAACGAAGCACTGCCACAGACCTGCGTAAAGTATGACGCGTTGCAGCGGAAGCAATATTCAACGAACTGTACTATGCTAGCAGTCAGAAGTCGATTCAAGTGGAAAGAGTGAGAATCGCACCAAATAATAGTCCTACCTGGGACAATAGCGCAACAAGTTGGATTACAGATGAGAGCAGCTCAATGTAATCATTCCAGAAAACAAGCAATCAAAGCAATTCAATTGCCGGTACAGACAGAAAACTTAAATCTAATGACCATGAATACAAGGAAATAATTTAAGTGCGAAAAAAATCTGGTATGAAGAAGACGTGAAAATAAAAGCACCTTAGATCATGCCCTCTCGAGATGGAACAGCTACAGGTGGCGGCCTATGGCCTGTCGAGCTGCCAGGTCTGTTCGTTGATCGAGGGGGTGGGGCAGGACTGGCCTTAGCTGAGCGCGGCGGTCTCTCCCTCGTGCTACTCGACGTGCCCGGTCGTAAAGGAGACGCACTGGGAGGAGGAGACCTTGTCCGCCTAGGAAGTGGGGATGCGAAAGGAACGGGAAGAACTGGAGCAGATAGCGGCGGCGTGTTGCTTCCATATGCTGGTATCGTGGATGATAACGGTGTGCGGGCACGAGGAAGAGCTGGTATGGATGACATTTGGGTCTGGGACGAGAGGAACACACCTGTGGTGGGCGTGGGGGTATAAAATGAAGCCGAAGAGTAACCAGAAGGGGGTGCTGAGGACAGCGCAGTCGGCGTGGCACTGGCCGCTGTGGTTGTTGCACCAGAGGAAGTAGAAGATGATGACTGTGTCCTGGCTGAACTTGCACTTGGTGTGGGAGAACGTCGGCTGATGGGCGACGTGAGTGAAGGGGACAGTTTAGACGAAGACTTTGATAATTTCGGCGGCATTATACGTATGTCTTGCAGGTTCAACTCAGCAGGTTTGGTGTTAGTTTCCGACTCACGAACATTCTCTGCTAGTAGCTCCTCTAGTAGGAAACGGAAATCAAGTCCATAATCCTCAAGTAGCTGAGAGTAGATGTTAGATAAGGGCGTTAATGTAATCACAATCCTTGCCTTCTTGCTCTGGGAATATGTGATTTTGAGACCTTCTTCGACTACCTTCGGATCCACATCCGAGCTGAAGACCTGCCTTCGGAACACATCTGCGTAATTCTCAATTTCACTTTTCGCCCAATCAATGAAGGCTGAATTGTCGCATTAGTGTACGCCGAGTATTACTTTTCATTTGACATACCACTAGCGACTTCGTTCTCCTTGAAGCTTGCCAAAAACCAATCGGCAGTATGCTTAATGGCAGTGAAAGTCACGATAGCCAAGTCGGCAATATATGTACCAATATGCCCTTCGAATTTGATTTTTCTGACAAGATTCTTGATGATTTGGGTGCGCATGCTGAGGAACGTTGCGCGAGCAGCAGGACCAGCATTGAGACGCAAAAGGAGAGAGATCAATGAAATAACAGTAGACTTCTTGTTCGAGACCAAAGACAAGGAAGACAAGAGGGCTGCGGTCAGCTGCGAGGACAAACCGGGGAGCTTTGGAGCCAGGGAAGGAACTGTAGCCAACTTCTCTTTACCTAACAGGGTATCAGTATAAATCGAATAGAAGATGAGGAATCAACCTTCTTCGACAAGCTTCGTAGCTCTTTCCCATTCTCGCAGAGCAATTGCAACGGTCAGATCATCCGCCCATTCGCTGGTCCAACGTGCCTCGCGTTCCAATTTGTCCTTAGCGACTGCGTCCGGAGCTTCTCCCACTTTCGCAGCGAGTTCCCTGATCCACTCAGCTGGAGGCATGCGATCCAAATTGTATCCAGAAGACCTCTATCTCATCATTTAGCAACCAGTCCGCGCGTACAGATGTGGAACTTACATCGCCAGCACCTTGCCACAAACTCTTCCTCCTTTCGTGCTCTCCTTCACGTTCCTTGCGCTTCTTGGCGGCTAGCTCCTCGGCTACATGACGTAGTTGCTGAAGAAGCAATTTCTTGTCTGCAGGAGACTCAGTGCGATAGACGTGCGTTTCCTTTCCATGTCTGATCTTGAAGACATTCGTCATACTGGGTGAGTCCTTGGTGTCTAACACCAGCATTTCACTCAATGGCCAGCATCGCTCCGCGACCAGCTTGCCTTCACTAACGCTGCCACCACTACGCGAATCGGGACCGTTGCGGCGTCGTCTCCTGGCGACCAACACAGCGTCGTCCAAGACAACAAACTTTACCTTGCCGACAACCTTATATGTTGCAGCATTTAATGATAACACACCCTCGACTTCGCCGATGACATGTCTTCCTGGTGTAGTAGGTGCGAATTTGGCAGATCCTTCAATTTGAGCATGCAACGCCTGCATCTGGTTGAAATACATGATCCGCAAGTCAGCAACGGAAGAGCGCCGATACGAAGTCATAGTTGAAGAAGACGTCGAGGTGGGGTCAGGAATGTGAAGCAAGGATGGCATGGATTTGTATTCCGAGAGAGATTCTTTCAGTTCAATCATTTCATTCTCCAAGGTCGAGATTTCCTTGGAGATGAGCACGAATTCTGCATAACTGCAAGTCCATTAGCAAGAATGAAGGCAGAGAGAAAGGTTGCTCCTCACTTTTGGAAAACGTTCTTTTGGAGATCAGTCGCAGTATCATCTTTGGCTCCACGTAGAGAAGATTGTAGGGACTTGACTTCTGCTTCCGTCGAATTCGCCAGCTTGAGCTTCAAGTCTGTACCAAGTCAGGGATGTTGTCGTAATTTAAAATTACTGTACTCACAGGCATCCGGGTCAAAATCATCCTCGTCCAATAGTTTCTTATCGTTCTCTGCCGCCGTCGCTGCCGCGTCATCTTGACTGCCTATCTTGTCTCCGACGACTTCATTCTGAAATCCGTCCGTAATACCTTCGACAATAGGTAGGCTGGGCACTGGAGGTACGTTGAGCTCTGTAGGTCCTGAAATGTCGGCATAGCGCATCGACATGCGCTTCTTAATCTTGTCATCGACACGAGATTTTCGGGAATCGCGAGGGCGAGAGGTTACACCTTGGGCAATCTTTGAGAGCTTCGTTCCAGAGCGCTGCACCTTACGCGCTGGCGCCTGAGAACGTCGCGTCCGTAGCGACTGCATTGCTTCCTGAAGGTGGTGGTAAGGCGAAAGAACGGCTTGAGGCGGCACACATGCCGGAATTTCGGAGTTCGAATATTGGTCCGTTAAATCCGAATCCTGATCCGTCCCGTTTGTTTGTTACTTCAATTCCCTCACCGCGCAATTTCCAACGAACTGCGGGCACCGGCTCTGTCAATCGTTTTTCTCTTCTTTGACCGACGTTCGTTGGGAATAAACAGGATATAAGGTCGGCTGTTTTACCTCGATCCTTCTTCTCTCTGATACTTATTGAATCATGTGTACGTAGCTGCCGTTTCAAAGATTCATAGGTTCAAAGGTTCTCGTACAGAGGCACAGGCTTTGATATATGAATATATGAATATGTTCTCCCATCCTGATGCACTCGGGATATGCGAATCTCCCTATGACATCAAGTCTCAGATGAGCCTCCCGAAAGAACGGGCCACTATGTGATTGTGTTGCCCTCGACAAATCTTCAAGTATGGACGCTGGTGAACTATTTCCTATTTCACATGACGCATGCCTCATATCTCATGTTTTTGTTTAAACAGAAGTTAAACACCATCATTCGAGGCCTCTCCGTTGATCTGCGCCTCGGTTACCAATACGTCACTCACCGTGGTACGGTGACATTTATGGTAGTTTAGGGCATGTTCCCACATACGGCGAACAAGAATCTGCCAAACCAATCATGAGGATGTCATAGATGCCATTTATGCTTCTTCCAAAGTTCTTGGTCTTCTACCACCACGACACTCTTTCTCCCACTACTCTCCTTTCTAACTTTTGTGTGGCCCTACGGGTCCCTTCTCAGATGCCCTGGAGGCGCCGGAAACTATTCACCTCTCAGGCTGGTGGTAACGCCTCCGAGAAAGGTCTTCCTTCAGGTTCGTTTCATACCGCCCCATCAGCTTTATATTGACATGTCTACACCAGACCTTTCGACACAATCATCACGGTCGAAGCTACAACTTGATGGGCCAAGGCTTCAGGCCGCCTTCCCTTCTCACCAGCGCGGTTTGAGCGAATCTCATCAACGTCTGCGCCGTGGATTTCAAGAACAGCGCAAGTATCCCCGTTTTCAATTTAAGATAATCATCTCACCTTTCAGCTAGGTAGCAAGGACAAAGATGACGGAGAAGTGAACCGTAAGAAAGGTGCTGCGGACGACGATGGTGACGACAACGACGACGGCAACATTAAATCTAGTTGCGGCGGCAGCTCAAAGTCTGCCTCCCATGGAAGCGGACGGGGCATTGAAAGCGAGAATGGCGGAGAACTCAATAGAGGCAGCAACGATGGTAACGGAAGCGACCACCCCAGCAACTCTGATTCAACCAGTGATGATTCCTCCAGCGACGGAGGGAAGTCGACGGAGGGAAAATGCGCGGCATCATCTAGTAACGGCAGCAGTAGTTCCGCCGGCATGGCTGAAACAACCCCTGGTCCCGCCACTGGTGAAAACATATCGCAGTCTTCTTCCGCTTTATCCCAGTCATCCTCCGTACCATTCCAGTCTTTCTCATCGCAATCATCCGTTACATCCGATGTTGTAACGTCTTGTACTTCCGGGGGCCTGGCCTCGGTTGCGACGACATCTACTGGGCCTACACTTACTCCTTCAAGTTCATTTTCATCAACTTCACTATCATCCTCTCAAACCATCCGAGTGGTCATATCATCGTCTTCGACATCTGCAGTTCCCTCCACGACCTCCGCCTCATCAGCGTCAATCATCCCACTGTCAGCAGTGACGTCGCCGCCCCTCGTTATTACGAGTTTAGCAGCAACATCCACCGCATTCCCCACATCGCCTAGTAATCCCAGCTCTAATCCCAGCTCCCCCCCTTCTGAGTAATGCCTTTTTTTTCATCTGCATTGCTTCCGTTCTGACCGAGGTTCCATTTCTTCTAGCCTGTCACGTACGACGTTCGTACCTATAATTGGTGCAATTGCTGGTGCTGTGGTCGCCGTTTCTGCGGTCCTTCTTGTCATACTCTTTTGCCTTCGTCGACGGCGAAAGAGACACTGTGCTAAGATGGACTCTGGCTTCGCGCCGTACAACTCGTTCAAAGACGAAAAAATACCAAATGAAGATCGCCTGCCGCAGAGTCCTCCGCCACTTGTGCGCGTCTTCCATCGAGTGTCATCCCTTCTGATGCCCCCTCATCCCACTGTGCGCCTTGCTGAGAGCCGTGCTCAAACTCCCATTCACAATCCTTTTGCCGAGACTAATTCTTTTGCGAGTTCTCGAGTCTCCTGGTTGAGCTATGTCTCTAGCCATCCTTCACTGCAAAGGGGTGTCGGAACTATAGAAGAAACCATGAGATCAAACCCATTTGATGATCCAGTGGATTTTTCTGCTAATACACAAACATCGTCACCTTTAGAACGAGTATCTTCACTGCAACCAGGTACAACTATCTTAGAAAGGCACCATTCAACTCCACTCGTCTTGCCTCCACCTGAAAGCCGCTTCTCCATGACCGCCTCTGCTGAACTATCACCACACGAAGATCCAGATCGATTCTCCAGCTGGACCGATAGAAAGACGATGTCTCGTCATTCAGCGATGAAAGACAGCCCTCTTCAAAAACTCAGTATGGAGCTGCACCCCGTCGATGTCGGGAGCTCAAACGGCGCAGGTACTCATTTGACAGGGTCGCCGAGGTAAACGGTGTCAGAGAATGGCACAGTTGAATTCTGCGGGCCTAAGGCGCCGAGCTATTTTGATACTTCATTGCTAGCTGGTAGGGCGTTCTACAACACCTTGTATGTCGCTAGCAGCATACCAGGACCTTATGTATTTAACTTTTATTTTCTATTATTTATTCGTTGTATTATATAGCTGATACTATTTCCGTAATACTTTTGTATCGTCTATCATATACAGGTTCGTACTAGAGTATCCATGAAGGCGTCCCAAGTGAAGCCCTCCAATGATCCTCTCTACCGCAACTTTTCAACGTTCAATTTGAACATCATGGCACATTGACGAAACAATTCGATATCTCTAAATAGTCGAAGGTGATGTCCGTCCGTGGTAGATAGACGTCGACGGTGGATATTGGGTCATAAATTTTGGGAAATAAAGAGATGGTGCGATAAGGCAGAGACCTGAACGACAATTATTCAGAATGGTTAGGATCCATGCGCTGAAAGGGGCTCAACTGCCAACGAGACGCGCTGCAACGTAGGAAAGCTTGATCCACCTACACTCCCCCGCAATAATGGCCAACGATCCATTATCATCCAACCAATTGCGACGCAACTGGGCGTCCAGTCGACCAAACGCATACATCCTTTGATTAAATGCCTTATGGATATATTATTGATTAGAATAGCCCGATATTCTGGTTTCATCGCTTCCCTCGCTAAGAGCCATTTCTGTGAGAATGTCGTCTGGACGGACGGTCTGGCAATTAAGACTAGGTTTCGGCGCAGATTCTGCAGTCATACCGGTGTTTGTGAGGATGAAAAAACGTGGACCCGGAAATCATGTATCTGTACGGTTGCCAGACGTAAAGCGTAATGTTTTCGGGTAGATCCAGAGTGTGATGTCAAGTTCTGTGATGGAGACATCATCTCGATATTCGTAACCAAGGATCTTCAGTGATCCTACTCTGGAATTAGAAAGTCTTGGAAAATGTCCGGTAAAATAGATATTGGAGATGGTAACTTTATGATCCAGTTGCCGCTGACACATTTATACCATAATCTTCCAAGGGTTTATAATCAGTTGATTGTTTATTGGTAACAAAGTATCACACCCATACAAGGAAATAAGAGAATAGGCGAGAAAGAATGAGAGAAGCATTGAACGTGATGGTGTCGGAGAAAATCCGAAAACTGGAAGACATTGTGGCTGTGCATACCATCATTTCGTCTTCCTCGTTCCATGGCCATCGGAATATTTGCCCTTCGCATAGCTGCACAATTTCTATCTGGACAAGACTGCTACCAAATTTCTCATCTGACTTGATGAAAATCTTATTTTAGCTCTAGATTCGCCAGATGATACTATTTTCAATCGACTTTGCTTCTTTCGTTATCTTCCAGAAGTGGTGTTACAGGGTTGAAAATATTATAGATCACTCCAACTATACAGAAAACGGACCGTCAAGCGGACCGTGTGTGCGCTACATCATCAGATGACTTTGGTTCTCCAGTACGGCGACCGAACTTCTGCGAAACCGATATCACTTATTCCCCCCGGAGCCCATCATCGCGAACTCTATAAATCTTGGTTCTCATGATCCTTCTCTCCCCTGGTTTCTTGTCTAACGAAAGTATCCATGGCTAAAGCGGCCCCGACAAACAAACGGACTGTTTTACTCGCCGTTTTCGTTGCATTTGGTATGTGAGCTTCTAGTTTCGAGGCTACTACGTACTTACCACGCTGTAGGAGGTAAGCCGATACTTATACCGCAAGCGGAATCATGTTGAACGTCCTTTTCGGCTAGGCTTTCTATTTGGATACGATATTGGGGTCATCTCGTGAGTGTTCCTGGAGTTACAAGTATACCGAGCTCAGTTACGCTCTGACAGAGGATGTCTAATCATGCCTGATTTTATACGTCGATTTGGTTATCCCGATACCGCAAACCCTGGAAAATACATTTTAGACAGTGATCGGCAGTCCATTATCACATCCCTCCTGTCGGCGGGAACATTTGTGTAGGGTTTATTCTACGCTCCCGCTCAGAATACTAATGCGTTTATAGCGGTGCCTTAGCACAGGCTTTGACATCTGATAGATTCGGCCGTCGCGGCTCAATACTCATCTGGGCTGCTATTGTAAAATTCTCTTCAACGGAACTGTGTAGATAATACTAACCCTCTACTCGTTCTTTCCTAGTTCACTGCTGGGACCGCCGTACAAACCGGGACGACAACCTCTATCGCCCAAATTTCGGTTGGCCGCTTTATTGCAGGTCTTGGTGTCGGAGCTATGTCAGCTATTGTGCCGTACGTTCTTCGCATTTTTAACGGTACGGTCTTACGTATGGGATATAGACTGTATAACGGAGAGACAGCTCCCAAAGCATTGCGAGGTATGTTACTGGTGTTATATCAACTTCAAATCATCATTGGGTGGGTCACCGCACCGTCCCGTTCTTTTAATGTCTTGAACATCTGCTTCCAGTATATTCATCAGCTACATCATCGACCTTGGCACACATACGATTCCTGGATCTGCATCTTGGCGCATCCCGGTCGGTCTGCAAATGCTTTGGGGACTGATTATTCTATCCGGGATCTTCTTCCTTCCAGAGTCACCGTGTGTCCGTGTCGCTATCATCAGTTTAGTGGTACTGATTTCCTCTAGTCGGCATCTTTTGGGCACAGAACGCACTGAGGAAGCTCGAAGAGTCATTGCTGAGCTAAACGGTGTTCCCATAGACGATCCTCTTGCCGAAGAGACTGTTGAAGAACTGATGTTCAGTATCAGAGCCGAGAACGAGAACGGAAAGGCGACATGGCTTGAATGTTTCTCAACGAGAAACGCTCTTTGGAAACGTACCATGAACGGCATGATGTTGCAATTTATTCAACAGCTCAATGGGCAGAACTTTTACTGTAAGGTTTCGTGTTCCATTGTACTAAGCAGCTGACCGACTGGTTTACTATCTATAGATTACTACGGAGATACATTTTTCCAGAGTGCTGGGACTCTGTTCGTGGGGATTTTTTTTGTTGCAGCTGGGCCTTACATTGCCTAGGCTTTCCCCTTATGTTATTCAAACTATACTGGGAGCGGTATCAGTTGCAGGTACTATTCCCGCACTGGTGAGTTCTTGGCCCTTTATAAGTCCAGACCTTAAATGGAGCTCGAACATGCAGTATCTAATTGAGGCATGGGGCCGCCGCCGTGTGAGTCGTACACGATCTCCTCCGTGAAACAGCGTTGACATTCGCATGTCAGTCACTCCTTGTTGGTTCCGTCTTGGAAGCCATTTGCTCTCTCATCGTTCGTATTTCTTCATTGCGCGAGTGATCCGAAACCAAGTCACATCTACTCTTTAGGCAGGACTTGTCGGCCACTTCACTCTCGCGCCGTCAGGGACCCCAACGAGCCAGCTGACCCAGCGGAATAAACAAGGAGGTAAGCCTTTTTTAAAACACGTCGTCGCTGTCCAGGCTTGAAAAACGGCCTATACAGGCGATACGCTGATCGCATTCGCAATTCTACATGTTTTCTCCTTCTCCGTCTTCTGGGGACCAGTTCCGTACGATCCTGAATTTCATGAAAACCTCAGGCGAAGACTTAACCCCACATTTACTAGATGGGTATACCTTGGCGAATCGTTCCCTCTTCGGGTTCGCCCCAAAGCCATAGCACTTGGAAGTGCCACGAATTGGTTGTGGAATTTCATGCTCTCATTCTTCTCGCCACGGATTGCAAACGAGTATGTATTGAGTCATTTGATCATGCATATACCTATAATTGTTGTTCACTAGCATTGGCCCTCTTATCCTGATGATATTCTTTGGGATGCTGGTCTTTGGTATGCATATACCGTACTATGATATTCGACAATACCTGATTCCGTTCCTTCAGGATATGCCTATGTATATTTATTCATCCCAGAAACCAAGGGTCTCAGTCTGGAGGAGGTAAACAGTTACAGCACCTCACCACAAGGAATGTTCTGATCACTGGCTTTAGGTTGATGAAATGTACCGCTCTGGTGTTAAGCCATGGAACAGTGTATCTTGGAAGCCTCATTTGCTTGACCACATACATGACCAGAATGCAGAAAGAATTTCTGAGGTCAAGCTTGATGAAAAGGATTCGGCTTAAGAGACATCGATTGGTATATAATTTGCATATGAATGTCTTGATAAATGTAAACATCGATGCCTTGTCGCCTCTTTGGGACGCAAAAGTTTCGTGGAAACTGAATTGATACAAACTTAACAGGACTAAGTGCTCGCTGTGAAGTTCAGACTTCTGTAGTATGAACGCGCAAGGCAACGCAAGAATTATGTTACCACGTGATCGTGAGCGGTCTCACCTGCTTAGCGCCACCAAATATACTCTTGACCTCGTTCGGGCTCACGGTTGCATTACCCTGCCTCTAGGAGTTGTAGTGATCAGCCACTGAACTACAGGAACATGTCATCTGCCTTGCAGCGTTTATGACCATTGACAGCTGCTTAGGTTTCTCTATTGAACATGAGAGAAATAACCACCTCACTTGCAGCAAGATTTCAGAAAATTGGCAGAAAAGACTGCAATGGAGGATCATTGGAAACTCTCAAATGATTAAATTACCCATGGACTATCCCATTAATATGAGGAGTGGATGAAAAAGTGAGGCCCACAAGTAGAGGAAATGTATTTGGCAAAACTGCATTTGAAACCCTAGATGCATGGGAAGTACCAGTGGGCTTTTGTGAAGATTGGCATGCCTAGCAGTGATGGTGAAAGGGTGGTAATTGCTGGTTCCACCATCACCACTCCAATAAGCATCGGAGGTTGAGCGACTTTTTGAGTTTCTGTATATGACATGATGAATCAGTGAATCGGGAAGGTTTAAGTGCTACATATCCCATCCATGGAGCCTGCCTAGCTCAATCGGCTAGAGCGTCAGACTTTTATGGCAAAGAGAGTGTCGTTACATAATCTGAAGGCTGCGAGTTCGACCCTCGCGGTGGGCTACTTAAGATTTTGTCCACGTCTCTCATGGACACATTACTGTCAACGCCTGGGCGGGGGAAGCGTACGAGGGCCCCAGCGCGGCAATTTACAGTTTTGTACCGATCTCCTCAAGGGGGGAAGGTTTGAATTATATGGTCATTTACCAGATTCTTCATCTTTGTATTTTTGTAATGCACCTACAAGTATTGCAATCTATTGCTGTACTTCGTAAACAAAATGTTCAAGTCCTTAGTGATCTTCACACGGGAGGATTAGTGAATGTACCAAACATTAAGAACGTAGATATCCAAGGTGCGTGCTCGAACTGAACTATATCCTCCGTTAAGGAGTGCAAAATCTTATCAGGGTCGCTTGATTTCCGACTGAGTGTGTCCAGCGTAGGACCGGACTGGTATAGCCGTGACAGCACTTGTAAAGGCCGCAGAGTTCAAGAACGCTAGGTCCATAGAGAAAACAATACACCTGCTGCAGCGGAAAAACTTGTTTGACGTGGATTCATCGTTGACATTCGTTTCGTCGTATCGTACACACATCTTATAATAACATCTCAAACGGTCAGACTTGCTGAGGAACAAGGGCCATCAGACTGAAATTGGGGTTTCCGTCCTGTTCCCTTTTGATGAACTCCTTCACCAAGCTCAGACCACCTTCGCTAAACAGGTCCTCGTCCCCCTTCAGCTGCACGCCCTTATCGACGGGCCCCTTCTTCGAACCGTCCATCTCGTATAATCGATTGTTCTTGTGTGATTTGACAAAAGCCACATAATGATAATCGACTTCGACATTGGCATCAGGCGCCGCAGTCGAACCCTGGATCGCTGCACGCGCATGCGCCTCTTCGACCTCCTTAGAGTCTTCAAGAGCACGCGCGCGCTCGACAGGATCCAACGGGATGACTTTGTCAAGCAGCTTGGCCAATTTTGAGGTCGGTGCTGTAAGGCCATCAGTGAAAGCATACGTACAGAAACAGTTGGGAAACGCACGAATCAGATTTTTTGCGTCACCATTGCACACAGCGTGTAGGATCGCATACAGCCCACAAGCATTGTCGATCGTCTGCTTAAACCAGACGACATCTTCCCCATCCCCCTTCCCAACGTACGCTGAACGTGTCGCTTCCTCTGCCGTCTTTTGATTTTTGTATGCATCACTGGTACTCGGAAATATTAACACAAGCGCATACACTGGCCGGGACACCATTGCCATTAGATCAGGTTCCTCGACGGAGTAGACATCCTGGAACTGGAGCGTGTCGACGCCGAGATTTTGGATGAGCTCAGTGAAGACCTCTGGGTTCGACTCGAGAGGGACATAATACTTGCGGTACTCTTCTTTTTGTTCTGTCGCCATTGGAGATGGGAATGAAAGAAATGATACGTTTCAGTGCTGTTTCAGTGGGCACCCGGGCCGTCGAATGTTGGTATCGGCTTTAGAACCAAATTGTCTGCCGAACTTTCGCCGCGGCCAGGGTCAGCCCCCATAAATGTCTTCCACTTTACTACGGACGAGTAGAAGATTGCTCATTCGTCCGGTCATTACCCGTAGACCACCTGTTTGTCGCCAAATGTCTGCTTCTACCGACCCGTCCCTGACCACAGTCTCCACCACCAGTGCGTTGCGTCGCGCCAGATGAATGTTGATCTGCTCACCGTTCAATGTAGATGCCCCTGCTGCCATTGGTCCCTATTCCCAGGCCATCAAGGCAGGCGATTTGCTCTTCTGCTCTGGATGCATCCCGCTGGACCCGGCATCTATGCAAGTCGTCGAAGGAGGAATCGAGGCACAGACAAAACAGGCGCTGAAGAATCTGACTTCTGTGGTTGAAGCTGGTGGATCAGAACTAGGAAAGGTCGTCAAGACAACTGTGGGTGCTCAATGTACCATGTATGCGCCCTTATTGAAGGCTTGTAGGTTTTCTTGAAATCGATGAATGACTTTGTTGTTGTCAACGGTATCTATGAGGCGACTTTTGGCACCCACAAGCCTGCACGGTCTGCTGTTGAGGTGGCGAGACTACCGAAGGACGTGTTGGTTGAGGTTGAATGTGTTGCTAGGTGCGTCTGACCTCTGCTGACATTTGGCCAATATTCAGTTGATTACATTTTGTAGTCTGAAATAAATAGATTGATATGAAGATGGCTGATGTAACTGGGAATGCCGTGGACAAGGAGGTGTATGGCACTGAGGTATATCTAGGAGAGTAATCAGTGCATACACTTGCTGATCACCTACCAACTACCACGCCCACTGCTCTACATATGTACTATTCCTTGAGCACGCCATGCACGTTTGCAGTTCGGCAAGAATTGGCACCAGACGAACGTGTATTATCATCCGTGAAATCTATTATCGATCACTGCTATCCCGTCTCCTACAGCCATGTCTGAGCTCGACCTCCAGTCCATCCTCAAGTTCACCGTTGCCCTTGCCTACGAGGCTGGCCATGTTATAAGGAAAGGCTCAGAAGCCATCCAGCTGGCTGGATCTAACGTCGATGAAAAGAAAAACTCGGTAGATCTCGTCACCGAATACGATGTCAAGGTCGAAGAGCTCGTGAAGAAGAAGACCAGCGAGACATATCCTTCGTTCAAATTGTGAGTGCTTCATCTGCTGGTGGTCTGAGAGCTAGACGATTTTCTAGTATTGGAGAAGAGTCCTACGCTGCAGGATCCCGGCCAGAATGGACAGACGAGCCTACGTTCTGCGTTGACCCCATCGGTATACAATTCCAGCTGCGTTCGTGAGCAAGAACTCATTCTTAAACAGACGGAACGACAAACTTTGTCCATGGTTTTCCCTGGGTCTGCATCTCTATTGGGCTCATTTACAAGCGTCACTCCATCTTGGGCGTCATTTACAACCCCTTCCTTGACCTTTTGGTCCGCCCGTTTGCTTTGCTGTAAGAACGCGTACTTACAGTTGATCTAGTACACGGGCGTCAAAGGGTCCGGTTCCTACGTTACGCACGGCGGTCTCAACGGTACTCCACGCAAGCTTCCCTTTGCCAGTTCACCCAAACCACTCGCCTCGCTCAGTCAGGCCCAAATAGGTCGGTACTGCTCTACATTTATCCCGAATATCTGAAACCGAACAAATGCGAATAGCTGTCGAATGGGGCAATGACCGAGCGTCGAAACCACTGACCTCCCGATCGGAAAGCTTCCATCTTATCGCAGGAGATCCCTCCAACGGTGTCGTTGGAGGCCGAATGGCGCACTCGCTGCGGTCCCTAGGGAGCTCAGCAATGAACTTTGCCATGGTTGCCCAGGGTGGATTGGATATGTACTGGTGCGTGATTTTAACCTCTTCTAGGCTCGCGTCCTCAAACTTTATGCCTAGGGAAATTGGATGCTGGCCTTGGGATGTGAGCGCTGGGGTTTTGATAGCCCAGGAAGCCGGTGGATTAGTCACAGGATCCCATAAAGTGTATGCTGAGACCAAAGAAACTGCGGCGTTTGGCGATGTTGGCGAAGCTATCTTGACAGGACGGAAATACATTGTTGTTCGTGCAATTGGGGACGCTGAGGTGTGTTTCTTCCTCTACTCTTTTCGTACACTGGCCTCACTTCGTTATCGTTAGAAGGAGACGGGACGTGAGGCACAGAAAAGGATTATCGGAGAATTTTACGATACTGTGCAAGACTATGACGCGTTGTAAAGATGAATCTCTAGAGCCCCTTAGCAACTAAGAAAGTTGGTGCCTCATCCCCGGAGGGCTGTCCAATCCAAAGAGCGCAGCCTCCATTAAAATCAGACGTAAGGAACATCAATATAAGGGCGTGATTCTGGATCCCGAACATGTTTTAGGACCTTTACAAATACTATCGGGGACATATAACAGCACAGCTGGGGCCCTGCGCAACAGTCTTTCTTTCGTTCACTCTACGATCTCATTATTATGAAGCTTACCATCTTTCTCACATTTGTTGCTGCCGCTTTTACAGTCGTTGGGGCCGTTCCTCTTGAAGGAGGCACAAATGCCGCCAGGATGGCGCGCGGACTACCGCCGAACCCGCCTGCATTCATGAGTGAGTTCGCTCAGCTTTTGGCTCGCGAGGTCTGACAGCGCCTGTCTCTTCTCTAGAGCGCGCCATCAAAGCTCGCTCATCGCCGATAGTCCGCCCGTAAGAAGGACTGCCATCTGTTCTGGTGAGTCGTTGGATTTGTGGACAGCGCATTCATATCCTAATTGATTCAAAGATTGTTTAAGCCATCTAGATCTCCGATCCTCAATCGTTCGCTTTCCAATATAGATATTTCCACCCTTGCCCACATCATCACTTGCGATGACCGTCCACTTTCCTTTCGTTTCTTCGTTTCCCCTTTTATCTTAGGTCTTTTATTTCATGATGCCTTGAAGGCTGCGATCATCTCGGTATGGTGCGTGTAAAACGATAATTTCGAAAATCGATATGCAATTGAGGAGGCACTTTCGAATTGCACTGGATAAGTGGAGTGGGTCGCTAGGTGAGGCAGCAGCGGCGTATACACACTTGAAATCGCCAGCAATGCAATTTGATCCCAGATCCTCGAGCATTTCAGTTACTCATTGCTGTGTTTCGTGAGGATAGATGGCTGCGATGATATTTTTTTTAGATGCTGTCCAAGTATCATCAAGTAAATGAGGCAGGAGAAGGCTCATGGCTCATCTGCTGTTTTTCGAGAACAATGATTTTTTGCCAACTCTAAATGATTTGGATGTAAGTATTCCAGAAGCTCAGATGGACTTGAAACGTTGTCAAGGGCGTCTGCTGGCTTTTTTGCGGGCAGGACTGGTTCCGTTGGGATGGAACCAAATTGAATAGCGCTCGTGTCTATTTACGATGCTCGGGTGATCTGAAAGGTGACCAGCATCACTTAGTAACTGTACGCCCCGACTCTTTTAAAAGAGTTCAACCAACAAGTTAGTTCGGTTAACCGGGCCGGATAGAGGCAGCTTTTGACTTTCTACTTCCACTGTTCTCCAATGACCGAGATATTACCCCTACAGGTCTGAGCAATTATAGTTCATCAGCGCCATATTATGAAAACGGGAATATCTCAATATCCGTGGCCGAGCTCCCAGGCTATACGGCACCTACCTACGTACACGGAATGGAATTAGGTGAATATATTTCTATCTTTAATGTTTCCTGTCCGCTCATCGAGCGCTGTATGAAAGAAACCATATGACGGCCAGGAGAGTCGTGATATGTATTCAATTGGTAGTTAAGCGAGCTGTGTCACCCAACACGGACAAAAGCTCTTTAGCAGGCGTTAAGACTCGAAAAGGTTTGTATTCATCGTGTATACCTTCCCCATTCGAACCTTGAAGGACTAGGATGGCTCAACTTGATCCCTTCTCTGACAACCGTCAAATCGTGGCAAGCTAAGCCGCTCGCTCGAGTGTGTGAGGCGCAAGGACCTTCGTCGCACCATGCTGAGCAAACATGATGAGCTACGCGATCATGTTCTTGATGTCTCTGTTTCCATCTCTGGCTTCTCCACGGACAGTTCTCTTCTGACGAGCTCGATTTTGGGAAGCAACCAGCCCGGGCAGGTACACCGGTCTACCGGGACAGCGACTTCAACTACCACAACCCCCTTTCTCACAACCAAGTCTAGCGGTGGGAACCCAGATAGCACGGCAGAAACAGATGGTGGCTCCACAGGCGAAGTTCGGAGTCATGGCGCTTCCTATAGTTCGGAAAAATCCACCATCTATGCAACGACAAGCATTTCGAGAGGTGCTCCCAGCACTACTCAGAAAAAAGGGCATGGCGGTTCTTCGTCGCCCACCAGCAGCGGCAGCTTGTCGACGGATAGCTTGAGGGTACCATCGTCAAGCCCCGGTACCATATTCCACCCTTCCCTCGCGACCACCTCTGATACCTTCTCCGAGCCAGTCTCCTACTATTCTGCACCTGGCAGTAACTCTATCGTAGCCACGACTACCGACAGTGTTGTCCATGTCATTCCCACAACAACAATGATATCCCATATGCTTTCAAGTTCGACCTTTAATCAACCCCAAGGGCAGAACACAGGAGGTTCTCCCACATCGGGATCGTTCGACAATCCCGCGGCCACAAATGATGGCTTCCTTCCGAGCTCATATGATCTTAGTCAACACGGGGGGATTTCCTCCGGTGCAGTTGCTGCGGTAGCAGTAATTGGTGCATTCATCCTAGCAGCTCTCCTTCTATTAGTCGTTCGACGATATCTCTGGGTGAAACGGCAGTGGCGGCTTGCCCACATACGTCGCACGGGGTGGAGTACTACTTTTAATTCAGGAGGTAGAGCTGACAACGTTTCCTCTGCTGTCACCTCCTATGCAATCAGGACGCCTCTGTCTTTTGCGGACCCTGTTATGCCCCCTCCTATGGCAGAAATTCGTGATGACCACGGGCTGCCGACGCGCAACCCTGGCAAACCAAGATACTCCATGCACCCTCCACGACCTCTTCGCATCGAGGTTTCCCCCTATTCTGACACTCGCAGCACTCACGCAGATACCATTCCAAACAACTTAAACTCATCTTACCTCGTGATACCTGATGGGCTCACCCAATTACAACCGGAAATCGCGACACCCATGTCTGTTCGTCCTTTCACTCCTTCGGAATCCTTCTCGTTCCCCAAGCCACCTTCAAATGGAGCGTGGATTCCAGCTATGGACAGAGATAGTCACGGCACGGCCCTCAGCTCGAGCACGGAGATGTACCCTCCAAGTTCCACGAATCCATCCTCTGAACCTGAGTTTCCCATAATTCCCCAACACTGCCCAGTAGAAACGATCTGCCGCACATTCGAGCCCACTCTGTATGATGAACTGACTGTGGCCATTGGAGATCGCGTCAAGGTCTTAGAAGTCTTTGACGATGGCTGGGCTATGGTGGAGAAGATTCCCGAGGGAAATGGCAAAGGGAATGAGGTGGGCCTGGAGCCTGGGTTGATTCCGATTGATTGCCTAAGGATGACGGGCGATCCTCTCCCACCCTTCTTGACCTCGAAGAGGGTCACCAGTCAGACCTCTCTGGACGTTGCCATCTGAAAGTGCCGGTTATTTTTTCCCCCCATTTTCGGGTTCCATGTTATCACGCTCTCTGATATGATTGCACTTATTCCTTTTTATATGATAATTATGAATACGCTTATACAGTTATACTTGCATACACTGAGTTTCACGGACTTTCTTCAGCACTTTCCTATTCACTCAGTTTGTATTTACGCAAACAAAATACCACTTCCGACTTAGGCATCCGAACTTGGAGTCCATGCGAATCATAGAATTCTGGGCGTGGCACCGTATTCCAAACGGCTTTTCGAAATTATTTTTTACAATAAAGTCAGCATATAAAAAGCCGTCCTCAAAGTCTGGTATCGAATCAAACGAGTCAACCATACAACTAGGGTTTCACACCCAAAAATAACAGCCCACGCTTCGTCATCTCGACAGCTGACTCTAACTCTCTCACATGCGCCGCCGTCCACCGCTCTTCGGGTTGCAACCCATCGCTAGGCTTTCCACTCCGTATGGCAGCCTCAAAAGCAGCCTTTCGTGCATTTAGCGCAGCCATACGACGTGGATCGGAGTGACCGGTGAAGATAATTAACGCTGTTCGCGAAGGCAGCGCACTGTGGAGCTCTTTAAGGTGCAAGTTGAGGGCATCTAATACCGCACCGAGCTGCTCAGCTGATGGTGGTGGTGCTGGCTCTAAGGGTGGAGAATCAGAAGATTGTTTTGGTGTAGTCCCTACATCACTATCAGTAAGCTCGAAAAAAACAGATTGGAGTCACTCACATCCTAGTATATTAGCCAATGCCATGAACCTTGCGAAAACGAAGTGATGTGATGGAATAACCTCTAGCAGGCCTTTGAGTACCTCATCATCGTCCTTGCACCCTATGCTTGTTGTGGCCTTGTTGCCATGCATGACACTTGGATTCCCGTGGTCAATTACAGCACCTTTAATGCTACCCATCGGTCCTCCCGCCCTCCGTTTGGACCTCGCCATCCGTTCAAAGATCGATTCATAGTCGGTCTTGAATTCACCGAATGTGGGTCCATTGTCTAGCTTTTTCTTCAACAAATCTATGCACGCACGCGCATCTTCTTCCGGGTCATGTCCACCCTCACCGTTCGTCTGGATTTCACGTCCACACCACTTCTTAGTGAGCCAAGCTAAACCGGGTTTTAGAGGGCGGCCACGGGGGTGGTGAAATATCACAGCTGTGTCAATGCAGAAAGGATGGCAGAGCTTAAGTGCCCGTAGATCCGACTCGAGAGAATGTCCGAGGAGGATGGGTGTTAGGAACGGAGATGAGGAAGATTCGGCGGACGTAGAGGAAGGGTCGGTGGCTGGTGGGCTCAGGATGCGGAGAAGATGCGCTTGGACTTGCGACAGTGTCGTCGTCACAGGGGCCAAAGCCTCGGCCGTAATACCTGACCATCTACTTGGATGTCAGTTAAATTCCTTGAGTGCCGTAAAACCATCCTACCGTGTCAGGTAGTCCGTGATAGGTTTGGAAGGCTTGACTAGTTGGTCATAAATCACGATTCCAGAGCGGAAATCGATAATGCAGACTCGTGTTAGTTCTTTTCCGTCTTCTGTCATGCACTATATCAACATGGATCAATAACGGATGGACCAGAGGAACGCAGACTCTACCATTTCACAATCTAGGGAATACACATTTCGAGAAGGCTTCTTTTTCTGATCTGGTGCTGTTAACAGGCTTTCCTTGGGCTCTTCCGGTATTTCCACCCAGGTATCGTCTGGCTTCTGGAACACGTCTGCCATATAGGATGGAAGAGGGTAGTCATGCTCAATCATCTGCTCGATGGTTAATAGATACTGCGCAGGGACGTTGCTTTGTAGACGTTCTGCTGCGATTATGCGTCAGAACAGTGAAAACAAGAAAATTTAGAATTACATTTTTCTTTTTGCTCCTCCCGCTTCTTCTTCTCCGTCGCGCTGATCGGTACAGTAAAGAAAGTGTTCAAAACGCTATGCATGCGGGTTTGATCACCAGGTGCACGAGTTGGACAAGCATGGCTAAATGTAGAAGCAATGAAAGAGACGTTGTTGGTCGGACCTCCCGACGCGACCTTGGACGGTAAGGGTATCGGTATGGGAACGTTGGGATTGATCAAGGGAGATGTTGGAAAGGGAGGTAACGAGAGAAGTTCTGTGGTAAGTCCTGGAATGAGAAGGATAGTGACCTTTGGAATCAAGGGTGCGTTCTGCATCACATATGTGAACACGCAACCAACGTTTACGGTGACAAACTCACATCTATTCGTAACCAGTTCGGCGGTGGCGCATCCGCAATAATATGCAGAGAAATATCGCGGATTTCCTGTTATCTAAATATGAAAAGTATCAACAACGTGAACCGGTGAAACTTACCTCTATCCCTATGGCACGGTGTCGTTGAGTGATATCGGCGTTCGAGTACATGAATCGGGGTACTGTCGCCTGCAAGACGTGCAAGGATAAGCCCTGCAACCAATCATGAGAGAAATCGCACATACATCCATCTTCACCGCTGTTTTCTTGACCTTCTTCTGTTTTCTCCTCTCCACCTTCGTCCATTCGCCCTCGTCTTCCACGTCGGCATCATTGACCACTTGCTCCGCAGCTGCTGTCAACACTTTGGCCTTCTTTAACTTGGGTTCTGCCTTGTTCGGCGAGAGTTGGGCCCTTTTCATGAGAGGAATATTCGAGTTGGAATTCGAAATTATTTTACAGGTTGGGTTCTGTTTGCTATCGGCGTGGCATTTCCTGCCGTAAAAGGCATTCACCGCTAAATTAAAATTTCCCTCATGTCGCGTTCAGCTCGACGTCCATTATGTCAGATCTGCTCTTCCAACGAGTCCAAGTACACATGCTCTGGGTGCCACGTTATGTAGTAAGTGTTTTTGAAATATTTAGCATCCCTTGCTTATTCTTTCGAAGCTGCTCGGTCCCTTGTTATAAGGAACATAAAGGTGCCTATTCTCGGCTTTGCTTCCGTTCTCAAGGCTGAGATATTCAAGCTTCGTCATGCAGTGCGTCTCTAGCGTCTGCCGCTACCGAAAATGTTACCCCTCCTGAACCATTGACGCGTAAGGCTACATCTAACGGGAACCAACAACTCTTAACACCTTCCAGTACCGAATTCAAAAGTCATATCTACAGATGTCGAAGAACCGAAGCTGCTGCGCTCACTGGCATCCCTTAATTGGCCTTACGTCCCAGAACGAAGTGCATATCCCGACCCGTTGCAAAGAGATGACCCCAAGCCTCTTCAATTGCACCAATATGAAGCTATAGGTGCGCGTCCACCTTCCTCATCAGAACCTCACCATACAATATTTCATAGCCATGTCTCCGAAGATTCGCAAAGTGCTATCAGATCACCCAAATCTCCCTGTCCTCCTGACATCGATCGACAACCTCCGCGGCGGAAATCGTGACCTTGCCCTACAGCGTGCTCTCGGCGTTATGGACCCTCAGTTTGTTGACCGAACACGCCCAGTACAATTAGAAGAGGACGTCCTCGCTTTAAGGGCTCTCGCAGAAGCCGTGGAAGACGCGGTTAGAGGGGAAAAGAAAGATGCACTAGGCCTCAACTGGGGGGACGACTGATCCTCTATGGCGACATATCCACTATATTCATTCTTGTATGGAAGAGTTCGGCTATCTCTTCAACGCTGTCGTACAATCTCCTCAGTGGCCATAGGAAGGGACCCGGCTTATGGACCGTCAAGCCCTTAGTCTGGAAGGTCAGTGATTCAAGTATATCAGGTTCTACGCCAAGTTAATTTCGTGCGCTCTAGGATATGTTAGGATATATATAGACTTGCATATAACGAATAACACAATTATTCGTGCTTGACCCTTTACGTCTAACTCTATCGTCATTAGAAATGGAGTATACGCACCTCAGGAGTCCTCAATTTCCCAACCTCGGGAAAGTGAAGACCGCCTGTATGCCTATCCGTTTTTCCAACCCTTGATGAAACGAAATTCGTCCTTCATCTTTGAATCGTGTCTGAAGGGGAGATCTCTCGGAGATTACAGAAGATCTGTGCACTAAGATGACGTTTCGTTATATGATGTACTTCCGTAGATTTGAGGGTTCAGTTTTCTTTAATCATTATGGTTTATGGATTGTTTGCATGGACGGATGTTATGCACTCGAAGGCGTATGGGGATTCCGAGGGTTGCGAATGTACTCACTTGAATATTCAGAAAAGTATGGACATTACGGGTGCATCATAGGTGTCTTTACCTTGCTTCCATCCCAAGAACATTCGGTCTATTTTCAAAGTAGTACCGCACCGGATAGATTAGTTCATCGGCGGTACGTATGTGTGCATGTCATCTACTTGATTTCGATCAAACCAACTACAACAAAATTTCTTTCGTCGACGGGGAAAGACGTACAGGCAGAACACTACTCTGCGCCGTTGGTTATGCATGGGGGGAATAGTTTTTCATCTCCGCGATTCCTATCATAAACACCGCTCGCGGTCCGTAGTTTGACAAGACTTACCTTACTGGGTGCGCATGTATTCGAAAGGTCATGACGTGGGGCTCAGCAACACGAGGCTAACACTGTGCGCAGGTGGTCTGTGGCGTCGTACATTTGACAACTGTCTGCTTTGCTGGGATAACAATCTAGCAATCGGCGTAGCTTAGGGTTTGGAAAGCCTGGTATAGCCTAGACTTGGTCTCGGGTACTGGTCCATTGGATTTTTAAGTATCATTTGGAACGCTTCATGCCCTCCACGTCTGAATTTTAGTTCCCGTGGTCATACGCTCTACTTAGGTGACTCGTTATGCTGAAGGCCGTACATTCTTCCGCGAAGAACTGCGATTTGAAGCTTCGATCTTCGTCGCTAAAAATCTACGCATGTAACACCATACTTTCCATCCATGAGTACGTCCAATAAGGTTACCGTGCATGCTGCAACTCAATGTACTGTTCGTTTAACAGCTTCATCCCGCTGATTATGACTTCTATAAAACTCAAAACCGTTTTTGACGGACTTCTATATACCGATTCTGGTAGTACGCTTGGTGGGTATTATGCTATCTGCACTAGGCCCTTGCGTACTTTCCACCTAGGAAACTAAAAACGCCTCCGTTTGTAGTCACGGCCGCCAGGATTTATTAATACTTATCTCTCTTGCCGCTCGCACTTGTGCGCCTGATGTGATGTGCCTCACCATTGATGGACTTTAGGTATGTTCCAATCATCATGCGGTGCGCATATTAACCGGCGGTGCTAGGTAGTAACAGTACTTAGTATATGTCCACATTTAAGATACTGCTCTGCGAGCGGATCGTGTCCTGCACATAACTCAGGACCGTGTCTTCGGCATGACCACATTAATGTCTGGGGATTACAGGCTCGCTTTGTGCTGACGCAGGCCACGGATGTCGATCTTGACTCGTGGAGCAGTGGTTTCTGCAACTAGGTTGATGTACTGTGATCGGATACTTTTGCGGGAGATTGTAACATGATTATCGGCTGAGATGCTCATCATGTTGAGCGGTCATCGCTTGCTAGGTCCTTATGTACACACGCAGCTTCGTCTCATGATCATGATTCCGTTGGCATGCTCCTGACAACTTGATATACACGTCACAATATTTGCAGCGAGGGAAAAGAACTCCCGCTAGAATTCAGTACTATCAGTGTCTCCGAGTACACGTACGTAACGTTATCTCTATAAATCTCTCCACAAATCTGACAAATCTGGCGGCTAGTACGCTACAAGTACTTACATCTACTCATTCCGATCTGTGAGTCATGGCATGATGAGGTACGAAGCTACAGGTTAAGCCCTCTCTGGAAATTGCCTGAAAACAGACATAAGATCAGGAATTCAAATTCGCGATGGAGGTGAAAATTAATTCCCGGAAATATCCAAGTATAGGCATGGACGCCGATCTCGATCCTCCACCGATGTGCAAATACTAACAATTTGAAGTAGTTCTCTTTTTCCTCCCCAATCCCTTAATTCGAAGGACAGGCAACAGACTCTTTTTCTTGGTGGTGCTGGGCTGTCGAGACGAAACCGTAGGGTCTGAAAACCTGCTCGGTAGCGTACTGGCCTCTCTCGAATTCGCACCCTGTCTACTAAACCCATAAAGCCCTTCCATGTCTGACGGACCAAAAGTGCTACTGGAGCGTCTATATTCTGCTTCTGATGAACCTATAGGTTGATCGCCATTTGGCATCATTGAGTCCTGGTTCGTAGGACCATCATACCTGATGGTTCTCGGGTACGGATCGTCACGGCTTCTCACGGAAAGCATGAATGTCGATGAAGAATTGTCGTGTGAGCGAGATGGACGGGTCATTGACGAAGGTGAGATTTCCAAGAAGTCAGAAGCCCTCCGGGTTTTGTGTCGCCGATAAAGGCATAGGCACAGAAGAACGAGCAGAGTGATGAGGACCAGTGATACTAGCATGATACTAGAGATACTTCCAACAACAATCATCGCATTGTCAGAATTTTGACTGGAAACAGAAGTTCAGAATACGTGAACATTCCTGCTGACAGTGCGGAGACATGGTGACTCACTGGGCACCGGTAGATGAAGGTGTTGGTGTTGTTGCTGTGACTGTCTCGGTTTGGGTGATGGCTGTTGCTATTTCCGTGGAATTGATCAGTTTGGTTTCGGTGTGTGTGGTGGGAGGTAACATCGTCGTACGGTCAATCGTCTCCGTAAAAGTCTCTGTTATGAGACTGAGAGACAGCACGGTGGCCGTTGCTTGCACAGTTATTAATACATTCCTGGTATGAGTCACAGGAGGCTCTGTAACGGTGATAGTGAAGATAATCGTCGTTGGAGAAGGTTTTGGAGAGAATGTAGTAAGTGAGAATGGGGGGGGAGAGGGCGGTGAGCGAGTAAGCGAAGGAGGAGACGTGCTTCCTATTGATCTTGAGCAAAAAGTGGCTGGATGGCGAGAAAAGGAATGCTCGGGAGTGGACAGTGAATCGAATGAAGAGTGACGTTTTAGACTGCCAGTCTTGGGAGGCCTTTGAACACTGGCTTCAGAGATTAACCACGATCGGAAATCGTTGAAAAAATGACTCACAGACTGGGAGAAAGGGATAAGTCAACTATTTCCTTCTTGGGTTCACCTTCTGCAGTAGTAGCATGGCACATAGGGGGGAAAGCAAAGGAAGGTGAGGCTAACGAATGAATCACAACGTCGTAGTACCAGACTAAGCGTCACGGCACTGCGACTCGTCATTATTGTAACGATAGAGCAACGGGATCATAAAACGAACAGATGCAGTCGTCAATAACAGCACAAGCGTTTTGACTGGAGGTAGAGAGAACAATATCAACGCGGCCGACAAACCGAGGAATACAGAATCTCTGTTCGGCGAGTTGCTGATCGTTCATTATTTGAATTTGTCATAGGTAGTGACGTAGATTGGCGTAGATCTGTAGGAGATGGATAGACATAGGAATAGAAAACCAAGGAGGCTGAGCCAGGAATGCTGGAAGTAAGCTCTTCAATCATCCAAGATTGGTCCGAAGAGAATTGCCGGGATAGATGGCAGGAAGAACTTGAACCCGAGTCAAATACACCTGTATATTTCCACCATGCGAATAGAAAAAGAAACTCGTGTCTAGCACGTCGAGGCAAGTCCAAGCGTTAATTCCTGAAGTGAAGGCTACCTGAAGTTCTGTCCCGGGCCCCGAGAACTGGCGCCACAACTCGTGCAGGAACTGCTAGCCTTCATACTACCACGTAGTACTAGCAAGAACGTGAACCAGAGCATCGTGTACTGAGCCCTTCTTTGCACCATCCTCATATAGCTAGCGTCGGCAAATATGGAGATGCTTACGGAACCCAACTGCGTACTGAGGGAAAAAATGGTGACCCTAGATAGTACCGGTGGTAGGATCATGTTAAAATGTTACCCAGGCGACGAACACACCAATGAGAACTTTTAGGAGTTTATTTATTTATTTTCACGGCTGGGTTATAATAAGAAAACCTGGATTAGGCAAATTAACGATCCTTCCAAAGAAATCTGGGTATTCAAGATCGGTAGATTCTGTTTAGCTCCTTCTAGGTCGCTTCTCTACTTAGAAAGCCTCGAAATCCGCCACACCATTCTTGTCCACAAACCACCACCATCCCCTCGCCTTGACGCTGCCCACCATGGCGAAGAACAGAACAGAAGTTCCGAACCGTCGACGCTCGCTCTCCGATCCCCTGGCAGCGGCTTTGTTGCCTCCAGCGAACGAGACGCCCGCCGAGAAGGAGCTCAGACTAAAGAGGGAGACAGAGGCCAAGCAGGTCAGTGACCACATCGACGAGATGATCAGGCAGGAGCGAATACATCGCAAGAAGACGCGGGCGGAGGTGAATGTGCTACTCTTGGGACAGTCTGAGTCGGGGAAAAGCACGACGCTTAAGCGTAAGTACTGCCTATTCCATATTTTTCCATGCAATCTCCTGGTTCCAGTGGCTCTCGACATAATGTCTAGCGTGTGTACGTGTTCTTTACTGTTGCGATGGTTCTACTCTCGCCGACGGTCAATGGGCCAACGGGCCAACGGAATCTACTTCCGCCGGATGAAAGTCACGATGTCGATGAGCCCTGGGCGGGATAGAGCGTCGAGCTCGTATGCCATCACTAACGCTTGCGCTAGAATTCCAATTACTACACACTCCAGCCGCATTTCATGCCGAACGAATTGCCTGGCGCGCGGTCATCTACCTCAATCTTGTGCGCTCAGTCAAAAGGTACGATGCGTGGCTTTCGCGACTGATACTTCATTTTTCACCATGTGTTAACACAGGATACTAGATGCGTTATCGCCTGAAAGTGACATCGTTGTCGACGACCACGACGATGTTGACTCCCTTGAGACGGCTTCTGTTATCATCTCATCGAACGGGCGTCCGCCGTCGGCAATATCAGGCACGAAAGTACCCAATTACGAGATATATCGGAGTCGGCTGGAACCTTTGACCGAGTTGGAAGAACGACTGATCCGCCTTCTTTCTTGTCCAGATGAGGATGAGGCAACGCACCTCGCCTGGCAGACCTTTCCAAATGGCTCCCCCTCGCCCAGTTATCCTGCAACTAGCAATAGCCGGCCCGCACCTACGATTGCTATACCGCAGATCAAACCGTCTGTGTCGTCCCCGGTGTCGCCGGTGGGTGACATCAGTCCTGGTGGCTCTAGTGGGTCACAGCCATCCAAGGCCAAGGAGGTTTCCGTACATACGTCTACCAACTGGAAGAAGGCTTTCGCCTTAGGTGGTAAGTCCAAGAGCCCGAAAAGTGCGCATTCTGGGGAGATTGAGGGGTGGTGGGAAGATCCCGAAGACCCTGTTCATGCCCTGAACGCTTGTGCGCCGGCGATGCAAGAGCTTTGGAAAGATCCTAAGGTACGGCAGAGGCTACAAGAAAAGCGACTACGATTGGAGGAGAGTAGTGGATTGTACGTGCTTTCTTCTTGTCAACGTATCTTTTAGATTGACCGTTCGTCAGCTACCTCGATGAAATTCCCAGAATAACTGCGAAGAAATATATACCTACTGACGGTACGCGTATTCCATGCGCGAAAACGATCGAGATGAATTAACTGGTCCGCAGCCGATGTGCTCAAGGCCCGATTAAAGACGATGGGCGTTGTGGAACACACATTCCTCATCCAATCCGGGAGTAACCGCGGTGTTGAATGGCGGATATATGACGTTGGTGGAGCCAGAAACCAACGACAAGCGTGGGCACCTTATTTTGAGGACGGTCAGTTTGTCATCTGTTCGCCATATGCTTTCTCATCTCGTAACCAACTGACATCCGATTTATCGGTTTACAGTGAACGCCATAATATTTCTCGCGCCAATCTCGGCCTTCGACCAAGTTTTGACAGAGGTGCGTGGACATTCATCAGGAAGCTTCTTTGCCGAACTCTTTCCATCTGGACGTAGGATCCACGAGTTAACAGACTTGAAGATTCGCTATTATTGTGGCAGGCCGTGACCTCCAATAAGCTGTTGGCCAAAGTCAACATAGTACTATTTTTGAACAAATGTGATCTTCTGCTGGTGTGTGGAACCTTACTGTGGGTTAATACCTGACGGATAACAATTCCTAGGGCAAACTTGAAGCCGGCGTAAGATTAAACCATCATATGACATCCTACGGCGACAGACCTAATGACTACGATTCCGTGTCGAAATGCAGGTCTCCGTTCTTCGTACGGAATTCACTGTGGTCTAACGACTTCTTCATAGATTTCCGTAACAAATTTGGTGCCATCCATCATTCGGCCACTCCAAATAAGGAACGGGAGCTGTATAGTAAGTTCCGACCACTGAGGTACTGATTAGTGATTCCTCATGATTGCTTGCCTTTTGCAGTACATTTTACTGCCGTCACAGACACACGTCGTACGGCTACTATAATATCGACCGGTGAGTCGCTCGGACTTGTCGGAAAATTCTATACTTGTGTGCTCACGGGACGCTTGTCAGTGCGGGACATCATTATCAAGGGCAATCTCAGGAACCTCAAACTTGTATGAGATTCCTTGTTCTTCGCAAACCGCGGATATTTCCCCCCTACTAGTCGTGGAACGAATCGTCGCAATTCATTTCACCTTTCACAAACTCGTTAACTTCCCTTGCATAAATCACACACCAAGGCTCGATGTCTGTCTGTAGTATCCTACTTCTCTGTCGCATTTGTCGCTTTTATTCGCATGTCCGGAATTCTGAGTTTATGCTTTATGTCCATGCATACATATAATATGTTACAACGACTGCACATTTATATCCATTTTGTAATTACTTCGAGATACCTTGCATTGTTTACCATAATCACAAGTCAGGACAAATGAAAAAGTAAAAATACCAGGTCTATTAGGGAGGTCCTAGACTGCGTCCATAGAATAATTAATCAATCACCTTTCCGGCGCGGACCGGTGTCGTACAAACCACTATCGCTTTCCCAATTCTCTGCTGCACTGTCGGTTGCGGATCTTCCTGAGCACTTCTGGTATATGTCTGATATGCCAAGCACATGGGCAACTGTAGCACACATGTTCGACATGGCACCTACAGCTCCCAAAGCTAATCGCACCAGAGGAGCCAAAGGCGGAACGACCAACGACATGAGGTCCTGATAGGGATTCGATAGGAGATGTCAGTCATCTTGGCATTGAAAGGAAGAATTTTCTTTACATCAGGATGGTAAAAGTCTTCTTGGAACGCGATATAGTAAAGCCTATCAACTTCCTTGAGTGTTAAACGAACAACGAGGCTACAGAGAGAATATATTATACTCTTTTAGCCACGCAGCATGGTGCACGTACAAGCGAAGCTTACCGCGAAGGGGCGGGCTTAAATGGTGATAGTCGAATGTGGAAAGACTGCACCACATCCAAGATGAGTATCCCTTGCGGTTTGTCGTATACTATCGCTCCATCAGAAAAACTCCGCCTCCTGTGACGGCTCGCCGCTTACCGATGCTCTTCACATCCAGGTCAATTTTAGGGGACATCACGCGGTACCACCTGACCTTGAGTCAGACGAGGACAGAAGAAGGGGGACCCTGGAGCAACGAACTGATATAACCCAAGAATCCGCTCCCGCGAGCCTGGCCCCGGGCGCACTGCACATAACGGATGTCGGAATCCAGCATCAGGCGTAAAGTATCGTTGAATACCGTCCTGCTGTATTTCCGGTGCTACAGCAGTCGTAATCAGCGACACGACGGATGATATTTCGTCTGCCGGGTGCTCCATCGTCGTGGAACTATTTCGATCACGGATGAGGGAATCATGACGTCATTGGGGAATTCTTTTTTTTTGGCAAATATTTCAATCTCGATTATTATAGCAAGATCAATTACCCATGGCTTATTCCGAGATTTTTTTTTTGTCTCCAGATCTCAAAGAGATTTACTTGAAGGGAAGAGAAATCTGGGCCTTTGCCTGGCCAAGTCGCTGGACTTCTTATTTCAAGCCACCGCTACCGAAAGACTTGCAGGAAGAGTCTCGTCTTCATACAGAAGCCCCAGCGCTTCGAGAAGAGATAGTACTTCGACAGGTTACCTACCATATACTTCTGTGTTTGATATATTATTTCTTACCTGCCGCCTCTTTCACTTCTATCCACCTTTTAGGGACACCCTTTCCAACAAGATAGTCCGTAACTGCCTTGGACTGTTTACCCTGGACGAGAACTTCCGAGCCGGCATTGGCTCCTTTACCTTGGATCGGCGTGACTGAACAACAGCATCAGCCCTGCTTGTGAGAAAAAGAGCATTGTATGCACCAGACGTCGCCCCTGCACAAGTTTTCCTCAGTTCATCAGCCATCTCATCAGCATTGATCAAGAAAGGCTCGAATCCTGTTATGAACGTCGACGCTTTTCGTCCTTGTCTGATCTTGGTAGCAACATGGATCGGTACCAAATTCCCTTTTCTGAAAGAATGAATGAGCGGTTGCAGACGCTTAACAAACGGTAGAATTCTTACTTGACGACGAGATCTTTCCCTTCCGCGCGAATCTCGTACCAGCTTTGCATCCGTTCCAACACTTTCTTGTATAGGTCGTTCCGTCTCATAAAGTCGTGGGACTGTTGGGGCTCCGGTTCTTTACCCTTCTTTGATGAGGGTGCTTTGGCCACAACACATGAGCGGAGGAGATCATCAAGGTTGATGTATGCCTGATCGTATTGGTTTACGATATCCTTCGACGTGATGTAGTTGTTCAGCAACGCACGAATCTCGGGGATTGAGTAGAGATCTGACGTACTGCAATACACTTTAGTCCAGTCTGACAACCATTAAATATATCAAGTTCACCTCGCGCCCATGACTTTGAATAATTCAGCACTGGCCAGATGAGGTTTCCACAGTTCGCGGACATTCAGTTCGTGGTGGGCGAGAGCTTCCCTCTCTTGTTCCTCCTCTTCTCGCTGGGCCTTCCTTGCTGCCTTGAGCTCCAGGTCTCTAAGGGTAACGAAAGGTTTATGTTGCTGTACGGAGGGATGACTTCCATTGACAGCCGTCACGACGGCTTCGTTCTGCTGAGCGTGCTTCTGAGGAGCCTTGGTAGCCAGAAGCGAGGCTTTCTCCGCCACTTTGAGGAACGCGGTGAACGATTTATGGGTCGAGGCCTTGATGGTGACATCTTCGGGATTTGGTTCTCCGTTCGGACATGTGGATGGAGATAGTACCAGCGCTGGGAAGGCGGGACGATATGGAAGAATGTAGGTTGTATGGAAGGTGCTTAGTGGTATAGGGAAGGACGAAGGTGGTAGAGATTTCAGAGTTGTTTCGACGGCTTGCAAAAGCGACATGTGCAGAAGCATAGATACTTCTTCCCGTGTATATGTCGCTTCTTGCAGGTGGGGTTCTGAAGGTGGTGGCCCGTCGATAAGTGGTACAGATTGTTCCGGCTCGGGGGATTGCTCGTTATCTTCCTCTTTTATATCCGTATTCGACATTCCGATGGGAATAGGTTCTGCAAGATCTCTCTTGGATCCCATGTCCCATAGGTGATCCTTCCAGGCGTGAATGATCAGCGCAGCTTTGCCTTTCTCCTTGCCTCCTTCCTGAAGTTGGTCACTAGACACCGCCATTCGCCCAATGGCTAGAGGAGCAGACATCGTGGGGACATTATCCCGCCGCTCGAACTGACACACAGCGACTAGCTGTCCTTCGGCAAGCGATGAACTGTGATATATCACTACCATTCAAAATGATATAGAAATAGCAGGGAGACGACGTGATAACACACCTCCCGGGATCATCAGATCCGCGCCTCCGACCAATATTGGTATGACTGCAGCTGGCGTGCAGATAAATGGTAGCAGTTGAGGCTTCTTCCACAGCGTGTATATCGTCGGAATGAGCTCATCGGATCCTTTGCCAAGTGTCATCCATAGAGGATCGCCATCTGACGACAGGTAAGCGACCTAGGGCTACGTAAAGACCTGCAGAGACAACTAATGATGAACGTACCCCCGGCAAACCGAGATGGGTACTGAATTTTGCAGTCAAGATGCCCTCGGGAACGAGCAGGTCGCCATCTTCGGGCGGGACTGAAAAGGCTGTTAGGACGCGTTGCTTGAGTTTTCGTCTATCTGAGCTGCGAATAGGCGCAGAATTCTTGAATCCTCCGAGTGGCTTTTTGAACATGGAAGAAAGTGGTAGAGGGGGTGGTTGATCAGGCCGCCTCCCTTTTCTTGGCCGTCACGATATATTCGTCTTCACAAGGGCAAAGTCTTATATATCTCTCGAATGCAGCCGTATTCTATCAGCGTTTCGCAGCCTCGTTCACGACTTCATCAGCGTCGGCATTTACTTCTGTATCGGTCCCACGACAGATATCATAGTGTACTCCTCTGATTATTAAACAGTCATGCTGGAATTTGCATAGCGGCTCGATTGAGTCTTGCTCAATAGTTGCAAGACACAGATACTTATAATGTCAAAAAGCCGTTTATAGACTGTACCATATCAACGAAAAATGGACGAGGACAAGATGGTGTGCTGACGGTGCCGTTCATTTGGTAGCCAAATAAAATACAATAAAACCTTTTCAAATTCGATATTCTTCAACGTTATTGTTCTCAGCATCGGCGACACAATGGCAATCAGACCCAAGACAACAAGGCCCGACGCCGGGTCATGCGCTTTTTTTGGGATCCGTCGCGTCGTCATCGTTTCTTCTGCTCCTGCATCCACTGCCACCTTCACCTAGCTGAAGCCATGCTGGCTATTCCCATTTTTCTCTTCCTTTTCAGTAGCGCGTCTGTGGGTGGGTGGGTCTTCCGTCGTAGTCGATTTTTATGTCTGAAAAATTTCTCTAGTCGCGGCTTCCAACTCTTCTGTAGTTTGTATTGCGGGGCAATGTCTGCAGGGCACTTCCAACACTACTCGTGCGTCCCAAAGAATTTTCTGCTTTTTCTGTCACTAATTCTCGCCCAGTTGGCGTCACACTGTCTGCGGACGGAGAACCGACAAGTCTTCTATTACTTCCTGGCCAATATTCGGCAACGACGGACCCACAACTTTTACACGACATAATCACCTCTAAATCTGCATCTTTGTCTCCTTCACCGGGCTTTGAAAATTCATCCAAGTCCCTTAGTCTCCCTTTGAACGTAGCCCTCTCGTCTGGGATAGCCATTTACTCTGAATCCCTCTATTCCGGCTCCGTGGGGTTCACCGCTCTCCCATCAACTCCTGCATCCAATGCCACAACGTCCATCTCCGCAACATCACTGTCACTGTCGTCCAGTGTGTGGGCGGTAATTAATGTTGGAAACCATCGTGTGGTGTTTTGGGATTCGGTGCCAGACTTTGGGCAATTGCCTCTGTCTGGCTCACTTGCCCTTGCTGACCTTCAGTCATCTACGTGTTCTCCAAGTTGTTCGAGTTCAGGTGTGTGCTCTGCTGCGGGAAACTGTACTTGTCCAACTGGGTTTACGGGCGAGTCCTGCGAGTCCTGCGCGTCAGGCTTTTTTGGTTCTACTTGTCAGGCTTGTCCGTCTGATTGTACGAAATGTGATGAGGGTATTTCGGGGACCGGCAGGTGTTCGGTTGCACAAGTGTCTAATGCACCGTCGTCGTGCAATTGTATAAATGGTGAATGCGGATCTAATGGCGTATGCACCTGTACCGAAGGCTTCACGACGGCCAGTAATGGGACTGCCTGTGCGGCGTGTGCTTCTGGATTCTTCCTTACATCCGCGGGTGATTGCAAACGTGTGTATCAATTGTGTCTTTTGTTGTTCATTCACGTTCTGACTTCGAGCCTAGTCTGCCAGTTGGGTTGTTCTTCGTGTGTGGATACGACAGGTACCTGTCTTAAATGCGAAACTGGCTTTACTCAGGATGCGAACGATAAAACAAAGTGCGATGCACCTGAGTCGACAACGTCTTCGGGCACTGTGTGTCCTGACGGCAGTTTCAGCAGCGGGACGAGTTGTACTGTGTGTTCGTCCGCTTGTCAGACATGTACTGGCGCGACGTCGAACGATTGTACGCTTTGTGCCTCTGGTACCTATACGTTCAATGGCAGCTGCGTTTCTGCCTCCTCCACCGGGGTTTGCGAGGGCACGAGCCTCATTGCGGATAACAACAAGCATGTTTGCGATGGTCAGGTTATGTGCTATGTTGAAATTTACTTTTGATGCTAATGAAATCAATAGCCTGCGGCGCTAAATGTACTTCGTGTGAAATTCAGAACTTCACCACCGCTTCCACAGTTGACGAGCTGAAATGCACCGGCTGCATTCCTGGCTCTTTTCTTTCTGATGGCCAATGTATCGACAGCTGTCCTACTGGCACCTTTGTGTCTCCGAAGGATAATGTTACCTGTACTAGTGAGTCAATCATTTATCCACAATACAATTCGTTAACTCTTTGATAGGCTGTGATTCAACCTGTTCCACTTGTTCAGGATCGTCGACTTTTTGTTTGAGCTGCGTTAACAGTCTACTTGCCTCCGATGGCAGCTGTGTTAGCTCGTGTCCGTTCGGCACATTCTCATCCTCTGGCTCGTGCCTCACCTGTCATCCCGATTGTGCCACTTGCTCGGGATCGTCGTTCAATCAATGTTCCTCATGCTCTTCCAGTCGTCCCGTTCTTAACAACGGGCGATGTCTCCCTACCTGCAGCAAGGCCCAGTACTTCGACACCACATCTTCGTCCTGTGTATCATGTCATTCGACCTGCTCCACATGCTCTGGTCCTGATGAAGATGAATGTTTGTCATGTTCTAGTTCTGGTCAATATCTACGATTGGGCACCTGCGTAAATGCAAACTGTACCAGCTCGACAAGCATTATTTCTGGGCTAGGAGTCTGCCTGTCAGACCTTGTGCTGGTAGCTTCATCGACTAGTAGTTCAGGTAGTCCGGTGCCCTCAATCACGGGGATATCAGACCCTACCGTCGTGAGTACCACCACAAACAAGTTGACCTGGTGGCAAATCCTGCTCATGACACTGGGATGCGCATTCATATTCCTAGTCATCGTCTATTGCTGGCGCCGTCGAGCCCGCAAGCAACGAGCTAAACAGACTGCTTTATTTGCATCTGCAAAACAGCTGGACCGTCGTTCCAACTGGCGATGGCGACTTGTCAGGTTTGGAGAGAAGCTGTTCGGTCACTGGCGTAGTCATCGGGCCCAGCATTCTGATCCAGAGAGCGAGACGATCAAGCTTGTTCAGTTGCGTAACGCTGAAGAGGCACGACATCATGACGAGATTAATAAGCTCATCGGGTCCTACGCACATCCCACCTACGCTGACTCTCGGAATACGTCTTCTTCGGCAGTGCGTAGCCGCAATCCATCGAGGGCTGGCCATCGTACCCCAAACAACTCGAGTCGGCTCTCTGGACCTTCAATATACTCACAGGTCACTGGTATGCCAAGACAAACGCCAGAAGTCCGGCAGCCCGTGAAGAAGGAACATATGACGAGGTTTTCGGCGAGCACATTTAGTAATTCGCGGAACTCTCGCAATCGTGACTTGCTACCCCCGCCTCCGCGATCTGATGCACAGGCATATGCCCATGCCATTCGTGCGGATCCTGCAAATGATAGGCTCAAGCCAACTCATACTGGGGGTTCGCGAAATCCTTTCTGGAATTGATTGGCGAATGGACATATCTTTCGCATTAACAGACTGTCCTTACGTTTACACCTCTCTTTCATTCGGGACGGTAAATTATCTCCTCTACTCTTATATGTAGAACTCGTTCACTCCGTGGTTATGATATTTGATACTCCACCTGAATCCTTGTTTGATATCATCCTATACCCCATAGAATATCTGTAGCAATTAGTACTGGGGGTAGACACGATACATCTTTGAAATGACGATCTGTATGAAAACTGTGGCTTGGTGAAGACTGCCGGAGCGCTGCTACAGGTCCACCGATCGTCAGATACAGCATGCTCGACGAACTTATTCGACTCTATAGAGGCAGAGGCGTGGGAATCGGTTTTTTATACACTTGTGTTGAACCATCATTGTCTACTCAGCCAGCACCTCATGCTCATTTCGGAACTCTCTGGTAACACTGACAATCAATTCTGTTTAATGGACAATTTCATAATGATCGCTGTTGCCCTTCCTTACTATTCCTGTGTATGTGTTTCGATACGCTTCTTACTATTGCCTTGGGCCGACGGATTTTGCTGGCAACGAATCTCTTGACTGCTTCAACCCGGTTCCTTTGTTTTCTTGTTCGCTGTTACTTGAGAGGAGTCCAGAACTCATACCTGCTGAAAATGTGCTAAAAACCCAGTCTGATGGTCCGAATTCAAGTTGGGTCACCAACTGTTGATCTCTGTTTCGTTGTCAACTATGGTAGTGCAGCATATTGCAAAGACATAAGAATATTCCCATCTCTGCGGGAGGCGTCGATCACACGATGGTGTCTATGAAGACGTATTATCAGACTGATCTGCACTGGAATCGCATTCCGCATTCACTTCTCTCTCCTCCTTGACCTCTCTTCCTGTCACAACATTCTTAAAGGCCCACGCTATATCTTTGGAGATGCACCTGAGGAAAAATGAGTACTTCGAAGCTCGGGGCGGTGAGCTTTTACGTTAATTCGGCACCTTACTCGTATTCTCAAAAGCACTACCGCTCATGCCAGGTGGCTCAGTGATACACTCATTCGCCTTGCGGTCGGAATCATCTGGGAACAGTTTACTTACAGTTAATGGACGTGGTGAACTAGGTGCGTCCGCTTCAAATGTTTGGAAAGTAATACCGACGTTTAATATTCGGATTCCCGAACAGGAGCAGCGAGCAGTCTAACATCAAAGGCGGGGTTGAAAGCTGGCTCCTCTCCGTCAAATGGTGACAGTTGTAATCTAAGCCCCTCTGGTAGAGGCTCTTTCAACTTCTGTGCTAATCACAACGTTTCGGAGAAAAGAAACTTGACTACCGCCGGAATTTTGTTTAGCGATGGAGTCAAAGAAGACAGAGATAACATGGATATCGATTCCACCAGCGACGTACCGCAGGATAAAATATCGCCGACGATGATGAGATTCAAGGAGCTGTCGATATCGAAGGAGGTAAACGAAACCCATACGGATGCGACACCAACGTCAGAGATATCTCAAAAGTTGGTGGGTGGGCCCGCTAATCCATCCACTGGAAAAGAGAACAGTACTGGGTTGGATTCCCAAAACCGTGCACAATTCAACGGTGGTCAGCACCTGTTGCCTGATCACAACATCGACGATACTTCTGGCTACGGTTCTCTTGATTCCAATCGCATCGGTAGTGGGAGTACTGGTGTCGGGGATTTAGGTGCCAGGATGAATGTAAGTCCTCCGGTCCAGAATAATAACGATGACAAGAACTCGGCTCGCGATATAAAACTCAAAGATTCATTGGGTAATCAGGGTTCGCAGAGAAATGGAGGCATTGATCAATCTGGCCTCGACCCTCACACATCTCCCAGCGATTCTAGCAGCGATGTCCCAGGCCACAATGCAGGGAGTTCAGGCAATGCGAGAGGAATTGTCGATTCCATCATCTACCCACTTGTTGAGGACCTACCAAACGTCAACACTCTCGGTATCAGCGCTAACGGGATAGCATCTGAGGTTGCGGCAGGCATAGATCTGCGGAATACTGGGAACGATGGCCACGACTCAGGGCATGAAAGCGAAAGTCCAGGAGGGTACTCCAGCGACGGCGAGAAGACTCATCCTAGACATGGGTCATATGATAGGAATAATTCTCAGAATGGATCAGCGAGCGGTAGAGGTGGAAATAGTAACGAGGGTGGCGGAGGTCAAGATGGCCCTCCACATAACTCTTCGGCTTCATCTCCTCTGGTGACTCCAGCCACCATTCCACAACCCACCATCTCTCAGACGCGACCTGCTATCGCGTCGGCGTCCACTGTATCAGGTGACGGATTCTCTGCGAATACTAGTAGCTCTTCCCAACTTACAACTTCAATCTTGACGAGTCCCGAGTCTTCGACTTCTATAAAGACATTACCCGGTAGTGTGAATGGGACTAGTGCCATTGAAGGGTGCGTATCAGATATAATTTTTATGAACAAAAAATTGTATGCCGACATAATCTAATAGACCCTCGCCTCCGCTGTTGACCTTCATTTCGACGGACGCAAAAACATACACCAGCACGATCAGTGGAAGCCCCACTACCTCTCTCAGCATCTTCACAACCACAGGTACAACCACCATGGTCAGTCCTCCCGAAGCTGGAAATAACCTTCCTAACAAGTATGTGTTCATCTCTGAGCTTTTTCTGTTTCCTGAGATTTTTACTGTAGAACCCCAGCAAACTCGCACCGTTTGATTGGTGGAATTGTCGGGGGTATAATTGCCTTACTGACTCTCGTCGCCCTACCGTTATTCTTATTCGTTCGCAGACGACGTCGCTTGAGAATAGCGAGCAGTTTATTCGACCTTAATACGGAAAGATTCGCCGGCGTTGAATGCTCTGCTGAATCTGCTACAGCTTATCTTCCCATGGCAGCTCCTCGTCTGGTTTCTCCCACCGCGGTCAGGAGGAAACCTGTTCCTAAATATGAAGATGATGGAAACCATTGCGTTGAGGTCTCCGAGCCAAGGCCAACATCGCGAGATAATGTTAGAAATCGGTTTCAAGACGCTATCCTTGCCCCGCATGCTCGGGTGTCGATCATTTCTGACCCTTTTTCTGACCCCGTTCCTGTCCTTGAAGATCCCTTTCGCGATCCTGCTCCAGAGTCGAAACCTCCTCAGCTTGCTTCCCGCGATTTGGGGCCTAGCTCTCTTCTCATATCTCTCGAGGAGGGCATCGGTCACGGTTCAGAAAGGCTCTCGGGCACCAGTAGTGTCAATTCATAGGGCTGAGGTATGACAATTTAAGGAAGTTCATTTCAATTCGATCGCTAATTCCGATGCCAGTTCGGTGTTGCCGTATTATAATATGATATCTTTACGATATATTCGACTATCAGTGATACCTAGTGAATAAAAACTACCCGCAGAACTTTTCCCCAGCATGGTCGCTTGAGTAATACTCGATATAGAGATGCATGTACATACTTTGTAGTATTCTTTGCGTACGTTATTGTGTTGAGTCGTTTTCAACATTTGTACCAGGGAATGGCTACAGCATGCTGTTTAGACTACCCTTTCGGAACTGACATTAGCTGGCGTGGTAACGGTATCAACTGTTACCAATGGTTGGAGCTTTTAAGGTACAACTAGCCTGGAGCTCTTAATCGAAGTCATTGGTATTTCAAGTTCTTTCCTGGAAGACGACCGTATATATATCACTGATTGTAACGAGTAGCTAGGCGTCAGTTGGTATCCGTTACCGATCCTTTATAGACAACGTCAGGATTCAGGGAATGCTCGTTAAGACATGCCAATATGTAGTATGGTGACTAAGTCTTGGCAAAATCATTCTAGAAAATTTCGCTGGGCGAGGTGGGAGAACTATGTGGTTCTAGAAACCCAATCTTCCGGCGTGAGATAGAAATGGAATTTGTTTCTCGAAGCTGACGGGTGCGAGTGAGAAGAAAAGTTCAAAAAGCGGTTGTGGCACTGCTGTCAAGACTTTCATCAAAATTGAAAACATTCGAACACATCATCATCTATCTTCAATGCGTTGCTGGCATGCGCTGTAGAGCATTTTAGGTGCAGAATTGAGGGGTTGTGAATCAGAGTTGCACTGAAAAGCGGAAATTATGTTCAATTTTGTTCAAAGCGATTGTGCCAAAGTGACATGACCTAATTTGGGTGATGCCAACGACCCAGATCACGCCCTTGACCGGGATCCACCACCATCCCTCACCGCGGTTGGCGACGATGTACTCGACCCAGGAGCAGCAGCGACCGTCATCGCAGTACACACAGCCGGACCAACCGTCCCTGCAGACCGACAGTCAAACCGATTCCCCGTACAGCTCAGTACGGTCAAGAGCCACTTCTCAACAGCCTATACCACAGACCAACAGGGAGGTGCAAGAGTTTGCCGACGTTGATGATGAACACGAGTATACTCCTCCACAGGACCAGGACATGGATCTGGACGATTTCTACAATGGCGATAATAATAACAGTCATCCTCCTTCGACATATATGCCTGACCAATATGCTCCACGGTCCATTGCGACGCAGTCCATTCGTGCCTCCTCTCCTCCTCCAGGACCCCTTCTCGACCATTCACATCTTCGCCCCGGCAACCAAGCCGCCTTGCTATCCCATGAACGTACCCTTGAACTATACCGCGCAAACGCCAAGAAGACCCAGGATCCAGATCTCCAATTCGAATTTGCCGTTTTCATGATAGACGCCTCCAAATCCCTGCCGATACCAGAAAATATACCAGGAAACCTTCTACAGGTGGAGAAGGCGATGGAAAAACGTGAAGACCTCGTAAAGGAAGCGACTGGCTTGCTAAAACGCCTCGCGGATCGTGGTCATTCACCTTCACAATATTTCTTGGCAGACTGCTTCGCAAATGGCATTGGGACGACGAAGGGGAGGCAAGATTTCGATCGAGCATATCCTCTATTTGTTCTGGCTGCGAAGCATGGCCATGCAGATGCGGCTTACCGTGCCGGGACATGCTGCGAAAACGGCTGGGGATGCAGACGGGAGTCAGCAAAGGCAGTCACTTTTTTCCGGAAAGCTGCAGCAGCATTACATCCTGGTGCGATGTATCGGTTGGGTATTGCAGAGCTCAACGGGGAGCTCGGCTTGTCGCGAAGTCCAAAGGAAGGGGTCAAATGGCTAAAGAGGAGTGCGGAACAGGCTACGGCCGAGTTCCCTCATGCCTTGCATGAGTTGGCTTTGCTACACGAGCGGGGAATCGACAATGTGGTCTTCGTGGATTATGAATACTCTATCGAGCTTCTGGCACAAGCTGCTGAGCTCGGCTATGCGCCGAGCGCTTATCGACTAGGTGAATGCTACGAGTATGGGAAAAACGGTTGCCCGAGTGATCCTGCATTATCTATTCATTATTATGTGCGTACTTTCCCTTCGCTTAATCATCATCTTTCTGATGCGTCTCTCAGAACATTGCTGCACAACAAAATCATCGGGACGCTTGTTTTGCGCTAACCGCTTGGTATCTTGTCGGATCACCCGGTGTGTTACCCCAGTCAGACACAGAAGCATTTTTGTGGGCCCAAAAGGCAGCAGAAGCCGGCCTCGCTAAAGCTATGTATGCCGTCGGATACTTTACTGAAGTGGGAATAGGGACACAAGCCGATATGTCACAGTACGTATCCCTTTCTGACTACCTGTTGTTACCTTCTGACGTATAATCATCGTAGGGCTGTAACTTGGTACAAGAAAGCGGCAGAACTTGGTGATAAGCGAGCGTCACAACGGTTAAAGGGCCCTACGACTTCACCGATGCCTCAGCCCGGAGGTCCTGGCTCCGTTTTAAATCGCGGAGCCTTTGACCCGAGCGACATTGGTACCTCTGGCAAGGGGAAAGACAAGGAGTGCCTAATAATGTAAAGGAGGTAGTGTGTATGCGCTCATTTCCTTGGGACACTTAATTCCGGCGAACGTTGTGGTCATAATATTATGCCTTTGGGACCATTTCTAGATTAGTATAGTATACGTATCCCTACCGTAAATCCCTCATTTGTTCACGTTCGGGTGGATTGTTTAATTTTATTCCTGTTAGTATAGGACTTGTGCAGATTGACGCACAAGCCATATAATATTACTCCCACACGTGAACGCGCTCTTTATATCTATTTGTTCGCATTCCTGGTCGCGCCCTGACGCTTTTTGTACCATGGCCTCCACTACCCAGATTTCCGAATGCCTTGCTGCGACGCTGAGCCCGAATGCCAACGAGCGGATGTCTGCAGAGCTCAAGCTCATCGAGTATTTCTCAGAGCCAGGCGCGTTTTTATCGATTTGACGTGAAAATCTGACATCTGACCCGTTGGCACTTCTCGACAGGGACATCCCTGGCTTTATCAGAGCTCATCGCCTCTCCAAATGTCGATATGCCGCTACGCCAGATAAGTTGGCCGTGTTTTTCTTGTTTTTCGACGCGTCTTGATGGCTTTCTTGCTGGTCCAAGCACTCTGCGAGCATCGTCTTGAGGAAGTATGTAAGAGAGAGGTGGTCGCCGTTTTTCCAAGGATTTAAGGGGTTGCCACCTCCCCCGGAGGTGTGTCACTTACTCGTTTTTGCGCGTTGCAGTGACTGAGATCAAGGACTCACCAGATCAAAAGCCGAGTGCGACAAGCTGTATTCCGAGGCCTTTCAGACCCTAATCGAAAAATTCGGTCACTTTGTGTGCGTCTACGCCTGCTCTGATGACGGTGTGATTGAAAGACAATCCAATTAGGCTCACACTCTGACGTCCATTGCCAACTCCGATTGGCCTGATGAATATCCCGAGCTCTTGAATGACCTGATCAGCCTGCTATCATCGGGGTCTCCAGATTCTGTTCATGGAGCGATGCAAGTCTTTACCGAGTTTATCAAGGCAGATTTGACGGAGGATCAAATACTGCCCGTTTTACGAGACTTGCTGCCCTCCTTGCTCTCCATCTTGGGTGCCACTGAGGTAGGTACTTCATGGCGACAATCAGTGGCGCGGCCTCTAATATCATTTACACAAAGCAACATTTGCCTTTGACGCGCGCTAGGACGATTTCAGTGTTTCGCCAGTGTACGATATCATTATTTATGGTGAAGGATCAATATCCTCAGGCCGTAAAAGAAGCCATTGCTTCGGTCCTTCCTGTGTGGCTTGAGGCATTCAAAGTTCTTTTGAACATGGATCCTCAGCACGACGCCAATAGCTCCAACTGGGACGGTCTCGCTATTCGTATCCAAATATTCAAGGTGATGCTTGGTACCAGAAGTTTTTTCTTTCGAATATTAACTCTTTCTTAGACACTCGAAACTATCCACACGAGTTTTCCTAAAGCTCTGGTGCCGTACTTTGACGATCTTCTTAACGCCTCTATCGTTCATCTTAACCTGCTATATCCAACATTCGATCGATACTACCTCGTATCCAGCGACCCCATTCCTCCGTCTTCTGAAGATGACCCGATACATCTGTCTCACCTTTGTAGTTCTATCCTGGATTTTGTAGCTACCGTTATACGAGGGGGAAAGGCCAAACAGTGGTTTACACATGAACACTCAACTGCTTTAATTGCCGCAGTCTTCAATTACGCACAAATGACCGACGAAGATGTAAGTACCGGAGACCTTGTCTGTTATGTTATCTCAATATGTATTGTACGTCAGGAAGACACTTGGGGATCCAATGCTAATACATTTGTCGCACAAGAGGATGACGAAACTCAAGACTACAGCGTCCGGGTTGCCGGATTTGATCTGCTTGGAGTGGGTAGCCATTTTCTACAACGTAACCGCTAGCGCTGATGCAGCACTATTTTCAGGCAATCATTGACAGAGCCACTGTTCAAACTATCTCAACTTTCCACACTGTTATACAGCAAGTAATACAATCGTCGGGGCAGGCACGCAATGGCGGCAAAGAAGACTGGTGGCGGCCACTAGAGGCTGGTCTAGCTGCTATTGGGTCACAATCCGAGTCTATACAAGACTGTCTTGAAGATGAAGAAGACTCGGAGCGGCCCAAACCCATCGACATCGAGAATTTACTCCGGGATGTGATTCCCTCAATTCTAGGTCTTTCTGGTTCGTGGCATTAGTCCCCCCCCATGACTTTATTGCTTATCTTGTTTCATAGAATTCCCCTTTTTGCAAGGACGTGGTTTCGTCTTTGCAAGTCAATATGCCAAGCTGTTGCCCATACAGTTGGCCGGTCAATATATCGATGCGGCTGTACAGGTGATTGAGTCTAATGAAGGTAGCATCCCTGTTAAGATATCAGCGGTGAGAGCCGTCCACAAGTAGGTTTTTTTTATCATCGAAGTGACCTTGTTAGTGTTAATTTAATATTCTACTGCGTAGCTTCTGTAATGGCACGGATGATGCGGCATTGACGCCTTTCATGTCCCGTATTGCCAAAGATATGGGTCCGTTCCTACTGCACACATCCGAGGACACACTCTCCCTCGTTCTTGAAACTTTATCTGTCATTGTCGGCGTAGGTGAAGGTAAATGGATCACCCCAGAGTTGGCAGACTCCCTAGTTCTAGCCATTCTGGAAGTGTGGTCTAAGAATAACAAAGGTTCGGCAAAAGCTGATTGATTAAAAACTGATCTCAATCGGGCCCTTTTCATAGATCCTATCCTTCTGTCGATCTTTCCTGATATTCTGGAGTCATTAGCGTCAGCTTCTGCGCCTGCCATTTATGAAGTGGTCGTAAAGCAAGCGCTGCCTTCGTTATGTAACTCTATTTCATCTGCGTCTATTGACGAGTCGTGGATCACCAGTTCGGCCATTGACCTTGTCAACAGTCTCATCAATGGTTCGAAAAATGGACTCGGAGATGGCTTCTTCGCTCTTCTTGCTCCTCACCTATTCAAATGCCTTGGCGAGGCGGATGACCAGGATGTGTTACAAGTGGGTCTTCTCCATATGGCGCATGTCTCATATTCTAATAGCATCTTTACGGTAGAATGGAATCATTTGCCTGACGCTCATTGTCCGGAAAGACTGTAAACAATTATTGTCATGGTCCGACAATAATGGGCGCTCGGGGTTAGATTATGTATTAACGCTTGTTGCCAAAGTGCTACAGGGCGAGGATGAATCTGCCGGCCTGACCATTGGTGATCTGATTATTCATTTGCTCCGGAGAGCAGGCGATGCTGTCCTTCCGGTGCTACCTGACCTCCTCCAGGCTATGGTGAACCGTATGGATACAGCCAAAACGGCGTCATTTATCCAGGTACGTTCTCAATTCCAAGTCCGCTTTGAATCAAGCTGAATAGCATGGACAGAGTCTCGTCATCCCGTTCGCGTTCCTGATAACACATCAGCGGGATACGGTACTGTCTTTGCTTGAATCGACAAACGCCCAAGGCCGGCCGGGTTTGGAGGTCCTGATTCATACATGGTGCGAAAATGCGGAAACGTTTCAAGGTTTCTGGCCCTCACGGATCAGCACCATGGCTCTCTCGCAACTTTTCGTCTGTGAAAGGCCGACGCTTCAGAACCTCATGGTAAAGGGCGACCTTATCGTCAAGCCGGAGACGAGAAATGGTTAGTGTCTTCAGTCGTCGGTCCGTTGTGCTGATGTTCATCTTGTTTTCAATGACACAGTCATCATGACACGGTCACGTACAAGGACGAGTGCGCGCATTCTCCCTTCCTCCATCGGGACGACTTCCAGTGTAAATTTTGCTGACTCGTCACCTTCTGCAGCGCCCACGGAGTTCACGTCCATCGCCTTCCCCGTCAAAGCGCTCAAAATCATGATTCACGATCTCCAATCTAGCAGTGAATCAGCTACATTTGGGACCTCTGGCAGCAATCTACCAGATGCCGACGATGACGATGGTGTATGTGCTATGTCGTTTGCAGAGTCCCGGAAAGCGGTCTAACCCAAAAATAGGACGAGGACTGGAGTGATCAAGGGGATGGCAGCAAAAGGGACGCCGAGCTGCAATATCTGTCAGATCTCATCGGACCCAAGGGATTGGCATTCGACAATGATGATATATTCGAGGATAATGACGATGAAGATCTGAAGACTGATCCTATATCACAGATGGATATGCAGGTGGGTCTCTTTATTAATGGTTTCTCTCGGCAGCGCTGTACTGAATATATTTTAGGAACATCTCACTACTTTCCTGCGCGAATGCGCTTCGAGGAACACGTCCAATTTTTCTGCGCTGGTAGAACAATTAACTGCGGAGGAGATGGCGGTAGTCCAGGTGGTGGTTTCTCAGCAATAGATTCTCCAGAATATCTCACATAGATCTGCCAACTTTGTTTAAAAAATAATGCCTCTATGTATTCATGACTGCGATGATAAACAGATATATGCGTGCTCGATATTAATGTTACAGACTGATAATCAAAGTGAAGATGCTTTACTCTACATGGTATCTTTCCCCAGATCCCACTCTCTTACCGTTCCCCGTTTCTTGTATTCAATGTCCATGGCGCTCGTACTGCCGGAATTCCACCTGTCGCCTACAGCCTTTGAGGAAGATAGCTCCTTTTTGATCTGCTCCTTGCTTAAGCCCATCCGCTCCAGTCTCTTTTTCTCTTCTTTGTCCTCCCTTCTCACTCGGATGAGCTCAAGCATCGCGTCCCAACCCTCAAACTCAGCATTATCAATGAGCCCCGTAGCAGGGACTTTGGGTGCACTAAGAGGCGTGACATCCATGCGAGGATCATACGACTCCTCGAAATACTTGTCCATCTTTGACGGCAGCTGCACCGGGGGCTCCGGCGCAGGCGAAGCAGAAGGAGATATCGACATAGGCGAAGACAATGTCGACTCCACAGACGGAGAGCGAGTCTTCCGTCGCTTGAAAGGTGGTGTTAGGGATCTACGGCGACTTTCGCTCTCTTGTAACTTGGCAGCAATCGAAGGTGTTTTATCCTTCGAGGCTTTGAGCTTCTGCCGTAGTTCAGCTTCCTTGGACAGGTTACGCGAATCAAACCAGTTACGGGCATCAGAGGGTGATTGGTCGCGCGCGCGCGCTGACCGCGACGAAGACCGGGATTGTTTCTGCCTAGAATCTTCCCTTATTGACGAGGGACTGCAGGTACGAGAATGAGAGCTGCGCAGACGTCTCGACTTGGAATGATGGCGTCTGCGAGTATGTCTGCGTCTATGACCATCAGAAGACCACGACCTGCTTCGGGAACGGCGTGACGTGTGTCTTGTTGAACGGCGGGATCGATGGGAACGAGTCGTATGCCTAGAGTCGTAGTCGTCCTGATCGCTGGAGCTTCGACTGCGACTACGCCGTGACTTACGTCTCGGCTCGTCCCAACTGGCAGAATGGTGCCGTCTGCCACGATGCTCGTCGCGCGATGACGACCGCCGCCGTCGTCGTCGCCGGCTGTCCTCATCCAAATCGTCCCCATTCCATGTCTCCCATTCCCTGTGCTTCCTCTTTCTATCACCCGTCCGTCCATCCCATCTGTCCCAGCTCTCATTCTCAGCAGACTTCCGACCATCCATATTAGTCCGTCGGGCAGCAACCGCCTCCTCCGCACGCGCACGGCGTTGCTTCCTCTGTAACTCCTCCTTCTCCCTCTGTATCTCCTGAGCGGAAAGAGCCTGCGCTTTTAGAATGGTCTTGTTATGTTCGTCCGTGCTTCGAATGATAGAGGACAGGAATCGCTTGTTAGTCTTTGGGGCATTACTATCTGAACTGTAATTTTATGTCAATATTGAAGTCCCCGAACAAGGTTCTTACGACTCACAGTTGGCTGGAAAGGTAGGCGCGGATACCTTGTTGGCCGTACCGTTCAGCCCTCTTTTTGGCATCTTTAATCAACAGTTCGGCAACATGACGGTCCAAGTCTTCGTCAGTTACTGTAGACGACACAGAGGTGCCCATAGATGCCCTCACAAGGTTTGACACCACCGAGGATAGCGACGACGACGACGCCATCGTGAACGTTGACTCCTAAGTACAAAAGCAGCACCAATTCCAAGTGGTCGGTATTTGGCTTTATTTGTGAACTGTGGCAATTAACATCGACTGCCGATTTACAAGTCTTCAAACTCATAAGTATATTAAATTTAAATCTACCGAAGCACCGACAGTGCTAGTACTGTTCCGCTCAAAATGAAAGGGAATCAAGCTCTATGACTTATAATCCAGCCACCCGTAACTTCCATCCTGGCCAATCAGAAGGCGCGCTTGCCTTGGCACGCCATTTACCATCCCCCTTCAGCTAACGGGGATGACTTTAATGTATTGAATGATATCTCTACTTAGTACCTAACACTGGCTATAAGGGTAACAGCGAATAACTAAATTCATAATATACTAAGCTGATTGAGCGAGATCGTAGAATCCTCCCATGTATATATATGTACGCAAACATCATGCCTTTTGAGAATTATTGAATGATGAATGCAGTGGAGGTGAGCCAATAACAGGATATCAAAGGATGGTTAGAGGACAATGATGCGTGACTCGATACTTTTAAAAGATGATGATGCAGGTGATGTACAAGTGATGATGTATCGTTATGGTCATGAAAGGGCGTCGTGACACGGTCAAGGCAATATGCCATCCTTAGTGGAATGATACATGTGGACCGGAGGCATGGAAAGAAGATTGTGCGCGCATAACATATAGATTGGAAAGTGTTTTCCCGCGGGGATAAGTCTGCTGTTCGATTGGGTCACCTCGCTAAAAGAGAAAAAGAGATTAGAAAATGTGGCGTTTTCCATAGGACTAAGCGTACCATCCATGTACGGAACACCCTAATATCCGGCGTTATTCGAAGCTCAAGACCCCGGAAGGCGCAGGCCATCTGCAGGGATGGGAAGAGCGGGTGCTGTTCACCACCCCAAAGATGAACCGTGACAGCCTTGAGGGACTTCTGAGTCTTGACAGTCTCAATGACTGATTGCAGCGCAGTCATCTTGTTAAGCCCGAACGCGATGTGCTCCAGGCGTTCTGAGACCTTTTTGAAGAGCAGGGGTGATACGAGTGGTCGTTCCACACTGACCTGCCGTAAATGCGGGCAACGATGCAAGGAACGTGCCGTGTCTTGCCAACAGACAGGAAGCGAGACAGATTCCAGAGTGTTTCCGTGGGTGTCGACGAAATACTCGAGGAACTGCATGGACGGTTCTTGAGCGATGCCAAGCACACGGAGACTGCCGACAGAATGATGTAGTAGCCAATCCATGAAATCTAGTGACGGAAAGGTTTGGAAGTTCATGTGGAGCTCGCGGAGGGCGCAGGGGAAAGGGGGGAGGGTGTCAGAGGGTAGCTCTGGGGCATTGCCACTAAGAGCCAGAGACTTGAGCGATGGCCACACGGTGAGCAACTGGGAAATGGAATGGCTATTTTCGGACCAGTTAGAGAACTGGAGGGCGGAGAGGGCAGGACCGCATTGGAGAAGGGATAGGGTGCTCTCGTCAAAGGAAGGGGCAGGGCGTCGCATGCGAAGGGAGTCCGGAGAACCAATGATATCCTTGCCAGGTGACACAGAACCATACAGAGCCAAGTTTAGCTCGAACAGGTTCGGGCAGAGGACAACCGCCTGAGCAAATGACTGCTCGGCGATACCAAAAGGCTGGTTGTGATCCAGTATGACTCGCATCCGTACAACTGCTTGGCCAAGCATACGACCTTGTTCCGTGATGGGGTCGACTGCGTTCTGGAAGGAGAGACAAGCCGACTGGGTGCGCAGAGTAACGTTATGGAAGAGCAGCTTCTGAGCGGCTGCAGACCACTCCCTGCAGACGAGGGAACAGGCCTTGAGCAATGAATAGTCGATGTCGAAGGCCGCATCGTAGAACGCCATCTCCATAATAGTCATGACGATTTCCAGTGGCATGCGAGACTTGGGTGGACGCGACATGCACGGAGAAGGAGCGGTACGTGAAGACCTAGGAGAGTTGGCAAGGACGATATCGAAGGAGATGTCGTGTTCAAGAACCTAACACGAAATATAGTTAACGAGAGGAATATTGAAAAATATGAGGAGACGACTCACTCGTTGCTGAGCACCGGTGAAGATATTTAAGGTGGGGAGAAAGGCAAAACCCATACCCATGTCGGTAAGTCAGGTGTGAAGCAAGAAGGTAGTTAGTTCAAATCGTAGGGCAAGCCAAGGTCGGCCTAGGGAGCTGTAGGCAGAGGCGGAAGGCACGACACAGGGAAGAGGCCGCTTATATAGAAAGTGAACGACTCCTTGTCAGCGCAAGACAAGTACCGAATTGAGATTATGACCGTGAAACAACAAAAGGAAGAAGACGCCGCCGAAATCAGCCTATGAATAGATATGGATCGTTTTCGATCGTGTGAACTATCCAAATATCTGGGTCGAATATTCCCCTTTTGGACGTGCCACGGCGATCTATCCTACGAACCCAATCTCCGGCCACGCGCTGACTCCAAGTGGGCGACGAGGGCATTCAAGCGAGCAATCCATTTGCCACTGTCTATCCAGCATCCCCACCCCTTTCCCCCCAAATGTAGAGCCTCTGAAAACACGGATCTTACGTTTTTCATCCTTGCCGCTGTTTACGACATCCTCGACCAGTGCCGAGCCTCTAACTTGGGACGAACCTTAATGAACCGCATATTCTACTCAGAAAACACGCGCCCGGAAAAAAAAAAAAAAGGTGGCTTCTCTAATTACCGCCTTTTCCTGATTGGCTACTGAACCCTAAAACATATCATTCCGTCTTAAATCATCCCGAATTGGAATGTCATAACGACGGCGCGCCGAGGTTTCTACATTCTCCGTCCAGCTCAGATGATATCTCCATCCGTTCAGAGCCATCATGATTTTCCCGTCATGCACAGCTTTGTCCCTGTATTTCCTGTCCCACCCCGTCGGACGCATACCAATGGATTTCTATTCTCATTTTCCGGACTAGCCCCGTCTGCCACCGAGTTCTGCCACCGAACTCTAGATGGATCGATAAGTAGTAATTCCAAGGAACGACTACGAGGAATAACAGGGATCCCGCGATACTTTGCCGGATAGTCTAAAACTCCCATTGCCTTGGGGTCATCTCGTCCTTGTGCTGTTTATCACGACTCCCGACTCCCGACGTAATTGAGGCCTTCCTCTGACGATTGTGTCAGACTTTAACTTGAGGTTCCTCCTCCCAAGAGTAGTCATACCCTCCTTTATGCTCTTTTCCAGAGCCGTTCGTACGGATGTGGCGCATTCTGTGCGTTCCACTTGGAATCTTGGGGTCGACCTTTATCCAACTATTATTTGTCCTTCTTGTCAGCGCATCTGTCCTCGAAAAGGTACAATGCACCCGGGCCTCGCAACCAGTCTGTCGTCGTTGTCAACATGTTTCTCACAGACGGGTTCTGACGGATGGAAACTTTGCAAAGTCAGCCCACCCTGGATCTGAAATTCCAGGTCGGTCCCGGTAGTTGTCTAGCATCATGTCGTTCGTACCTTTCATTACCCTTTCTCTTCCTTAGATAGACGTGTGCATCCATCTAAACCTTTTGACATTTGAATACGCTGACTCGACGTGTATCATCCCATGCTGTGACAAAGTGCGGCCCCACCGCGGTCCGCCACATTCGCTAAGATACTATTGCAGTGACCAAACTTCGACAGAGGCCATAGCTTCCACCATTCCATACTGTTCACTACTTCCACAGCTAATAACTAAGGTATTTCTCTCTGCGAGTGCACAGAGGAATAGTGCGCCACCGCCTCTAGAACCTCTACGCCGGGGAATCATATCCGTGTATTGGTTCCAAGTTCCTTACCGGAGGACGAATACCCTATCATTGTTCCCTGTATACCTAGGGGTCTTTATCACATTTTGGGGTGTGAGCGAAGAACTCGGAGCAGACTGCACTTTGTGAGAAACTGAGCACCAGCGATGCGGCTCCAAACTCAAAGCTAGACCTGAGAGCATGGTACAGAATTCCACTGCGATCATGCCTTCCTCCGTGAACCGAATAAACGTGGCGCAAGAAAGCCCCAAGTGCCTCAGTGCCTGTATCAAATTCCACACTCGACTGGTCCTTCATACAGGGCGACAGCAAAAAAAGACACGATCATTATCTTTGACAAGAGAAGTGTGCCTAAGGATGCTGTTGGTCGTATCCGAAAGATAAACTCACGAGCACCAGTGGGAGTCCACTCTCGTTAATGGAGAGAATTTGTCTGCACCCGAGTCACCGATGACTGGCCGGAAATCGAAGACGAGAAAATACAGCTTTGCGCGGGTTCGATAACCGCTCGTCTCGGCGTCCCTGCGAGCTCTGTGCAGTTTGTGCGCCCGACGGACTCGGTGCCCCGCAGTGCTCAGAGACTAGAACTCGGACTAGAAGGCCACGCACAGACGCCGTTTCAACAACCTGACATTATTTTCCACGACAATTGGGTGGCGTTGGAGCGATGAGAGGAAGGGGGCCGCCGGGAGAAATCAACAGCTGGCGATTCTATGTCTGCCGACGGTTCAAGGAAAAGCACTGAACATATTTCGCGGCTGGCAATCCGTTCTCAATGTGGAGCGTTCCAGGCCTACATGCAGAAAAGGAAGTACGCGCTGCCGAATGATCTTTGTATCATTGACAGACAATACATACTTTGTAGGTAGGCAAGGACCAAGGCATCATTGACTTATGGAAGAGTTACTTCCGAAAGGTGAAGGGACTGTCACATTTCGGGTAGTATCCAAAACATTCCCAGACGGGTGGTTGAACACCGCAAGACAACTAAGGCAAGGTGTATACTGGACCGATGATAGCTCAATCAGTTGGACGAACGTTGACAGACGAAATCATTACCCCACCACCTGGCCGGCCACAGTACGGATAAGAACGTATTCATAAGTACATAGACGTGAGGAGACTTGAGATCGCAGCAAGATGAATAGCCAAGCGTTGCTGAGAACGAGACTTGTAGACAGTATCTGGGGTAAAGAGGATCAAGTCAAGAACAGAACCAGAGTTAACAATGTATCTTGAAGTAGAGCTTGACGCAATGATGTCCTGCACCGATAACGATCGATTAGAGCCTTTCGTTCCTTTCATTCCAAGCATACACTCACGGCCAAAGGCACGACTACCTGAAAAGGCGAGTTCCATTGCTCACAACGCCGCAAACGCATGTGGATGCCTGCATGCATTGCATTCTCTTCCCTCGAGAACTCAATGTAGACATCGCGATGAGATAGGAATAGAGCTCGGTGACTCAGAAATTAGAATGCCCGAGCGAAGTGGGAGTGAAGAATTGAACGGCATTCAGCGATGACAGCATGGCTGTATGCTGCAATAGGGATAAGAGCGGATCGTCTGGAGATCGCATTTCTAAAACTTACTTACTTTCCAATCAGTTCCGAAGAAATGTTTATAATACATGTACACGCCATAATACACATTCAGCAATCTTATCGACGTTCAGTACATCTCCAAGCTCATTCCGTCGTGAATTTCGTAGTCAGAGAGGGTAATGTGGTCCTTGTAGATGGTGTACCTGCTCGAAAAGTGAGTCGGGTCGGGGATGCAGAGGCGGATTGGCTGCACCATTTCTTCAGCTGGATCTTGGTGTGATCAGTTCCGGTTTGAGCAGCAATTAGTTTTTTGAGGTCCCCAACGGTGTCATCGGGGCTACACTTGACGCGAACTGCAGTTCGCAGTCAGATGAAATGATACAGGGTACGTTGAGCGGTGACGGCTGACCTTTGCGTCCAAGACGATCGTTGGCGATAACCTGCAGGCGTCGTCAGCGTCCATTACAGCAAATATAGCACCGAAAGGCGTACCTCAATCAATGCCATGTCGAACACGGAAGTATGATGATTGTTGAGGAATAAGCTGTTGTCGTCGTTCAACAGTTGTCAACAACACCATATTTGCTTCCACGACGATCATGGCATAGGTCGACGGTGAGTAGCCCCTCGTTTTCGCTGTTGGATGTGCTTAGAATGGCTGCCGGACAGTGACGACGACAAGAATGGAGGAATCAGTGCAGCAGACGAGCGAGGACCTCGACGGAACACAGACCACGTTGACCGAGTTATTGGGAGCCCCAGAGCTCACATCTGCGTCGTCGCAGGCATACTTGTCGTATTTGACGACGCTTTCCTTGCCGAGTCTACTGGCAGAGCCCACGTTGTTGCAGACTCAGTCGCATCACCTTACCTCAAGCCTCACTTCCTTGACCCATACTTCTTACCCGACCTTTCTCTCCTTACACAATACCACATCCTCACTTTCCGAGTCCTTGGATGCCCTCTCTTCGTCTCTCGATGCTCTGGTCAACGAAAGCTTGCCAGCTTTAGAGGAGAGCGCGTCTGATTGGCGCGACAGCACGGACACAGTTCTCGCCGAACGGAACAAGGCGCGCGTCGTGCTAGAGCAGCATGACAAAATACGTGATCTACTCGATATCCCCGTCCTCATTGACACCTGCGTGCGTAACGGGTACTTTGCCGAGGCGCTGTCTCTTGCGTCCCACACACACTCCTTATACTCGTCCTCCAGTTCACCTCCGTCGATTCTCACTTGCATAGTATCCGAAGTCCGCAATTCCATAACACAAATGCTTTTCTCGCTGCTCTCTACATTGCACGAACCGAACCGGAAACTACCCGCGCTATGGAAAGCAGTTAATTTTCTTCGGAAAATGGATGTTTTTGATCCGGAAGATGGAGTTGAGTCAGAGGAACAAATCGCATTAGCGTTCCTCGGGGGTAGAGAGGCGTGTTTGAAGGCCTCGTTGGAGGGTTGCAATCGTGACATTCAACGTCTCGTCGGCTTGAGCTCTGCCGAAGTCAGGGAAAAGGATAAAGAGGACTTGACGCGGTACCTCAAAAAATACATCGACATATGGAGGGAATGCGTCCATGATATTATCACGCAATATTCGACAATATTTCTTGAACGGCCAACGTCCACCGCGACTTCTCCAGCTCCAGCTCCAGCTCCAGCTCCGTCATTACATTCCCTATTGGTCACGTATGCGTCCCATTCTCTCCATAAACATCTGCTTCCCCTCCTTCGAATCACTTTACCTCGTATACCCCTACCCTCCCTATCCTCCCTACTAACACAACTGACGTATTGTGCAACGGCGTTCGCTCGTGTCGGCTTCGATTTCCGAGGTGTTCTTGGGGACTTGTTCTCGGGTGCTGTCTTGAGCTCTGTCACCGAGGAACTCCAAGCGGCGACGTCTAAATGGGTGGCTTTGTTTAAACAGAAAACCGGCCGGCCAGTATCCGCCACATCAACGCATACGAAAAATATGGTTCCACCTTCTGAATGGCTCGTGTCGCCAATGGTCGTTGCTTCACCACCCTCGTCTTCCCAGTCCTCCTCGACGGCTCCAGCACATGTACCTCCTCATATATTGGTGTCGTACCCACCGTTGGCGCAGTATACGAACGCACTATTGTCCACTCTCAATAGTCTTCGCTTGCTAGCGCCGACGTCTATTGCGTTAGCCCTTCTAGCCAAGCTGGAGGATTTTTTGTCCGAGGCTGGCGAGATGCTTCTGCGTTATGTTAAAAACGTCGTTGGGCTTCAGGGACAAGAGGCGAAAATATCTGAGGCAGTCGGTGATGTTTACTTTAATATTTTTGTGCCGTTCATGAAGCGTGCTCTCGGCGAGGGTGTATATGGTTTGACTATGGATAAGTGCGAGGTTTCAGGGAGGGACACGGAAAAGACGGAGAGAGGTTCTTTGGACAAGGTGATCAGAGATTGGGAAGGCTGGCTGGAAAGCAGAAAGGCCAGCATAGGACAGTAGTTCGTTTTAATTTATTTTTGGATGGAAACACATGGGGAAGCTGAAAGTTAACTTCCTTACAGAGATGAAGGTATTAAGTAAGGCAATTCACATGAAGCAGCTGTCGTTCATGTAGATATTGAAAGCACATATTGGCTGCTTGAATGAACTCGTCCGGTATCTGAGAGCTCCATATCACGAATATCAAATTGACTTCCTTCAGAGTAGCTGCCAAACTTATGGCGGTCATCCTCAACGCTTCCGCTAAGGAACGCCATAATGTGTTGGAGAAATCCATGAGATCACGGCGGGAAGAATAAAATTTGAGGGTAATTTCCTCAATGCGCCTGTCGCTAGAATTCAGTATCCGAGCGAATAACGTCTCCAAAGCCTCCAATTGGTTAACGCATTGCTGCTCTGCTGGAAGTGAAAGGGCGAATGCAAGAGACCGTAAATTGCGGGATAGATCCATGTCTTGTATTAGACCCTCTATGTTGTGGGTCAGTTGAACCATATATATATAAAGATTGAAAACTGAATACCCGCCTGAAAAATCGATAAACCCGATATCCAAATAATCCAAACGGTCTACAGTCGTGTCGAAAACTGTACGAAGAGCCCAAGAATCTAACTTGCTGGATTTTAGGCACAGTGACTCCAGCTTTCTCAGATCTGTATGATCAAGGAGGAATTCTAATAGAACTTGCATGACCATGGGGAACACGATCATTGAGAGCGAGCGAAACTGAGGCCGACGATGAGAAGGCGTAGTAGCGCCGCGCCGGAAAAACTGGGGTCGCGAAGGGAAATCGACAAATGAGATATCCAGGGTCTCCAACGCGACACAGTCACCGATAACGGAGAAGAACTCTGTAAACTTGGTGTCGGCGATATGCATGGCTTCCAATGTCAAGCAAGTCACAGTAGGAAGCCGGAATGAATTGTACATTGCTTGGCGAATAGAAATTGGCATGGTATGCCAGGCGAAGAAATGACTACCGTTGATAACGATGTGCCTCAGGTTCGTCATGGCATGGAAGACGCTGACAGAGGCAGGCTCATCCCACTGGATCATTCTTTCATCACGCAGCGCGGTGCTTTTCACACGCACGTGGATTTTCTGCACGCAAGGACGCAGGAAGACGTATTTTTCCAATAGCAGGTGCAGCCCACATACGGATTTTGGAAGGAAGGGGTTATCTCGACGTTCTGGTGAAGCACTGTACTGAATTGTAATGGCGGAGAACAAGTGGGGCAGAGCAAGGCGGTGCCATGCCTGGCAGACACGGGTGCAGGAAGATAGAGTTAGACGATCAAGTGCATTGTCTAGTTTGCCGAAGATGGAATCCACAAGTTCGGGAGGCACGGGTATCATGGATAATTGAGTGACACTGAGATACCAACAGACACCGAGCCTATGTAATGAAGGAAGACGTTAGAATGACGAGACCCGATAATCAACGTGAGAAGACTTGCTGAAGCAATTAGGCAGCTCGCTTCGACTTGTGACTCTGCTGCTGCCGTCGAAAGAAGAAGGATCGTGAGAGAGTCAAGCGCATCATTTTAACGGACAACAATATGCCCCTCGGCCATAACCGCCACGACCCTAGCTCGACTATCAAGTACTCAGCGCTGACTGATCCCTGCCAAGCCAAGAATCGTTACCGTTGGAGGAAATTAAAGCGCCCGCTTTGAATTGAATTGAGCCCGCCTTCCCGCCCTTGCCTGTGAGTCAAGACGACCACGTGTCCGTCCAGAAAATCATGCTCAGTACCGCTGGAGGCCTTTCAAGTCGCTCTGGATATTGTTAACGCCTTGCTCTTGGAACTGAAGTGGGATGTGGCACCTTTGCTTCTTTCCACCTAACAGTCTTTTAGATTGGATTTCACTCTGTCCTTGAATAATTCTGCTAGTGCTGCCTCTCACCGCATCTCTTGCATGGCTACCGATCGTCATCTTTTGCAGTCTACCGATTGTTTTTCGATATCACTCCGTTATGTAGAACAATCTCCGAAAAAAGAGAGCAGCAGTCAGACGAAGTTCAAGGTTTCTTAAATCCCCCCCCTACTTTCTACAACCCCAGCAGCTGCAATCAAGTCTTTGTCCGTACTCGCATTCTGCGCTACGGTTGCCTTCACCGCTGCCAGTGTCTGCGGCCCCCGCCAAGACCGCATGGCTGAGGGACTTCCTCCAATGAAACCTCGTGCTCTATACGGAACCTTTCTCCTTCATTCCTCTTCCATGCTTTTGGTACCGATTATTCTTCCCAGAGCGAGAATCTAATTCCCACCTCCGCCCCCAACCTTCATTCCGTCCGTTTCTTTAGACGTGAGTTTTGTCACATATGCATTTTCTGTGATTGTCTGATGTTTGCCACCAAGTTGCAAGATGAAGCGGGGGTCATCAGATCTCCTCTATCGCCCGCGTTGCCCCATCCATGTTCGTTATAACATTATCAATTCCTTCATCATCGCATATTTTTTGAATCCAACGCTCCTTAAAATCCACGCTTCTTACACCCACACTCCTTGAGCCCTAATCGGCCTAATCCTAGACCCTTTCGATCAATGCTCTTCGCTTTCCTCGGATTTCGATGCTCATCTTTCTACCCTTTATTTATGTCCTGCGTCATCAGACTTTCCAGAATCCTTTGTACCTACCAACGTTCAACCTCTTGATCTATTGATAAGTACAATATATATCTTTCTGTGACAATATGGAGAGTGTCCGACCAATCTTCAAGTTTTAAGGCCCGTCGGCAGCCTATGACATGCAATTCGCAAACGTTCCACGCACCAAGTACGGCAAGACTTGGTACAGGACCGCATTAAAGGCCATGGAAGGGGTATTGACATTCTCGCAGTTCTGGTGTTTCTCTATGTTTCTGTAGTCAAAGGGGCCGAGAGACTCATGATCAGCGGCTGGTGTCGGACCTGTCGCTTGGAGATATTATCAAACGCTAACCTCCAGATCTGTGGGTATAGATAGCCAAGATGTGTGAACTGCGATTATGAATAAAGAACAAACAGTAGTCCCATTAAATCAAGCCCGCAAATGAAGGAGTCCCACACTGTATCGAAACATCAGAAGTTTCGGACCTTGGATGAGTGCTAACGAAGGGTACTTGCAGGTTTGGTGCCTTCACCCGATGGAGTCCTCTGAGCCTCAGATCTAGGCATTGTCTGAGTCAGCCCTCTCACGAGCGCCGGTCATACGCTCACCGCTGGATATCTCACACCGGGCGAAAGCGTTGCGAGATCTTCGTCATTCTCGACCTGCATCAGTTTCCCGTCGTAGTGGACGTCCACCGGAACTGAACCGCAACACAGATGTAGCAGTAACCGTGGAAGCTGGACATGTTGCCATGGCCATTGGTATGCGTATACTGATATTCTGGCCCAGTTCGATTATGCATATGCCAGCGGCGACGCATCAAAATCCATATAATTAGGCACAATGAAATGGTCGCCATGCCTCCCATAACTCCGCCTATAATGGCACCTATTGGGGAGTCCAAAGAAGGACCTGCAGCTGGCCCGGATGGCCTCGGGACCGACGTAGATATCTCGTGGACGGCTCCGAGTCAGACGCTGAAATAACTCCCGCGGATGCTGACGCAGGCGTTAAGGCAGTGGAAGGATGGCTAAGGTTAATTTGAGCGTTGACGTAGAGGATAATATTGAAGCGCTAGCTGTTGTTGGCATTACGGGCTCTGATCGAGTAGGATCAGGATTCTCAGGATAACAACGCAGATGTAAAAAAAAAAAAAGGACTAACCGGCGGGTTTTCTCCATTATCCGACGTGTCCACAGCGTCAATGAACTCGAAGCTTGAATTATTGGGGAAGAAGTCGAGACATGTGGCGTGTCCTTGTCCGCAGCAACGAGGGGTACCGTGATATCAGAACGCATTGAGTCCTACCGTTAAAATGAAGGTCAGAATATTATGCTAGAAAGTATATTCATGAAGAGCTCACCAGAAAAAGTGAATGTTAGATTGGCTATCAGAATATTTGCAGTTTCACGACATTAGCGGCGTCGTACGATCCTGTGGTAAACAACTGATCATTGTATTTAGAAACGTTGGTGTGCCTAGGGAATTTTTGAAGCCTCCTGTTGTCAGTGACAATGGGTAACAAAAACGGGGTAGAAACATGGCGACGAGAAATCGATTTTTGGTTTAGATAGATAGCTTCCAAAATCGAAAGGCCTGAGGGTTGTATTAGGCAGACTCGGACCGAACCTGGGTGAGACTGTTAGCTAAGCTCGACTGAAGTAAACTTAGGATTGCGCCGATGGCAACCAAATCGTAGGATCTTACAATTTAATTTGATAGTTCGATGACATTCTGGGTATGCTATGTCAAAATGGTCGGAATGTTGGACTACCTATAAAAAAATCGAAAAACAACAGTCTCTGAAAGTGCAAGGGTTATGGCGTCTACAGGATTCATGTGCAACTAAAATAGACGTCATAGAAGTGGACAATCCAGAACAATGAAGCAAGGGTTGTCATTAAAATGGACGCATCCGCGATGAAGTCCAACCCAACAACATGCATCAGAACTTGATTGGCTGTGATGAAGGTTGCCCAATAACTCTGGAAGGTTCGCTCTCAGACTGAGGCCTTCGCGTCTCACGCCTAGACGACCCGCGCCTCCGCACTCCAGTGACAGGTTGTTCGCCATTAAGGCGTTCGCTGCTGAAAACTTCCTCATACTCAGGCGGTAGCGTTGCGATACTGTCGCCATCATCATCAACGTCTATTCGACCCGCATCAGTTGCCCGTCGGGGACGACGTTCACTGGAGGCCATACGTGATGAAGGAGTGTGTGCACGTCCCGACGATGCATTCAAGGCTGATGGTCCAGCAGCTACTGAAGCTCTGTTTACTTCCCGTGAGGTGGAACCAGAGGTGGTGTCTGATACGGTATACGCTGTGGGAGTATGCGATTTTGTGTAAGGCAGAATGAAAGGGGAAGATTGGTGGGAACTGGTATAAAAGCTCATGATCGGGTCATTGCGTCCTGGCTGAGTGCGATGACGACGCCGCATAAAATACCATATGGCTATGCACAGTGAGATAGCCGCGATGCTTCCCGCAACTCCTCCGATGATAGCAGCTATGGGGAGTTTGGAAGTGGAAGATGAGGTTGTAGCCGACTGGGATGCCGCCGGGGCAGTAGATGAGGTCGCAGCGATGGAGGAGGTCGTTTGTGATGTCGACGCTGAGGATTCTGAAGGAAGCTGAGCGTTGTTATTTTGAACCTGGAGCTCAAAACGGTCCAGCGTTATCTGCGAGTTTCCCCCGAACCGTGTGTCGTTCTGGTTAGTTAAGATTATCTCGTGTATACCTAGCTGATCAAAGGATTTAGTATATAAGATGACCTACCGTATGGTGAGAATGATAAAAATGCAGGTGGATGGGTGTTCATACTCACTGGAGGATTTTTACCGTCGTCGCTTCTATTGAGAGCGTCGATGAGCTCAAAGTTGGGATTGTTCGGATCGCAGTCGATACATATTGCATACAATCCACCGCAGCAGCGACGGATACCGTAGTAATAGAATGCATTGGCTGGCACTGAAAAAAAAAAAGAATAAATATTAGGTCGCAAGGGATATGTAAGAGGGGCTCACCAGGAAAGGTGAAGGTTACATTGGCTGCTGGGTCCTTTGAAGAGGATAATGTCCCAGTCTCACCAACGTTACTAGCATTGTACGATCCTGTATTAAACCATGATCCTGCATATTTGAGAACATTGGTGAGTCTGTCGTCATAAGTGTTGTTAACATAGCCCGCCATGGCGAAATTGCGTTGCGTTGCTGGGAGAATACAGCAAGGGCGAAGGCAGGCGAGGGAGAGCGACGAAAGAGGGCTTTTGCCAGTGGCAACACAGCATTACATTGATTTAGATATGATCCAGGAATCAAGATGAGTATCATGATAACGAACTTGAAATGTCCGATGCTGGTACATCCACCCTTTGGGTGTTTATGCATAAGACGCGACAGAATTCCACAAAGTCCACGAATACCAAAGAATTTCTGCAAGTTGCAGTAAGTATTATTGCAGAAAATTTTGGCTCTGTTTGAAATTGAAGATTTGAAACGTTGATCGAACATCAGTGACAGGATCGCGAGGCTGGAGATTCAAGTCGGAGATTCAATTGACCTCGGCATCTCACCATCAAGCTGGAGTCCTCGAAGGATGCAGAATTTTTATCAAGTTCTCTCTATATCTCGGTCCGCATCGCTCCCAGAAATAAAAGCTGCTTACCGCAAAATGCTCCTTCAGCACCACCCAGACAAGAGTACCCTTCGCAAGGAAGGCCAGGTCCATGTAGATTTTACGGTGATCCAGGAGGCATACTTCATCCTATCGGATCCCGTTTTACGGCACAGCTATGATGTGGAGATCCTTCAGAAACGAACCACGGGAGGACCACGACCAGCACAAGTTGTTTCGTTGGATGATTTTGATGAGGAGCAGTCGATGAGTGACTCTGACCATTCGGCGTGGACCTACAAATGTCGCTGTGGCGGTGTCTACACAATAACAGACAAGGAAATGGAAGTCGGACACCACTCTATTGCTTGCAGCAGCTGCTCTGAGGTCATATGGGTTGGATACGAGCTTGCGGGCGAAGAAAAAGGCAGTGGGGCGTCTCTTAAATGGTAGCTTGTCATAGCTAATGTCACAGGCTTGAAGCCCAAAGGGCGAATCATTATGAATTTCAGTGCTAGTTCAGCTATATTGTTGGCTGTTATGATCTAGTAGGTCTTCCTTCCTCCTGAAGTTTGTAACTAATGTGTGCGAAAAAGGCATTCCAAATTCTAGATGGGTACTAAACATCGGGAGGTCATCAGTTAACTACTCTGATGACTCTACCTGTATACTTACTGGGCGGATAGTCTATTTCATCGTCGCTGAGGTACCAGGTTTCTACAAATGATCTGTCAAGCCATCATGTTCATAACACCGTATCGAAACTCACTGTCACTTCCTGGCGTCTTATCTGCGACGGTATTGCCATCTCCAAACCAGTGAAGCCGGTTTCGTATTCGCGAGTCTAAGCGTTCATAGTTGAAGTCTTCCCAGCGAGGATGCTTCAGGGCCATAGCCGCATGTAAAGGAGAGCCTTACACGGGTCAGCAAAACTTTAAGTGGTTTATCCCAATATTCTTACCTGGCCACAGCGCAGAGACGCGTCCCTCCTCTTTCCCAGCTTTATACCATGATCTGCATTTTTCTCCGAATACGGTCTGCGGATTCTACTAGCATCTCATGGCGACTAATTGGCACTTACTGTAGGGAAATAGCTCTGGGGAGTCAAAATTATAGTGAGGCGCACCAATCGTACTTCGAAATAGACACTGACCATCAAATACTCATCAAAGTCATCTACGGCCTCGGATTTAACCTCAATGCTCTTCAACCTTTCTCTCTGTAATTTCAAGGTTGCTGCAACAGCATAATCAACCTGTCGTTCCATCAACAGTAAAAGCGAGCCAGCCCCAACGCCACTGTTTGGACCTAAAGCTTGGAACCAGTTTGGGAATCCGTCGATGGCTATGGAGAGGTATGATTTTGGTTGAGAAGCGAACTTGTCAGAAAGGTTGGTCCCATTTCGCCCAATGAAGGGAAGGCGCCAAGATGTATCGAATCCTGTGGCACATACAATGACATCCAGTTCTTTGTGATCTCCATCCTCGGTTTCGATGCCTGTTGGTGTAATTGTCTTGATAGGTGAAGGAACGAAGTCGACCTGGTAAATCATGGTTTTCATATTTACGCGTTCCACGGAGTAGAATGACGTACGTTGTCTTCACAGAGCGCTTCCAAGTATCCAGGTCCTGGTGTCAGCCGTCGACACGCGACTCCGAAGTCCGGAATTACTGGAGGCCGTTCTGTGAATCAATTCATGCAAGACATATTCGAAGACCTACTATGATCTGCAATCCATGGCTTCTTCGCCAATCGTTGGACCATGATTTCTTTGAATGCCGCCTTCGCTATGTCTTGAAGGGGATTGCCCCGAATCGTGGCGGCGTGAGCATCCTATGTCCACCTCGTCTTGGTTTGCATAGCATATCACTTAGGTGTACGTACGTTCAACCCTGATTCAAGTTCTCGCCTAAATTTCTTGTAGTAAACAGGATCTTGGAATCTCTGTTTGTCTTCTTCAGTGAAATCATCTGTTGACATTTGCTTATCGAGTCACAATGATTTGAGCATAAGTCTGCGTGCTCACAATTCTCCGCGTCTTTTCTCCCGGACAATTTGATGAGGGGCTCCTGTACAAAAATGGAGGATATCCACGTCTTTCCGCGAACATAGTTCACCACTCGGGCCACCTTTGGCTGAATGGCAGGAACGATCTGTATCGCCGAAGATCCCTTGGAGAGCAATATTGATGTCATTAGGATCGCCTCCAAAGGCGTGGCACTCACAACGCCAATAACACCGACTCTTTTATTTCCCCAACTATGAACCGTGTCTTCCCAAGCAGCATCAGGACCGCCTTCTCCTGTCTCCCACCGTGCGCTATGGATCACTTTGCCTTGGAATTCTTTCAGGCCTGGGATTTCCGGCCAGTTCCATCTGCTAAGATCTCCCATTCCGGTGAACAAGACATCGCAAATGTCCTCGAATTCTTCAAATTGTGTGGCCGTTTCGTTCGAGTTTGGTTCTACGGGCCGTCGAATAGTAATGATCCATTTACCATCTGGCTCGGAGTATCGTGCTTTGGTCATTCGATGTTGGGTTCTGATATATGGCATCAGCTTGTATTTGTCGACGACGGCTTCAAGGTAAGCACGAATTTCAGGACCGGAGGCGTAGAAGGACGACCAGTTGGGCTAGTGCGGCTTTAACTCCAGTTTGATTGAGCAGAGGGAGGAGGACGGTGCGTACATTCTCCTCGAATGTGAGTTGATACTGAATCAGGCAAATTAGAAAGACATGTTAGGCGAGGCTGCTCCAAACTGCACTCACACAATGTGAGGGTATATCGCATTTCAATCCCTAGGACATCTAGTTCACGTGCATTGCATAAGATGATTTCATCTTACAGGATATTTGTTTACGAGCCAGGTTCCACCGACGCTTTGTTCAGCTTCGTATATAGTCAAGGTCATATTAGGCACTCGTTGAAGGTATCTAAATTGAGTGTGCAAGTCAGTCTCCGTTGAAAATTTGGTCTGATGTAATAGCACTCGCCTGATTCCAGCGATGATACCTGGAAACACTGTTATAGGCTGTGGAGCGGTCGATACAATATCAAGACACACCACTGTAACCAGCTCCAATTACAATGACCTTGATTGGCCGCGCCTCGTCGATACAGAACTTTCCGAGCGTGAACTTATCGTTCCCATCTCCGTTTGTTAGGCCGTTATTAGTACCGTGTTCAACCTTTGTTGCCTCAGGTTCTTGAAAGTGTGCAGACATGACCTTGTTCTGGGGATCAGTCAGACGACTACCGGCACCACTGACTATTTATCATGAGAACGAGCGGTGGAAGCACCTGTCCCGCTTACACATCGGGTGCTGTACTTTCCAATTTCAAGGCAGGCTGAGAAAGCAACGAGGTAATGTGATATGCCAGGCAATAACGGAAGAGCTTAGCACATCTTGGTGGTTATTTCCCCCATATCGACAGTCACGAGCGCCACTAGATTCCTGCATTTACTGGTACTTGTCTCAGAACAATCTGATGGTGAGTGTAGAAACCCAGTGACTTATCAACACAAGCTCCGGATGCAGAACTTCTTTCCCATCCGGCCACCGACATGATAGCAAGGGAGTGTCTATTGTAAATTGACTGTATACATCTACTAACTATTAGTGCGAGTGTTTACATCGATATCATATAGTGAAGCAATCAAATGAAACCCAATCTCCGAGGCTCTAGACAAAATACCTTGATAGATAGGAAATAAATAAATTCGGCACACTGGGTATCCGGCCAGCTCATGTGTTTTTCGTGGGCTTGTGCAGGAACGCGGCGTTTCCTTGAGCCCTGTCACATTTCCGAGCAAGAGAAATGGCTGCGTTCATTGCCTTTTCTATACCATCGCGAGAGGAACTGCCAGTGGGGGCATGGGAATAAAGATCTTTTAGCGAACGTTAGTCCTCGGTAACCCCTCAACGAATGGCCGACAAAACACACCTTTAAATAGCAAAGTGTATCGCATGATACGCTGAGTAGGTAAAATGGCCAAGTCTCGAACAGAGGGCCAACACTGTTCCCGGTTGTTTTGGGGCAGCTTGTGTGACTCCTGGGAAAGGGTGGAAGGAGCGCTGTTTCCAAGAGCTTTGATAGAATTGATCCTTTTGCCCCACGAGTTCACTCGACGTTTGATCGTAGTGTTGGCCGCGTTTTCATCCACTCTCGGCGTCGTAGAACTGATCGCACGCTCACGCTTTACTACTCCTTCGTCAGCACTAACGAAAAATCCCCCGACGACACCGCACCATGCAACCAACGCGGCGTCCAGTTTGTCTCCACAGAGCAAGAAAGCATTAGCGACGCCTGGTACGCTCGGATTGACTTCTAGTCTCTCCAGTAGGTCTTCGCTAGCTTCGATGAGAGCCGGCAGATAGGCGAGCATCAGAGCCGGAGGTTTGGTGAGCGTATCACCGGATGAAAGGCTACGAATAGCCAATAGATAATGCCGCTCGGTACGAACGAATTCCCTGCAAATGAGCAATGCCTGTCGAGTAGTTTGCCAGACTGCGCTGAGAACTGGGTCGGACAAACAAGACAGGGGGGGTTTGAGTGTAACACGCTCATCGTGCGAGACATCGACTAGAGGCATCTCTGGATCAGCAGTAGAGATAGTTGTTGCCGTGGAAGGTGTCGCGACGTTCTTTCCCCACTGCCACTGCCACACATTCTCCATAGTCCTCATTCTCTCCAATTCGTCCACTAACTCCTCGTCTGAAATTTTATCGTCTGCTATGACCATCACTAGGGTCCAGCACCTACAAGGAAATTTGGGAGGGTCGCTTCGACGTTGTGATGATAAGAGAGGGGCAGCAATCGGTGGAGAGACAAGCGGGACGTCTTCGTCCGCTGCAACACCATCCCAATCATCCGCTTGGTCCCCGGAGAAACTCCTTGATTTCAATCCATTTTTGAGGGATGTAGGGGGGAAACCCACAGAAGAATAGAAGAATGTATCGCCCATGCTTGACTTTGCGTTCGCAGAAACAGATGGAAATTCGCCGCTCCAGACAAGAGATACGAGAGCATCCGTGCCGGCCCTTCTATTTGGATGGGGTGAACGGTTACGCCGACGGCGGGAGCGACGAGCCTGGCAGTTGATTAGGAGACGATACACGAATGGACAACCATATGGTCTCTCACATTCTCTTCATGAAAGGGAGACTCGAACTTGACAGTCCTCTCGTTCGCACGAGTTTGGATGTCGTTATTTTGGTCCATAGGGAATATGGAAGCCGAGGGCATACTGGGTAACGAAGAACGACGAGACAGGGAGGATGGTTTTGTGGGTACATACCTAGACCATGACCGCCAACGAAGCAGGCCGCCGGGTCGTGGAAAGAAAGTGTATGAAGATGGTGTCGAATCGTTAAAGTTCGAAGACTCGTCACGTATGGGCTTTTGCAACTTCTGAGGGGGAAGATATGTAGGAGAGGGAGGCGGAGAGCCTACAAGAAGTAAAGGAGCTGGTCTGTGAGGAGGAGTTCTGGGCCGGCCATTCTTCCCAGCGCAAAATTTCTCTGGAGAGGACTGGTTGTCCATAGGAAAACCTAAGGCTATAGGAGACTTGGTGTTTGAGCCGATAATGACGGTAATATCAGTTATGACATCGGGAGTCTCATCAGACGATGAGAGGGTAGAAAAGAGGGCGCCATGGTTCGATGATTCAGAGTCCGAGGCGGGTGGAGACAATTCGGGCGTGGAAAAGTCACTTGAGTCAACAAGTGAGGATGACGTGCTGCATTCGTCAGACATGTCGCTGATGTTGAAACTTGTAGTCCACGGATGGGTGGTGCACACACTAACTCGCAGCGATCGCCAATTTGTACGGTCCTGTAGTTATGAGCACTGCTGAACGAACGATTCTGCGATCAAGTAAGTTGCGTAGCATCGCGATCGCTTTGCTAAGTCTGCCGCTGAAGGAGGAGAGGAGACAACAGCACGCCGATTGCTCAGATCTGATCCAATCACAAAGATTGTTTCTACATGTCCGAAGTTAATATCAGAAATAAATCGGCTAACCCAAGCTCACCCGCGAAAAGGGCAATTTCATGACTTGAATTGGGAATTTAAGCGCGATTAGACGTCAGTAGGGATAAGTGCACCGTTAGCGTCGGCATCTTTGACTTAGTCCGTTAGACCTTGACGCATAAACGGGGGAAGCCGTGCGGTGAGCATGAGCTTATTAGAGACGGCAGAAACAAAAGTCCGTGGAAATGTAGCATCTCGAAGAGCATCTCAAGAAGGCCAAGCTAGACTTCGAGCCCTGCTGATTACTGAGGCGACGACAACAGCGCACGGTCAAAGAAACGTTCGATGGTATCTCGTATCAGCGTTTCTTTTGCGCGTAGTTGATCATAGATCACCTTCGTAACATGCTGGTAGGCGGCAACCCTGTCGATAATCCAATAATCAGTGTCGAAGGACATCAAGACAAAATTCTTTCTTGCCCGTCGAATTCAGCGGATCAGGTTAGAAGCCCTTTTGGCCCAATGTCAAAAACCTTTGCCAAACAACACATTCGCTATGAACTTTGTCTTCCCGAAGACACTAGAAGACAGATCACACACTGACACACAGTGAGCAGCCCGAAGGCTATGGAAAAAGGTAAGCAACGGCTATCGGTATCCTCCCAAAGTGAGTGATTGAATCAGTCGATCGTACGACCATCGCTGAATCGGTCGTTATCTTACTAAGAAAACGTGGATCAGCGTGGGACAACGAGGGAGCAGTGGATATTGATCAAAAAAAAACTTATCAGGCCGCCAACAAAGTCCGCAGCAGCCGGAACGAAATACCGCCAGCAGGGCTGGAGGCAGTACAATGTCGGTAAAACCAGTTTACGCAACATTCAAGGGAAGACCAAAGGCATCTTGAAAATATGATCTATGTAAAGGCTGCCAGAAAGTCGGTAGGACGGTGCAGGAAAAAAGGTACAAAGCATCGGAAGGATGTCGACGTCAGCCGCAGCTCGACCGGCACTCATCCGTACGTCTTACAACACATATCTAGGGATCTCAGCGGAAATATCTCCATCCTAAAAACAAAAATACTCCCAAGTAACTATGCAGTGACCATCTCTTCTTCAACACCTACCAATTCCCTGCCCTCTTCAACCATTTCACCATTATTACAACTCACCATCTTGACGATCCCAGCAACATCAGTCCTCATCACCGTTTCCGTCTTCATGCTTTCCAAAATCACGACAGCCTGTCCCTTCTCAACGCGATCGCCGACTTTGACCTTAATTTCAACAACTAAACTTGGCATTGGGGACTTTAATGCCCCCTTGGCTGCAGGAAGCACGTCACCGCCAAGGTCAAGAAGCCATTTAGGCGACGGCAATATCAGGGTCGTCTTCGAGCCGTCACTGAAGACATGCAAGCGCTCCACAGTGTTGTGAGAAGACGAAGCCGGTACGCCCCCCGGCGGCGGTTGTGAAACAACGGTAGCTTTACAATTTGTTGAATTTAGAGTCACAGAGAGCTTTGTTGGAGAAAGTAGCTGAGCAGGCACAGACAAAAATTCGGTGCCAGAGGCGGAGCCAGTGCGGAGGAGTATATCGAAGCGCCCTGGTGTCGTTGATTTCACCGATACGCTTACAGGTTCGCTTTTTTCAGAATCGCCTTGTAAAGTGATGAGCCGCTCGTACGTATCTCCGCCGAAACGACGAGAGGGCAGAGTGGTCCATGGTGTCGGACCCGAAGGAGCATTTGCAATGGGATGATCACGAAGAGCGACATAAAGGGCTGCCAGCGCTAGTGTTTCTGCGGAAGGTTCTGCGATTGGCGGAAAGAGTTCGTTGAAATGTCTCTGGTTAAAATGGAGCTAAAATTCAACGCCATGATTATGGCGAAAAACCATACCGGAATAAACCCCGTTTCTAATTCCTGATCTATGAAGGCTTGATTTCCGGCAAGGATTCTCAAAAATTCCACGTTGGTTGACACACCGACAACATGATATTCGTCCAATGCCTTTCGTAGAATTCGTAGAGCTTCGGTACGGTCCCTACCGTGACTGATAAGCTTAGCAATCATAGGATCATAGAACACGCCAATCTGTGATCCTTGAACAAAGCCCTGCTCCAGTCGAAGCGATGGAGTTATGTTAATGGGAGAACTGAACTCCGAATGGGGCGCATAAGACTCAGCGAAAACATGTGTAGGTGTCGGAGTAGAAAGATAGAGCAGAGGCCCAGAATCAGGAAGAAATTGATTACGTGGATTCTCTGCGTATATTCGGGCCTCAAATGCATGACCAACGAGTGGAATTGAAGATTGGTCAAGAGGAAGTGGATTTCCAGCAGCGACCTGACTCAGGGTGCGTTAACGATGACGGAAAGGAGAAAACGTGGCCTACCTCAAGTTGCCATTCAACCAAATCGAGCCCAGTTACCATTTCAGTTACAGGGTGTTCAACCTGAAGACGAGTGTTCCTGTATTTAAGGCCGTAAGACTTCACAGAAGCGATAGACATGTACCGCACATTTCCATGAAATAAAAATCCAGTGTGTCATTGTCAAAGATGAACTCGACAGTCCCGGCCCCAACATAATGAACAGCGCGCGCAGCTGCCACTGCCCTCTCACCAAGATCCGCGCGTAACTTTGGGGACAAGCCAGGCGCGGGTGCCTGCAAATGTGGTTGAATACGAGATATATGTAATGAATCAAACATAATCACCTCCTCGATGATCTTCTGATTTCTCCGCTGGACAGAACAGTCTCGTTCCCAAAGACTGACGGCGCCTCCATGTGTATCAGCAAACACTTGAACTTCCACATGCCGTGGTCTCTCGATATATCTTTCGATGAGCACTACGTCATTTCCAAAAGCCTTCAAAGATTCTCTCTTCGCAGAAGACAATGCTTCGTAGAACACTTCGGCAGAGGGGTTTGTCACAGTACGCATGCCCTTGCCACCGCCACCATGGATGGCCTTAATGAGAACAGGAAATCCAATATGTTTCGCCTGTTCATACAGGAACTCGGGATCTTGGTTCTTTCCATGATATCCAGGCACACAAGGCACTCCCGCAGCTGCACCAAGACTCGAGTTTGAGTTTGAACCAGCACAGAGGGAACCGCATACCGGTCATGATATGCTTTGATTCACTAAATGATAACGGTAAGTAAATGTAACCTTTTGAGTCAACCGGAAGCTGTTCACAAACGAAAAAAGACAATCATGAAGAGGGTATTTTTCGCTTAGTTTATGCCCTTAATGAAGACGTTAAGAAGCAAGCCAATCAACAAAAGCATGCGGCTTCGTGACTGTCATTTCGTCCTCGTACAGACCAGACCGGTTCATTTTGAAAGACGAACCTTTTCGAGCCCATACTGATGATGGCACTAGAGGGAGGCCCAATGAATATAATCCCTTCTTGATCCAGGCGTTCAGCAAAGGATGCATTTTCGCTCTGAAAACCATATCTACGACGGCCTGTTAGCTCAAGATCCATATCCAACTCATCGTATTCACCCGGGATGAACCGCCTACTCAATAAAGGACAAAATTCATAAAACGATAGTAGATGAAATATCAATACAGTACCTGGGCACCACTACGATGGCAGACGTCAATGATCTTGTCCATTCGCAGCTACGAAAGCTATGAGAATAAGAAATCATGACCAATTTCACACATACATAGCTTTCGGCCGAAGGAGCTGGACCTATACAATAAGCTTCATCGGCCTGCAAGGTGGCTTGAAACACGCTTTACGAAGCAGAGACATAACAGAAATGTACCATCTGCACATGCAAGGAGTTCTGGTCCACATCGCTGTACACCGCAACGGTCTTGATTCCGAGCTTCTTTGCTGTACGAATTACGCGACAAGCTATTTCACCTCTGTATCAAAAGATGAGTCGAGCCTTCCGTCATAAATTGACCCATCACACCTGTTCGCGACCAGAATCTTATCAAAGTGAGGTTTCCGTGAAGTAGAGTTGGTTTCTGCGAGGTCCGGTGAGTAACACGTCCATCTTTTACAACATGGATTTGGCAGACCTGTAGCAAAACTACGCCAAGAAGCTGTCCTGGTGGGTAGAGGGGTAGGCGGAGCCTGTTGACGAGGGCCTATTGACAATGCAGGTCTGGAGGTAGCTTTGTGTAGTCGGGAAACCACGATTCTGTTGATGCTGCGTGTCTTTACACAGCGCGAAGCCAGTGAACAGTTGGATTGGAGCATGGTGCGTCGTCGTCGTCGTCGTCGTGGTTGACTGCCAAGTTCCGGAGTGTGGAGTCCGATCATTATTCAATGGACACGTGTTGCAGGGCAGACACACAACCTTTGCATACAGGTACGAGTTCCGCGGCGGCCTGCCAGGCTACACCAACACCTGGCAGATTTCCTAGCTAGTAATTTGTACTGTACGCTACGGCCATTTCTCTGGCAGACCATGCCGCGTAATATGATGATGATGATAGTGATGATGGTACCGTCTACGAGTACCACTAGGTCTCTAGAGATAGATCTAGTGGATATGCACTATGTAGAAGCCTGGTTAATGTCATCTTCGACGATTGACAGAAGCCTTCTTGCCAACAGGCAGGGACCGGAGCAGCGCGGCCTTTTCACGGTTTTTATTTTTGACATTCGCATTTGAATAGAAATTCGTGGCCTTGTGCTGCAAAGCAAACAATAAGTATTGAAACCCATGGGAGAGCGATGTACGCATACTTTATTTGTCTTCATGCGGGTCTCCTTCTTGGGCATAGGAGGCTCTTTATTTTGTACAGATGCTGGAACTGGTAGAACCTTAGCACCCAGGAAAGACATTGCGCATAAAACCTCACCTTCAGGTTCTGTTTCATCCTCTGAGGATTCCTTGATACCTTCAAAGACATCATCCCAGGTAAGATCATCCTCTTCTTCAGCTTCGCCCTTCGGCTCCTCCTCTGCATTTTCGCTGCCTTCATCAACAGTTTCTACACCATCCTCACTTACATCCTCTGGCCCAAGAACCATGACGTCTTCTGCCAAGAATGAATTCTTCTGCATGATCGAACCCAAATTCTGCTTCACCCCAGGAACAACGCCGTCCTCTGCCTCTACGGCCTTGCCTTTACCCTTCCTCTTCTTTGCTTCCGCCTTGTTCAGCTCCTCCGAGCGTTCAGGAGGAGGAACAAAGAACGGTATCCTGCCCCGCACCCAATCACTCAAAACAATTTTAGCGACAGAATCCAGATCAGGTTCTCCCTGCTTCAAAAGTCTTCCCTTCATACGAGCCAGTTTGTCTAGGAAAACCTCTGGTTCCCAGGATTGCTTCGGGTCTTCCTCGTTGGGGAGGGGGACACCATATGTCCTGGAGAGATATAAAGGCTTCACCCTCTCCATCAAAGCCGGAATGTGCTCTGACGGTGTCGCCAAAGCCTCTACACGCACAACGCCCTTCAAAACGGTAGACGTCTGGCTATCATGTGCAGACGTTGGCACAATTCCAGGACAATCGATCAAGTAAATCCTTCGCGTAAGCGTAATGTATTGCCAGACTTTGGTTTCACCTGGAACAGGTGCAACTCTGCATACTTTGCCGCTTTTGAGGGTGTTGATGACGCTACTTTTGCCTACATTCGGGTAGCCGATGAAACCGACGGATATCTGCTTCTTGTCAGAGTGCAGTTGGGAGAATTGGCGGAGAAGCTGAATGAGGGAGCCTTTGCCGAAGGAATGGTTAGGGGAGGCGTGAAAGGCGATGGTAGGATATCGAGGAGTGAGGTGTTGAATGTACCGAGCCTAAAAGCGGATGAGATGGTTCCGGAAAAGATGTAAAAACGCACGTACTGTGACCCAATTGGGCACCAAATCGCACTTGTTTAGGATCAGAACGACTTGTTTATGGGCTTTCTCCTTCTTGATGAATTCTAGTACAGATTCGCACAACGTACCCATAGGGTCCCGTGCGTCGAGGATATGTAGAATAACGTCTGAAGAATCGATAACCTTGTACAATTCTCCGTATATTCTCCGTGAGGTTCCTTTTGCGTAGATAGGCTCATTGTAGTCTGCATGCGTCTGCACCTCCGCAATGGAGGATGCCAGCGGTTCTAAAATAAGAAATTCAGAAAAATGAAAGGCAACAAAGATGCGCCACACCTATAACAGTTCCACTTCCCACTGCTGCTTCGTCCACTGCCGCAGCACCAATCTTACTGAGCTCTTCAAAGTTGCCCGCATCGATCCTCGGTCGCTTCCTCTGTGCCTTCGGTCCAAAGGTATCTTTGAATGGTTCCGTTTCCACTATGTGTGATCTCTGAAGGGTGTATGAGCGACAACAGATGAACAACCTTCGATCTACATACCTTCCGCAAATTAGGATTAGCGGCATCGTCTAATAGAGCCATAGGAAGTTTGTTCCGCCGCAACAAGACAGAATATGGATCATCTTTTTTTGACGAAAGACTTGTACGAAAGTGGTCCAGGGCAGTTTGAGATATAACCCTCGTATTTCCTGTCAAGACAATTGAGTGCAAGAATGTACAATGAAAAAACCCGGGCGCACCAAACCACCGCCTGTCGGGCTGCACTCTTCCCGGCTTTGTTTCATCTTCGCCCTTCTGGAAAGCGGCGGCTTGGATGATCTTTCCGTCCTTGTCTCGTACGGGCTTGCCGCCATTGAGCATCTTGAGGCGTGCCGCCTGTTTCGCATTTCGATAAAAATTTTCACCTTTGACTTTGGCTAGGGTGATTTTGGAGGACGAAGTGGAAGATCTTGTCTTGGACGCTGAACCTGTCTTTTTTTTGGGTGCCATGGCGGTGAGCCAGATTATGTATCCCACCTTGTATTCTAAGAGTAAAGTGAGCAGATTCCCACGGTCTTAAAAAAGTGCTCGCGGTCGACGACAAGCAATGTATTTGCATCAAACAAGACAAAAAAGATTGCGCATAAAAGAGTCATATTGACACAGATACAACAGTACATATCTACAAGAAAAAAAAGTGTACCAGGAAAAAATCGACATGCCGTTTCCTGAAGGCGTCAAAACGTCACTTCCTAGACTGGGTCGATCTCGGGACAACAGGACGAGTTGAGAAACAAGTCACTGGCACTGCATTGACGGTTGAGCACACTACATCGAGCAGCGTGGCATGAGTCCCTTGGAAGAAGAAGAATAAAGGAGCAAAAATGGGTCTTATATGTGCCCACAAAAGCATTCCCACAGTCGCGTGACTGCAGAACTTCCGTTTCCGACTTGAGCCTTGCCCAAAAAACACTTGGTCGAAGAGGGAGGTCATGTTCAGGACGTGTCTGGCACAAGGTCACTTCGGTTCATCTGGTTTCATATATTTTTTTAACCTGAACCATCTTGCCTCTTCAGTCTCCCGGGCTGGCGCGTCGACCAGTTCTTCAAGTAGCTCATTCATCCACTCATCTTCGGTCCTCTTCGCCAGACCGAAACTCACGAAAAAGGCCAGAAACGTAAAGAAAGTCGAGAAACGAGAGCAGGAAATTGCCAACCGCCCGAGCCCCATCTTAGGCTACCGGCCGGGCCAGGAAGAGAAGTGGATCAACTGCTCCTTGGCCAAAGTCTTGTTGGACGAAGATGAGTTCGCATCACCCCCGGTCTATGATAAAACAGCACATCCTGTTGGGACGGTATACATGCCGCAGAAGCTCGCGTATGGTGTGACAGAAAAGGAGGCACGTCTTCTGTTCGACGAGCTCCCGTCAAGGTCGTCCGAACGTGATTCCATGGGCATCACTCACGCCACGGGGATTCTGTCAAGTCTGAACGTCGGAGTGGAGAAGGAGTTGAGGAAGGCAAATATGTTTGCGAAAGTCGTGGATCTGCGGAATGCGAACGCTGCTGGTATCGCCTATGAGAACAAACGGAGGATCGTCATCGAATTCTCAACGCCTGAAAATCCTTGGGACCCTGGTCGTACCGAAGTCCAAGGTACGTGTTTTATACAAAGTCTTTAATCCTCTGACCTTTCCTATGTAGCTGCCATTCTGACGTACCGAATCCGAAATATGTGGAAGCACTTGGCAAGTTCACGGCACAAGAAGGATGTAGCTGGGAAACGTGCTTTGAAGATGTTGGTGTACCAGAGAGCAAGAACGTTGAAGTACCTGAAACGGACGGACCGCGTGCGCTATGATATCGTACTGGAACGACTGGGGTTGGAGCCAGAGAGTGTGGAAGGTGAACTGATGGTTTAGTTCGACCGCGTTTCTAATTCAATTTCCATTGCATATACAATCTCTGAACCCAAACATCCAGTGTGTCTCGATGGGTGTTGGACCCATTTACCGATCTCATTTTTTCCAGCTAATCATCAAGACAGGCAAGGCTGAATAGCTGCGCGTTCCTGATATCGAGAGTAGCGCGAAATAAGATGCGACAAGGAACGGCATCATAAACTAGAAACGAAGCATGCCGGAGACTTGCAAGCAACGCCAATATTGGAGGGAGAACAAATATATTGACTTTTTCATTGCAATGACGAGGCCGGGCAATATCATTACATGGCATTCTCTGGTAAGCAACCCCGAATACGATAGGATAGACTGAGATATATATGTTTGTTCAATCCTTGGTCCAGAGCTGTTATCATCGGAGAAAAGAAATCATCAGGAGAACCTTGGAGATAATCCTTGTGTTTCTCCAAGGCGTCAACATCCCGTAGATGCCCGTATCTGATATATTACACTCTCCCCGGAACGTTGGGGACTGGCGGTATTCCGTGTTGTGCTGCACTAATCGCTGGGATGATTACCCGTTTCTCAGCGACATAATATATAGTATACCCTGTGCCTCAATGCACGCAGGCCTAGTCGCGAGGCAATCCAGAGCGCCCGTCGAACGCTGGAGTCGTCGAGCCATGAGTGCGTGGGAAAGACCGGATGACTTCATTAAGACGGTGAAATCGATGACCTGTTCTTGCTTCTGAACCACCACCATCTCTCATCATGTCCATTACCAAAATCCACGCTCGCCAGGTAAGGCGTCCTGTCCGTATCTCTCTGTACTATCCGATAACATCGTCCGTCGCGTAGATCTTCGACTCTCGAGGCAACCCCACCGTTGAGGTCGACCTCTACACCGCCAAGGGTGCGTATTCACCGCATATATGCGCATTTTCCTTGACCGTCTAACCCTGTTCTAGGCCGCTTCCGTGCTGCTGTGCCCTCTGGTGCATCCACTGGTATTCATGAAGCCGTGGAACTCCGTGATGGCAACAAGAGCAAATATGTCGGAAAGGGTACGCGCTCTTTTCTTCCCTCTTTCATGCATCTCATACAAGCGCTCAGGTGTTTCCAAGGCTGTTGCCAATGTGAACGAGACCATCGCTCCTGAGCTCATCAAGTCTGGCCTTGTAGTCACCTCTCAGAAGGACATTGATGATTTCCTCATCAAGCTCGACGGTACCCCCAATAAGGGCAAGCTCGGAGCAAATGCCATCCTTGGTGTTTCCATTGCCGTAGCTGAGGCTGCCGCCGCGGAGAAGGGCGTTCCTCTCTACCAGCATCTCGCCGATCTTGCTGGCGTCAAGCCTCCATTTGTCCTCCCCTGCCCCGCATTCAATGTCATTAACGGTGGATCCCACGCCGGAAACAAGCTCGCTTTCCAGGAGTTCATGTTGATGCCAACTGGCGCCACTTCGTTCACCGAGGCGATGAAGATCGGCACGGAGACTTACCATACTTTGAAGAAGGTCATCAGTGCCAAGTACGGTATTGACGGTACGTTAATATCAATTTTGGGTTATCACTAAAATCTTACGTGCACGCCTTCATCAAGCCGTCAACGTTGGTGATGAGGGAGGTTTCGCTCCCAACGTTTCTGGTGCCGAGGAGTCTCTTGAGTTGCTTTCGGAGGCAATCAAGAAGGCTGGATATGAAGGCAAAGTCAAGATCGCTTTGGATGTCGCGTCTTCCGAGTTTTATAAGGAGGGCAAGTACGATCTCGACTTCAAAAACCCTAACTCAGATCCTAGCAAGTGGATCTCCGGCGTTGAGCTTGCTGATTTGTACTTGGGATACGTCAAGAACTACCCCATTGTCTCGATCGAGGACCCATTCGACCAGGATGACTGGGAAGCTTGGACCCACTTCACTGCTAACAGCGGTATCCAGATTGTCGGTGACGATTTGACGGTGACCAACCCCTTGCGAATCAAGACAGCCATCGAGAAAAAGGCTTGCAACGGTCTTCTCCTTAAGGTATTTCAGTAACTATTTCCATCGGTACGCTTGCTCATCGTATTGGCAGGTCAACCAAATAGGTACCATCTCGGAGTCAATTCAAGCGTTCGTACCCTTCTCTTAATTCATTCCCCTCGTTGGTTGAAGCTTTTCTCAGTGCTCAGCTGTCGCAATCTGATGGATGGGGTGTTATGATTTCACACCGTAGTGGTGAGACCGAGAACACTGTTATCGCGGATCTGGCCGTTGCCCTAGGTGTTGGCCAAATCAAGACTGGTGCTCCTGCTCGTAGCGAACGTGTTGCCAAATACAACGCGCTTCTTCGCATTGAGTATGTTACAATATGTACCCTTTTTCCATATTTTCGCTAACATGCCCCTTTAAGGGAGGAGGTCCTTTCGTCTGGTGCCACCTATGCTGGTGACAAGGGTCTGTCTGCTGGCCACACGGCCCCCGCTCTGCTCAAGAAATAAAGAGGAAGTTGTTCAAAAGAAGAAAGCTGTAACGAATAGACATTGCTCATCATGTATTATGAAAAATACGACAAGTTAAATGCTCCTTCATATATGTTTATGGAAGAACACCAGCACTCTTTGAAAGTAGTACGGGTGGAATACTGCACTTGAAGAGACTGGGGTGTTTAAATCATCCAATATGCAATAGATCTAGCAAGGATTATATGGTATGTATCGTACATGTGAGGGTATCATGGGCATAACAGGAAGCCGTCATAATCCGGATACAACACTGGCCCTGTCCAGAAGACCCATCATGCGTCTACTCAAGCGCTCCGCTTCTAACTTACGCTCTAGCACCTGGTGAGAGGGAGTTTTTTTCTTGGGGAGCCATACTCTACCCCCGCTCTTGGTTTCCGCGCGCAGCGCATTGATGGTGGATAGGTCTACCACGCGAGGCGAGGTCGAGAACTTGATCACATCTCGATACAGCAATTTTGTCTCCGTCGTGAGAGAGCGCAGCGTTGGAGGCGAAGGGGAACGGTCCGAGTCTGAATCGTCCGTATCAGAGAGTCCGGATGGGTCGAGGGGTGGCGTCGGCGAGCGCACGAAGGGTTCCGGGAGTGGCGGGAGTGTCTCGATCTCGCGTAGCAGGTCTTGTCCCTTGAGATAAGAGTTCTCCGTCCTGACGAATCGGACTGTTCCTCGCAGGGCCTCGATCTAGACAAAAAATTATATTGGTTTGTTTTATTTTTTAAGGGGAGATGGCTGCCTTACCTGCTCCAGCAAATGGGATGTTTCCAGGCTTCCTTCAACGGTTATGGGTTCAGTTTCCATGGGTTGGACTCCGGGGACTATGGTAACGTCAATCATATCTTTTCGATAAACGATGAAACGAAGAGTACCTTGACGATCATGACCAGCTGTCATTGCCTTCATCTTGGCATTGTCCTGCTCTAAAGCATCCAAGTCGGCTTGAAGTTGCTCCATGGCTTCCTCATAGGCGCGCTCTTGTTTGTGAGCCTTGGCCAGCTCGCCTTCAAGATCGGCAATCGTATCCGCCTGTTTCTTGGCCGCCTCCATTCGTCGCTGCATGAGCTCAATCTTGACTCCTGATTCTTGGATGTTTTGGTCTTTGGTCTTCAGGCTTCGGACCAGCCCTTGCATCTCGTCGTTCAGTTGCGCGACTTTCCTCTCCGCTTCGATATTGACTGCTAAAGTAGCTTTGATCTCGTCAATCCGAGTCACCCATGGCGCTATGCTTGACGCTGGGGAATGCAAGGATTCAATGCGCATCAACAACCTAGAGAAAAGGTGTATTACTCACCCTTTGTGACATTTTCTGTTTCCATGATTAAAGGTAAGAGCTTAGCACCCTCTTGCACGAGCTGGCCAAGAGAAGCCCCGATGGGTTCCCAGAAAGAAGCGTTTATCTTCGCATCCATACCCACAGTTGTGGTAGTCGCTTGCTTAACATAGTCAAGAATGGTGTTAAGCTGGAAGGGTGTCTTTGCGCTTCTAACGTCACTTAAGTGAGGCATGATCTGCTTTGCTAACTGAAGGAGGAGAGATCAGCGAATGCGGTTGATGATTTAAAAAAATCAAAAATTACTGTAATTGCGAAATTGACAGGCTCTTGTACTGCATTGCTTAGAGATTGCATATGGGGCACAACGTGCGGTTTAAGATGCGCAGAGTCTTTGATTAACTCCTCTGTACGTTTGGTCAATTTCCTTTTGAAAAGCTAAGTTTCAAAGGCCATCATAAACAACAGAGTTTCAAGATACCTAGACAGGCTCTTGGCACTTTTGCACTGATCCAGGAGCTTCTGCAATGGGTCGAATAGATCAGTACCGATATTCAAACCACCCATATCTAGAACAACATCTGCACAAAAGGCACGTAAGTATGGATGGCAGTGGTTTAGTCGAATGTCTGGCTGACCTTCATCTTTGAGAATAGCCTCCACCGACGTCTTCGTAAGACCAACAGCAGCAGCGAAAATGTCAAGATCAAGATCGAAAGCTGTAACATATCCTTGCTCCCGCTCGCCCAAGTCATGTTCAAAGCCATCAAAATACTTGTCTGCGAGATGGTCAAATTGTGCTTGGATCCTGAGAAAGGTAAACAAATTAGCTATCTTCTCTTCATGCAGACAAAAATAAAACTTGCTTTTCGATGTCACTAGCGCATTCCATCTCCCGGAACGCGTCTCGTCGCAAGAGGTCGACATGCATGTCAATCCGCTTTTCAATCGGTGCGATCTCGGGATATATCCGGCCTTGGTTCAAGAAAGTTTCTACGTCGCATTTGCGCAATATAGCGGCGAAACGCTTGCAGAGAATGGATACAGCGGAAATTCGACCACGGAGCTGTCAAACATAAAATCAGTATTGTGCAGAGGAGGTACGGAAGCTTCCTCACATCACAGATACCAACGAGGATATCAGAACCTGGCCCATTAAGCGATTCAGGTAAACCATGAGCCTGAGCGACAACGGTATTTATCAAGTCTGCTTTATATGCCAGGCGCTGGAAGAACAGATAACAACTGGTTGCATCACTGTCTGTCTCGAGATACAATTGAGGCAGGTAGGGCTGTCATGAAATCAGCGCCGGGTGCGATATACGTCCTACAGAATACTTACCTGAACGATACCCAGTAATTCTCTGCTTTCCCTTGCCTCCAGTTGTTTGAGCTCCAGATCAATATTCCTGGCCTGGTTCTTAGAAGCTGAGGATTGGAGCTTGAGGTTCAACGACATCATGGCGGCCGTTTGAGACGCAGCCGTGGCGGACTCGTTTTGAGCAGTCTGCGTTTGTAGACGAAGAGCGTCGAGTTCCCTACAGAAAGCAAACTCAATATGCGGTTGCAACCTCGAATATGTCACGCACGTCTGAAGCTGGAGAACAAGCTCTCTGAACTGAAGAATGGTACCTTCCAGGTCGAGAGTAGCTTCTTCTAGTCCCTCGACCTTCCGGAGATGCTCTTGAATCTGCATATCTTTCGATTCTGCAAGGACGTCAGTCGCACTTGAGACTTCAAAAAGTCGAAATATACATACGAAGATCTTCCTGGAGACCCTTCTCAGTCTCGACATGGTTCTCCTCGAGCTCGTCACTGAGTTCCTTCAAAGCCTCGAGATCTTCGATCGTAATCCGCATTTCCTCGATTTTCTAAAAGAAGATAAAAAAAGGTTAAATGGTCACGTTTTAACAGGTAAAAATTACAGCATACTTCGCCGAGCATGAGATTGCGTTCTGTCAGCTGAACAAGCATCTCTTCCACGCCCAGAACATCGTCGAGTTGTAGTTTGAGGTCTTCGATCTGGACCTCTGCGTTAGACAATTTAATGACGGCGGAGTCGTACTTGGCTAGAGGACCATGAACTGCTAGGTACCGTAGGCTTAACGAATTACGCACATTGGAGATCGTCAATCTCCTCGACGTCTTTTTCCATTTCCGATATCCTCCTCCTTTGTTCCATTTCTGTTTCCTGTGTCATATCGCGTAGTCTAAAAGCGAATCAGACTGAGTGATGGGGGGGAACGACAAAAGGTACCTGACTAGCGCTTCTTTCAGTCGTTCATTCTGCTTCTCGAGGTGGAGGTATGCAACAGAGTCTTTGCCGGTATTACTGTTTGCTTTATCAATGGAAACGTCTGTGCTTGGTGAGAGAAAGGGCGAGCGAGGGGCATAAGCACATACCTGCATGCTCTTCCTTGTAGACGTCCAGTTCTACTTCAGCAAGAGACAACCGATCCTTGAGTTCCTCCAGCTCTGCCTCTGCGATCTCTGCTCTTTCTTCGGCAACTTCTTTATCCAACATCGCCATCTCTAGTAGTTCCTGACCATCGAGAAGGCGCGTCTCGGCCAACTGCGCCAGTTGTTGAGCATCTGCAAGTTCGCGTTTAGTGGCGATGAGATCAGTTTGAAGAGAGTTGAGTTTTGCTTGGAGCTTGGGACGCAGGGCGACAAACGACTCTGCTTCAGAAAGCCGCGTTTCTAGCTCGCGAACATGCCTTGCATCATCAGCACGTTTAGCCTCCAAGACGCGTACTTTGGCACGCAGCTCATGCAGTTCTTGTTCGTCTGGAGGTGGCGGCTACAGACAAGGTCATTGGAGAGGTTTCGATAGAAAACTAAACGTACAAGTGGAACCAGAGGGGAAGGCGCTCTCGTGGCATGATGCAAAATTTGAGGTAACGGAGACGTAGCCGGTTGAGATGGAGACTGAGAAAGTGGAGAAGAGACGCGTGGAATTGTTGTGCCGCTTGACAGGGATGTCTGTTTCTGTGTAGGTGACGGGATATTTCGTAACAATGTCTTGGTGGGAGGTCTTGAGGGCGTCGCCAGCTCCGGCGGGCTGGATCGTACAGGGATTGACTTGCGAGATTGCAGGGTAGTTGGAGGCTGCCTCTTCGTCGGTGATGGCTGCCCCAATCGACTCGTTCGTGAAGCAGGCGTCGCTACAGGTTTAGCTGGACTATTTGACCGTATTGACGATGCTGGTGAAGCTGCCCGTATCGAATTTGACCGAGTCATCCCCACACTGGAGGTTCGTTGGTGGCCAAACGAAGGCCTAGTAGCAATCGGTGCCGGTCGCTGCGACGTCGGTCAATGGTAGAGTGCATATAAGAAGGTAAGTACGCACGCTCGGCCCCGCTGCTGGCTGTTGTTCCATGCCATACGTTCCTTTTATCTGCACAGGCCTCACAAACAACCCGTAGTTCATCCTGCATTTAAAGTAGGCCTGGCCCTCGAAAGACCCGTCGTTTTTGCCATTGGGCTCGTACAATTCAATACCGAAGAACTTTCCCGGCTTTGCATTTAACGATCCATTCCAGCGAATCACCCCACGTCCAGCAGGTACGTCGACTATGGTCCCAGTAGAAAGATTAACAGCGCTCATTGAGTCTAACGGCGTCCAAAGACATTGAAGGTGGTTGACGCGGAGAAAGGATGTCACACGTGTGACCTTCCGTAGCTCCTTCCATCTGCCCAGTGGGGCCTCCACTGCAATCGGTCCGACCTCCAAGTCCCAGGATTCCCTTACTGACTGGGAAGCGTTCTGCTGGGATTTGAAGGAAGATGTCCGACCATGTAGCTTCGAGGCCGCCGCCAAAATTTCACACCGGTATGCCCTATTTTTGCCTACTTGTTTTGTGGTAACGCGTATCGTCAGGTCTCAATTCTGACTCAGAGAGCGAGACGGATTCGAGCAGGATGCAGTCGCATTCAAGGACGAGGACGGAAAATCATCTTTCTCATCGTGGGGCGTCGCTCGAAACGTCTGTGGATGCAGCCGCACCTCCCATTCCGTACTGGTCAGCAAAAAGGCATCTAACATGTGGCAATCCTACCCCTCAGCCTCCGTGGTCTGCTCAGCTCACACCATGGCGCAATTCTGCCCTAGGAAAGCTCAAAACGGCCAATGCAGCATTGATTCTCTGCCTTAACATTGATGTCGACCCACCCGACGTTGTCAAAACTCAGCCGTGTGCTGCTTTAGAGTGTTGGGTTGACCCTAGGCTGCTACCCTCGAACCGCGCAGTCGAAGCCATTGGTGCGAATCTGAAGTCCCAGTATGAAGGACTTAGTCTCAAGATTCAGTACAAACCAATACTCGACCCTTCGCAGGAAGACATCCGGAAATGTTGTCAACAGCTGCGCCGACAGGCCAAGGACGACGCCGTGTTATTTCATTATAATGGACATGGAGTTCCCAAGCCTACAGCCAGCGGAGAGTTGTGGTGTTTCAACCGGAACTACACTCAGTATATTCCGGTGTCTCTTCAGGACATACAGAATTGGCTGGGATCTCCTGGCGTGTATATATGGGACTGTTCTGCTGCGGGCCATCTTCTGCAGAATTTCAACACGTTCGCGGAACGCCGTGACAGCGATGCAACCATGTCACATGGTGGCTACGCGCCAGAGCGTACACCGTACCTGCAGTCGATACAGCTAGCTGCGTGTGCCGCGAATGAGCATCTGCCCTCATGCCCTGAGTTACCTGCCGATGTTTTCACTTCATGCCTCACCTCCCCCATTGACATGGCCCTTCGGTATTTTGTCCTTAACCAAAAATTACCAGACGGCGTCGAGCAAGATATGATCATGCAGCTTCCAGGAGATCTTAAAGATCGTCGTACCCCTTTAGGAGAATTGAACTGGATCTTCATTGCCATCACTGATACCATTGCGTGGACTTCCTTTTCCCGAGAGACGTTTTCACGGTTATATCGATGTGACCTCCTCGTTGCATCGCTTTTCCGCAATTTCCTGCTCGCAGAGCGCATCCTGAAGAATTACGGGTGCACTCCGCATACATACCCTCCCCTTCCAGCCACTAATACACATCCTTTATGGGCGACGTGGGACCTAGCTGTCGACGCGTGTTTGCGACAGCTGCCCGATCTTCTTCGTAATAAAGCCCCGGCCAAAGCTAAGAACTCAGCTACTGGTCAGCCGCCGGTGCCTGCGGCAGTGATCACAGATGAAAATGAAGTTTTACCTGGTCGTATCGGGAGTCTTCGCCATGTGACCAAAGATGAAGATGCTTCTCAGATCCCACCATATACCTATGTTCCTAGCCGATTCTTCGCTGACCAGCTCACTGCATTCGAAGTATGGATATCTCGAGGTGGTTCCGCCCTGACTAGACGTGGTCCTATGTCCATGCCAATTTCAAAGGAGAAAGGGTTGGAGGAGAACGGAGCGACTGCTGATGGTGTAACCGAGGACAAACTTGTTCCTCGGAAGCCGCCAGATCAGTTGCCCATCGTTCTCCAAGTCCTGCTTTCCCAGCCACATCGTCTACGTGCACTTATTCTTCTCTCTCAGTTCGTAGATTTGGGACCATGGGCCGTTAACATGGTCCTTTCCATCGGTATATTCCCCTACATGGCGAAGCTTCTGCAAGCTGCTGGGCAGGACCTTCGTCCTGTGCTCATCTTCATATGGACCCGCATTCTGGCCGTTGATCCGTCGGTACAAGTCGACCTATATAACAACGCTCAAGGATACCGTTATTTTTCCAAAATTCTTGCAATGCCTGACGACGGCGCTCTACCGAACTCGTCCGAGCATCAAGCGATGGTTTGCTTCATTCTAGCGTCTCTTTCCCGTGACTTTCCCAATGGACAGTCTGCATGCTGGGACGAGCGAGTCTTCGATGCTTGTCTTGGCAAGCTAGGTGATCCTGACTTCCTGCTTCGTCAATGGGCTGCCTTGTGTATAGCCCAACTTTGGGATTCAAATGACAAGGGTAGAAAGGAAGCTGTACAGCGTACGACCACCGATAAGCTCAACATCATGCTTAACGATGAGTCCGTCGAAGTACGTTGTGCTGTACTCTACGCCTTGCAAACATTTATGGGGGCCAGTGGTTCGTTGGATCCAACTAAGAGAGGAGGCGGAGGCAGCGGAAATTTGACGGGGCTCTTCGAAATGGAAGAAAACTTCCACATGCGTGTAGAGGTCTCGTTGGTCATGGGTGCTACCTTCATCATCAAGGATGACGCCAGCCCTATGGCACGGAAGGAGCTACTGGTTTTGATAAGCTGTCTGGTCAGGGAGTGGAGAGGTCACTTTGTTGTTTGTGCGTGGTTATACTGGGAACAGAACCAACGCTGGCGAACAAATGGCCCTGGTCCACATTCCCCAACTGACGACGTCAGCGGACAAGCAATCGAAGAATGGATAGAGAGTTTCGACTACTCCAGTCAAGAAGATAACCGAGTCATTTTGTCGTCTTTCTTCACAATATTTGTAGTTCTCCTTGACCTTTCGGAAGACCCTTACTCTGAGGTTGCTGTTAATGCACAGACGATCGTGGACTATATCGTGGCGCTTCTTTTGGATTCGCCGTTCAGTCGACATGATGCGACCAGCCTGAGACGGCAGCCCGCTGTATCTCAGGATTACCGACCACCAGTTATTGAGGCTGCACCTCGATCAAGAGTACCCTCCTCTCATTCTCCCCTCGTGTCCACTCCGCCATCTCCAAAGCAATCTCGTCCAGCATTCACTCGCAGCGATACAATGACCTCCATGACCACGTCTGTGTCGAACACCCTCCGGCGCACTTCTTCCTTTGCTAACGCTCTGAAGACCTTCGCGAACGGTGTCGCTTTTCCTTCTCTGGAGGATGGTCACTCTGCGCTGTTTGGATCCTCGCGTCCGGAATTTGACATATCCCGGCCACCATCTCCTAACCTGAACCTTGCGCGGTATTCACCACCTTACTATCGCATGTCTCTACCTGTCTATCAAAGCGGGCATTCATCTTCTTCCTCCCAACAACCATCTGTACTAGACTACACTCCGAAAGACGTTATGGATGCACTGATGCTGGAGGATATGGAAAGGTTGAAAGCGCGACATAGAAAGCACCGACGTGGCGGTGGTTCTATGCCTAGCCCAAGTAATAGTACTTTCTCCACTGAATCTTCGGCTAGCAGTTTGATGTTGGGGCTGGGAACAGGTATGGGACTGCGGGACGTGCTTCCGCTCAAGAGCACGTATTTTGATTGGTGCACAGAGTACTTTACGGAACCGCAGATGAGGGTGAGTGCTATTCTTTATAGGAAATTTTCTTTAGTGTACTGATGTCCTGGTAGCAAACGGAAGCGGATGAACCGGGTAGTATGCAATACAATCATCAAGTCTGGAGACAACGTCGAAACGAGAAGGTCGACGTTGAGACCCATTCCCAGGCAGAGGTTGCGCGTACGTCTATCGTTATTGCTCGACTGGGCTGATAGCTAATTCGTCTATTAGCGTGCCATCGATGGGACAGGCCGGTAGCGACGTTACAATCTATCGGACACCCGATGACTATGGCGTTCCATTCTTATGACCAACATCTTGTACTCGCCAATGAGCACGATATCGTCGCGTAGATTTTCCTACCATGTTCTTTGATTTCTCGACTGATTGTATCACAGAGTTTGGGACTGGTCTCAGAAGAAGAAATTGAATCAGTTCTGCAATGGTAATCCCAAAGGAACTTCAATTACTTCCATGCATATCATTAACCAGGATGTTGGTGGTATTATAATGACCGGATCGGGTACGTTTCTCTGATTGGGATGCTTAGGTCGTATTGAATTGCTCTAACTAGATGATGGTATTGTGCGACTTTTTCGTAATTATGATCCTACCCTAGAGCAGGGGCCTATACAGCTGGTCAGTGCGTTCCGCGGCCTGCAAGAGTTAATATCTATCAATCGCGGATCTGGCCTTGTCATGGATTGGAAAGCTGCGAACGGGACCTTACTTATTGGTGGAGATTCTCGTATCATCAAGAGCTGGGATGCTCAGACGGAGTCACAGGGAATGGTACGTGGATACTTACATCGCACTTACATCGCACTATCGTCTCCAGCAATCTGAATATTCAAATAGGACATCGTGACCGACTCCGAAAGTCCGGTTACAGCCATTGCCTCGGATCGTCATGGTTACTCTGAAGTTTTTGCCGTCAGTTTTGCTAATGGCGCTGTGAAGCTATTCGATGCCCGAATCGATGACGAGGAGCCTGTGATCATGACATTCCCTGGCCATACGACGTGGGTTCAAAATATCTGTCCACATCCGGCGTCGGGCTTCCAGTTCTTGTCCGCTGGGTGTGTCTAACCTTTTGATCTCTTCCTTTCTCCGCCTTACACATGAATATGTAGCGTGGACGGTGTCGTCAAGCTTTGGGATCTCCGAAATGAAAGGCAGGCCGCCGAAACATGGGATCTGAACTCAAGGGGACTGTCCGCTTTCGATGTCCATCGAACCACCGAAGTTTTCGCCGGGTAAGTGGTGATAGCTTCAAAGTTCATTCCGTCATTGACCATTGGATTAGATCCTCCGCTATAACACCTCACCAATGGAAGGAGCAGAAGATAACGGTGCAATCTATCAAAGGACAGATGCAGCCTTCCAGCGTTTCGGTTCCCACTGGGCACGTCCTTCAAGCACCTCGCATCCCAGCATCACCCTTTTCGCACCGACTGACGTCTTTGGTGTTCCATCCCACGGAAATGTTATACGGTGTCGGAGAGCCAGACGGTACCGGTGAGCTTTGCGTCATCTCATTGTATTGTACAACGCTGACTGTGTATCGGCAGTCCGAATCCTGGGCTGCAATTTAACGTCGGACCCGTCATCCAATTAATCGGGTGCCGCATTTAGTGGAATATATCTACGTTCATCGTCTCGCAAAATTATTCTTGCTTTGTTTGCACATATAATAATTGTACCGTAGAATCTATCGCAATAATGTATTCGTTTAGCTGTGATATTGTACCAGTAGAAAATGTAATGTACATGGCTTGTCCATGGCTAGGGCCTTAGGCAGACCGGAAGGCTTGTTTACTTAAGGGGCTCTTGCGTTATTACCACTACAAGCACCGACATCGGCACCTAGGATCTGCTCTCCTTCTGCCTTTTCCTGCGGCATATTCGGTCTAACAGACCCCTTGGCATGTACTCATAGAGTACAGATATATTCTTGTAGTTAAATATGGTAAAAGTAATCACGGATGAGCAGGTGAGACCTCGGTTTCGCTTGCAGCTCTACCACTGACCGGTACCTACCTCTGCACCTCCAGCCACCGCCTGAACGGAGAGACGCGACGAAGAAGAAGGTTACAGCAAAGAAGAAGAATGCTACCACAGGGGTGTGGCCTTGCAAGATCAACGGATGTAACAAACAGTTCGCGCGGGAGGCAGACTTGAAGAGACACCAGAGGACAACGAAACTGCATTCGATGCCCGGATTGTACGTGCCTGAGCTCTGTAAATCGCGTCTATACTAACGTTCTGCAGCTCATGCCCTCAATGTGACGCTACCTTTACAAGGGTGAGTACATTCACGTCGGATTTTCCAGTACCGAGGTTATTCACGACGGCGCTAGACTGATGCTCTCCGGCGCCATCAAAAGTCAAGGTCGATTGGTTTCAATCTTTCTACGTGCAGCTGCTGAGGACATCGTAGACATAACGGCATAGTGATCGAGGCAATGAACCAGGAACTACTCAACGAGGACCCTTCAAGGAGTAGCAGTATTGCGCCGTCCATCAAAGGCAAGGAACCTATGTTACACTCCGCTCAAGGAAAATCTGTGGTATCTGGACCAGCTACTGGCCATTCCAGTTATTACCGTCAACATACCGCACACTCAAGCAGTACCCTTCTTTTTCCTCTACCGATAAACGTTGTCTAATCAATTATCTAGCGTATGTACCTGAATATACGCAGGTAGGCTTGCCTACGTCTGCCACCCGCCTTAACGGCGCGACGAATTGGGCTCAGTCTCAGTCATGGCCTGAGGGTGTACCACCACCTACCGCTATAGGATACCCCATATACTATACACCCTCCCCTTATTACCGCCAGAACGGGGTCACTTCTGTACCTCAGCATCAACCTCCAACTGAAACAGATTACCGCGCAGGTTCCTCATCGAGAACCCAATCACCCCATCAAACCGCCCAATCCCGCTTGGGGACTCCCCACAACGATTCTAATTCCTCCCCATCTGGACCAGAGACTCCTGATGGCGATCAGCAAATGTCAACTTCAAACGAGCCAGCTACGGTAAACCCTTCGGATGTGGACACTCTTACAGAAGAGGAGATGAAGGTCCTCTCGATGCAGCTCACTCATGCAGCAATGGAAGCCGTACTCAATAACGCCAAGTACCCGCGGCGGGAAAGTTTGCATGGCGTTAATTTGGAGGAAATCAATTCGCGGTGGTCAAGTCCACCTCAGCTAGAGAGTGATTTGGACCACGGTGAGGATGCTAGAATGTCTCCCGAGGAACGTACGGGATCGGGTTTGCTCTCGTATGGGACGGCTCTTGATCGTCCTGAGCCCATGGAGCATATGCTGACGGAAGATGGCGAGCCGATGCTTAACCCAGGTACGTTGTTATCAATATTCTTGGTTCCGTCTGACTGTCAGCTGTATATAGCGGAGCTCCTGACACAAGTAAGAGTCAATTGAGTGTATCCGCACTGAATCCAGCACCTAATGTTTCAAAAGGAATCTCTCGCTTCTCCCCCTCCTTCATGACTTCAAGATTGGTTGGACTTGTAGTGATTCTGACGCTTTACTGTATAACACTATCTCCTTCCCTACCGTCAAGCATGTAAGCTTTGTCGTTACTTTAGTATCGGCACAGTCGATTTTTGCTAGGTTCCGTGTTTATGGTAGCCTTTGATTTTGGTCAGACTCGTGTACAACAATATGCCGGGCATTGCTCTACATTATCGTGAGTATCTATCTATATTACTGCTTGCGATTTATAATGATTTTACAACCCTTTCTAGGGTTATTCATAATTCGTAACAGCCTGATTAATACATGAATTGTGCATCGGACAACAGCAATGAAACACTAAAGCACGCAAAAAATACAAATTGATTTGTTGATCTACTATATGCTACAGATTATAGCTGTGGAGAGCCAAAATTGCGCAAAGGTATAGGCCCGTCGATACCGTCTGTTGAAAGAGGGATGAAAGGCGATGCACTCGATGAAATTTTGCATTACAGGACTTGTACTTTGGGCCACTTGAACTGCGGTCCGACCTATGTAGCATGAATCAGTATTATTCGATGCAAAGCAGGGTTGATATACCTCTTGGATACTCATTGACGCGAGTTTGTGCCCGACCTCAACAGATTCGTCCAAGGACTTGCCAGCGACGTAGGCGCCCAAGAAGCCACCAGCAAAGGCGTCTCCTGCTCCGTTTGTGTCCACGATTTCCTCGTCCTTGAGAGCGTGGACAGCATAAATCTTGGGGCTGTCACATTCCGCAGAGCTGACAAGGACTGTCGACTCGGCACCGTGGGTAATAACGACGATACGAGGCCGTGAGGCATTAGACTTGGGAAGCATAGCAATAGCCTTGCCTACCGCGGGGAGATCAGTAGGAGTAAGATGCCCATTGGCGTTTGCCCAAGACTCTGCCTCTGCCTCGTTACAGATGATGATGTCGGTGTGCGGGATGACGGTTTGTAGGGCGGCACCGAAGAATTGGGGAATGAAAGGAGCAGAAAAGTTGAGGACGGAGACTTTTCCGGAAGCACTGACTTGTTTGCTCAAGTCGCTGATGATGGACGCACCGTGCGTAAGGAAGTAACCTTCAAAGTAGAATACTTCGGCACCGGCGACTAGAGAGAGGACTTGAGGAGAAGAGAGATGGGACTGGTCGTATTTCTCGGCGGCACGTAGGGTTGTCACCAAGGATCTACCTTGCTATGAGCAAAGATTTTGAAGGTAGGGGGCGGCGGCTTACCGATGATGTCCGGTGATGATCACCGCACAAGCACCAGTTTTTTCGCCCTTCTTCACTTGGTAGGCCTCCAGTAGCCCTTCCCGCTTGTTGGCTGCTTTGAGCTGCTCAGCGAGATCGTCGTCGCCGACACATCCGGTGTAGACAACGGAGTTTGGAGGGAGGAGGTACTGAATAAAGAGACGTTCAGTCTTCGGATGCTCGGTTTGGCAGCTGGAATGCTCACCGCAGCCCCACGAGCAGCATTCTGTGCTGCACCCCCAGCGACATAGGTCACCTTGTGATTCTTCACGATGTCCTCGTATCTATGCAGATGTCAAACGGAGGCTGCGGTAAATTTTTTGGGCCGTACATAGGAGCCTGCTGCTCCTCAGCGAGGATGGCATCGTTTGCATTCAGTCCATACTTGGCCAACAGATCCTCGCCATTCGTGACCTGCATGTCGAGCAAGGGGTTACCCATGCAGAAGAGGGCGGGGGTCGTCGAGGCCATGGTGGAAGAGAAGAAGGATAATCGATGACCAGATCAGGCCATAATATTACAGATGTCATTCAGCACGTCCACTACGTTATGATATTCCTCGTGTCTGCTGGCTCGAACGCTCACGGACAGCTGGCCAATGGAACGATAGACGATTCTCATACATTCGCGGCGTGTATATTCAAAGATCTGCCACCTGGCTGTCGGATTATCGACCTCTGTTGCGGTGCCAATCACACCTTGCTTCTGCTTGAGACCGGGGATGGGATACACGAGCTTTGGGGGTGCGGAGACGGTCGTGCAGGCCAGCTAGGACCGGACTGGGTCGAGCCAAGCACCTCTTTTCGCCCTGTAATGCTCAATTGTGATGGATACGCCCCTAAACTGATATCGGCGTCCTGGGAGACGTCGTATGTCGTTCTGGCGTGTCCTGGTCAGAGGGACGTGCTGATCTCTATGGGTGCTAATGACTTCGGCGATCTTGGAGTAGGAACGTCTCGCTCAGCAGTGGACTTTCACGTTGTTGAGCTGCCATGCAACGGAGAGACTATCACTGCGCTGCATGCGGGCCAGCATCATGTCGTGACCCAAGTAGATGGAGCTCAATTGGTGGGCTGGGGCCTCTCTCGCCATGGACAGCTGGGAGAACCCAAGTCCAAAGTCGCGATCCCACGAATAATATCCGTTGACGGCCAGATCAAGTCATTTGCCCTTGGCGCTCATCATACTGTTCTCCTTCTCACCTCTGGCCATGTTGTAGGGCTAGGCTCTAACCGGAAAGAGCAGTTGCATGGGCTGGAGACGTCGAGTGACGTTCGATTGGTGGGCTGTACGTGGAATGGGACATATGCGGTTCTAGGTGACCAGATACATTCCACGGGGAGCCATTCCAAAGGACAGCTTGGTAGGAGTCCGACAGATCCGTATGTTAAGCTCCCCCAGAATCACCACCTGAAGAAACTGGCCTGTGGCACGGAGCACGTCCTTGCTTTATTTGACGTCGTCGATGGGGACCCAGAAGTATGGGGTTGGGGGTGGAACGAGCACGGAAATCTCGGTCTTGGTACGACACAAGATATTCGGCACCCAGTGAAAATCTGGCCTCGAGACTCGGCGCCTGTTTCGGGGAACGCTGTGGACATCTGGGCAGGCCCTGGCACCTCTTGGATATGGGTCCAATGAGATGGTCAATTGCTTTCATTTCCTTACGATAGGCGCTAAGAACTAACAGCCTCGAGTCAGCTTGCCTATCGTGAAAGTCGTTAGTCGGCAGAACCTCGCTTACCGACGTTCATGATACGACAAATACTCCGTTTCCCGAACCTAAGGCTAGAGTTTCAAGACTATTCGATATACTTCCTGCGCCCACCGAAAGACAGGGAAGAGATCAAAGCGAATCCAACGTATCACCGAGGGTCTGTCGAATATGTTTTAATCCAACGTAACCAAAGTCATGCGTTGACTATTTACTGCAGAACAGGTTCGATAAATGGCAAATGAGGGGCCGAGATAATACCGTAGCATTACTTTACAAGCAGTATAGTTACAGCAGCATACACCTTTGTCGCGGCATTAATATCAATCTCCGGTGGCCAAGTCCAGATCCGCATGTATTTGGGTGACGGTTACTTCTTTCAGAGGGGCAAGCTGAGATGCAGGTTAGTTCAAGTCGTCAGGAACGAGTCATATAACGTGCCTTTCCGATAAGTATCTAGGGATCCCTTCAGTATTTATCCAAGATGGAGAGGTGGATTGAATACCTGTGCAGCGTCCTTTGATTCGTTGTATTGATGAAGAAGCTTTATATGCCTTTTCACAATCTTTTCGGCGTCTTCATTTTCTCTGTAGAAATTTCAGTGGAGAATTCTTCCGAAATGAGGTCTTAGGGCGTAGTACCCCAACTCCGTCTGCAGGTGTTCCACTTCGGTTTCCAGAGCGGCTATCCGGGCTTCTTGTTTCTGCTAATTATTCAAGGTAATGAATCAGGAAAGGACAGATAACGGCCTTTACCTTTATGGAAAAGGCTACGTGCATGGTGGTGAGTATTAGAAAAGAAGTACCAGTTGTGTGACGTGTTGTTTACGCGTTATTTGGTGAGTGACGTCATGTGGCGCCAATCTCGGCGTGCTGGTCCCCACGGCAGCAATGTGACGGTGTAACTGCGATTACTGTGCAACTGGTATATAAGTTCCGGTCCTCATGCCGGCCTCGAAAGCCCCTCGGTCCTGTATCTTACTTCGACCAGACTCTCAGCAATACTGAACAATGAAGGGCCTTTTCTGGCGCCAGTTTGCCATTCTCTTCTGGAAGAACTGGATCGTCTTGTTGAGGCATCCATTCGTGCGTGTGCAAAACGTTGCGCCTAGGGACTGACATTTATGCTCTTCTTCATGTAGCTGAACTTCTTGCGGTGCTTCGTCTTGCCCGTCGCATTTGGAATATTTCTTGCAGTTGCGCAGCTATTCTTAACAAAGCCCAATAATGTGCGTGCCTTCCATTCTGTCGTCTCTTTCTACTGACTACCAGTAGTATGGCATAGGAAACCCCGTATCCATATATTCTCTGAGACAGGAGCTGGATCCTAACTACGCATTGCTATGGGCTGACAGCACAGATGGGACGAGTGATCCCTCGCCAGCAAGTATCATCGCTCGCATTACACAAAATTTTACGACATCGCAGTTAGCAGTAGTTCGACAACTAGATTCTCCGGATGACATTCCCTCTGCATGCCCTCAAAACTTCAACCTATTCTCAGAGTGCTTTGCTGCCATCGCATTCTACAACATTCCTGATAACGGAAGTGCTGCGAATCCAATTAACTACACTATTCACGCAGATGCTGGACTTGCTCATATAGATGTCGTCAAGCACTCGAGCGACTTTGAGAAGCGTATTCTTCCTTTACAGTGGGCAATAGACCAGGTCAAGCTGATCGTTATCAAGGTCGCACCGTATGTTAATCAGAGAGTCTAGGCTATCATTGAACTCAAGACTGGTGAACAAGCTCCCACCCCGATTCAATGGCCTTTTACCCAGGAAACCAATGAGGAGCAAAATACACTGACTCGTCTTAGTTCGTAACATATGCCCGGTCTACGTCCCTCGTCAGTGACATATCTTCCGTTTTAGGCTATATTCGTGGGCTCCGAACGCTCCTTGTATTGTTACTGTGAGTTTCCATGGAAATGAAGACATGCTGCCAGCGTGAATACAATTGAAGGTTTATATGCTTTGTTGGGATATCTTATCAGCTGCCCGGTGCTGTTACTACAGAACGTGCCAATCTCATCACGGCACATATGAAAGCTATGGGTCTCCTGGACTCGGCCAGAATCTTGTAGGGCTGTTCCAATTTAATTTCTTGCCTTTTACCCTAACATCATACTCCCAGGTCCTGGCATATAAGCATCTCTCTAGCCTATCTTCCGGCATGGGTCATTGTATCTTTGATTTGGCACTACCGGATTTTCTCAAAAACCAACGCTGGATTGGTAGTCGTCGTCCATCTTCTTCTTGGACTGTCGTTGGCTAGCTGGTCTTTCTTCGTCGCAGCTCCGTTCGGAAAGAGTCCTCATCTAGCTGCAGTCGCGTCGACGTTCTTATCCATCCTTTTTTCCATAATAGCTCTTGTCCTTAGCCATCTCGGTAATGTGGGGGCATTCATCTTCACGATTGTTTTCCCCCCTGGATACTACATATTCGCTATACGTGTCATGTGCGGGTTTGAGAACAACCTGCTTGCAACGAATGTACTTCAGGGCGATCCAGATAATGGTCTTCACCTACTTCCTCTCCTTATTGCGGCTATCGTAAGTATCAAGATTATCCAGAGTCTTTCTCACGAAATCCCCGATAGATTAACATATTTTTGTGGCCTGTGCTCACTGCTCTTCTTGAAAGACGGCTGTACGATGCCCGAAACCTATCAAAACCGAAAGGTGATGAAAAAAAGCATTCTATCCCCGACAACGTAGCAGTCTCCATCAAAAATCTTGGAAAGACATTTTCGACATCCCTATTTAGGCCTCAGAAGAACATTGTCACTGCAGTCGACGGTCTGTCCCTTGACATCCCAAAGTATGGCATCTCTGTTCTTTTGGGATCTAACGGGTGAAGCTGTCTGCTATTCTATCCCTTCCACTCTAACATGATAACCTCTTAGCGCCGGAAAATCCACAGTGCTTTCCGTACTGGGCGGGCTCACGGGCCGTACCCGAGGTTCGGTGCTCTTTGAAGGTGGAGTTGAGCGTCCTCAGTCTGGGACACTGGGCATCGTTTCCCAAAAGAATGTTCTCTTCCCCGAGCTTACTTGTTATCAAACCCTACGTGTTTGGCGGGCAGTCAAATGGTCCGGTGATAACTCCGATGATGAAGATATTGAACAACTATTGAGAGATTGTGACTTGGAGCAGAAGATCCACGCAAATGCGAGCACCCTCTCCGGCGGACAGAAGCGGAAACTGCAGTTAGCCATTGGCCTTATTGGAGGTTCTAAAGGTAGCCACAGTTTTATCTACATGAAACTAAACTTAATCTTCTTCTGCAAGTCCTTCTAGTCGATGAAGTATTTACCTGCATCCTTATGATTCGCTAACGAAGTTAACGATCTTCCAATAGTGTACCTCCGGCGTCGATCCTTTGTCGCGCAGAGCACTTTGGAGGACCTTGACTTCTTTTCGGCAAGAGCGGACTATCATATTCACCACTCACGTATGTCGATTTATCGAGGTGGTGTTCTTTCCCTAACTTCTTATATAATAGTTCCTGGATGAAGCGGATCTATTGGCGGACAACATTGCCATCCTTGCAGCACCAGGAAAACTTGTAGCAAATGGTTCTCCGGTATCTCTCAAACATGATCTCGGAGAAGGTTACGTCGTTCAAGTGACATTCCATCCGTCCCTGACAGGAGACGAATCCGGAGTACCGGCCCGTTTGCTCCATCAAATCCGAAGTGATGTTCCATCCGCATATTTGTTCACAGCAGCCCCCAATCAGGTATCGTATCATCTGAAGTCCAAAGATTCCAGAGACGTCGAAAAGGTTCTCCAGATTGTCGAAACCGAAAAGCATGTTTTGAACATCGCATCGTACGATGTCATTGGAACCACCATCGAAGACATATTCCTCGACCTTATGGCGAAAAACGATCCTCAAGCATTCGACGAAAAGTATACGCACCGCAGCACGTCTTCCTCCTTTTCCGTAGAAGATCTACCTTCCTTACAGCTTTCAAACGGACGTCGCATGTCTCCACTCCAACAGGCCAAGACGATATTCGTCAAGAGAACACTAATCGCTCGAAGAAGTTGGCTCGCTCCAGCTTTGTCTGTCCTTGTGGCTATCGCAGCGTCAGCTATTCCCTTAGTGTTCATACGTGGTTTACAACCTTCCTGCGTGAAATCGTTCTCTACATCGACTAATATACCACTGTATCTTCCGATATCTCCTATGGCTACATCTGCGATTAGTCTCGGTGCTCAGGTTCTAAACACACCTCCCGGCCTTATCTTCAGCCTGGGTAATAGCACGTCTAGTCTATCTGTGGAGGATATCCTCGACAATGATACGTTCGTTGACACAATCCGTCAAAATTACCGCGCTTTAGCCTTGGGCGGTGTGTCTATGAATTTGAGTACGGGATCATCACTGCTTGCCTGGGAAGCAACAGCTCCAGGCCTCACTGGCGCTGCTATGCTTAACCTTGTGAGCAACATCCTGTTCAACAATGCACTGAACTCCTCCGGTCAAAACGCCAGCTTCCCGACGGTTATACAAGCGAACTACGAGAGTTTCCCTCCGGTTGAAGCTGGGACGCTTTTTGCTCTTAAGTGGGTCGCGTTCTTTGGTGCTGCTATGGTGCGCGCTGTTTCGTTTACTTCCCTTCTGATGTTGACTTTCTGGATCGAGTCTGTGTATCCAGCTTTCTATGCTCTATATGTATCAAGAGAACGTCGTTCTGCCGTTCAGGCGATGCAATTTTCTAATGGACTATCAGACCCTATGGGTCTTTGGCTAGGCCATATTCTCTTCGATGCCATTCTCGCCTTCATTTCTTCTACAATTATCATTATTATCTTTGCAGCTGCTTCGGACCAGTTTCATGGGTTGGGATTATTTGTAAGTTCCACTAGTATGAACTGTTGCAGGATCCTGATATTTTGTCAGTGGCTTGTCATGGTGCTGTATGGCATTGCGGCAACCTTGTTCGCATACTGCACATCTTTGGCGGTATCCACACCACTCGCGGCGTTCGCTGCTGTGGCTGCTTATGAAATTGTCATGCTTGTGGTGCGTACCTGACCATATTTTAGCGCGTCCATCGTTAATCTGTTATTATCAGCTGTATTTGGCGGGTTATCTGCTGACTCTCACATACGCTAAAACGTCTGAGGCCAATAATATCATCACTATTATCCACTTTACGCTCTCCCTGTTGTCACCGATTGCCAGTGTGGTGGGTTTTCAGCCTTTTCCCCCTGTTGTCAATACAAACGTTGCCTCAATGTAGACTCGAGCAGCTCTGGTATCTGTCAATCTCTTCTCACTGCTTTGTACAAACAGTGAGACCGTGTCTGCATCACATATGGCGACGATCATGCGATATGGGGGACCTATCGTCTACCTGATTGTATATATCTTTGTTCTTTTCGGCATTCTGATATGGGTGGATTCCGGCTCATCGCTGCCTCCAGTCTGGTCTCGAAAAGTGTTTCAAAGAAAACCAGACACCCACTTGAGACGACAGCTAGACGTTGTTGCTGAAGCGGATCATGCTTCGTCTTCCAACGACCTTCTCCGTGTTCTTGGGGTTACTAAAACATTCGGTGATAGCAAAGTTGTCGATGATGTCACTCTGAGTGCTTCCCTCGACACGGTTTTTGCGCTTCTAGGACCGAACGGCGCTGGTAAAACAACAGCTTTCAACGTCATCCGTAAGTCTATCCACGAATATATGCGTTGATTTGAACTGATTATTCCCCGAAGGCGGGGATGTGACACCTGACAGAGGCGATGTTTACATCGCCGGAGAATCAGTTGTTCATCATCCAAGAAGAGCGCGGTTTGCTTTGGGAGTTTGCCCTCAGTTCACCGCTATAGACTCTCATCTCACTGTGAGGGAACATCTGGAAATATATGGAAGACTGAAAGGCTTAGAAAGGGGACTGGAACTTCGGAACAATGTCAATTCGTTGCTTAAGGCGACTTCCCTTGCCACCTACGCAGATCGATTAGCGAGTAAACTTTCCGGAGGAAACCAAAGGAAACTCTCACTTGCAATTGCTTTGATTGGTCCGTGTTCTGCCGACTAGAAAGCCACTTGTCATGACATTCATCTAGGTAATCCCGCCGTTGTTCTCATTGACGAGTTTTCAACTGGCGTTGACGCAAAGATGAAACGAGATATGTGGAAGACCCTCAGGAATGTCGTGGTAGGCAAAGCAGTCATGATCACTACGCGTAAGTAACATCTTGGTCTCACGATATCATTGACGTACCTCTTGGTTCGTTCTGTGTTAGATTCGATGGAAGAAGCATCTGCTTTGGCAAATAAGGTTGGCATACTGGCCAAACGCCTTCTCGGTGAGACTCCCTCCTTGCGTTACCTCCATTCCTACTAACGCCACCTTAGCTGTCGGCACTACGGAATCCCTATCAGCGCGCTATCCCGCATACGAAGTCCACTTCACCTGTCGGACACACGAAGAGACCACTAAAGCTCAGATTCTAATGGCGCATATACCCGAAACACGTATGGCCGATGATGTCGCCACACGATTCGAAGTTCCTATAAGTGACGGTTTCTCACTTGCCCAACTATTCCAGGTCTTATCAAGGCACGGAGACTTCTCTGAATATACGGTGGAAAGGGCTACTCTGGAGAGCGTATTTCTGAAAGTTATTCGGGAGAATAACGTGTCTGAAGAGGATCATATTCGACAGCGTAGATGGTGGTCACGGTGGTTCCCGTGATTGTTTTACAATAGCAAGCAATAATATTAACAATCCTGGCGTATATCTATGCGATGGTATGTGCATGCCCTATAGATGTCCCCAATACTTACATGTGGAATGTCCCAACAACATATATAATTTACCATCTCTACCACCGAAGCCACTCTCCGTACATGTTCGGCCGCTCGCCCCGAATGTACGACTCGAAAGTCCTTTTAATGACTGTCGCCCAGTCCAAATCCCGTTTGTCCTCCTCCACTCTGTCCTGCCACGGATCCTCATTCACTGTTGATGTGAACGTCAGTGATTCACTGTTTAGAGCTCGTCGGGCCCGGTCTTCGACCGCCTTGAATCGCGGCCCGAGGTCAGGCCAGTTTCGTGAAGGATCAAAGGGTCGCCACCTTGTCAACGAAATGAAATTAAACCCTGAGACGGAGGTAGACATGCTTACCATTGATTATGGTAGTGGTACGAGTACGCGCCCGAAAAGAAACCCTCGAAGCCCAGTGCCTGGGGTGCAGCACTACTCACCGTAGGAGTCTCAAAAAAGTCGGAAAACCTGCGGATAAGCTCAGCTCAGCGACGACTATGTACGGAACCTTTAATGGATCCAACGCACTCTGTGAAATAGGGCTGTGGTGGCCTATTCCGCTGAAACTCTTCAGTATTCAGCCACGCCGAGTCAAAGAGCGCGTCCGGTAAGCGCAGCAAAAGACCATTCATCGCCGCCTCGTTCATGTACTTCGTAATCGTCATTGGATGAAAATCCAGCCCGTTACTGAGCGCCATACGGAAGAGAAATGTTCCTAGCGCTGACCCTTTGCTCATGTGAAGCACCGCAGTGTTGTAGTTCGGTAACCGCGACCAGCGGTAAGCAAACGCGCCCTTCCACCCAAACAGCTCTTCCCAGTCGCGAAGGAGGATCGTGTCCGCGTCCAGATATACCCCGCCGAAACGATGGCAGAGGATAAACCGTGCCATGTCAGAGAGGATAACAGATAGGCGGTCGTATTCAGACGACGATTTTGATCCAAGCCGGTTGATCATCGGGTCACCCGCCACTTTCTTTGTGACCGACGCAGTTCCATTCCCCGATATCTGAGGCTCTTCCTGTGGAACGTGCACCACATGAGCACCTGACTTGAAGAGCGTTTCCATCGAACGCCATTCGTCCTTTAGCTCCGGGACCCCATCCAGTTGCTCCGTGGTATTCCACAATTTAAACTGAATGACATCCTTAAAACGCGGATGCAGGAACGGAGAGGCCCATGGGTTGGACTTGAGTTCTTCGAACATGTCATGGAGTGCAGACGGGTTGGGGACGGCCGCGGCTGGACCTGGATTAACCCAAAGCCAAAACTGTGCGCGACAAGCTGAAGTGTCAGGGTAATTCTTGACGTAAAGACCCGTATTCTGGGTGAAAAGGAAGGAGAGGAGGACCATATAGGGCTTGTCCGTGATTGGACCAGCCCAGAACATGTGGAATATGCGAGGATTTTGGGGATCGCAAGGGGACTCGAGAGTGGAGTATGGGCGGTATTGAGCGGGTGGTGGCAGGATCAAGGTTTCCCATTCCCTGGAAGCGGTCGTACCGTCATCAAATGTGGTTGTCGTGGCATCTCGCGAGGGAACAATAGGAGATATCTCTCCTTCTTCTAGAAAAATGTATTTCCAGTCATTCATTGTCCCGCGACGTACACGTTTGCCATTGTCCAGGCCGGCTCCTACGCGAAGAACCTCTAGGCAATCGCGGACATACTGGTCCAGTCATTTTTACGGATTTCAAAGAAAAGCAGGACAACTCACTTTTTTCTTATCGAAATCACAGTGGTCCATAATTACGTCCAAGTCGGCTATGCTCCCTGGTACAGGTCTGGGCGGGTACGCGATATCTGGCGGTCGACTCTGTATGTCAAGGTAAACACGCCTGGGACCAATACCGTTCGTCGTCGGAGAGTACGGGACTAGCGAGCCCGGACTTTTTGGTGAAGGAGGAAGAGCGGGATTGAGAGGTGGTTCTAGGAATCGCAGACTGTCCGGTACTAGGTCAAAATCTGTAAGAACTTGCGAAAAAAGAAAAAAATCAACCACGCACGTTTCCGTCGACTAGGATAATGACCACTCTGTATCTCCCATTCCCATATTCTCTGCAAATCCTCCGGCCTGTAAACGACACTATTCCGCTTGGTCGACTCTGTGGGCCACGATGGTGGTGTCCAAGGCTTGTAGTCATCTTTGGGCCGTGGATGAAAAATGGTGTATATCACCATCACCAACACCGCAAACAGAACAAATGCACCACGTCTACGCCCCAGTCGGGGATTAGGTATCCATACCGGTATTGCACGTCGAGGTACTCCAGGAATGGGTATCGAAACTCGGACGAACCACGGGCTCGGTAGTCGGTGCCCTCCAAGACGAAGTTTTTCCTCGACGGCAGAGGTATAGGCAGGCAGCCCGATAGAGAGACGGGTTTTCTGCTGGCCGTAATACCTATGCGGGAAGGCCATGGGCGTGGGCAATGAGAGGAAATGGTAAAGAAGAGAAAAGGCCGAAGTGTATGTAATTACTGAATGATGGCATTGTAAAGCGGGGAAACTGCGCGTGGCTCTGCTGATCGCGACAGAGAATCTCAAGGTGCCACGTATTCCTGATGTTATTAAATAAAAAACAAGATTTCGTTTCTCTTTCTACGCTATTCGTGGTCGAATAACTACGTTTAAATCTCCTCTAGGGGGCATTACACCGACTCCCATTCGTTCCATGCAAAGTTCGACATTAGGCTGCGGTCCCCTCTCGCTGTCCAGTTCTATTTTCGTATGCGTCAGTAGCAGCGTTAACAGTATCTTAAGCTCCGTCAATGCAAAGTGCCTAGCCAGTCGTCAGTAAATAATCCATAAAATTGGGCAGAAAGACACGGACCTGCCTTCGCAGATAGAAATACCACCTCCGAAAGGCATCGAATGATCCCTGATCTCCTTGCTGTCTTTAAACAGCCTTTGGCCTGCGTCAATTTTCAGATAACGATCAGGCATGAATCTGTGTGCATTTTCGTGGACTTCTTCGTCCATATGCACCGCCCTCGTCACACATATCACCCGCGAATCCTCCTTGAGCTCATACCCAGCAAAAACCGTATCTTTCGTGACTCTCCGAATGGAGAATGTGGACGTGGTCATCCGCAATGTCTCCTTGATTGTGGAGATGAGCAAAGGCATAGATGCGGATATTATCCAGTCATTGTTCTGTGGATGTTGTGGACAGGCCTTGTCAATTTCGTCAATAAGAAGTGCTAGACCGAATCCGTCTGGATGTTGTTGCAGCGAAAGCACAATCACCCAAAACGCCACTACGATTGCGTTGGCTTCTAGTGCCCATAATTCTGAACCCAAGGCGCTTGCAACATCTTTCCTGCTCTGCACTTCACGCTCAGAACTACCAATACGAGCACATACTAAAACACTTACCCAGCCAGCACCTTCAGCGTGCGTCGAGATCCAACTAATCAACTCAAAGGCGTCTTCATGTGGTCTCTGTGCCAAGTATCTGGCTATAGCATCCACAACGCCTTCCCAAGCCTTTCTCGCATCCTTTACCAATAAATACGGCATCTCACCCGCGATAAGATGAAATTTATTGTCAAACGTGCGAAAAGCTGGGTAAGTCTCCTTCGCCGGGAACTCTGTTCCAAAGAACGCATACGCCGCCGCATCATACGATGCTGATAGGATGAATTCGCTCAGGAGCGCCTTCCCCTTGGCGGTCCTCGTCCTGAGGGACTCAATAATAGACTTTTCTGCGAGTTCGGCATAACGGGAGAGAAGAACAGGGATAGCGGTTTGTGAGAGAAGCCTATGGTGCATAGGAAAGTATTCCTGTTGCATGAATCCGTTATAGACTGCTTCGTGAGACATATTGAACACCGTAACGGACATTTCTTTGCGAATGGGGGCGAATTCAAATGTCTATTTACTACATAAGCCAGAATATAGAATGGGGATCCCAACGTACCTTTGAATCACGATAGACAGCACTGATGAGCTGTATCAATGTCAGTGAATTTTCGTTAAGGGGTTGCAGATGGGTACCAATGTATACGCACAGTAGGTGAAGTGATATAAGTCATCGTCTTTCCAACAGCCACCACCCGGAACATAGGTCCAAAGCGTACGGTACAGTTCGCAAAGAAAACGTCAGGGCTCTTGCCCATACTGATAGCAGAGCCCAACCATGGTATTAGATACGGGACAGTGGGGGCCTGTAACGGCCGAGACCATTGCGACCTTCGGTACAGCACAAGAAAGATAAGAACGACTATCACTGAGAGCAATACAAGTTTTTCCTGCCAGCTATCTTGGAGCATTTGGTAGATCATGGAATCTAAGTGGTAAAGACGATTGCAAATTTGGAAACATGAAATGTCAGCAGCCTTATTTGAATGTTCATGTTTGGTCTGTTTCAAGTTGGTCGCCTACCTATAATGTGATAATCACACTGCAAACATCCATCATGCCACCATGGAACTCGTGAAGCCACCATTTTCTGCAGGAAAGGGAAGGAGAACGAGATGTTCTTACGCAAGCTAAGATGTAGTACGCCCGGCTCCTCGGCCCGGATCTCCGCTCTGAAAATTGACATTCTGCGGAATACTATGCTATGTTTTACGCTTGCGAGAGTTGTATGTCAGGATCAGGTAAGAACAATGGATAAGCATGCTGGATTGTACAGAACGTCGCGACTGTCGAAGGAAAAGGAGAAGCAACAAATGCGTCGGTAGATAGACGAAAGATGCAAGCGCGAGAAAATCAGGCCACCCAAGCGATCTTTACACCTCCGAGTCGAACCTGTTGACTGTACACTATACCTTACATAAAATTTACGGTTGAAAGTATTCATCCTTCTGCCTTTGTCAAGAATTTTACAACAGCAAGCGTGGTTTAAATGAAACGCCGAAGGGCGAGGAAGTTCAAATTTCGCAATAATTCATTGCAGGATGCATATTTCAAGGAGTATCCAACCACTTCACCTTGATGAGATCCGCTATAATATAGGTTGGAACTTGAGTATGGCCGGCAGGCACAAATGGCTGCAGCGAACTCAGAATCAGCACCAAAAGCTATCAGGACAAATTCGGACAACCTAGAAAGATAGACGCATCAACCACGTGCAACCCAGATACACCCTTCACGAGAAAATCTGGATCCACAACACCATAATCCGTAAACTTCGGAGACATACTGGCCGTCCCAACGGGATGAGCAGCCGTCCCGACGTTTTCGCGCATATATTCCTCCAGAATTTCGTCCGTTGTCGCATTAACCAAACCACCATAGGCATCCAGGACATAACTCTCCCACGCAGGCGCGGATAGGAATCGTCTGGTGCTCTTTACTGCTTCCATCATAGCAGAAACATCAAATTCACTTGCGAGATTGGCAGGGTCGATGAGTGGAAGATCCAAAGGATCAGAAGAGTTTAATTTGACCGTTCCACCTAGATAGTGCAATCATCGAGTGAGTCGACACGCAAATAGGCGTGACAGGAATTTCACGCACGAGAGGCTGCTGATACAACACAAGTCGCTATGCTCATAAAGTTTCCAGTACCTGGAATAGTGGAAACCGGTATACTCCATGCATTCTGCAAGGCTTGAGATGAGCTACATTCAAGTATCGCAGGACAGGAGCTTCATACCTGGACATCAAGCTCGAGATGGGGAGTGTTCCGTCCAGCTGCCGGATCGTTGACCCTTTCAACGATTGGCGAATCATCGGGAAGACGAGACCAGGCTATGTGACTAAACGGCGTGTCCACCAGTGGTCCCATCTTGGTTTCGTTCCATTGCAGGACAAGGTCATGTTGGTGTGTCAGGTTACGGAAGATGTCGTCCCAGGTGTCCGTGTCGTTGACATACCATTTGTTCTAGAGTATCGGTTGATCAGAAAAGTTCTTGCCGACATCTGGTAAGTCGATAATAACCTGTACGCCTACCTCCGAAAGCTCCACTGCATCGCCAATACCAGAATTGAGCAATATATGCAGTGTCCCTATGGCCCTAGCAGAAAGGATGATTTCTTTTGTTGCTATAACATTAAAGAGCCACGTCGATCCTACGCATAATTATATCGGTTCGGTGCTGGTGAGTACGTGGAAAGTAAGAGATGCACCCTCTGACGAGGCCGAAAATTCTACAATGTCGAAGCTGGGCTCTGACTTGTCACTCTGGATGACTCTGGTCACTTGAGCACCAAGTAATACATGAAGACTTGCCCTGGTGATGAAATTTGGACCCAAGTAGGACACAACAGCGCTATTTCTTTTGCCGTCATTGATCGTGGCTTGCATATATCCTTGTGGGGTGATGTGAGGAGCAGAATTGTACTGAAGAATATTAACACACCTAGACTATTAGGTATTCCAGAATTGACAAAGGGGAAACTCATCGGAGAGCTCGGATGTCACTCGTAGGACCCGTTCATCAGTCGGTTGAGGGTAACCTTGAAGGCTGACTGCGTTCATGCCATCTAAACTATGTATAGCTGGGTCATATTGTCCAATAGTGTTGTGACCATCTGCAGGCGGTACCCATTTTTCATTCTGCAAAAGAAAATACCAAAACCAATGAATATAAACTTAAGCCTTTTGGCACAGTGTTTTAGAATACTGACCTTGAAGAAATAAGTCTTGAGATTCTCCCAAGACCAGCCTGGACCCCCGGTGAAATTCACATAACAGTTGTAATCCTCCGGAGGGCAGCGGATATAAATCACGGCATCTATAAACCGGTGAATATTAAATCCAAAGCATCTCCCATAACATACTGATGGACGTGCTTCCCCAAGCACATGACCTCTCGGAAATGTGGTAGTTCTGTTGTTGAGTCAGGGTTGCACGGTAGTCCGAGTAATTCCAACTGTATGGGTCATTCTCCAATAATCCCACTAGATATGGTATTTCAATCTACAGCAGGTCGCGGTCGCTGAGAGAAGGAATGTCAATAATACGTGAATAGGATGGATACTATTTCTTGACACTCACGATGGACCGGCTTTAAGAACAAGAACTGAAAAATCTTCCTCGGTCAAACGATTAGCTACAACGGCGCCCCTGCACCACCTTGAAGTACATGAAATCAGGTCGCCTGAGTTAAAGGTAGCAAACGTACCACCGATAATCACGAAATCAAACTTAGTACCAGGGAGATCGGCTATGCTCTCATAAATCGCGCCGTAGCAAGACAAAGTACACAGAAAAAGACTGGACAGCAGCGGTAAATGAAGAAGCATCGTTGCAGCTCTTGAAGTGGCATTGACGGGCCTTAAATAACGTCTGAGTTTCGACATCAAAGATCATCTGGATAAAGACTCAGAGCCAAGGCCGTCATCGCGCGTCACGCGTCATCCTCAGAAGAGAACTGTGGGGTCTCGTTGGATGGAAGATTAAATGGATTTACCCGTATTGATTATGAATGTCCTTTCAGCGGCCGGGGACGAGTCCTAAAAATCGAGGGCACAGAGACGGCTTTGTCGTCGCGGCATTAAAACACAAGACGTAATTACCTAGGCAGGCAGCCCGCTGCGTCACTGGAATGAATAATTAATATTCACTATGTACCTGCGTCCCAGGGACATGACAGTGTGAAGGAATGGGATACACGGAGGTGGCTGTAGTGAAATAAAAGTCTTTAGCTACGGAATGCACAGGTCGTTCACACCACACGGGTAGTTACTTCGTACGGCTATAAGTCAAATTTGACAAGAGATGGAGAAACACAGTGAGGTAACATAGAAAAACGAAGGATACGAAATGGAGGCGGGATATCAGTGTAGTAGTGATCATCATGCAGAGAAGGCATGAAAATCAGAATGATTGGGAAGAATATTCGCACTCACGTCCAAACATTCAGTCAATCTGGAGAAATGGAAGAACGTGTAGAGACCTTTGTAACAAGGTCCATCTTAGCAATAAAGTTCTTCCATTTCCTCAAGGCCTTACGATCTCTGTTCGCATGGCACTTGGTCCCTGTCTCAATATGCTGCGCCAAACCACTCAATATCGCAAAGTGCGAGTCGCACCCAGCCACGGGACACTTGAGTAACTTCGGCTGGTGTGCGGGACTCGCCAAATGCTGGTTGAGAGCGACGGTGTTCTTGAAGGAACGGCCACACGTGGTGCAGCAAGTACCAGTGTCGCTATACGGTGCAGGACTTGCCTCAAAGTCAACATCGGGATCGACAAAGACCTTGCGTCTATCCAGACGCCTGACTTGTTCAAGCACCCACTTCCAGGTGATGGCTCCACAACCCCCCATGTCGAGGTGTAAGAACACGCCATGCGTCGAGGTGAATTGTCGGTTGCACCTCTGGCATTGAGCGCGGTCGTATTCGCGGTGCACGGCAGCCTGCCTCAGATGCTCCCTCAAGCCTATTGCTGAGAAGAATGCCCTGCCCTTGCACCTGACGTCTGTACACACATAATGCTTCGAGGATTTGTTGTGTTCAAAAAGACTGTATTTGGATACGAAAGGCATGTCACAAGACCGGCAGAGCCAGCCGCGAGATACGGTCGGGGTAGATTTGGGTTGGTTCATTGTGAACGTTGGATGTCGAATCGGATGATATGTGGTCGTTAGGAGAAGTTTTCCGGCAGAGCTGATGCGTCCTTATATACTGGATGATTTCAAACTCCGCCGGAGGTTCGCGAAAGGTCGTATCATCCTCACTTTTCCAATGGAGGTGGTACCAGGTAGTACACCGTGTTTGTTCGATTCAATATGTGGTTTGATATATGCATTAGAACCTATTAGAACACGCACGATGATTACATTTATATTGTCAATATGTCATACATCAAATTGACACTTCGGGCCGGTCGATCTGATCTGAGCTATAACCTTTGCCTTGTCTCCACAATATTACAAACAGGCCTATCCAAGGAGTTCCAACGAGGCAAGGTGTCAACGAAGTAAAGGATGGCCCAGGTAGGTTTTAGTGCCTTCCTCCTCAATGCCATAATTCTTACTCATACATTTTCTGTAGTGCCGCCACTGCTTCCCGCACTGACCTGCTGCAGTCAGGCTTTCACCACCGACGCGGGCCTGGAGGAGTATCGTAAACAATCACCTGCTCACCGGGATAGTTTATTAGTCTCAGCGAAGTGTTCATCGTATGAGAAACGACATTCTTCGTGCTACACGGTAGTTCTACATCTCGAGAACGGTCAGTATAGTAGCCGGAGTAAAGTTCAGCAAATCGTGGCTGACCATGGTGGCGGAAATATATCCTGTCAGATGTTTGCTAGCACTCTTCATTTCACTCCGTCTCCGCTCCACAGCCGAAAGTGTAAACGGTCCTTCTTGACGTTTGGCGGGCTCTCCTAGCACATCGAGACACGGACTTGTCATGATGAGGACAGAATTCATGAATGGGGAAGAATAATCTGTATCTTGGGTGTCGTCGTTTTCGCAGTCGTAAGAAGAAGAAGGACTTTAGGACGAACGGGATACAATAGCTGTGATGGACTTGAGAATAAATAATCGGAAAGAGAAAGAACTTCTAATAATATTTGCGGGAATTGATGAATGCATGAGCAATAACTGAACGCCATAGAACGATGATCCAGACCTTATAGAGAACCGACGGACACATGAAGATGTAGGTCGTGAACACCGCGCCAGAGAACAGAGTACCGGCGGTGACTGAAGGCTTGCGGTACCGCAAAGGAAGGATGCGGTGATAGCGACGTCAAAATCAAAATTAAAAAACCACATGGCGCAAAAAAACTGATATCACTGAGTACAGGGCAATTAAGTATTGTAATGCAAAAAATATAGCATATATGGATACAGATAGAACTTTAACCGAGGAGACAAATACAATGCTCTTGAATCTTCATCTCAAACCAAAGTATAGTCCGAGAATGAGAGCGAGGAGAGCGACGATGAAAACACAGATCCAGAAACAAATCCATTTCTTCTTGCGGATTCTGCGCGCTGTTACAGGAATAATTCATCAGGAGGAAATCGATAATGTGCAAAATGCGAGATCGTACCAATCCGTACAGCCTCCTCTGTGAGTTTCGTTCCCTTCTCAGTGTTAACATTCACCTCCTGCGCCGTGTGTTCAATTTCTTTGATCCGGTCATCATGTTGTTCGACAATTACTTGCATCTAACAGACAATCAGGACGGTACAGGGGTCACAGCAAGCGGGGAAGCTCACATCATTGAACAGCTGAGCCAGTTCCGCCATAGTCCTTTCCATTTGAGCGAGATCCTGCTGGCGGGACTGCACTTCGCGATAGGCCGAACGTGCCTCACCGTAAGATGAGGCAAGAACGGCTTCCGAGAATATCTCTGTCCCGCTGGCGCTGGCGTCGATGACTTGCTTGACTTCCTCATCCGTTGCGTCGGGTTTTACTGAAGGTGTTGTGAGATGAGTACTGAAACAGTGCAATGAACGCACCGACTCTAAACTGACGTCCGACACGCTGTTTCGACCTATTGGTGAAGTCCTGCTCGGCGCGTCGGTAGTCCTGAAGTACTTCCATGAACCTTTTCCGTATGAGTTTAGTCTATGTAGTCTCTTCAATTCTCTGAATATAAGATGTAGAAAGCCCAAACGCACCTGGTTAACCCTCATGTCATCACCGGGCTGGTTAGCCAGATACGCTATCCTGTCCCGTATATCATTCTGAAGTTTGCTCGTCTCTTCTTTGATAATTGCTAATTCTCTCGTGACTGCCTCATCCGCTGCCGTGGTGCTCAATGAGCGCGTGTGAAGCTTTGCAATGTAGCGTACATTGTTCGTTAGGTTGTTTATCGCCACTTGCAATGAGGTTATCTCATTGCTCTGTCAGACAAAAAGGTGTCGAATCGACCATTCGTGTACCTTACCTCACTTAAGAAATCCGCTCTGCTCGAAGCCGCGGTGTCAGAACCAGAGCCGTTCGCAGTCAAATTACTGAGTTCGTGGGCTGGCTCGGGGCGCTGCGACTGTGTAGACAATATCAGATAGGCAAGGCATGCAAAGGACAAGATACACAGACACGATAGGCTGCCAGACGGTCGGACATGGGCGTTAGTAGAGGACCAGGGCCATTAGACCTGCCGCAACTGAACGCGGGTTGAAACACTGGTGGCTGTGAGATCTAGGTATGTATGACGTAATTTCCGGATATCGCTTCCGCATCCGGCTGACTTGACACCATGCCATTACATACACCCCTGCTCACACAAACTCCCAGTCAATTCCCTCACAAGTCAATACATTTGCTGATCATGTTGCCTCTGCCTCCCAATGTTTTAAAATTAGGCCACCTCCCACTCTCTTACAACCTACATTTTTCATGGATACATTTATGTTGTACTCACCAAATGACAGCTACATCACTTCTGTGTCATTCATACTTCTGCTTCATATGTCAGTCCTGATTTCTGCCCTACTTCAATGATGCTATTGCCATTATTTGATCAACACATACCTCCTGAACATCCATACCTGCAGGCTTCTTCCACATTTTCTGCTCTTGTACAACTTTATATGAGGTCAGACCAGCTTGACCCAATGTACACTCAATTCCAATGCTTGGAGAAATAATAGAATCCCAGCATTCCCTTGCCATTCCATTGGTCTGTACCCCTAGACAAATAGGGTCAAGGATGCTGGAGGCATTATAGGAGTGGGTGAGTTGACCACAATGTTATGATTTTTCCTTTTTTCTTTTCTTTTTCCGTCGGAAATGACCCCTATCTTTGCTTAGTCAGGGCGCTTAGGCCAGCGCTTAGGACCGTGGGAACGCTTAGCTCAGCAACCCAGTCAGTCATTGTCTTATCACGCTGCTGTGTGCTGTGAAGGGAGAGACAATGCTCCTTTTGTTCCCCAATTGCAGTGCAGCGGTAACAGCACAACAGCAAGACAACAGCTTTTGTGGAGAGCCTGGCAACAGCAGGGGTAACAGCTCTACGACAGACAATATCTTTTGTGAACAGTTATTAATAGCCAGATAACAGAACAGTATTTAAGTAGCACTGTTTTCACTGTAGTAGCTCCAGCATTAAGCTAAAGTTTATTCTTCACCATCTACTCTCAAGCTCAAGCTTCTTGCCATGCCTTGAACCACTACCGCTATTACCTTGTGAACTCAGTCAGTCTAACCCAAAGTGTGAGGTTCTGAACTGTTTATCACATGTTGATAGTCACATGGAATTTGGGCTTAACACACAAAAGATCCATTCATCTTGGGAGGGAGTGGACTTTCCCCTTCAATAGTTCAGTGATTTGAGGTTTCCATGAGGCATAGTTCTTCCCATTGAAGTAACTATTGGTATTAGGGAGGATTGTAACTCCTGAGGTAGTCGATGATATATTAGGGGAGTGCAACAGTGATAGTGGGGCAGATTTTGGCAGTCATGCACATGTTTCGAGACGGGATTCCTGGTTTCTGCCGAGAATGGCTCGTCTCTCTTATGCTTGGATAATAGATTCACCAGAATCTTATTAGACGTTCAAGTTTACACCGTAAAAAGGCTAAGATGATGAGTGCCGCTGGGAGCGTTTTTTTGTTGTAATCCGCGTCTTTCCAATAGCACTACGTGAAAAAAACTACCGTTAGCCTTCAATTCCATCTGATAACGATGCAGAAAAGTGTCGCGAAGGATGTAGAACTCGGGACTACGTGCCGGCATGACAGCCCTATTCGCATTGCAAGTCAGAGGTCAGGGACTCCCTTCTTTCACCTTGACCACCACCCACGTTGACCAGTCGCCTCCATTTTTATCGTGAAAGCCATCTCATCCTTTTCTTTCAGAACAATGGCATACTGCGACCGCTGCGAGCGTTACTTCAACAGCATGAAGGCTCTCCGCCAGCATGAAAGCAACTCCTCCAGCCATAACATCTGTGACGACTGCGATATTGATTTCTCCACTTGGTTGGGCCTCAAAGAGCATTACGTCCAGAGCCCGAACCATGCCTATTGCCAGTACTGCGACCGCCATTTCACATACAACTGGCAGCTCACAGAGCACTACGACGATGACCATTACTATTGTGGGAAATGCAACAAAGTGTTCAAGAACGACAATGGGTTGCACGAGCATCGCAGGCAATCGCCGAATCATCACTACTGCACTTCCTGCAGGCGTGATTTCCAAAGCCAGAGTAACCTCAATTCGGTGAGCGGTTGTCGGCCTTTCTTTGTCTGGATATATGCTGACGCGTCGATACGTAATAGCACCTCAGGTCTTCCATCCACGTGCCCAAAGCATTCAAATGTCCCGGCGCCAGGTGCGGCGAGGCCTTTATCTCGCGCTCGGCCCTTGTCCTTCATCTCGAATCCGGTGGTTGCGTCTCGGGTGCCAACCGCGCCGCTGTCAACCATTACGTGCGCCAGTACGACAGACAGAACATCATCACCGACCCCTCGCGCATGCTTACGGGTCCCGGCGGTGCGCCGCGTGACGATGTCATCTACTCCGCCAACGACAACGCGTGGAACGGATATGCGTACGAGTGCTATTTGTGCCACCAGACGGCTCAGACGTTGTACTCACTGAACCAGCACCTGGCTAGCCCCAAGCATCTGGCAAAGATGTATTTCTGTCCTTTGGAGTCGTGCAGAATTAAGTTCACGACATTGAGCGCGTTACTGCAGCACATTGAGAGCGAGAAGTGTGGGGTATCGAAATTCAAAGTCGTACAGAACACATTGAACGGGTTGATGAAGATGAAGATGCTAACGCGCTGAAGCGGTGCGTTCACATACAAATACACTCTACAGTGGTGGGACTCACTGACCTTTCCAGACAGCATCCACCCACTCCTTTCTCAACAGCGAACAGCATCTAGTCCAGTGGCCTTCGACCAATAGCTCCATCTCTCAAGAATACCATTACATTCACACTCGTTATACTTGTCAGGAGTTGTACAGTTGAAAAGAATAACAGTATTGATTGCCATTTCTAATACCTACCGTAACTAGAGTATGAAGAGAACCTAGAGAAAAAACAGTCAGCATGCAATTCATCGAAGACTGAGAGAAGAATCAGACATCCAAAGGAAGGTCATTGCAACTCGCATTGCACCTACCCCCGATCCGCGCCAGCGCACCCAAAGGGCGGCCCACACTCGACGCATGTCATTGGGTTCGACATGGTATAAAGGGGGAATATAAACGTTTCACATTGGGGGAGTACTCAAATGGGCACTAGAGTGGAAACTGCGAATGTACGGAAATTTTTCATCGTGCGACAAGATGTCGAGAAAAGAGGTGGAGCGAATGCTCACCATAACAGGAGATTGCGATGATAGGCAGAGAACGGCGATGAACTAGAAGAAAAAGGTAAGTCGGATGTTCACAGTATAAGAGTATAGAAGAGAAGACATCAGACGAAATGGCACTGGCAAGTACACTGGCGCCTCGTAGGACGCATGTCTGTTGCGAACAGACAAGCTCTATTCCTCGGCATGGTCATATAGGACGGGGAAGAGAAAAAAGTCATCACATAAATAAGCATAGAAGTGTACACACATTAGTGATAAAGGTGAAAGAGACGGAAGATGGATGTCAACTAAAAAAAAATTTCTCCTCTTTATATTCCAAGTCTCACGTGACATAATCCCTATTGGGTCAGACGCGGTGCTGGTCCGTGCGCACTATTAGTCCTTTCCTTCTGCTGTTTGTCTCCGTCTACCCGATAATCCTCCAGACTGCAAGCAACCACGACTTTAAGTCGAGGAACAACTTGAAGTCAATGCAGCGTCCAACACTACTCTCTTCGATGGGCCAAGGACACGGGTGAAGACAGACAAACGTACCTGGGAAAAGTGAGTTCTGGCTGCTTTTAAGAGCACAGAAAGGACATCTATTGGTTCCCCCAATCCACCTCTTACTCAATAGCTGATCACATCCTAGTCCAGCTCCCCGCGGAGTATGCCCCTCACATTTGTCGCAAGCGAAGTTTCTCAGCACATCCGTAGTGGACGAGAAGAATCAAACTGTGTACGCGCTATCAGCTGAGCGGAAACACATGCGCAAGGTCCTTACTTTTGTTTGCGAGGACGAGAAGAAAGAGTCATGTTGGGCAGAAATACGTTAGTGCAACAAGTCCTTTGTGGTCAACGGACAGACCGTGCGGAGGATTGGATGAAAATAAAAAAGGAAGGTAATTCGGTTTTTCATAAAAGATATCTTTATCCACTCTCTAATCTACTGAAACTGAAGATGACTCTAAGACCCCGTGTATGGCAATGGGCTGGAAGACATTATGCTATGACGTATGGGAAGAAGGTTGGATGGGTCGTCAGTGCGACGTTCCAAATATTTCCATCCCGCAAACTGACTCTGCAGTGCTCTTTAGGTGACTGAAGTGCGATCCGACTTCAGAATCCTAGGAAACTTGGTCCCTCGAAATTCGCACCTGTTCAACAAGTCTGAGCCAGCCGTATGCCGGGTATGGGTCCAAGACCTCCATTCAAACCAAGCTGCATTTGTATTTCTATTGTTGCTATACTCGGAGGCGCGAAGAATTAAGAGCAGACGCGTCAGTTGCATACTTCCGGCTTTGACCGTATTAGAAGTGGCGCTTGTCTGTTGGAACGTTGATCAAGGTGGCTATCTGTATCGTGATATTGTAGACCTACAAATCCTACTTTCAGATATTCGTACACGTTGGATTATAGCTTCCCGAACAATTATTGAATTACCTCTTACCGCTTTATTGTAGATGTATATGCTTCAAGATTTCATTAATCTCGTTATCTGTGCTCTACGCAAGCCTCTGAGTTTCAATTCAACTAAGTACAAGTTACACATTTCTACAATTGACCCCTGGCATCCAATGACCCTTAGTTACAATGACAATTTGACTGGCCTTCATGATTAAACGAGTCTTGAGAGAAGGCGGCAACACTTTTCGGATCCCGAGTACCAGGAACGTTCATACTTGGATTCATCGTGAAGAACGATTGAGGTTTTAGCGTAACACTCAAGTGCTCCACGGGCATCCTGCTCAACGATTAGCGATGAAAACAGCGCCTAAATAAAAGACCTACACAGGCCAATCTTCCGGACGGGGGATATGTGTCGTTCCTGTCGAAAACAAGCTTAATCAACTTGAAGCCCAAACAAACGGATAAAAAGGACGCACCGACAGTGAGAAAGACCAAAATATCTTCATTTTCAATGTTCTGCTCCCCCCTGACCCAAGAATCGATTGCGTCCGCCGGACTGCCCCTTGTCTGCGGCACGAACTTACCCGCAGGCCACATCCTACTACCCTGCTCATCTTCGACGTCCTTGCACACCCAGATGGGATAATTACAAAAGGCAGCCCTCTTCAGCGCCCAGCTGTTCTTCCTGGCAAACATAGGCGTGATTCCACCCTTCATACCGACAACGTACCCGACGTCCTTCCCGCTGCTATAATGCTTCCTCGCGGTATTGACGATCCTCCACCTCCGCTCCTTCTCCCAGTCATACGGCCTCGCAGCCTCTTTCTTCAACACAGTTTCCTGCGTGAGGAACCCGTTCCCGGCAAAGTTCTCCGCAGAGCCGGTCTCTGCATCAGGGATAGGGAAGACGTCGGATTCGATGACGGTGTTGTTGATACCGTCGATCATGGGGTCGACACGGATGGAGAAGAGGTGCTGGTGATACTGGGCGTTGACATTTGGTGCGACGAGGGTTCCGTATTTGCTCTTCTCGCCATCTTGAGCGATGTAGACCTGGAGAATACCCGTTAGGCGGACTTCAAGTTCAATGGTACCATCCTGGTAGAACTGATAATTCCAGATATACTCTGGAACATGCAATGAATATGAGTTTCGACGTGGCGTTAGTTCTTACTTGAAACAAACCGTAGTTAGCGAGCGTGCAGACCATGCTGACGACTAAACGACGGCGACGGACGGTTTGTCCACGGCCACCCGGGCGGTAGTCAGTATGCTTCCATAGCACACCACTGTCCTCCTCGTGGATGCAAATGACGTTCTTTACTACGATTGCACTCCCATCATGTGCGACGTACGAGCCAGGCTATGAGGATCGTCAGATGCCATTGCGTCACTCGGCGCACTTCCACATACCAGATAATGAATCTGACCAACACAATCACATCCTAATGATAATTCGTTCGCCATCGTTCCCATCCCATACTCACCTCTATTTGATTTATGAGACTGTACTGATTGTCGTAGAGAACGGACCTACGAATCAAAGGCAAATTTTCTGGGATGAGGGTATTCCGGAGCTCCATACGGTACAACCATCTCGGCCAATGACAAACGATACAGGATTGGTCGAATTTCGCCGTTGTCATTATAAGTGATAGTTGAAAGGGCGATACCTTCACGATGTGTAAATGCTAGAACGGGCGGTCAGCTTGACATTGCTTATATGATTGGAAATTTTCCTTACAGATGTGCATCTTCCAATCTTGCCATTCCAACTCGTGACCGTTCATCTTAAAGCTAACGCCCTCAGGTTGCACGGTGTGCAGAGGCTTAATGTCATCTCTAGGCTTGTAACCCCCTTCGTTATCCTTCATGAGATCCGGAAGGAAATCAAATCGCCTTTGGGGAGGAGGAATACGAGGTCTATTTGATACCGCAAATGAGTCTTCGGAAAGCTCGGGGAATTTGGTACTTGAGGCGCTGAGAGCGCCACCCTCATCAGAGGACTTATATTGATAAGGAAAATCTTGAAGAAACATTTAGAACGTGCAATACTGAGAGATCCACGCGTACCAATATGGATTACTTTGTCGGTATTTGAATCAATGACGGGAATAAAGTCCTAGAAATACAAGGTCAAGCATCGTCACCCCATACCAACTGTGTGCGTACCAAGGGATGGGCATACAGGTTTTCATGCTCCGAATATCTTGCAAACACAAAAGCCTGCTGAACGCGACGAGTGTGAGGGAAGCGTTCGTCGTAGCCAATGGCCCATCCGTCGCAGAATATTTGCTCGGGAAGAACACCTAAGCATATTAAGTGAACTGCCTAAGATTAGAAAGGATTATCTTTACCGACTTCCTTTGCCAATTGCTGGACTCTAGGATCATTCTTCACGACCTTCTCGCAGGCGATGAGTTCTTCAACTGAGATCTGGGGCTGTACGCCTTCCTGAAGACGTTCAAAGGTCTGAATACTCCACTTCCCGTGGCCGAGAGCGAGAATGACATTGTACGAATGCCTGTACTCTCCAACAATAAAACCGTAGTTAGGGACCGGTGAAGATGGAATACACACCCGTTAACAACGTCGAGGAACTACAATACGCGTCATCTTTCGTCTGACGATAAGGAACGGACCGAAGCACGTACATCGACTTCAGCCTTCCTAACAATGGGGGTAAGCGGCTCTGGCTTTCCTCCCGGAGTCAGCGGAATGCCGAGATAAGCAAGGACCGCCTTCTTAGGCGCTGGAAGGAGACTGCAGGTGATGAACTTGATTGCCTTGATCTCAGTCTTGCTGGCGACATGACTGCGAACAGTGAAAGAAACAGCCGCAATCTGGAGTCGGTCAGCAGAGCATGGTTGCATCATAGATCGTCACGAACTTCGTCAGGGGTCAATGGATCTAAAGGATGCTTGAACTCTATCGGAATGACATGAGGAGAACTCTGGACTTCGGTTGCGGTACTGGGGATTACAGTTGGAGCCATATTTGGGACACGGGTAGTTAAATGGTTCATTTGTGAGGCCTTTAAATACTCGTTTCTTCCTTTCGATGACACATAAATCACGGCAAGGAGATAAGATCAATGGGAGATCACCTGATGAAAACGCGGGGATTGTAATGTTTCAGGCGTGTCGCCGATAATGTCGAAGCGGGTGTTGATGTGCACTTGCGACTTTAGAGGTAAATGAGCCCTGCTATCTATGCGCAAACGTCAGGAAAAGGCTCAAGGCTGAAGCATTACACGCCGCGGCGGGTTCTCGTCATACCCCAAGACATAGAACCTGATGATCTGAGTTGATCATGGGTGAAGTCGTAGATATATGGGGTTGGCACCAAGACAAAGGAACCTTTCGTTGTACTCACCATTGCACATGTCTATCTTCCCATCTTATATATATGGTGAGGCTATGTGTATGTCTAGCGACTGAACGTTGTACGAAGATCGGTCACGACGATCGGTTGCTGTGTCCATTTTCGAAGCGTGCATTTTGTGCCGCGGCGACCTCTTGGCGCCATCCACCCATCCATTTTGACAATAGGAGCTATTGGTAATGACGCGACGGAGAGCCATTTTTGCACCTACCCAGACGATGCGCAGCGTAAATTGTCGGTTTTCACGGCGATACACGCATCCCCGAAAACAGTCATTTGGTATTTGTTAAGGTGAAATTGTCTGCGACAATTGTGCGTCGGAAATGCCTTCTATTTCTTAGGCTTTCCGGCTACCCGAGCTAGCCCGAGCCCTAGGGACGAAGAGCTGCTAAAGAAGTTGAAGATTAAGGGCGGCACCTTAGTGAGAAATTGAACTTAAAAGTAATCTCCCACCCACCCAGGACGATTTCAAGAACAAAAAGCATTGTGGTAGGGGGGATTATCTTTAGCCTCGACAATGCAGACATAGTCACCGTAGCACTGCGAATTTCCGACAGGCTGCGTGCAGGTGGGCGGCTATTCGTGGAAGGTAACTGGTAAAAAATTTCCACATTTTTTGTATCAGTGTAGGCGGGAAGATCACGACCAGGCGGTGACCGAAGACAAAGCAAATAGTGAGAACTAGAGAAGGACTGGGCAGGGAGTGAAGCTAGTGAAGATGATTCCCGTTGTCCCCATTAACCGGCTTATCGGAAGCTGAGCCGCAGTTTGTTCTCCTTGAGGCTGGAAATGTATTTTTGGGCCAAGTGTACCTAATCATCTTCGTCGCAACCTCTCATCTTCACACCGTCGACAACAGCGACGACCATGCCTCGTGAAAACAGCTTTTCCGACTCTGATGGTCGTTCGTTGACGCCGGACCTCTCAGAAGAGGCGGCAAATGGAGGCGCCCCGCCCATGTCGCCAACCTACGCAGTTCGACCGCCCTTCGTTGCTGAGCCAACGACCCAAGAGCAGGCTCATTCCCATGATTTGCATGTTTCGTCGTCAAAGCATTCCATCCATTCTCGAAAAACCACGCATAGTCGAAGAACAATGCAGCCCGCGGACAGGTTTCGTGGGGCCGTTCGCAAAGTCATTGCTATGCACCGAGGCACAAGCTTGATAGCTACACGAGGGAGGGTGGGCGCTGAGCCGGGTGTCGATCCTCGTCGTGCCTCTGCAGACGTTCAATATGGCAGTATCAGGCAGAACTGTGTCATCGAGGTCTTCGACTATTCCTCTGTTCGCCATAGTTTTGGACGCATGACGAACAAAGAGTTTGTCAATTTTCTTGATGACGCTGACGCGAGCAAGCCAGAGCCATGGGTCAAGGTCAGGTGGATTAACATTGGAGGTATGAGCTGGGATGTCATCAAGGCCGTGTCGCTCAAGTACGGTTCGTATAATTCTTATTCAAAGTCTACCCACATCTTCAACAGTTTGCTTAGATCTCCATCCTTTGGCCCTTGAAGACGTATTTCATACACGGAGCCAAACACGTTCCAAAGCTGATTACTACAGCAAGCATCTCTTCCTTCGTATCCTTGTCCACGAGATAGGCGATCCTGATGACATTCCCACACCCCTGCATGCGACCGCAGCCTATGGCTCTACGCTCACGGGTCTTCCACGGACTTCTTCTCCAGTGCCCTTTAAAGACGTGGACAGCATTGAGATGAAGGACAGCGTCTTTGTCGAAGACGACCGAACGGTATTCGGAGAGATTACACCTATGCCTGCCATGAGGAAAAGAAAGGGTCGTAGTTCGGCAGATCCGGAAAAGGGAGGTTCCACGTTCCGCAGACTTGGCAGGATCGCCATCCTTGATGCCGTAAGAACCACCTTTACACCGTGTTTTCTTTTCACTAGAGTATAACTTGCGCATTTTAACAGGATGAAGAGGCGCTCAAGCAGCAGGCGGAGGAAGAAGTCGCGCTTCAGGCCTTGAAGAAGGTCAGAACTCACTGTTGTCGGTGACCACTGATAATTGATGAATCTCCCTTCAGGAGGGTGACCGAGTAAATGTCAAAGTTTATCCCTTACACATCTTTCTATTCCGAGATGGTACGTTCCTATGGATTCGTTAGAACTATGGTAATCTCGTTCCTCCAAGGCACGGTTATATCAATGCACGGAAATCCGTCGCTCGATCTCACTCAACCCATCGCCAATAGGCTTAATCAGCGCGATACGGGGCTTAGAGCATCGGCTGACCCTTCTCTGCTGGTTCAGAGTTTGTTGGACTTGAGTATGTGCTATTTTCCTGAAACGTATATGTACTTATCAATGCTCAACTAGCTGTCGACAAGGCATTAGAAGTCATCGATGTTTACCATGCCAAAATCCAAAAATTTGAACGTGCTATCCTCTATAAACCTAAAATTAAGACAGTTCGGAACCGTAGGCCATCGATTTCTTACCTATATGCTGTTCACTCACCGGCAATCTTGGACCAGTGCATCTTCTTAACGAGGATCTCATTCTGCACAAGCGTACCATGGAACCGATCAGGACCGTGGTATATGGACTACGTCGGTATGACGTCGACCGATGCGCCGCTCTCATCGACGAATCTAAGTCTGCGGTGGATGGAAAGGTCCAGGTAGTCGGTTTCATGTCCCACAAGTCCAAAATCTACCTGGTGATTAGCATCTCGTTTCTTCTTATTGAGCCATCTTGCTTATAATCCCTTTATCGTACAGGCCGATGTGTACGACCATGTGGAGTATATCCTATCAAGCTTGGACATGTTTGCAGGAATCACGCAAAATCTGATCGACTATACGTTCAATGTCAGCAATTGTTCTACTCGTGTTGATGGTGTTCTAACGCTTCTGTAACAATAGATGACCTCCTATGAGATGAACGAAATCATGTATGTATCGCCATTCTTCGGCACCTCGTAACCTTCACGGTGTTTCTGATGTGATTCAGGCGTCGATTGACGATAGCGACTATCATCTGTCTTCCGCTGACACTGCTCACTGGTTACTTTGTGTGTTTTTTTGTCGTTTCATTAGCCTTATGCTGATGGTATGTTTATAGGGAATGAACTTCGAATCTATGTGGTCAGTTAAGATTCACTCGGATGTTCTGTGCGTTGCTACTATCTTTTCCAAGCCAACGCCTTACTGATTGGGGATAATCACAGATTCTGGGAGATTGCTATTCCTGTCATGTGCCTTGTCATACCTCTCGCCATCTGGCCGGACCTTATGAGGATGGTTCATTATGTGAAGAAGAAAATGCTTACTCGTAAGGCCGTAAAGGTTTGTTTTAGGTCGATATCTAAATGCGTATTTTTAATGTCGTTTGGTTCCTCAGATGTATCGTCGACGATAGATCAAACAATTATACCTAGCTCGCACCTCACTTGCATTTATATCCTTTATACCACATATTTAGACATACGACCCATACATTTTATCACCATAGTTGCATCCACACATTTCGTACACCTCCATTCTTTCAGGATCTTTAAGGACAGCGTTTATTCCATATGGTCGGTTCATTTTATAGGATTCTGTAGGGTGTTATCGTCTTTTACTTGGAAAAGTTAAATGGAACTGAGCAGGGTAGTTTGTAGGTTACAGTTAATACACCATGTGCTACTGTTAAGTAGGGTGTCAGGATCATGGGGTGCAGCAGGAATCAGGAGCGGAGCGCAGGTGGGTGAGATAGTTTACAAAATATTGATACAAAAATGCGAATAAGGATCCATAGATAAGGACACATCAGAAATCCTCGTCGGTAGAGCTGAAATGATATTAGCCATGACGAGCCCCTGTCAAAAGTCTGGACGTACAAGGTCTTGGTTGGAGCATTCTCCACGGTTCCCGTCATGTTGATATTGGCTTTCGAGTAATCCGACACCCGCTTTTCGAAGAAGTTGGTCTTGCCCTGCAAGGATATCATGTCCATAAAGTCGAATGGGTTGATTGAGTTGTACGCCTTTTCGTTCCCGAGGGAGACAAGAAGACGGTCAGCAACAAACTCAATGTACTGGCACATGAGTTTTGCGTTCATGCCGATAAGTCCGACAGGGAGAGCATCTGCGAGCATTTCAGTGGGGAGGAGTTTAGGAGAGATAGATAAACGAACCTGTCAAGAACTGTTGCTCTATGTTTACGGCCTCCACAATAATACGCTCGACAACCTCTGGGTGTGGACGGCGCTTCAGGTGACTGAACAGCAGACATGCAAAGTCAGTGTGCATGCCCTCATCACGACTAATGAGCTCATTGGAAAAAGTCAAGCCAGGCATCAGTCCCCGCTTCTTCAACCAGAAGATGGATGCAAATGATCCAGAAAAGAAGATACCCTCTACGGCAGCAAATGCAACTAGCCGTTCCGCAAAGGTGGAGCGATGGTCGGTTATCCAACGTAAAGCCCAATCAGCCTTGAGTTTTATGCATGGTATTGTTTCGATTGCATCGAAGAGGTACTCTCGCCGTGCAGGGTCCTTGATGTAAGTGTCAATTAAGAGAGAATATGTCTCAGAGTCGATGTTTTCCATCATGATTTGGAAGCCGTAAAAACAACGCGCCTCAGCGGCCTGCACTTCCTTAGAAAAGCGCTCCACCAGGTTTTCGTTAACGATGCCATTGGATGCCGCAAAAAATGCGAGGACGTGGGAAATGAAGTGCCGTTCATTTTCGTTAAGCTTGTTGTTCCAGTCGTAGAGGTCCATCTGCAAGTCCATTTCTTCAGCAGTCCGGAACGAAGCCTCTGCTTTTTTGTACATTTACCATATCTTGAAAAGGGGGATGAGAACGGGTAATTTTGAGATAAGATGCGTACCTCGGGGTATTGAATAGGGAACAGAACAAAACGGCGTTTTGACTCTTTTAATAGAGGCTCTTCGGCTAGATGATCGTCAATACGTTGACGATATAATGGTGAATCATATTGACATTCAGGAAGATCCACCTCACCGACATATCTTAGCCGAAGGGTATCCAGATCTGAGTCGGTACCAGGCTTATCGTTGCCGGAAGCCCTGAAAAGTTCATCCATATGGACCTTTACAGTACTAATGGTCATGATAGTACTCGTTGCGTTCGTCGAGGGACCCAACGTGAATGGGGAGCTAAATGAGTCACTGGCAGCTACCTAAAACAAGGGTTGGGAAATTATTCGACACAAGTCGACTGACACATCTCCACTATTAATGAGTGCTCCCTTGATAATGGCGCCATACTAGGCTCGGTGGTAGAAGGGAAAACAAAAATATTTTTTGAGAATTTTCTCGCGACGCCCTCACGTGACGGGAGCTTGGTGGCTGCACAGCAGGACCCCTCTAAAGGTGAGAAATTTGGTTGTTCTCAAAAATTTGTCCGGACTTTCGTTGAGGTCCAGACCCCAATTTTGGTCCGGATTCTGCACATGACATGTGAAATATCAGGCTAAATCTTCAGATGTACATTGTACTTGGACATATACAGATGTCCTCTTGATGGCAAGAGTAGCATTAGGCAATTTGGTATAAATGGTAGATGCTATAGAACATAGTTGTATTCTCTTTGTTGAAGCAGCTTGCTTTTATCTTAGATATCACAGTCTGAATAAAAATTAACATGAGTACTGAATGCTAACTTGGCATATATTTGTATGGTGAATTGATGAGCTACCAAGGATCATGCTATGTATCATCAGCTTTGAATGTACAGCATAATAGTATCTTTCAACTTACCTCAACATCAAAACATCTCCAAAAGCCCTATCATATAAGCAAACCACAATCATACTAAGAAAATCCAAAATTAATAGAGAACAGAGTGTGCATTTTATATAATGATAATGTTCTGTATCTGTAAATCTCAAGATATGGGATGCTGGTGACAATATATATTTCTGATCAGTCTTCACTATGGCAACCAGTTTAGTCTAGTCAAATGAATAGAATGCAATGTTTCTGTCTGCTAGCTCATGTCTCTTAAGATACCAAAGTATCTGTGTCAGATGATGATCAAATAATCACAAATACATGGCACTGCAACTACCAGAGTCCAAAACTTAACTGATGATAAAACAGGATGATAAGAATGATGAGGTATGTGATGATGATAAGTGAAATGAGATAAAGGAATTGATAGACTACAGCTGCCAATGTAGAAACTGAGGTGATAGCTGCACTGACAGTCTAAGAGTTTGATTGGTATGAATTAATCTTATCTTGAGACTAAAATACTGTTCAGAAATGTCTTGGCTCTACAGATGACTATTGTCTCATTGTTGTGCCTACTAATTGTTTAATAATAGTACTCTTACAGCATACACACTATTAGTTGCCTGTAACTGTTACAATTTTTCCTGTCTTTCTTATCTTATCTTGGTGCCTATCTAATCACAAGCATCTACTGGTGAGCATGGGATGATTATATAACCACAATAGGTAACCTGTGCTATTGTCCTATGAATGATGATGGATGTCTTGACAACAAACCATATCTTATTGTTCCACTCCTGATGACCAAAGACAACAAGGACTATACCACAACAGTGCATAATAGGTAGTGTTATATTTATCCTAGACTAAAACAGTATATAAGTAGTGTAGCTCTTGCTGTAGATACCCAGCTTTGAGCTAAAGTTTATTCTTACCACTTCATTTTGAGCTGACTTGTCTCTGATCTTGCAGCACAGCAACTGAATAACACATATAGTGAACTCTGATGTGATTGTACAAACACAATACAGCATCAGTTTATCATGTGTTTAGGTTATGTGTTTAGATCATATGTAACTTGGACTTAACAATTAGCTTGAAGCTGCTAGCTCTTCTTTCTTTACACACATCAGCATGAAGGAAACTAAATGCCATCAACCAACAAAATCACCACTGACTTTCTGAAGATCACAGAGGCTTTCATTGGCATCTTACTATAACTACTCACAGTAGTCATTCTTTGCCAAGAAAACCAATCTATCACTGTCTAGATAGTCAGATACTACCAAGCTATTAGAACCTTCCACTAAATCTTATAGAACATCTCATCTATCCTTCTCTTTTATGATCTCCCTTTAGAGCCTCTCAGAGCCTCTGACAAGCTCAAAGAAAGAACTATATCAGAAGCCATCATTAAGGTTCTGTCTAAGGGAACTGTTTCAGAAGAATAGGAAAAACATCAATATCCTCCAAGACTTCTATGACAATCTCAGCATCAGAACCACAGCTGCATCCCATTGTATCTTTCTTCAGTCCCAGACCATAAGAATGAGGATATCTCTGATGACTTTTTTAATGCCATACTCTCTCCTGACTCTACCACTGTTATTATTGAGTATGAAATTGGAAGCCATACTTGAGACTCTCTTAATGCCTCTGAAGTGGCTTCAGCCCATGACACTCTTTATGCAACTCTGGAAGAGCAGGATGTCCTGCTTTCTCTGATTGATGACAATGACTCAACTAAAGAGAGCCAAACAGATCAAGAGACACTGGAAGAGAGTTACTCAGAAGACTTAGGCTGACTCCTCCAGAAGTACACAGAAGCCATTGGCTATCTGCTCCTCACTTATGATTGCCATAGGAACTGAATCCCAGCAGACCTCTGCAACCAAACCAGTGAAGCCTCCTGAGAGTGACATCTCACTGAAAAAGAATATTAAAACAGAGAACTCAGACAGAGCAAGACATTACAGCATGATCCTGAAGACATGGACTTATTTATGAAAGAGACTTCTCTTTACCTAGCTGGCCTGGAAGCAAACCTCATGCCAGTCTCATCAACATATCACTCTCCTGAACTTCCAATGATCCTCTTCCTATTTATGAGACCTAATGTCTCACTCCCATCCAAGTCAGTGATGCTAGCCTCTGATGATTTCTCAGAGGTCCAGTTGCTGGACTATTCTTCAACAACTGGTTCTATCAGCAGTTCTATGAGTATTGCCAGAGAGTGGAGAAAGATGAAAAAGGAAGCAACTTGAGTAGAGAGGAGACTGATCTCTGACTACTCTGACATCTACCTACTTCTGAAAATAGACCCAGCCAGATCTTCATTACTTCTGAGCCAGAACCAAGCAACTAAGGATAACTCTGGTGGTGATGAGGTCTGACCCACTATTCACCTATGACCTGCTCACTGACTTTCCTGAAGGAGTTGAGGAGGCCATGAATGAGGACTGACTCAAGAAAGCTATGCACCAGAAGAGGATGAAAGAGTTTAACTGCATCTATCAACAGCAGCTAATGAAGATTCTCTGGGACATTGGATAGAGAGTCTCTTCTCTAGGAGAGAAGTATTTAATTACAGATGATCAGGAACAAATTGATATTTTACAGTACTATACTATGAAAAGAGCTATATACATGTATAACATGGTATATCCAGAAGAGCTGATAGATAAGCTACTGGCATACCAGTTTTGGTATAACATTTGTCCAATGCTAAGGATTTCATCAGTCCAACCTCTACAAGCTATATATACAGCACCCCTAGCTCAACTAGCTTCACCTTCAGCTATTTGCACTCTGCCTTTGATCTAATCATTTGCATCAGCATTTTGATCTCTGTTTCCCCACTTTAAAATAGTGACACCACTAGAGACATCAGCTCTAGTGTCTCTTCTTCATTTTCATCTTTATCCCATATCTCCAAGTGAGATGAGCTCTACTCTCTCACTGTTATTTAATCCTAACTGTGTTATGATTTTTCTACATTTTCTTTGCTTTAACCCCTATTTATGCTTAGTCAGAGCACCTACACTGGTGCTTAAGACTGTGGGACCAGCTTATTCATCACAATAAGCTGAGTCTATCATTGTCTTCTGATGCAACAACACCTCTCAACAATGCTTAATAACTCTTTTGTAGATGATAGTGACACTTGAGAACAAAGAGTATAAAGACTTGAAAGAACACAATTAGTAGTAGTATATTTATCTTGAAGGATGAGTAGTATATAAGTAGAGTAGCTCTTGCTGTATATTCCCAGCTTCAAGCTAAAGTTTATATCTTCATCATTCTACCTCAAGCCTCTTGTAATAGCCTTGGAACATAATATTATATAGACACATAGAGTGAACTCAGATATGACTGTACAAATATGATATAGTGCCTGTTTATCACATGTTTTAGTCATATGTTGCTTGTGCTTAACAATTAGCTCAAAGCTTATTGCTTCCTTTTTCTTATGCACAATAAGCATGAAGAAAACTAAATGCCACCTGCTAATACCTCATCTTCAGATCTCACTAATAACTTTTTTAAGCTATTAGCTTCTATCATCAAAATGCTTTTAGACTTATTAGCTATTATACAACTTTGCTGCAAACAATAATCAGTTACAGCTTGGATAGTTAGATACTACCAAGCCTTCTAACAAGTACAACAAATTCTTTGAAATGTCACATCTGATCTCTCCTTCTATGACATCTCTGCCTCTGCCAGAGTCTTCTTCCAGCCTCTGATTGGACTCATATCAGAGGCTGGGTCTAGCAGCTCACATTTGAGAGATGCTGAAGAAGAAGAGAAACACTAATACCTCTTTTGACCCCAATGAATAGACAACAGAAACTATAACATTCATCTCACAGAGTTTAGAAACCTATAGATCCCACTGGAGTTCTCTCCAGTCCTGAATCATGAGGATGAGGATCTCTCTGATGATCTCTTTGATGATAAGCCATTTCCTGATTCTTTTTACTGCCCCACCAAAACAAAGGATTGGAGACTGTGCTTGAGACTCTCTTGATGCCACTCAGATGGCTTCAGGATCCCAATATGCATCTCTGAACTTCAATCACAACTCTCTCTACACAACACTAGCCAGAAGCCCAGCCTTGTTAGTCTATACTGATTATAATAGCTATAAGGTCAGTGACCTTTGGTCAAATGATGAAGACCTGCTGAAGCAATAAGGGGAGAGACTTACAGCCTAGATGGACTTGGACAGAAGGCTTTGCACTCAGTATAGCCTCAGAGAGAGCCCATAAAATTATAGCCCAAAAAAACCACCTGATGATTATTACACTGCTGCCACTCAAGCAGAGTGGACTAGAGTGAAAGTAGAAAAGTGAGCCTGAGCTGCTGCTTCCTCAGCAGCAGCTCAGGCTCAGAATGAATTTGAAGAAGCACAGTATGGCTGACAGTACTGCTAGTGACAACATGAGCTTGAGGCTGTCATTTGGGGATCTGGTTCTCTAAGTTGGTATAATCTCTGAACAGAATCTACAAGCTCTCTCTTCTGAGAGCCTAGTACACTAGCAGAAACTGATTTATGAATAGAGTCAGCTGAAGCTATCACTTCCAGTGAAGCTGTTCAGAGAGCAACTTATCTCTCTGCCTTCAGAACTTCCAGCATTGCTGACACTGATACCATTCTCTTCCACTCTGACTTCATACTCAATGCCTATAGGCTTTGAGTCTCTCTCAACACTCATATCCCTAACTATGGTCTTCAGAGATTCCTAAGAGAAAGAGTTGCAGCACTCTTTCTTAACCTCTGATTTTATCAAAACTTCTGCCAGTATCACTGAGAACTGAAGAAACAAAGAACATACAGAGGCCATTGAGGAGACATTGAGATTGGCACTATGTTAGGCTCAAGCTATATGTGATCTGAAACACATGATAAACTAGTGTGACTTTGCATTTGAGCCTTCCACTAGAGTCCACTTGATATGCTTCTGTGATTAAAGTGCTTCAAGGCATAATAAGATAGCTTGAAAGTAGAGTGAGTATAAATAAATTTTAGCTCAAAGCTGAGGTTATCTCAGTGAAAGCTATCCTACTTATATATATATTATGGTACTACTATAAATATTCCTACTTATTATGTCTAGGCTGGTTATTATGCTTGTTGTCTTTGAGCATCACTACTATCTACAATAATGTCATTGTGTATTATCAGGCAACACTGTTGCATTGAAAGACAATGACCAACTAAGCTTGTTGTGATGATTAAGCCAGTTCCACAGTCCTAAGCACTGGTCTAGATGCCCTGACTAAGCATAAATAGGGGTTAACTCATAGGAAAAAGGTAAAATAAGGAAAAATCATAATATTACCCTCTTTTTAAGACCATCATCCCAATGACTTAATTTAGAGATAATTTATAGTCTCAGATTGCATTAGCTACTGCTATTCATTTCTTATTTACTCACTGATTAGATTCAGGTCAATAACTCTTCCAGCTGACAAGATAACCCACTGTTGTTGTTATACTACCACTCTTTGCTTTGACTTTATGTAGTTTATAATTTAAGACTTGATTGATTTTATAGTGTTCTTCATTATTGATAAAGTCCAAGAGTGATGGTGGTAGTTGTTGTTGATTTGGAAAGGCAGGTGCAACATATGGGATCAACAGTGTTTTATTGAAGACATTGTAGACCTTTCAATATTCTGAGAGACATAGTTTGTAGATGCTCTGGCCAATTTTTATCAGTATAGTGAAGGATTCTGTGTGCTTGTCAGAGAGCTTCCACTTTAGATGAGACAGGTGGAGATTGATAGTGTCCAACCAGACTTTATCACTGGTGTCATAGGTGTGTGCAACACACTGATAGGCATTATACTACTTTTTCATTATGGCCACTCTTTTTTCAAGAGTGGCTCTTGTTTCATTATAGACTTTTATTATAGTCACAGTAAAATCAGAAGAGGCAGGTGTAGTGGTTTGGGACTGTGCTGTTTGAGTGATATTGGGGTGGCAACTATAGTTCACAAAGAACAGTGATTTGTCTGTTGCAGAATAAACTTGATTGTTGTGTTAGAAGGCTGTGAGAGCCAGCCATTCAGCCTAGTTATCTTGTCAGTGGTTGATGAAAAGACATAGATACTTCTTGACTTCCTGATTGATCCTTTCAGTTTAGCCATTGGTTTGTGAGTGATATGTGGTAGAGGCATTCCAGTGAATATTCAGGAGTTTGTACAAGTCATCAAGAAATTTGGAGATGAATTGTGGTCCTCAATCTGAAATGATCACTTATGGTATTCCATATTTAATATAGACTTCATTGTGTAAGATTTTTGCCCATCTTTCAGATGTTAGTTTGATAGAACAGGTGATTAATATGATGGCTTTTGAGAATCTATTGATGATGATAAGTATTGTATCATAGCCATTACAGTCCAGAAGCCTGATTATCATGTCAACTGAGATGTGAGTCTATGGTATCTGATATTTTGTTTGGGTGCAAGGATGCTGCTGAGGCTTTGGTGGATGGTTTCCCCTACTGGCATATCTCACACCCTTTGATGTATTTCTTGATGTCCTGTCTCATCTTTGGCCACCAGTATTCTCATAGAACCAACTTTTTGGTCTTCACAATTTCTGGGTGTCTCACAGTGGTGTGATCATAGCATATAGCAATGATTTCATCACATAGTCTTTGATTTCATAGAATATATATCCACTCATCATAGCAGATCATTCTCTCTTCTTTCATTATCTCTTGTTTGTGATTCAGAAATAGAGCCACATGTTAATCCCATTTACTGGTGTCTCTAGTCATGCTCTTGATCTATTCATAGATTTCTTCTTCTGTCAGCATTATCATAGCTTAGAAGTGTTCAGGTTTTGGTAGTGTGACTCCCTCATTATTATGACCTCCTTAATTGTAATCAGCCTGTCTGCTAAGAAGGTCAGCCTTCTTGTTTGCTGTTCCCATCTTATGATGCAAGATATAAAGGTATTGGCTTAGCTCTATTACTCACTGAGCTTGCCATCAGTTTAATTTTTGGGGCTGTTGAAAGTATCTGAGATTCTGGTGATCCATCCAGATCTCAAAGGTCTTGGTAGCACTGATGAGATAATGCTGCCACTTCTTTAAGGCAAGCATTATAGCAAATAATTCTTTATCATAGATTTCATAGTTTTATTTGGTTACTGTCAAGGCTTTAGAGAGGAAAGCTACCAGTCACTATTTTCTATCTTGTTCTTGGGACAGAATGGCTCTGATTGCATTCTTGCTCAAGTCCACCTCTACTCAGAACTTGCTGTCCTGTTCTAGAATGGCAAGTATTACATCCCTCTGTTAGTCATTGCTTTAAGTCATTAAAGGCTAATTGCTGTGATAGCTCTCATGTTTAGGAGGCATTGCTGATCAGTTGTATTATTGGTCACATGACTTTGCTATAGTCCTGTATGAATCAGTGATAGAAGTTTGTGAATCTCAGGAAGGATTGTAGTTTCTTCTTCTTTGTTGGCTCTGGCCACTTGATTATTCTGGTCATCTTGATGGGATTTATATGAATGCTTTCTTCACTAATAATGACTCCTAGATACTCTATCTCTAGCACTTTAAATTTGCACTTTTTAGCTTTGAGAAAGAGCTTATGTCTTTTTATCAGAGCTAAGACTTGTTGTACTAGCCTTTTATGCTTCTCTCTGGTTTTCAATATAATAGGAATGTCATCAAGATAAATGATCACCTTTCTGGTGGTGATGAGATCCTTGAAAATGTCATTCATCATCCATTGGAAGGTGGCAGGTGAGTTTGTCAGTCCAAAGAACATGACTATTGGTTCAAATAGTCCTTAATTGGTTCTGAAGATGGTCTTCCACTCATTGCCTTTTTTGATGTGGATGTTGTTATATCCCCATTGAATGTCCAACTTGGTATAGTATTTAGCCCCCCAGAGCTTGTCCATTAGCTCTGAAATTAGAGGAAGGGAGTAATAATTCTTGATTGTTATCTCATTAAGCTTTTGATAGTCTTAGACTGGTTAGAGTTTACCATTCTTTTTCTTGATAAAGAAGAATGGGGATGCTATAGGTGACTTGGATAGTTGAATTCTTCCACTGGACAGATTTTCATCTAGGAACTTGTCAAGCTCTTATTGCTCATTGTTCCTGAGTGGATAAGTCTTGCAGTCCAAGTTGGTGTTTGTATTAGGGATCAACTCAATAGCATGATCTCATGGCTTGGATTCTGGGAGCTCATCAAAACACTCTTTTTTGAAGAGATTCTTATAATCTCATGCTCATTCAGGCATCATATTCTTGAATATCTTCTCCTTTTTTTCTGCATCAGCCTTTGTGGCCAAGTTGTTGGTATAGTGTATGGCCCATATATGCAGGGCTTGCTGAATATCAACAGTGAGAATAGTCTCACCATCCTCTATTTCTTCATCCTATCTATTGTTGGGATCCTCATTCAGTAACTCAAATGGGATCTTTCAGCACTTGCAGCATGCAAAGGTGATCTTTCCAGTTTTTCAGTTGATCAGAGGATTATGATAGATCAGCTAGTCATGACTAAGGAACAATTCCTTTGTTCTGAGGTCTAGGACTGCTAGATTGATCCACTTAGAGTGATCTCTGATAGTGAGTTATAATTTGACAAACTCAGTTATTGAACCAGCTTGATTCTTCATCTCATTGGCATTATAGACTGGTATGAGAGCTGCAGTGGCTCTTGTCAAGAGTTGGTGCTTGTTGACAAAGGCATGGTTGATCAAGCTGCTTATGCAGCTACTATTGATTAGCACAGTCACTGTGTATATAGATCAATTAGTGAGAGTTTCAATCTGGGCTTTTACTGTTAGATTTTGACCCATGGTCTTAGTTCACTGAACATATCTTCTTGGTCCTCACAGTTTGTTGAGCCATTTCAGAGAATGGCATTGCTCTGCCTTTCTCATCTCTTTAATCATCTCATTGATGACCTTCTTAGCTCAGATCTTATGTATCTAATTCTTGAGTACTGCTTTTGCTGTTTCCTCTATACCAGCTTCCTTGATGGCTCTCCAGGTCCATTCTGTATTGAATGGCTTGAGCCATTTAGTGGGGGTCTCTCCCCTTATTCAGCCTGTGAGCAGTTGAGTTCTTTCTTTCTGTGATTCTTTGGTGTGTGAAATAAGGATTAATTCAGATATACTTGAATGCATGCATAATTTAGGCATAGTGATAGCTACAGAAGTACTATCAGTCCATCCAGCAGCTGTTGATCACATACTGTAAAGTTCTTTGGCTGACTCAGTGGAATTGCTCACTGGTCAGTTCTGTTTTTTACTTCTTTGATTTTTGTGTCTATGCCAAGTTCTTTTGCTTCCTTCTGCAACTTGGCAATCTGTACTCTGATATCTTCACATGTTTGTTTTTTCTTTGGGTAATCTTTTGACATGTAGCCCTTTTGGCTACAGTTGAAGCATTTGCCCTCTTTCTTTAGTCAATCAATATCCATGGGCTTCTCTGCCCCTGTATACATCATTCCAGTTTCTGTCTTCTATGCACTATAAGAGATGCTGGCCATCAAAGATCCTGTTTTGATAGTGTTAGATGTGTTGTTGATCTTAGACTCTGAGGCTGAGAGCTGGTTCAGCTTTCAGTAGTCCTGCAGATTGGTCTGCTCTGCTTTTTGTTATTACTGCTCCTTATACATCTCAATGATCCTTTCCTTCCATTTATCATAGCCTTTCAGAATGAATTTCTTGATGGCCAAGATCATGGTAATATATAAGGACAGAGATCCTCTCTTGAGAGCCTCAACCATCCTTCCATCATCTGCTATGTTGTCCTACATTCCAGCAAGCTTAGCAAGTCATTCTAGCTCATTGAAATAGTCAGTTGCCACCTTGTCTCCCATCTTCCCTTTCTTGATCTTCTGCTTGTGTACTTCTTGTATCATCAGATCAATGAATTTATCATTTAACATCTGTTTGAAGATCAGCCATGAGAGATACCAATAGTGTTGTTGCATAATAGATTGAAAGTTTGGGGATATCAGGATCTACCACATCTTCACCTTGTCCTCTAGATACAAGGAGGTAAAAGTGATCCAGTTCATGTTAGTGCCTAAGTAGATTATGTATATTTTGAAGTATTGTTCATAGTTGACAAGAAATTGATCAATGTTGTTGGAGGCCTCTTTAAAGAATCAGGGCTTCCAGAGTAGGTTGGATTGGCATTGAAGAATAGCCATATTTTTAGAGAGTGATCTCATTGGATTGGGCTATTTGTCAAAGAGTGGGTGGTTCCAGTCAGTAAGTGGCCTATAGAAGGAGTGAAGAGATCTGTCATCAGTGACAGAGCTTCTCTGAGATGTGGCTTCCTTTCATATGATCACTCTATTCTATATGATGAATCCCAGTCAGACTGCTTCTGGATCATCATGGACCAGTTCTTTTCCAGTCCTGCTTTCTATTGCCTCATCTGGCAGCAGTTGAGCACTGAGAAGTTGGCTCCCTTTTTCAGTCTAAGGGTTTCAGATGCTGATAGATCAGGTTGTTGGCTGAAGTCTAGATTGAGACAGCTGAGTTGCTGAAGATTGAACTGATGGCATAGAGTATGAATATTAGCTTTGTACTGAGAATGCCATGTATGTGGCTCATTTCAGAGTGATGGGCAGTGATCATAGTATTGGTCAAATGTCAAACCTTGATTTGTATGCTGGCAGCTCATGGAGCTAGTCTTTCAGATGTCTGGTGTTGTAAGTCTGGATAGCATATTTGATGGCAGAATATTATAAAATATTCTACTACTCATCTGGCTCTGTGTTAATATATAAAAGCCCCATTTATGATACCAACCACTTGGCATCACATCATAAAAATATTACCTCCTGTTGATATAAATCATGATACTCTCTGGCTCTCAATCTCTGAATCTCCTTCTATAGGGCTTCTTCATCAGTATCTTCCTTGGTGTACTTCATGAAGTCCTTGAGCCTATAAGGACCCTCACTGCTCTCTGTTTCCTCATCATTTTTAACCTCATCATTCTCACTTTCTTTTTTGAGGAGAGAAGCAACAGGCTGATTGAAGATACTCCTCATAGAAGATTTGATTGTTGCTAGGAAACTGATGGGACTAGATACTGGATCCAGCTGTAGGGCTGAGGGGGACAGAGGTGGCAGATAGACCTGCTTGGAGACTGGCTCTAATCTTGATATCATACCAGTTACTGTCATGTGCTCACACTGCTGTCAGGTTCTCACTATAGACTTGAAAGTTTTCATAGAACTCTGAGTTGAGAAACTGTCCAGTGATTTGACTTCTGAGGAATTGCTAGAGAGTATAGTCAGAGATATAGGCATTGAGAGATACTCATAGCCTATAGAGGCCAAGAATAGACTTGGCATCTGAGTGGATAGTGTCAAGACTGGAGGTGTGTTGGGAGAGGGGATATTGGAGGGTTTTAGAACTGGTAGTTCAAAGAGAAATATCATCTCTTTGGGGAGGGAGAGTGTTGTCCCTCCTTGCAGCTTCACTAGGGGTGACTGTTATGATTTTTATGCTTATTCTTCATCCTTTATGCATTTAACTCCTATTTATGCTTAGTTAGAGCATCTGAACCAAGCACTTGGGACTATAGGACAGGCTTAGTCAGCACAACAAGCCTGATTGGTCATTGTCTCTCAATGCAACAGCATTGCTTAACAACATACAATAAACTTTTTGTGTACAGTAGCAATGCCCAAGGACAAAGAGTATAAAGGACTTGACAATATACAATAGGAAGGTAGTATAATTAGCTACAACCTCAACAATATTTAAGTAGACTCACTCTTGCTGGCATACCCCAGCTTCAAGCTAAAGTTTATCTTTATGCTATTCTATACTTGAGCCAATCCTAAGGCCTTGTGACACACTAATCAGAATACACATCAGTGAACTCAGTCAATCTTCTGAAGTGCAAGGAGACTTCTGTTTATCACATGTTCTGTTCATATGACACTTGGATCTAATAATTAGCTCAAAGCTTCTAACTTCTCTTTCTTAAGCCTAGTTGTGCTGAGAAACTGAATGCCTGCCCTGAATTCAACTGACCTGAACTTTGATCAAGAGTTCTTTAAACTCCTAGCCTCTATCATCAGAACACTTTTAGGCTTACTTGTGATCATCCAGCTGTGCTGGGGACATCACTCAATTACTGCTTAAGCTATCTGACATTACCAAGAATTCCAGCATATCTATCATATTCTATGAAATGTAATCTCAGACCTCTCTCTATATGATATTCCAGACTTCTGACAAATGACTTATTAGCTCTTGACCAGCCTCCTACCAGAAGCCAGACCTAGTGGCACATATTAGAGGGATGGTCAAGAAGAGAGAGAGCAATGCCTCTCTTGACCAAGACCAGACAGAAACCAGCATTCTTGCATCCCAAGAAACTGAGGAATACTTGTATCAGATACCATATCAAATCATGAGGATGAGGGACTCCTAGAGGACTTCTTTCAGCAGTCTCTCTCCTCTGATCCTTCTACTGCCTCTCACATCTATAGGATTGCTAATTATGCCTGAGACTCTCTCAATGCTGCTTGGGTGGCTTTAAGATCCTATGCTATAGCACTTGGAAGCCAGCCTCACAGCAGCCTCATCTCAGCCTACCACTCTGCAGAGACCAGTGCCAGAATAGAGCAGACACTCTCTGACAGGCTTAATGATGAGTGGCAACTTCAGGAGAGCTAAGATGAGATTATCTACTGTCTATTCCCCTCATGGAACCTTAACATCCTCTTCAATTATAATGAAGCCATTCAACAAAAAGAACAATAACAATATCAGATTTTAGCCAAGCACTGATGAGCTCTCAGCAGTCTGGAGTGGTAAATTATAGAAGAAGGACAATGAGCCTAGAGTGCTGCAGCTTATGATGCTTGAACCAGAGACAAGCAGTATCAAGTTGAGAGGGAGTGTCTTTAGGCTGGATCCTCAGATTGGTATGGGCTTCATTCACAGCTTTCACTCTCAACTTCTATATTCCAGGAGCCCAGTACTGAAGAAGACTCATGAGCAGATAGACTCTATGAGATCCTTACTGCTGATGAAGCAAGGAGGGCAGGGGACAATGGGATTCCATCTCTAGGATGAACAAATCTCTGTCCCACTAGCCCTGAAACCCTTAAATATTCTCCTCCCCAGTGAATCCTCAGTATCAACACTATATTCAAGGATGATGAGTCCATCCTTGGGCACTACAGACTATAAGTACCTCTCAATGCCTATGTTCCTGCTTGGGCTCTCCAAGGATACTTGGAAAGTTGAGTCATCTGACAATTCCTTGATGAAGAATACTACTAAAACTTCTGTCTTTATAGCAAGTGAGTGGTGGTTGCATGAGCAGCAGGAGGAAACTGATATGATGTCTCTATTGGGAGTTGTCTCACCACTGACTATATTGTTAGACCCAGCAATGAGGGCCTCTCTGCTGGATCTAGCACCTAGCTAGAGTAGCAGATTGATGAAAACCACTCAACTGCTAGGAGACATAGAGAGTATCTCCACCCTGCCCATTGCTTTCCTCTTAGAGGAAGGTGAGAGAGAGAGAGAGGACAGAATGGAAACTGAAAGCAGTGAGGCTCTCCACTTTAGAGGGAAAATGGCTTACTTATTAAATGAAGACACTGATGAAGAAGTATTGGAAGCAGAGATACAAAGTGCAAGAGAAAAATAGTATCAGGAGTGGTATACATGAGGAGTAGTATTCTTATAGCATGATGCCAACTGGTTGACATCATGCCTTAGAAAATTATACACCTATGCTGAACTATATGAATGCACAGAAATTCTACAACATGCTACTATGGCATATACTGCTAAGCAGTACAATAAACATCACTCTGAAGATCTGGTCAGTACAGTACCAAAATACCAACTGCCACCCAAGATCCAACTAATGTCTTGGACACCTTCTGTCATGCTGAAAAGAGCTGTATATATGACACCCTCTATCTGAAGTATATTCTCATACTCCACACTCTTAGAACAGTCAACAGCCACTCAGCTATCATGATCCTGAGCTTGAGCATCCTTCACTCCCAAAAGCTACCAAAATCCATGGACTGGCAGGGAGAGCTGAATCCTTGGGGCTCAACCTCCATCTGATGAAGCCACAGAAAGCAGAACTGAGAAAGAACTGATCTGAGATGATCTGAAGGCAGTCTGACTAGGATTCACCATCAAAGATGGCATTATCATCTGAAAAGAAGCTGCTCCACAAGGAAGCCCTGTTACAGATAACAACTCACTCCACTTATTCCTCAGACCACCAAATAAATGGCAATGTCTCTCTTCTCAGAGTGGTCCAATCTGATGGGCTCTCTTTCTGACAATGCTGCTGTGCTACAATGCAGGTTAGACTTGCTTCAGAAGCCTCATCTCTTCAAGAGGGTATCCAATGATATTGACCAATTCCTGGTTGACTGTGAATAGTACTTTGAGGTCTACATTGGGTACCTTGGCTCTGATATGAATAAGATCATATTTGCTGCCTCCTACTTTAAAGAAAAAGCAAAAATGTGGTGGATTCTTATCTTCCCAAATTTCTGGTCTTCTATCTGAGAGCATTACTAGTATCTCTCATGGCTGGTATTTAAACAAATGCTCCATGACAAATTTATTGATCTGGCAGTGCAGGAGGTGTACAAACAGAAGATCAAGGTCTACAAGATAGGTGATAAGATGGCTATAAACTACTTTGATAAGCTAGAATGGCTTGCAAAGCTCATAGATATTTGGGACAATACAGCAAACAATAGATGAATAGTTGAGGCTCTCAAAAGAGAAGTCCCCTCCTTATATATCATAATGATTTCTGCTATCAGCATCAAAGCCTTGATGCTGGTGGGATATAACAAATAGAAGGAATGAATTGTTGAGATGTATAAGGAGCAACAAAGGCAGAAAGCAGAGCAATCAACTCTGCAAGATTATCTCAAGAAATTGACTCTGCTAACCCTGAATAAGCAATCAGAGACAACTGCTGGAAAATCATCAGGAACCTTGATGGCCTCCACTTATCAGGTCCAGAAGACAGAAACAGGAACTATGTATACAGAGGCAGAGAAGCCCATGGACATAGATTGTATGAAGAAGGAAGAGAAATACTTTAATTGTGAGTAAAAGGGCCATATAACAAAGAACTGCCTAAAGAGAAAATGAATCTGAGAAGACATACAGGTGCAGATTTGCTGAACTCCAGAAGAAGGAGGAAGAACTTGGCATGAAAATGAAGATGGAGGAGATAAAAGATAGGGCTGGGCAGTGAGCAATTTCACTGAACCAGCCAAAGGACCTTATAGTGTGCAAACAATAGCTGCTAGTCAGACTAACACTATCTCTGTAGTTATGTCTATGCCTAAATTATCTATGCATTTGGATATACCCATTGCTGTTACACACACCAAGGAATTGCCTGAAAAAACTCAATCATCTACAGACTGAACAGAGGCAGTGAGTTTCACTGGTTGGCTAAAGCCATTTGATACTGAATAGACCTGGTGAGCCATTAAGGAAGCAAAGAATGAAGCAGCAGCAAAAGCTGTACTTAGAAACTAGATCCACAAGGCCTAAGCCAAAGAAGTGGTAGATGGAATGATAGAAGAAATGAGGAAGACCAAATGTTGTCGAGCTCTAGAATGGCTTGACAAGCTCTGAGGACCACAAAAGTTCATTTGTCAGTCTAAAGCTCCAGGATGAGATCTCCTCATCAAAGCCCAGCTAGAGATGCTCACATCTTGGAATACTTATATGGTAACTGCTCTGATTGACAATGGCTGCACAGGCAGTTCTATTAATTGTATTTTCATCATTAAGTACAAACTTCTAATTCAGGCCATTGTAGCACCAATCCTAATATACAATGCAGACAAGACAAAAAATCAAGCTGGTTCAATCACTGAATTTGTCGAGCTTAGACTTATAATTGAAAACCACTCCAAAAGGATCAACTTGGTAGTAACTGACTTAGGGACTAAAGAAGTTTTTCTTAGTCATAACTAGCTGACCCACTATAACTCACTTATCAATTGAAAGATCAGGAGGATCATGTTTGCAAGGTGCCAATGTCAGAAGATCCTATTTAAGTTGCTCAACAAGGATTCTCAAGATTGGTGAGACAAGAAGATAGAGAATGGCGAAACCATTTTTGCTATAGACCTACAAAATGCTATACATGTCTGAGCCATGCACTATGCTAACAACTTAGCAGCAAAAGCCAATGTAGGGAAGGAGAAAAAGACATTCAAAGAAATGGTACTAGAGTAGGTATAAGACTATCAGAACTTATTCAACAAGGAAAGTTTTGATAAGTTGCCAGCCTCAAAGCCATGAGATCATGCTATTGAGCTAATCTCCAATGCTAACATCAACTTAGGCTGTAAAATGTACCTCCTCAGTAATAATGAATAGCAGGAACTTGACAAGTTCTTAGATGAGAATCTCTCCAGCAGAGGGATTTGGCCATCAAAATCTCTGATGGCCTCACCATTCTTTTTTATCAAGAAAAAAGACAGCAAGCTCCAACCAGTGCAAGATTACCAAAAACTCAATGAAATAACAATTAAAAATCATTATCTCCTTCCACTGATCTTAGAACTCATAGACAAGCTCTGCAGCATCTACTACTATATCAAACTGGACATTTACTGGGGTTACAATAATGTATGCATCAAAAAAGAGAATGAATGAAAAGCCACCTTCCACACAAATTGAGAACTGTTCAAGCCCACAGTCATATTCTTTGGGTTAATCAATTCACTGGCTATCTTTCAGTGGATAATGAACAACATTTTCAAGGATCTCATCATCACTAGAAAGATCACAATTTACTTGGATGACATTCTCATCATGTCTAAGATCTAAGAAGAACATTAGAAGCTAGTTTGGCAGGTACTAGCTCTAATAAAGAAACATCAACTTTTCCTCAAAGCTGAAAAATGCGAGTTTGAAGTACTCAAGACCAAATACCTTAGGATCATCATCAGTGAAGGAAGCATCTGCATAGACTCTGTTAAAGTAGCAGAGATAACAAAATGGCTGGAACCCATCAAGAAGAAAAAACTACAATCATTCCTCAGGTTTACAAATTTCTACCAGCAATTTATCTAGAACTACAGTAAGATAGTCCACCCCATGATGCAACTAACTGAGAATGCTCTATAGACCTGATGCCTGGCTCAGCAATCAGTATTTGACAACCTTAAACACTGGTTGACAGAGAACATAGTCCTCACAATACCAACATAGAGAGGAAGGTTCTGAGTGGAGGCTGATTCCAGTGAAGGCACTATCAGGGCCATATTATCTCAGAAACAGAATAGAAAGTGGCAATCTGTAGTATTCCTGTCAAAGGTGCTTATGACTACTGAGTGCAAGTATGAAATATATGACAAAAAACTGCTCAACATCATGCTCACTCTAGAAGAATGATGATACTACCTGATTGATGCCATCGAAGTTTTTGAGATCTGGACTGATCATTAAAACTTATAATACTTCTGACAACCACAAAAGTTAAACTGATGACAGGTCTGATGGGTAACCAAGCTCAGTCAATATCAGTATACATTATACTATAAGGCTGATATAGCAAACAAGAAGACTGACCTTCTCAGTCAACAGATGGACCATAATCAAGAAGGAAACAACAATGAAGGGGTTACACTATTAAAGCTTGAGTACTTCTGGGCAATGGTCATGCTGACTGAGAAGGAGATTTATGAGTGCATCAAAAGTGCAACATAAGACAACCACAAGTGAGACCAATGAGTGGCTCCATCACTCAACTACAAGCAGGGCATAACAAAAGAAGAAGAGCTAATCTGTTACAATAGACAAATCTACATTCCACATGACTAGGCACTTTGTGGCAAGATTATTGCCATCTGCTACAATCATGCTACTGCTGGTCATTCCAGCATTGCTAAAACTAAAGAGTTAGTGCTCTGAGAGTATTAGTGGCCTAAAATAGGTTAGAACATCATCCAATACATTAAAGCTTGCAAGATTTGCCAGCATGGCAAATCCTCAATGCAGCCATGACCAGCACTGCTATATCTGAATAAAGTTTCATCAGCATTGTGGACTCACATTTCAGTAGACATGATAATCAGCTTATCTGAACACAATGGTTATGACACTATTCTAGTCATAGTCAATCACTTCTCTAAAGCAATCATCCTGATCACTTATTTAATAGAATTAATCTCTGAAGGATAGGCAAAGATCCTATGAGATGAGGTATATACTAAATATGGCATGCCTCAAGTGGTCATTTTAGACAGAGGACTACAATTCATCTCCAAGTTCCTTGATGATTTATATAAGCTCCTTAATATCAGATGAAATGCCTCAACCATCTATCGTTCTCAGATGGATAAGCAAATGGAGTATGCAAACCAAGAAGTAGAAAAGTATTTTTGACTTTTTATCAACTATCATCAGGATGACTGGATTGAATGGCTGGCACTCACTATATTCCAACACAACAATTGTGTTCACTTCACCACAGGAAAAACCCCTTTCTTTATCAACTTTGACCAACATTCCTACATCACTAAAACCAAACAATCACATATGATGACCTCTGCATCTACAAACTTTGCTATTATGATGGCAAAAATCCACAATAAAACCTGCTCAGCTCTTGAAAAGGCTGCAGCAACTATGAAGAAGCATTATGATAAGCATTGGTCTCTGGTGCACAAATACTCAATCAATGACAAGGTGTGGCTCGATATGACTAATCTATATCTATCATGTCTAAAATGCAAACTTGCTAATAAATGAATGGATCTATTTGCCATCCTAGCAAAAGTCAGCATTTCTGCCTATAAACTCAAGTTGCCACCAACCTGGAAGGTTTATGATGTCTTTAATGAGGCACTATTGACACTCTATATCGCATCAGCATTCTCCAATCAAGAGAATCCACTGCTGCCACCTTCCAACTTGATTGATGATGAGAAGCACTATGAAATTGACCAAGTATTAAATTATAAACTATGAAAGATTAAAGCATGTAGAGGGGGGAATGATGATGACCATCAACTATCTGGTCAGTTGGAAAGGCTATAGCCCCAAGTCAAACCAGTAGATCAACAAAAAGTATATAAACATAAATGATGCTATCTATGAATATAAATTATCTCTAAATTAAACCATCAGGACAATAGTCTTAATGAGAGAGTAATGTTATGATTTTTACACTTATTCTTCATCCTTTATGCATTTAACCCCTATTTATGCTTAGTCAGAGTGCCTAAATCAAGTGCTTGAGACTATGGAACAGGCTTAGTCAGCACAACAAGGTCTGATTGGTCATTGTCTCTTGACACAACAGCATTGTCTGACAACACACAACAAACCTTTTGTGTATAGTAGCAACACCCAAGGACAAAGGGCATAAAGGACTTGACAATATATAATAAGAAGATAGTATAATTAGCTATGATCTCAACAATATTTAAGTAGACTTGCTCTCACTGGCATACCCCAGCTTCAAGCTAAAGTTTATTCTTATACTATTCTATACTCAAGCTAATCCTAAGGCCTTATGACACACTGATCAGAATATGCATCAGTGAACTCAGTCAATCTCTCAAAGTGTGAGGAGACTTTTATTTATTATGTGTTCTGTTCATGTGATGCTTGGGTCTAACAGTGACAGGACTATAAGGTCCTGCCTAAGGGTCTGTTTTTATGTCACTGGGCTCCTGGAAGAGAGACCTGCTAAGCTCAGATCAGAGACTATACCAGCCTGAAGAGCTGCTCTCTAGTTGAGTTGCTTTGGCTTTCTGCTGCTGTCAGTGAAACTGTTGGTCTTCTTTGCCCTCCTCATACTCTTGCTGAGCCTCTGCCTGGACATGCTCTGCAAGGTCTTTTCAGGCTTGCTTGGGATCACTCTGGGCTTGCTCCTCTTATAGCTGCTCTTGTTATTGAAGTGCTGTATCATAGTTAAACAAGACTCAGAGGTCTCAGTCTGGGAAGATTCAGTGGATGATTCTATCCTAGGCCTTAAGTCCTCAACCTTCAGTAGTGTTTGGATAGAACATTACCCACTCCACCCTATGGTCATCATGGTTGGAATGGATGGAGAGAGTGGGACTCTCAGTCAGAGTTGCATAGAGAGAGTCATATTCTGACTGTGACAAAACATCTCAGGATCTTGGAGCCAATCTAAGGATATCAAGAGAGTCTCTGATGTGGTCAGTAATCTCAGAAGCTCTTGTAGTGGTAGAATGGTTGAGGGATGATGAGTCATCAAAGAAGTTTGAAGGGAAGTCTTTGTCCTCATAGTTAGAGACAAGAGATGAGATCTATGAATTCTGAAACTCTGCAAGGTGAGGGTCTCAGTTTCTGCTGTCAGATCATTGAGGGAGATATCTGTGTCTTTCTTCTTCTTGAACATCCCCCATATGTGAGCTGCTAGGCTCAGCTTCTGGTAGAAGGCATTCTGTGGGCTGGTGAGATGTTCTTCTAGATTTAGGGATGTCATAGAGCAGGAGGTCAGGAGTTATGTTTTAGAGAATTCAGCAGATATTCTGAAATTCCTGGTAGTGTCTAACTGTCCAGGCTGTGATTGATTGATGTCTATAGCACAGCTGTATGATCATCAACAATTCCAACAATGTTCCAATAATAGAGGTGAGGAGTTCAAAGAACTCATGATTGAAGTTCAGAGATTCAGAGTTGATAGATGGTATTTAGTTTCCTCCACACTATAGTGCATAAAGAAAGGAAAGATGAAGCTTTGAGCTAATTATTAGGCTCAAGCCACATGTGATCTGGAACATGTGATAAACTAGTATGACTTCACATTCAAGCCTTCCACTAGAGTCCACTTGATATGCTTCTGTGATTGAAGTGCTTCAAGGCACAATAAAATAGCTCAAGGGTAGAGTGAGTATGAATAAATTTTAGCTCAAAGCTGAGGTTATCTCAGCAAAAGCCATCCTACTTATATACATATTATGGTACTACTATAAATATTCCTACTTATTATGTCTAGGCTGGTTATTATACTCATTGTTCTTGAGTGTCACTACTATCTACAATAGTATTATTGTGTATCATTGAGCAATGCTGTTGCATTGAAAGACAATGACCAACTAGGCTTGTTGTGATGATTAAGCCAGTCTCACAGTCCTAAGTGCTGATCTAGATGCTCTGACTAAGCATAAATAGGGATTAACTCATAGGAAAAAGGTAAAATAGGAAAAAATCATAACACACTGGCCAACCTCTTGAACAGTCTCCTTTTAGAACTGATCCTGATAAGTCAGAGTCTAGCCACAGAGACAGTGATCAGTTCCTCCACAACAATCAGATCTGATGCTTTGACTACTTATGATCAGCCTATCAACTCTCCTGTTGAGGACAGCAAGAAAGAGATAGACAATGAGACTAGAGACAAGGAGGAGAATGAGGAGAGAGAGCAGGATATTTCTCTTGAGTGGAAAAAGTTTATAGGATATGCACTGGAGGAAACAGATGAAGAAGCACTGGAAGAAGAAATTCAACAAACATGAGAGAAGGAATTTTTGGAACTATACCAGGAGGAGACAGTATTTTTATAGAGAGACACCAGTTAGTTGGTATTAATCTTGGAACAGAAGTATATTGACACAGATGATATAGAGCAGTAGGATATTTTACAATAAATCACTACTGAATATGCTATTTCAACTTATAACAGAGGACATTCTGAAGACCAGCTTGGCAAATTCCTGCTATATAAATCAAAATACAATATTCAGCTAATATTGTAGACTCTCTCAGTAACACTGAAATATGCCATCTACATATTAGGCTTAAGCTGCATGTGATCAACTAGCACATGATAAACTAACATGGCTTTGCATTTGAGCCTTCTGTTAGAGTTCACTTATTGTACCAATGTTGACTCCCTATGCTTCAAGGCTTTATGTGACTAGCTCAAGAGTAGAATGAGATGGAATAAACTTTAGCTTGAAGCTGGGGATTACCAGCAAGAGCTAGCCTCTTTAAATACTGTACAAGGTCTGCTAATAATACTATGTACTTATTGTGGGTTTCTCTGTCTATAGTGCTCATTGTCCTTGAGCATTACTATTGTACATAAAAGATTGATTGTGTATTGTCAGACAACACTGTTGTATTGAAAGACAATGATGGACTTAGCTAGTTGTGATGACTAAGCTTTGTCCCACAGTCTTTAAGCATCTGCTCTAGCACTCTGACTAAGTGTAAATAGGGGTTAATTCCAGAAAAAGAAGGAAAATCATAACATTATCCCCTCCTTAAGACCATTGTCCCAATGGCTTAATTCAGGGATAGTTTATAGTCATATATAGTGTCATCAGTGTTCATCAGTTTTTCATTGACTTATTAGTTAGATTTTGGTCTATAGCTTTTCCAGCTGACTAGATAATCTATGGTAGTTGTTATTCCTCTCTCTTTCACTTTCACTTTTTATAATTTGTGATTTAAGATTTGATCGACTTTATAGTGTTCCTTATTGTCGATAAAGTCAGATGGAGAAGGTGGAGGACATTCCTAATTGGAAAATGCTGGGGCAATATAAGGTGTTAATAATATCTTATTGAAGACATCATGAATCTTCCAAGTTGGGGGTAAACAGAGCTTATAGACACTAGCTCCCACCTTAGAGAGTATTGGAAAGGGATCAGTCTGTTTATTGGCTAGTTTGCATTTTGGGCATGAGAGGTGAAGGTTGATGGTGTCAAGCCAGACCTTATTGTTCATGGTGTAAATGTGAGTAGTGTGACAATGTTTGTTATACTGCTTTGTCATGGCAGTTGTGGCCTTTTCAAAGGCCATCTTGGTTTCAGAGTGTATTTTTGCCATTGTAGTGGCAAAGTCTGTTGAAGCTGGAGTGGTAGTTCAGTGTTGTTCAGTATAAGTGATCAGAGGGTGACATCTGTGATTTACAAAGAATGGAGTCTTCCTGGTTGCAGAGTGGATGTAGTTGTTATGTTGGAAGGCAGCAAGTGCCAGCCATTCTGTCCAGTCATCCTGTCAGTAGTTAATGAATAGTCACAGGTATTTCTTCACTTCTTGGTTTATGTGTTCTGTTTGTCTATCAGTCTGAGGATGGTATGCTGTGAATGCATTGTGTTTTATGTATAGGAGTCAGTAGAGGTCATCTAGAAATTTAGAGACAAATTGGGGTCTCTAATCTGAGATAACCACTTACAGCATTTCATATTTTGCATAGACTTCATCGTGTAAGATCTTTGCTCATCCTTTGGAAGTTAGTTCAGTTGAACAGATGATTGGTATAATCACCTTAGAGAAGCAATTGACTATGATGATTATCATGTCATAGCCATTGCAGTCAGATAGTCTGGTGATCATATCAACTGAGATATGAGTCCATGGTGCCAATGGGATTTTGTTTGGGTGTAATGGCACAGCTCAGACCTGCATTGAGGATTTGCCATATTGGCAAACCTTGCATGCTTTAATATATGCAGTGATGTCATTGCTCATTTTAGGCCATCAGTATTCTTATAAAACCAACTCCTTCATTTTAGCAATGCCTGGGTGACCAGCAGTTGCATGATCATGGCATGTGGCAATGATCTTGCTGTGCAGTCCTTGATTTTGAGGAATATAGATTTATCCATCATAGCAGATTAATACTCCTTCCTTTGTCATCTCTTGTTCATGATTAAGGGATGGGGCCACTTGTTGGTTCCATTTGTGAGTGTCATAGGTCATGCTTTTAATGCATTCATGAATTTCTTCCTCTGTGGGCATTATCATGGCTCTGAAATATTCAGGTCATAATAGTGTTACTCTCTTGTTATCGCCTCCACTCTGATCATGATCCACCTGCCAGCTGAGAAGATCCACCTTTTTGTTTGTCATTTCTGCTTTATAGTGTAATATGTATTGATATTGACTGAGTTTGGTAACCCATCTGGCTTGGTGGTGGTTTAGCTTTTGTGTTGTCAGAAGTATTGCAGGTTTTGATGATCTGTCCAGATTTTGAATATTTCTGCAGCCCCAATCAGGTAGTGCCACCATTCCTCTAGAGCGAGCATAATAGCAAGCAATTCCTTGTCATAGATCTCATAATTGTGCTTGGTAATCATTAATGCTTTTGAAAAAAATACAACTGAGTGCCACTTCTCCTCCTGTTCTTGGGAGAGTACAGCACCAATAGTGCTCTCACTAGAGTCAGCTTTGACTTGAAATTTTCTCTCTTAAGTGGAAATAGTGAGTATGACATCCTCTGAAAGCCATTGTTTCAGATCATCAAAATTGGTTTGTTGGGAGGGGCCTCACATCCAAGGGGCATTGCTGGTCAGCTGCATTATAGGTCAGATGATTTTACTGTAATCTCAGATAAACCATCAGTAGAAGTTGGTAAACCTGAGGAACAATGGTAACTCTTTCCTTTTTGTTGGTTCTGGCCATTCGGCTATCTCTGCCACTTTGATGGGGTCCATCCGAATACTTTCTTCACTAATTATTACTCTGAGATACTCAGTCTTGAGTATCTCAAACTTGCACTTCTCTACTTTGAGGAACAATTTATTATGAAAGCTAGTATCTGTTGGATCAGTTTTCGGTGCTCCTCCTTGGTCCTTAATATGATTAGAATGTTGTTGAGGTAGATGGTGACCTTTCCAGTGGTGATGAGATCTTTGAATATATCATTCATCATCCATTGGAACATTGCTAGAGAGTTAGTAAGTTCAAAAAACATGATCATAGGTTTAAATAGTCTCTGATTGATCCTGAATGCTGCCTTTCATTCATCACCCTCCTTAATGCATACATTGTTGTACCTCCATTAGACATTGAGCTTGGTATAATATTTGGCACTCCAGAGTTTGTCTATTAATTCTGAGATCAATGAGAGAGGATATTAGTTTTTGATCATCATCTCATTAAGCTTTCGATAGTCTTAGACTGGTCAGAGCTTACCATCTTTCTTTTTAACAAAGAAGAATGGTGACACCATGAGAGATTTTGATAGCCAGATGTGCCCACTGGATAAGTTCTCATCCAAAAACTTATCGAGCTCTTGTTGCTCATTATTGCTAAATGAATACATCTTGCAGTCCAGGTTAGCATTTGCATTTGGGATGAGCTTGATTGCATGGTCCCAGGGTTTTGGCCCTAGTAGCTCATCAAAGCTTTTCTTTTTGAATAGGTCTTTGAAGTCATGTGCCTATTCTGATATCATTTCCTCAAAGGTTTTCTCCTCTTTGTATTTATTAGCCTTGACAGTCAGGTTATTGGCATAGTGTATAGCATGGATATGTAGTTCCCATTGAAGGTTAATGATGAGGATGGTTTCCTCATCCTCCATCTCCTTGTCCCATTGATCTTCTGGATTCTTGTCAGGTAGTTCAAATGAAATCTTCTAGCATCAGCACCTTGCAAACATGATCTGCCCAGTTTTCCAGTTGATTAATGGATTGTGACATATCAGCCAATCATGGCTAAGAAAAATTTCTTTTGTCCCAAAATCTATAACTACTAAGTCGATTCATTCAGAGTGATCACCAATCATAAGTCAGAGTTCTATAAACTCAGTTATTGAACCAGCTTGGTTTTTGATTCCATTGGCATTATACACTGGGATTGGGGCTGTTATGGCCCTAGTCAGAAGTTGGTGCTTGTTGACAAAAGCATGATTAATCAAACTCCCAGTATAACCACTATCAATTAAGATGGTTACTGCATAAGCAGATCAAGATGTAAGGGTCTCAATTTGTACCTTAGTGACTAGATCTCATCTGAGTATTTTGGACTGTTGAATAAATTTTTGTGGTCTCTAAAGTTTGTCAAGCCACTTCAGAGCTCAGCACTATTCTGCCTTCTTCATTCCTTCTATTATCTTGTCGATCACTTCTTTGACTCAGGTTTTATGGACCCAATTTTTAAGCATGGCTTTAGCCATTGCTTCATCCTTGGCATCCTTGATTGCTCTCCAAGTCTATTTTATATCAAATGGCTTGAGCCAAGCATTGGGGCTCTCTGCCCCTGTTCAGCCTGAGGGCACTTGAGCTTGTTTTTGTGATTCTGTGATGTGCAGTTTAAAAGTCTGAGGTATATTCAAATGTGCTGATACAGTAGGCATAGGGATAACTACAGAGATTTTATCAGTCTGACTAGTGGCTGGTGATTGCACACCATAAGAGTCTTTGGCCAGCCCAGTGGAATCACTCACTGGTCAGCCCCTTCTTTTACTTTCTCCACCTTGGTTTCTTTGCCAAGTTCCTTGTCTTCTTTCTGTAATTTGGCAATCTGTGCCCAAATATCTTCATGTGTTCTTTTCTTCTTTAAGCAGTCCTTTGTCATATGGCTCTTTTGTCCACAATTGAAGCATTTGCCCTCCTTCTTCATTCAGTCTATATCTATCAGCTTTCCTGCTCCTGTATATGTCATTCCTGTCTCAGTTTTTTGGCTTCCATAGACAGGGGCAGTCAAGGGTTCTGGTGATTTCCTGGCAGTTTGCTTTGACTTGTTCAGGGTTAGTAGAGTTGGCTTTTTGGTGTAGTCCTGCAGCATCAACAATTCCACTTTCTGCCTTTGTCATTCTTTGTACATCTCAATGATCTGCTCTTTTCATTCATCATATCCCACTGGCATTAATGCATTAATGCTGATGGCAGAAATCATTGTGATGTACAAAGAAGAGACATCTCATTTGAGGGCCTCAACCATCTATCCATTGTTTACTACATTATCCTGAATCCCAGCAAGCTTTGCAAGGCATTCTAGCTCATTAAAATAATCCATGGCTGCCTTATCTCCCATTTTGTATTCTTTGATCTTCTGCTTATGAACTTTCTGTACTATGGGATCAATAAATTTGTCATTCAGCAGTTGTTTAAATACTGGCTACAAGGGGTATCAGTAATGCTCCCAAGTCGACAATCAGAAGTTTGGGGAGATTAGGATCCATTAAGTCTTTGCCTTCTCTTCAAGATAAGAGGCAGCAAATATGATCTTATTCATATTAGAGTTGAGATATCTGATATAAACTTTGAAATATTATTCACAGTTGACCAGAAATTAGTCGATATCATCTGAGGCTCTCTTGAAGGGGCAAGGTTTTTGCAGTAGGTCAGATTGGCACTGTAGGATGGCGGTGTTCTCAGGTAGAGCATCCATCAGGTTGGGCCATTCTGAGAATGAGGGTCAACTCCATTCATGTGGGGGTCTAGAGAATGAGTGGAGAGAATAGTTGTCAGTGACTGGACTTCCCTTTGGAGCAGTGTCCCTTCAAACAATCACTCTGTTTTGTATGGTAAATCCAAGGCAGATGGTCTCAGAGTCATCTCATATTAGTTTCTTTTCAGCTCCACTAGTTTCTGTCTGATCAGGAGGTGGCTGTCCACCAAGAAGTCAGCTCCCTTTTCTGGTCCAAGGGTTTTGAAATTCTTCACACCATAATGCCAAGAGATTTGGCTGGTATTGGGTTCTGGTGAATTGAGTTGCCATGCTTTGGATTGATGGGTCCAATGTGTCAGCATGGCTTTGGATGAATGATGCCATATAGATGGCTCATTTCAGTGAAATGGATGGAGAACTCAGCATTGGTTTTGGCTGGTTCTTGGTTTGATATGGGGGTATCAGCTTGAGAGGATCCTCTGGGTGCCATTGGCCATATTCTTCTCAGACATACTTCATTGTGGCATACTGTAAAATGTCTGTTTTTTCAGTATCATTTGCATATTTATACTTTAGTTCTAAGGGTGTGGCCCTCTAGTGAGCATCCCTCCATAGAAAGAGTATTCCCTTCTTGTATAGTCCTTGGTATTCTTTTTCTCTTTCTTGTTCTACTTCTTCTCTTAATGCTTCTTTATCCATGTCCTCATTGGCATATTCCATGAACTGTTTGAGCCTGAAAGGGCCCTCACTATCTTCCTCATCACCCTTGTCCCTGCTGTCCTCTTCCTCAAGGAGGGAACTGATGGGTGGGTTATAGATGGATGGGATGGCCAGTCTGAGCATTGTCAGAGAGCTTGTTGTTGTTTCTAGTGCTGGGCCTGGCAGTGCTTGGGTCAGGTCCAGAGGCCACAGGCTGGATGGGAGTATTTTGGAGCTGATTGTATCATATCTCACTGCATGCTCTCTCCTCCTCCAGTTCTCAGCTATAGAGACTGAAGTTTCATTGGAACCTGAGATCAAGGAACTGGTGAGTGACTCTACTCCCCAAGAACCAGTGGAGAGCTTGGTCGAAGACATAGGCATTGTCAGGTACCTGAAGCCCATAGGCTCCAAGGACAGAGTCAGCATCAGAGGAGATGGTGTCAGTTCTGGCAGGATATTGGAGGGAGGGAGGGGGCAATTGCTTTTTCTAGCCTGGTCTTATCAGATGGCCTCATTTCTGTCAATGACACTTCCAGCCGATCCTGTCCAGAGATCTGCTTCTGAATCAGGCTTCCTGAAAGGGGAACCTGAAGTGTCAGTTTGAAGGCCATAATAGCTGAGGGAGGCTGATCCTAGTCTGGTGGCTTCCTCCTATCACTCTTGTTGTTGTCTCTGGCAGTCATACCTGGCTTCTTCATACTCTTGCTGGACTTCTGCTTGGGTGTATTCTGTAAGCTCTTTCTGAGCTCACTTAACCTCTACCTGTTGGGTCTGATTCTGCTGCTGCTGCTGTACTGTATTGTTGTAGTTAAAAGAGACTCTGATGTCTCAATCTGAGAATACCTATTGTATAATTCTGTCCTGAGCAATTCTTTCCCTTATGCTGGCCATCCCTGCCTCTGGCTGGCTTCTGTTGTGAAGGTGGTTATAGAGATCCTCTGTCACAGTGATGGTGAGCTCCATATTCATAAAATCCTGGTGAGTACTTCTTCCATGGGGATCATCGAGCCTCAGCCTATCGATGAATGGGCTTAACTCAGAGATAGTATAGAGGGAATAGTGGGGGGAGTTGGGGATTGTCTAGAGTCTCAAAGCCACCTGAGCAGTATCAAGAGAGTTCTGAGTACAGTTTCCAATCCCTGGAACATTCAGAAAGATGGAATGGCTGGAGGCAGAGGTGTCTGAAGAGATATCACCAGGAACCTCCTTGGGCTCCTGAGTGACATTTGTTGTTCAAGAGTTTTGGAATCCTGTGAAAGCAGAGTTGTGGTTTTGGCTGGATCATCGAGAGAGGTATTAAAGTCCTTCTTTTTGAAGGCTCCTTAAAGATGGGTTGCTAGACCTGGCTTTGGGTATGGGTCATCTTTGCAGCTGGAAGAACGTTCTGACAGAGGCAGGGATGTCATGGAAAGGTAAGTCTGGGGTTACGTTTCAGAGAATAGTATGAATCTGCTGAAATGCCTGATAGTGCCTAACTATCCAAGCAGTAACTGATTGTCATCTGTGGCAAAGAGTGATGATGGCTAGAAGCTCTAGTAGCATTCCGATGATGGAAGCTATCAATTTAAAGTTGTGATTGAGGTTGGCAGTGGTTGCTGATGGCATTCAATTTCTCAGCACAATTAGGCTTGAGAAAGAGAAGGCAAAGCTTTGAGCTAATTGTTAGACTCAAGCCACATGTGATCAACTAGTACATGATAAACTAATGTGGCTTCATGTTTAAGCCTTCCATTAGAGTTCACTTATTGTACTAATGTTGACTCCCTGTGCTTCAAGGCTTTGTGTGACTAGCTTGAGAGTAGAATGAGATAGAATAAACTTTAGCTTGAAGCTGGGGATTATCAGCAAGAGCCAGCCTCTTTAAATACTGTACAAGGTCTGCTAATAATATTATGTACTTATTGTGGATTTCTCTGTCTATAGTGCTCATTGTTCTTGAGCATTACTACTGTACATAAAAGATTGATTGTGTATTGTCAGGCAATGCTGTTGCATTGAAAGACAATGACAGACTTGGCTAGTTGTGATGATTAAGCTTTGTCCCACAGTCTTTAAGCACCTGCTCTAGCACCCTGACTAAGTGTAAATAGAGGTTAATTCCAGGAAAAGAAGAAAAATTATAATACTACATAGCACTATCTATTTAAACCACCAGCATCTGATATATGTATTTCACCCTATCAATCTGAACTATAGCTACTTGGTTCATACACAGTCAACTACAGCTGACCACTTAGAACATCAGCTTTTAAAACTCTTGAACCAGCCAAAGCAGCCAACTCTTTGAGGGACAACTACTGCCTGATAAAGCTGAAGAGAGCAGGAAAAATCTTGTAAAGGATGACTCTGAAGCCATCAGACTAGGATTCACTATATAATAAGATAAGATAATTATGCAGAAAAAAGCAGAACTAATAGAGAGTCCTATTACTGACAACAACTCCTTACATTCATTTTTCAGTCTATCAGTCAAATGGTGATGACCATCTTTTGACTAATGGCTGAATCTGATGAGAGCATTACCAGAAAATGCCACTGTACTCTAGTGCAGACCCAACTTACTTCAGAAGTTCCACCCTTTCAAGGATGCATCTGATGACATTGATCACTTCCTCATTGATTGTGAGCAGTACTTTGAAGTATACACTATGTTCCTTGAGACTGATATAAACAAGGTTGCATTTGCTGTATTTTATCTTGAAGACAAGGCAAAAACCTGGTGGATCCTTATTTTGCCTAATTTCTACTCTATGATCAGACAGTATTATTGACTACCATCCTAATCCATCTTCAAGTAGATGTTTAATGACAAGTTTATTGATCTCACAGTATAAGAAGTATATAGGAGCAAGATCAAGGAGTATAAGATAGGTGACAAGTTGGCCACTGAATACTTCAATAAGCTAGAACAGCTTGTGAAGCTTGCCAGAATATGGAATGTCATTGCTGATGATGAGTGTTATAATTTTTCTTACTTTTATTCCTTTTCTATGAATTAACCCCTATTTATGATTAGTCAGAGTGGCTAAACCAGTGCTTAAAATCATGAGAGAGGCTTAGTTGTCACAAGACAAGCCAATTCATCATTGTCCTCTAATGTAGCAACCAGCTCTTGATAATATACAATCAATCTTTTGTGAACAGTAATAACACTCAAGGACAATAGGCACATGGACTTAGAAATATACAATAGGAAGTCATATATTTATCTTCATCATATACAGTATATAAGGAGGCTTGCTCTTGCTGGTAATCTCCAGCTTCAAGCTAAAGTTTATCTTAACATCATTCTACTCTTGAGCCAATCATAAGGCCTTGTAGCACAATAATCAATATTTATATTAGTGGACTCTGATAAAACACTCAAACATGAAGTGACATCAGTTTATCACATATTTATGATCATATGCAGCCTGAGTCTAACAATTAGCTCAAAGCTTTGAATTCTCTTTCTTCATGCACAATTAGCACAGAAGAAACTGAATGTTCTCTATTAATCTATCATCTCTGAACTTTGATGCACCATTTGGGCAGTCAGGCACTACTAAGAGTTCCAACAGATCTGATGAATCCTCAGAAATGTCACCCCTGACCTCTCCCTCCACAGCATCTTAAACTCCCCCTAAACCTCCTACCAGCCTGTGATAGAAACTATACCTCAAGCTGAGCCTAGAGGAGCAGATTTGAGGGGCACTCCACAAGAGGAGGCAGAACACTGATACTTCCCATGATTTGCAATAAAAAAACAGCAAAAGCTGGAGCAATAGGCTCACAGGCTTCAGAAACCTATGGGTTCTACTGGAGTTCTCTCTGGTCCCAAACTAAGAGGACCAGGTGTTAGACTCAAGCCATACATGATCAGAAACATATAATAAACTAGTGTGCCTTCACATTCAAGACTTCCACTAGAGTTCACTTATTGTGCTTTATTGACCAATATGCTTCAAGGCCTTTAGAAGTAGCTCAAGAGTAGAATGAGAAAAAATAAACTTTAGCTTGAAGCTGAAGGTTACCAGCAAGAGTGAACCTCTTTATATACTGTACATGCTGTGGATAAATATACTACTGCCTATTGTATATTGCTGAGTTCTTTGTGCCCATTGTGCTTGAGCATCACTACTATACATAAAAGGTTTATTGTGCATTATTGGATGATGTTATTGCATCAAAAGATAATGACCAACTAGGCTTGTTGTGATGACTAAGCCTGTCTCATGGTCTCAAGCACTGGTTTAGGTGCTCTGATTAAGCATAAATAGGGGTTAATTCATAAAAGAAAAAGAGAAAAAGTAGAAAAATTGTAACATTACTCTCTCCTTAAGACCATCATCCTGATAGCTTAATTTAGGGATAACTCATAGTCTTGTATTGTCTCTGCAGCAGTCATTCACCTCTCATTGACTTATTGGTTTGATTCTGATCTGTACCCTTTCCAGCTAATAAGATAGTCAACCATTGTTATTATTCCATCTCCTTTTGCTCTGATTTTTTATAGTTTATAGTCTAATATTTGATCAATTTTATAATGTTCCTCATTGTTGATCAGGTCAGATAGTAGAGGCAGTGGTTGTTGTTGATTGGAAAATGCAGAGGTAATATAGGGTATGAGAAGTGCTTTATTAAAGATGTCATATACTTTCTAATGAGGTGGAAGATGAAGTTTATATGCTGAGGCACTGACTTTTGCTATGATTATGAATAGTCCAGTTTGTTTATCCACTAACTTCCTTTTGAGTCATGGCAGGTGGAGATTTGTGGTATCCAGCCAGACCTTATCATTAGTGTTATAGTTATGTGTGGGGCATTGATGGATGTCATAGTGTTTTTTTATGGTATTCACAGCATATTTCAGTGCTGCATGGGTCTTATTATGAATTTGTGTCATCAAAGTGGCAAAATCAGAGGAAGCTGGTGTGAAAGTGTGTGTATGGATCATTTGAGTGATGTTTGAGTGTTGACCATAATTGACAAAAAATGGTGATTTCTCTGTTGCTGAATGAATATGATTGTTATGTTGAAAGGTGGCTAGTGCTAGCCACTCTGTCTAATTGTCCTGTCAGTAATTAATAAAAAATCAAAGATACTTTTTGACTTTTTGATTTGCCCTCTCTGTCTGCCTATCTGTCTGTGGATGGTATGCTATAGAAGCATTTTGTTTGATGTTTAGCAGGCAATATAGATCATCTAAGAATTTAGAGACAAACTGTGATCCTCTGTCTGAAATGATGACTTGGGGCATTCCCTATTTTGCATACACCTTGTTGTGTAGTATCTTAGCCCAGCCTTCTAATGTCAACTCTGTAGAACATGTGATCAGTATGATTGCTTTTGAGAACTGATCAACTATGATGAGAATTGCATTATAGCTATTGCTTTCTGGTAGTCTAGTTATCATATCTACCAAGATGTGAATTCATGGTGTTTATAGTATCTTGTTGGAGTGAAGTGGAGTGGCCCAGACTTGAGTTGACACCTTTCTCCTCTGGCAAGTTTCACATGCCTTGATGTATCATTCTATGTTCACTCTCATTTTAGGCCACTAATATTCACATACAACCAGTTCCTTGGTTTTGGCAATTTCTGGATGGCCAGCAGTTGCATGATTGTGACACATAGCAATGATTTCCCCTTATAACCTCTGATTGATCTCATGGTATGTAGATCCACCCATCATATTGGATTATTCCTCCCTCTCTTGTCATTCCTCATTTGTGGTTTAGTGATGGAGCAACCTATTGGTCCCACTTGCTGGGGTCTCTGGTTGCACTCTTGATGCATTCATGAATTTCCTCCTCCATGAGCATAATCATTGCTCAGAAATGTTCTGGTCTGAGCAATATTACTCCTTCATTGTTGTGATTTCCTTGATCATGATCAGCCCTTTGGCTTAACAGGTCTGTCTTCTTCTTTGCTGTCTCTGCCTTGTAATGTAGGGTGTACAGATACTGGCTGAGTTCTGTGATCCAGCAAGCCTGTCATCAATTCAGCTTCTGCAGTTGTTGGAAGTACTGAAGGTTCTGGTGGTCCATCTATATTTTGAATATTTGAACTGCTCTGATTAGATAGTGCCACCATTCCTCAAGGGCTAGCATGATGGCAAGTAGCTCTTTGTCATAGATCTTGTAATTTCTCTCAGTAGTGGATAAGGCCTTGGAGAGGAATGCTATTGATCTCCACCTCCCATCCTGCTCTTGGGACAGGATGGTGCTAATAGCTCCTTTGCTTGAATCTGCCTCTACTTGGAATTTTCTGTCTTAGGTTAATATTGCCAACACTATGTCTTCTGCAAGTCATTGTTTGAAATTATTGAAGACATCTTGCTGGGCTGGCCCTCATATCCAGGGGGCATTCCCAGTTAATTGCATCATCAGTCAGATGATTTTACTATAATCTCAGATGAATTGTCAGTAGAAATTGATGAATCCTAGGAATGATTGCAGCTTCTTCTTCCTGGATGGCTCTGGCCACTCTGCTACCTCTGCCACTTTAACTGGGTCCATGTGGATACTCTCCTCACTAATAATGACTCCAAGATATTTGGTCTGTAGCATTTCAAATTTGCACTTCTCTGCTTTGAGGAAGAGCTTGTGCTTTCTCATCAAGGCAAGTACCTGTCAGACCAGTCTTCAGTGCTGCTCTTTTGTTTTAGACATAATCAAAATGTCATCCAGGTATATAGTGACTTTTCTGGTAGTGATGAGGTCCTTGAATATATTGTTCATCATCCATTAGAAAGTCACAGAGGAGTTTGTGAGTCCAAAGAACATGATTGTGGGTTCAAATAACCCTCAGTTAGTCTTGAAAGCCATTTTCCATTTGTCTCCTTCCTTGATTCATACATTATTATACCCCCATCAGACATCAAGTTTAGTGTAGTACTTGGCACCCTGGAGCTTATTCATCAGTTCTGAGATCAAGGGAAGCAGATAGTGGTTCTTGATTGTCATTTTGTTTAGCTTCCTGTAGTTTTGGACCAGCTGCAGTTTGCCATCCTTCTTTTTGACAAAGAAAAAGAAGAATGCCATTGGGGATTTTGATGGCCATATTCTTCCACTGGAGAGATTTTTATCCAGGAATCTGTTGAGTTCCTGTTGTTTGGTGTTGCCAAGCAGATAGGTCTTACAATCAAGATTAGCATTAGCATTTGGGACTAGCTCAATGATGTGATCTCACAGCTTTGGCTCAGGGAGCTTATTGAAGCTCTTTTTTTCAAACAAGTCCCAATAGTCTCTTGCCCATTCAGATATCATCTCTTCAAATGTCTTTTCTTTCTTCTCTTTATAGGCCTTTGCAGCTAAGTCATTAGCATGATACACTGTCCTAATCTGAATCTCTTGCTGTATGTCAATAATGAGAATGGTATCACTGTTCTCTATCTCTTTATCCCATCTGTCCTCAGAATTCTTATTGGGTAACTTGAATAGGAGTTTTTGACACTTGCATCAGGTGAATGTGACTTTTTTAGTTTTTTAGTTGACTAGCAGATTGTGTTGGATTAGCCAGTCATGCTCAAGGAATATTTCTTTGGTTTTAAGATCTATGATAGTGAGATCAATTCATTCAAAATAACCTCCAATCATGAGTTGTAGTTCTATGAATTTTATTATCAAGCCAGCTTGATTCTTGGTCCTGTCAGCATTGTAAACTGAGATAGGGGTAGCAGTAGCCCAAGTTAGTAATTGGTGTTTGTCAATAAAAGATTGATTGATCAAGCTACTAGTACAGCCACTGTCAACCAGTATGAGAACAGCATGGCTGGTTCAGTTTGTAAGGGTCTCAATCTAAGCCTTGACAGTCAAGTCTCATCCTGTGGTCTTGGTTTAGTAGATATATCTCTATGGCCCTCACAGCTCATCAAGTCATTCTAAGGCTCAGCATCTTTCAGCCTTCCACATTTCTCTAATCATCTTGTCTATGATCTCCTCAGCTCAGGTTTTATATATCCAGTTCTTGAGTATCACCTTTGCTGCCTCTTCTGTTGGTGCTTCTCAGATGGCTCACTAAGTTCACTCAATGTCAAATGACTTGAGCCAGTTGATGGAGGTCTCTCCCCTTGTTCAGCCCATAGGCATTTGAGTCTGTTTCTTGAGTAATTCTTTAGTGTGCAAGATAAAAGATGCAGATATATTTGAATGCACACATAATTTAGATATATTGGTAGCTACAGAAGTACTATCAGTCTATTCAGCAGCTGTTGTTTGCACACCATAAAGTTCTTTGGCCAACCCAGTAGAATCATTCACTGGTCAGCCCCATCTTTTACCTTTTCCACTTTTATTTCTGCTTTGATTCTTCTTCTTCTTTCTGGAGCTTGTTGATCTGTACTCTGATATCTTTGCAGGTTTGTTTCTTCTTTGGGTAATTTTTGATTATATGGCCCTTTTGCTTACAGTTGAAGCACTTTCCTTTCTTTTTCATGCAGTCTATGTCCATGGGCTTGTCTGCCCTGGTGTATATCATGCTGGTACTTGTCTTCTATATACCATAACTCAGCATATTAGCTATTGAGAGTCTGAACTTAGGCATACTATTGGACTTTGAGACTGTCAGATTCAACTGGTTGGGCTTCCAATTATCCTGCAGTATAGTTTGTTTTGTCTTTTGTTATTGTCATTCCTTGTACATTTCAACAATCTAGATTTTTCAGTTGTTGTAGCTGACTGGAATATTGAATCTGATTGCTGAGATCATCATGATGTATGAGGATGGAACTCCTCTCTTGAGGGCTTCTACCATCCTCTCATTATTGGCTATATCTTCTCAGATGCCAGTGAGCTTTGTGAGCCATTCTAGCTTGTCAAAGTAGTCTGTAGCTGCCTTATCATTTATCTTGTATTCTTTGATCTTTTGTTTGTATACTTTTTGTACAGCTGGATCAATGAATTTGTCATTAAGCATTTGCTTGAATACCAGCCATAAGAGGTATTGATAGTGTGCCCTTATGGTGGACTGGAAATTGAGCAAGATGAGGATCCATTAAGTTTTGGCCTTATACTCTAAATATGAGGCTGTGAATGTGATCTGGTTTATATTGATTCTAAGGTAAATGACATATGCCTCAAAATATTGTTTGCAGTCAATGAGGAATCAGTTGATATCATCAGATGCACTTTTGAATGGCTGGGGCTTCCTGACTAGATTGGATCAGCACTGTAGTACTACAGCATTCTCTGGTAGCAGCCCTATTGGATTAGACCACTGATTAAAGGACAGACATTGCCACTTGATAGACAACCCAAAAAATGAGTGGAGAGAGTTATTATCAGCTATCAGACTTTCTCAGAGAACAGCTTCTTTTCACATGATGACCCTATCACATACCATAAAGCCTAGCCTAATTGTTTCAGGGTTGTTCTGGATTGGTTTCTTTTCACTCCTAGTAGCTTTATCTGAGGGTGGCTGTGCACTGAGCAATCAGCTTCCTTTGCCAATCTAGAGATTTTAGAATTCAGTGAGCTGAGATGACAGCTGTGATTGGGAACAGAAAAATTAGATTGCAGCTGACCAGACTAAGAGAGCAGAGTATAAATATTGGCTTTAGATAGAGAGAGCCATGTATATAGCTTATTTTGTCATGACAGGCAGTGACTATGGCATAGGCTGGACTACTGGCCTCAGCTAATAGTCTGATAGTTTGCCAAGTTGGTCTTTGGGATGGTTTTGGTTGTAGATTTCAGCAGCATAATTAGTTGCTGCATGCCACAAGATTTCTGTTTGTTCAGTAGATTTGTTGATACATAACTGTCCTAGGCATAATGCTAACCAGTTTGTGTCACACCATAAAAATGTTACCCTCCACTAATACAATTCCTAATATTCTTCTATTCTGGCTTTCTGGATTTCTTCTTCAAATTCTTCTTTATCTGTATTCTCTGGGTAAAAGTATTGAATCTCTCTCCCACCATGAGATAGGTCACTACTTTCAGTTTTCTCATTGTCCTCAATCTGGCTGTCCTCTTTGCCCTCTTCCCTGAGGAGAAAAGCAACAGACTGATTGAAGATACTCTCCTCATCTGTAGGTAGTCATATTGTTGCTGACAATCTGCTGCTCTGGCTGTGTACTAGGCCCAGTGACAGGGCTCAAAGAGATAGAGATGAGAGCAGTGGTGTAGCTTATTTAGAGATGGTTTCTAATACTACTATTATATTGGTTCCTGTCTGTTGCTCATATGCTCTCCACTCTTTTGCTATAGAGGCAGAAGTTTCTATAGAACCACTCATCAAGGAACTGGTGAGCAACTCTGCTTCTGAGGAAACCTCAGAGAGTGCAGGCAGAGATGTGAGCATTGAGAGGTACTCAAAGTCTGTAGTGTTTGAGGATGAACTCATTGTCCCCAAAGATAGTGTCTGGGCTAGAGGAGGGATTCTCTTGTCTCTCTGGTTTCTTGCTTCATCAGCTGTAAGTACTTCTCAGGTGTTATGATTTTTCCTTTATTTCATCTCTCTCTGACCAATTAACCCCTATTTATGCTTAGTCAGAGCACTTAAACAAGTGCTTAAAACTGTGAGACAAAACTTAGTCATCACAACTAGGCCAAGTTGGTCATTGTCTTTCAATGCAGCAGCATTGCCTGATGATGCACAATCAGTCTTTTATATATAGTAACAATGCTCAAAGACAATAGGCACAAAGGATGCAGTAATGCACAATAGGTAGCAGTATTAATAGTCACACATGTATAGTATTTAAGGAGGCTCACTCTCACTGGAAAACCCCAGCTTTGAGCTAAAGTTTACTCTTACACTATTCTATACTCAAGCTGTTCTTCAGGCCTTATGATACACCAATCAGAATATTCATCAAGTGAACTCAGTCAATCACCCAAAGTGTGAGGTGACTTCTGTATATTATGTATTTCTGTTCACATGATGCTTGAGTCTAACAATTAGCTTAAAGCTTCCTCTTCCCTTTTCTCATGCACTACAGTGTGGAGGAAACTAAATGCCCTTTATCAACACATCAGACCTTAACTTTGACTGAGAGTTCTTTAAACTCCTTGCAGACATTATTGGAACATTGTTAGGATTATTGGTGATCATTCAGCTGTGTCAGAGATTCTATTCAATCACTGCCTAGGCAATCAGGCATTATAATGAGTTTCAACATATCTGACATATCTTATGCAATGTAACCCCTGACCTTCCTCTCTATAATATCTCTGAATCTCAATGAACATTCCACCAGCCTGTAACAAGCCTCTTATCTGAAGTCAGGCCTAGCAGCCTGCATCAAGGGGACATTTAAGAAGAAGAAAGATATTGATACTCCCCTCAATGAACTAGCAGAGACCATGACCTTCATGTTGCAGAATTTTGAAACCCATGGATTCCTGCCCCCATCTCTGACCATGAAGAAGATGTTTGAGAGGACATCCCTCAGCAGTCCTCCTCTGCCCCTTTCAGCACCTCTTGAACCTATGGGATTGCTGACCATACCAGAGATTCCCTTGATGTCACTCAGATGGCTCCAGGATCCTACTGCACAACATCTGGAAGCCAGCCTCATGGCACTTCTACCTCAATCTATCTCTCAGTCAGGACTAGTGGTGGGTTGGGGCAGGCTCTCTCAGACTGGCTCAATGATGAGCAGCAGTTCTAAGAAAACAGAAACAAAATTATTCACTGATTATTCCCTATCTGAGATCTTAATATCTCTTTCAACTATGAAGCTGTCCTTTAACAAGAAGAGCAAAGACAGTAAGATGCTGTACAGTCAGCCTACAGCAAACTTGAAGAATATATCATCAATAGGAGAAGAGAGACAAATAAAGCTGCTAAGTACAATCAGCAGCATTGGGAGCAGCAGTAAGACCTTGAAAGAAATCAGCTGGAAAGAGCTAATATTTTCAACTGGTATGAGCTCCAATTAGAAGTTGTGTCCATACTTACATCAGTACAAGCTGACTGATCCCTCTCAACTCCAGTATTCTGAGAATCTAGTACTACCAGCTCCAATCTTTGGGCCTTGGAGCACTGGAAAAATGCAGAAATCCTTATGGCCAACAAAGCTTGAACCAGGAATGATAGGATCACTCCTCTAGCTCAGGATAATGTTTCAGGATCCTCCCAACACCCTTCAACTCCCTAATATCCCCCTCCCCACAGAACCCTTAGTGCTGATACTATCTTCAATGATGATGAGTCTATTCTTAGACACTATAGACTATAAGCACCTGGTAATGCCCATATCTCTGCTCATGCTCTCTGAGGATTCCTCAGGAGTCAAGTGATCAGACAGCTCCTTGATGACAGATACTGAGAAAATATCCACTTCTATCATGAGTGAGTGGTGACAGTGTGAGCAGTGGGAGGAAACCAGTATGACTCTGATATCAGAAGCCAACCTGCCTCCACCTACCTCAACACCTTGAACTTTTCAAGCCCTGCTATTGGGCCCAGCATTCAGCCAGAGCAGCAGATTGACAAAGATGGTACAACTGCAAGGGGATGAGGAGAGTTTCTATGACTCACTTGTCACTTTCCCTCTCAAGGAAGAGGAGGAGAATGATAAGGAAACTGAGAGCAGCAGGCTGCCTTACACTGGTGGAGAGCTCACCTATAGACTAATAGAAGACATGGATGAAGAAGCACTGAAAGAAGAGATCCAGAGGGTCATGATAGAGGAATACCAAGAACTATATATGAGAGGGGTAAAGTTTCTCTGGAGTGATGCTAGCTGGTTGGCATCACAAATGGAAAAATTATATATCAATTCAGAACCTAATGAACAAGTAGAAATCCTGAAGCATACAGCTACAGACTATGCCATCCAACAGTATAACAAGAATCACCCTGAGAATCTGGTCAGCAGGCTGCCAAGATATCAGGTGCTACAACCAGTCCAACTAATGCTATGATCACCACCTGTCACTCTAAAATAAGCCATGTACATGGCTCTATCAGTCTGCAGCATCTTTTTATACTCCATCTCTTCCTCCTGCTCTATGGCAACCTGACTATCCTGATTCTGACCAAAGCTGGCAGAACCACTAAGAGCATATTGAAACTCCTAGACCAATAGAGGAAGCTGAATCTTAGGGGTTCAACCTCCACCTGATAAGGCCATGAGAAGCAGAACAGAAAAGAAACTGATAAAGGATAACTCAGAAGCAGTCCAGTTAGGATTCACTGTCAAGGATGGCATCATAGTCCAAAAAGAAGCTGCTCCATCATAGATAACAACTCCCTTCATTTATTCCCCAGACTGCCATGTGAATAGCACTGACCCCCCTTCTCAGAATAGCCTAACCCAATGAGTCCCCTATCTGATAACACCACTATGCTACAATGCAAACCCAATTTACTCTAGAAGCTTCAACCCTTTAAAGGGGTCTCTGATAATATCAATCAATTTCTGGTTGATTGCGAACAGTATTTTGAAGTTTACATTAGGTATCTCAGTATCGATATAAATAAGATCACTTTTGCCACCTCATACCTCAAGAAGAAAGCCAAAACATGATGGATTCTTATCTCCTCAAACTTCTAATCATTCACCAGAGAATATTACTGATATCCCTCATGGCTGATCTTTAAACAAATGTTGAATGACAAGTTTATCAATCTGACAGTATAGAAAGTACATAAACAGAAGATCAAGGAATACAAGATAGGAGACAAGATGGTGACAGACTACTTCAATGAGCTAGAATGGCTTGTGAAGCTCACTGGAATCTGAAATAATGTAGCAAACGATGGGCAGATAGTTGAGGCTCTCAAGAGAGGAGTCCTCTCCTCATATATAATGATGATCTCCATCATTGGAATCAAAGTCTTGATACTAGTGGGATATAATAAATGGAAGGAAAAGATTATTGAGATGTACAAGGAGCAACAAAGGCAGAAAGCAGAATTATCAACACTGTAAGATTTCCCCAAGAAGTCGACTCTGCCAACCTTGAATATCTCTGAATCATCAAGGACAACTGCCAGGAAATCATTGGGATCCTTGACAGCCCCAACCTATAACATGCAGAAGACAGAAATAGGAATGACTTATATGGAGACAGAAAAGCCAATAGACATTGACCAGATGAAGAAGGAAGACAAATGCTTCAACTGTGATCAGAAAGGCCACATGGTGAAGGACTGCCTGAAGAAGAAGAGAACTCAAAAAGATATACAAGTGCAGATTGCCAAACTTTAAAAGAAAGAAGAACTCAGCACAGAAACAAAGGTGGAGAAGGTAAAAGATGGAGCCAGTCAGTGAGCAATTTCACTGAACTGGCTGAAGAACTTTATGGTGTGCCCTTATTAGCTGCTAGTCAGACTAATAGTACTTCTGTAGCTATGAATATGTCTGTACTCTCTATGCATTTGAATATACCCACTATCAACATATACACCTAAGAATCACCTAAGAAAACTCAAGTGCCTATAGGCCAAATAAGAACAGAGAGTCCCAATAACTGACTCCAACCATTCAGTACTGAATGGACCTGGCAAGCCATTAAAGATGCTAAAACTGAAGAAGCAGCCAAAGCAGTACTTTGGAATTGGATTCATAAAATCTGAGTCAAAGAAGTTGTCAATAATGCTATTGAAGAGATCAGAAATACTGAATGATGCCATGCCTTAGAGTGACTTGATGAGCTTTGAGTACCAAGAAAGTTCATTCGATGATCCAAAACTCCAGAGTGAGATCTATTAGCCAAAGCCTAAATTGAGACTCTCACATCTCAAACCATGCACATCATGATAGCTCTGATTGATAGTGGCTGCACAAGCAGTTCTATTAATCATACTTTCATCAACAAGCACAATCTTTCCACAAGAGCCACTGCAGCCCCAATCCCAGTTTAAAATACTGATGAGACAAAGAATCAAGCCAGTTCTATTATAGAATTTGCTGAATTATGACTCACAATTGGAGACCATTCTGAAAGAATCAATCTTGCCATAACAGACCTCAGCATCAAAGAAGTGTTCCTGGGACATGACTGGCTGATCAGGCACAATCTGCTGATCAACTGGAAGACTGGAAGAATAACTTTTACTCACTGCAAATGCTGCAAACTCCCATTTGAACTACCAGACAACAACCCTGAGGATTGATAGAATGAGAAAATAGAGGATGAGAAAACTATCCTCACCATTGACCTTCAATGTAAAATACACATTCACACTATACATCATATCAATAATCTCACTACTAAAGCCAATAAACAGAAGACAGAAAGAATGTTCAAAGAAATAGTATCCAACTGGGCATAAGACTTCAGGGACCTATTCAAAAAAGAAAGTTTTGATGAACTCTCTGTGCCCAAACTCTGGAATCACACCATTGAATTAATCTCTAATGCCAACACCAATCTTGACTGTAAAACCTACCCACTTGGGAATAATGAACAACAAGAACTCAACAAGTTTCTCAATAAAAACCTGTCCAGTAGGAGGATTTAACCATCAAAGTCTCTCATGGCATTGCCATTCTTCTTCATTAAAAAGAAGGATGGCAAACTTCATCTAGTCTAAGACTATTGAAAACTTAATGAGATGATGATTAAAAATTGCTATTCTCTTTCTTTAATCTCAGAGTTGATGGACAAGCTGAGAGGTGACAGATACTATATAAAGCCTGACATCCAGTGGGGGTACAATAATATATGAATCAAAAAAGGTGACAAATGGAAGGTGGCTTTCTGGACTAACTGGGGACTCTTTGAACCAACTATGATGTTCTTCAAACTCACTAACTCCCCTGTGATATTCCAATAGATGATGAATGACATCTTCAAGAATCTCATCTCCACCAGAAAGGTCACCATCTATCTCAACAACATTCTAATCATATCAAAAATATAGGAGGAACACAAGAAGCTGATATGGCAGGTACTAGCCCTCATGAGGAAACATAAGCTATTCCTCAAAGTGAAAAAGTGTGAATTTGAGATGCTTAAAACTGAGTACCTCAGAGTAATTATCAGCGAAGGGAGCATATAAATGGATCCTGTTAAAGTCATGAGCATCACCAAATGGCCAGAGCCCACTAAGAAAGAGCTCTAATCCTTCTTGGGATTCATGAATTTCTATCAATAGTTCATCTGAGATTACAGCAAAATAGTCTGACTTATAATGCAATTTACCAGAAACACTCCTTGGATATGGGGCCCCTCACAATGAGCTGCTTTTAATGATCTCAAAAGGTGACTCACTGAGGATGTGATCCTCACCATCTCAACACAAGAAGAGAAGTTCTGAGTAGAAGCTGACTTCAGCAAAGAGGCTATTGGTGCCATCCTATTCCAACAGCAGGATGGGAAATGGTGGCCCATAGCTTTTCTCTCTAAGGATCTCTCAGTCATAAAATGAAATTATGAAATCTATGACAAGGAACTACTTGCCATAATGCTCACTTTGAAAGAGTGGAGGCATTATTTGATTGAAGCTGCAGAAGTGTTTGAAATCTGGACAGACTACCACAATCTCCAGTACTTCCATCAGCCTCAAAAGCTAAACCAGAGGCAGGCCAGATGGGTCACAGAGCTCAGTCAACACCAGTACACTCTACACCACAAGACAGGAACAGCCAACAAGAAGACCAACCTCCTTAGCTGTTGAGCCAATCATGACTAAAGAGGATGTGATAATGAGAGAGTAACATTGTTAAAGTCTGAACATTTTTAGGTGATGATGATGCCAACTGAAGAAGAGATCCATGAGCAGATCAAGAGTGTCACCAGGGACACAAGCAAGTGGGACCAGAGGATAGCTCCTTTATTGAATCACAAATGAGGGATGACAAAAGAAGAAGAAATGATCCACTATAATAGACAGATCTATATTCTGAGAGACCAAGTACTAAGGGGCAAGATCATCACAACTTGCCATGACTATGTGACTGCTGATCACCCAGGTGTTGCCAAGATAAAAGAACTTGTACTATGGGAATATTAGTGGCCCAAACTAGGCAATGATATCACTCAATATATCAAAGTCTGTGAAACCTGCCAGCATGGAAAAACATTCACACAACTCTGAGCAGCACCTTTGCATCTGAATGAGGTCCTGGCTGCCCCTTGGACCTATATCTCAGTAGACATGATCACTGGCCTACTGAAATGCAATGGCTATGATGCCATCATCATTATTATTGACTGATTCTCAAAAAGGATCATCCCTATTGCATATTCAACAGAACTTACATCAGAAGGATGGGCAAAGATTCTCTGTGATGAAGTCTATAGCAAATATAGCATGCCACAAGTGGTCATTTCAGATAGGGGCCCACAATTCATCTCCAAATTCCTTAATGACTTGTACTGTCTCTTAAATATTAAGCACAATACCTCCACCACCTACCATCCACAAACTGATGGTCAGATAAAATAGACAAATCAGAAAATCAAAAAATACCTCTGACTCTTTATTAACTACAGACAGGACAACTGAATAGAGTGGTTAGCCCTTGTGACCTTCCAACATAATAATCGAGTCCATTTAGCAACTGGTAAAATGCTATTCTTTGTCAATTACAGCCAACACCCCAATATTGCCTACACTGAATGAATACATACAACAATATCTGCATCCACAGACTTTGCCATCATGATGGCAAATATTCATAGCAAAACAAGGATCACTCTTGAAAAAGCAGCCTCTGCCATGAAAGTCTAATACAATTGTCATTGATACCCTGTCTATAACTACTCAGTCTATGATAAGGTCTGGCTGGACACTATCAACCTGCATCTACCAAGACCAAAGTGAAAACTTGCTGACAAACACACTAGCTCTTTCCCAGTTATAGCAAAGATTAGAGCCTCTGCATATCATCTTTGCCTCCCAATGCACTGGTGGATTTATGACATTTTCAACAAATTGTTATTGACTCTGTGTATTGCACCAGCCTTCCCAAATCAAGAGCAAATATTACCACCACCCCCAGATCTGATCAACAATGAGGAACATTATGAAATTGATCAAATATTACATCACAAACTGCAGAAGATCAAGACCCACAGTGGTGGAATAATGACAACTATAGATTATCTGGTTAGTTGGAAAGGCTATGGGCCTGAATCCAATCAATAGGTCAATGAAAAGTGTATGGATACAGCCAAGGCCATTTGAGACTATGAATTATTCCTGAATTAAACTATCAGGACAATAGTCTTAAGGAGGGAGTAATATTATAATTTTTTCTTTATTTCATCTCTCTCTGACCAATTAACCTCTATTTATGCTTAGTCAGAGCATTTAAACAAGCACTTAAGATCATGAGATAAGGCTTAGTCATCACAACTAGGCCAAGTTGGTCATTGTCTTTTGATGCAGCAGTGTTGTCTGACAATATACAATCAGTCTTTTATGTATAATAACAATGCCTAAGGACAATGAGCATAAAGAATGCAGCAATGCACAATAGATAGCAGTATTAATAGTCACACATGTACAGTATTTAAGGAGACTCACTCTTGCTGGAAAACCTCAGCTTTGAGCTAAAGTTTATTCTTACACTATTCTATACTCAAGCTGTTCTTCAGGCCTTGTGACACACTGATCAGAATATCTATTAAGTGAACTCAGTCAATCACCCAAAGTGCAAGGTGACTTTTGTTTATCATATGTTTCTGTTCATATGATGCTTAGGTCTAATATCAGGGCCCTGAGGTCTATGGATTAGTGTCTATAGTACTAGGCTCTCTGAAAATGGGAGTTGACTGAGAAAGCTCAGACCAGAGTCTATACCAACCCAAAGATATGCTTCTGAGGTGCTCAGCCTTGATCTTGCACTGTCAGGCTCATGCTTGCCAATTCCACTTGGCTTTTTCATAGGCTCATTGTTCCTCTGCATAGATATGGGCTGCAAGCTCACTACAAGCTTCTGAGGACTCCATATGCCCTCAGTTCTTTTGCTGCTCTTCTTGTTGTACTGCCTTGTTATAAATAAAGGGTCAGTTGAGATCTCAGCTTGAGAAGTACTGATAAATAAGCATATCTCAGATGGCTCAGTTCCTGTTGATTTTGATGAGCTGCTCAGATTCTGGTCTCTCTATTCTCTGGCTGGTCTCAGGGGATCTGTCTGGCAATAAGACAGAGCTTTGTGTGGAGATCCTATAGTTGTTGTCAGAAGAGGAATAGTTGGATCCTTGAGCCATCCTAACAGCATCAAGAGAATTTCAGGCACAGTCAGCAATCCTGTGGGTTTAAGAAGCAGTGGAAGAGTCAGAGAATAGTGACTGCTTGAAGAAGTCTGATGTCTGATAGGAGATCCTTGTCTTCATGATTAGAGACTAGGGGCAGTACCCATGGATTTCAGAATCCTGTGAGTGTTTCTATTTCTGCTTGTTAGTCTGAGTCAAGGGAGGTATCTGTATCCTTCCTTTTCTTGAATGTTCCCTTGATGTGGGCTGCTAGATCCAGCTTCTGGTATGGGGCTTGTCATAGGCTAATGGGACATTTGTTGGGATTCTGAAATGTCATGTAAAAGTAGGTCAGGAGTAACATTGCAGAGAATATGTCAGATGTGTTAGAATTCTTGATAGTGTCTGATGGCCCAGACAGTGATTGATTGACATCTCTGGCACAGCTGGATGATCACTAATAATTCTAAGAGTGTTCCAATGATGAAAGCAAGGAGTTTGAAGAACTCTCAGTCAAAGTTCAGATCTGTTGAGTTGATTGAGAGCATTCAGTTTTCTCCACACTATAGTGCATGAGAAAAGAGAAGTAGAAGCTTTAAGCTAATTGTTAGACTCAAGCCATACATAATCAGAGACATGTGATAAACTAGCATGCCTTTGCATTCAAGACTTCCACTAGAGTTCACTTATTGTGCTTTATTGACCAATATGCTTCAAGGCCTTTAGAAGTAGCTTGAGAGTAGAATAAGAAAGAATAAACTTTAGCTCAAAGCTGAGGGTTACCAGCAAGAGTGAACCTCCGTATATACTGTACATGCCATGGATAAATATACTACTGCCTATTGTACATTGCTGAGTCCTTTGTGCTCATTGTGCTTAGGCATCACTACTGTACACAAAAGGTTTATTGTGTATTGTTGGGCAATATTGTTACATTGAAAGACAATGACTGACTAGGCTTATTGTGATGACTAAGCCTATCCTATGGTCTCAAGTGCTAGTTTAAGCACTCTGACTAAGCATAAATAGGAGTTAATTCATAGAAAAAAAAGAGAAAAAGTAGAAAAATTGTAACACCAGAATCTCCCTGATAACTTCTTTGATGATGTGCCCTCTGACAATTCCTCTCTCTCAGCACACAGTATTAGAGACCATGCTAGAGACTCCCTTAATATCTCTAGAATAGCTCTAAGACTTGAACCCATTTTACCTGCAAACTCTGAATATGAGTCCCTCTACATGATCTCACAGTCCAGTCTGCATTTTCAGTCTGAAACTCTCTACTCCCTGAATATGAAATCTGGAATGGGACACATCAGTTAGGGCCCAACAGTGTTAGATCTAGGCAACATGTGACCACTAATACATAATAAACAACCACTGTATTGAGTTTGTACAGTTATGGTTGAGTTCACTAAGTGTAGCAGAGATGCATCTCAAGGTTAATGCAATAGTTGACTTGAGATTAAGTGGTATAAATAAAGGATAGTTCAAAACTAGGGATACATAGTGTTAACTATACTACTTATATATCATTCATTATTTGGATAAATATAATGCTACCTATTGTGAATGTCTGTCCTATGGTGCTCATTGTCTTAGAGTGTTATGGTTACCTATAAAAGTCAAATTGTATCATAGTCAGAGCATCACTATATGTCACAAAACAATGATCAATTGATCAATTGTGCTGACTAAGACTGTCCTATGGTCTTAAGTGCTGGTTCTAGACACTCTGACTAAGCATAAGATAGAGGTAAAGAGAATAAAAGAAAGAAAAATTATAACATTACCCCCTCCTTAAGACCATTATCCTGATAGCTTAATTAAGAGAAAGTTCATAATCCTGTATAGCCTCTGCTGTGTCCATCCATTTTTCATTTACCCACTGGTTAGATTTAAAACTGTAGCTCTTCCAACTGACTAGATAGTCGACTGTCATTGTTGTTCCACTGCCACATGCTTTGACTTTTCATAACTTGTGATTTAATACTTGATTAATTTTGTAATGTTCTTTGTTGTTGATCAGATTGGATGACAGTAAAGGTGGGTGTTTCTGATTTAAGAACATGAGAGCAACATAGAGTGTTAATAATGATTCATTAAAGACATTATAGATCTACTAATGATTAGACAAGCAAAAGCAATATGCTGAGATTCCTACTTTTTCTAGGATGAGAAAGAGACCCATGCACTTGTTGTCCAGCTTTCACTTCAGATGCAGAAGGTGGAGGTTGCTGGTATCAAGCCAGACTTTATCATTAGTAGTGTAGAAATAGGCCATGCACTGATGAGCATTATAATGCTTTTTTATTGTGGCAGCAGCTTTCTGCAGTGTAATATGGGTTTTATTATAGATTTTTGTCATTATTCTGACAAAATCTGAGAAGGCAGGTGTGGTTATATGGGCCTGTGTTGTTTCAGCCATGTGAGGGTGTCAACTGTGGTTCACAAAAAATAGTATCTTGCTGGTTGCTAAGTGAACTCAGTTGTTGTATTGAAAGGCTGCAAGCATCAGCCACTCTATCCAATCATCTTATTGATAGTTAATAAAAAGACAAAGGTACTTTTCCACTTCTTGATTGGCCCTCTCCATTTGCCTATCAGTCTGGGGGTGGTATGCTATTGATGTGTTCCAGTAGGTGTTTAGAAGTTAGTAGAGGTCATCTAAAAACTTGAAGATGAATTGTGGTCCCCAATCTGAGATGACCATCTGTAGTATGCTATACTTGGTATAAATCTCATCATATAAAATCTTGGCTCATTCTTCTGAGGTTAATTTAGAAGAGCAGATAATTGGAATGATCATCTTAGAGAATCAATCAACTATAATGATAATGACATCATAGCCATTATATTCAGAGAGTCCAGTGATCATGTCAACTGAGATATGGGTCCAAGGTGTTGATGGAACCTCATTGGGGTGTAGAGGAGTAGCCTTAGCTTGAGTTGTGGCTTTTTCTCATTGGTATGCCTTGCATCTCTTAATATAGCATTCAATATCTTATCCCAACTTAGGCTATCAGTACTCCTGTAATACTAATTCTTTGGTTTTTGCTATTCCTGGATATTCTCAGGTGGCATAGTCATGGCATATGGCAATGATTTTCTCACACAATATCTGATCTCATGGTATGTAGATCTGTCTGTCATAATAGATCATCCCTCCTTTTTTTGTCATTCTTTGTTTATGATTTGGAGACAGAGCTACATGTTGGTCTCATTTACTGATGTCTCTAGTCACACTCTTGATCTGCTTATGGATCTCTTCTTCTGTTGGCATAATTATTATGCAAAAATATTCCAATCACAGCAATGTCACTCTCTTATTGTCATGTCTGCCCTGATTATGATCAGCCCTCTAGCTGAGAAGGTCAGCCTTTTTATTTGCAGTTCCAGTCTTGTGGTGTAGCATATATGAGTATTGGCTGAGCTCTATCATCTAGTGCACTTATCACTGATTGAGTTTCTGAGACTGTTGAAAGTATCAAAGATTCTGGTGGTCAGTCCAGATCTCAAACAACTGGGCTGCTCCAATAAGATAATACTGTCATTCTTCAAGTGTGAGCATTATAGCAAGTAGTTTTTTGTCATATATTTCATAATTCTGCTCTGTCACTATTAGGGCCTTGGATAGAAAGGCTATGGGTCACCACCTCTCTTCCTGCTCCTGGGATAGTACAGCTCTGATCACATCCTTGCTTGAGTCTGCCTCTACTCAAAATTTGCTATCCTAGTCAGGAATAGCTAATACAACATCTTTCACTAGCTGCTGCTTCAAGTCATTGAATGCTGACTACTGAGATAGTTCTCATACCCATGGAGCATTGCTGGTTAGTTGTATCATGGGTCTGATGATCCTGCTGTAGTCCTTGATGAATCATCAGTAGAAGTTCATGAATCCAAGGAATGATTGGAGCTTCTTCTTTCTTGTTAGCTCTAGCCATTCTGTCACTCTGGCTATTTTGACTGGATCCATCCAGATGCTCCCTTCACTGATGATAACTCTAAGGTATTTGGTTTATAGCACCTCAAATTTGCACCTCTCCACTTTCAGGAATAATTTGTGCTTCCTCATCAGGGTGAATACCTGGCAAACCAGCTTTTGATGCTCCTCCTTTATCTTAGACATGATTAAAATGTCATTCAAGTAAATGGTTACTTTCCCAGTGGCAATGAGTTCCTTGAATATATTGTTCATCATCCACTGGAAAGTTATGAGAGAGTTGGTTAATATGAAGAATATAACCATTGATTTAAACAACCTCCAATTAGTCTGGAAAGCAGCCTTCCATTTGTCTCCTTCCTTGATTCAGATATTGTTGTACTTTCACTGGATGTCAAGCTTAGTGTAATATTTGGCACCCTGTAGCTTATCCATCAACTTCAAGATTAAGAGAAGTGGGTAGCGATTTTTAATTGTCATTTCATTGAGCTTCTGATAATCTTAGACCAATCAGAGTTTACCATTCTTCTTGTTAACAAAGAAGAAGGAGGAAGCCATTGGGGATTTTGAGGGTTAGATTCATCCAGAGAAGAGGTTCTCTTCTAGGAACCTATTGAGTTTCTGTTGCTTGTGATTTCTAAGTGGGTATATCTTGCAGTTGAGATTGGTATCCACATTTGAGATCAATTCAATGATGTGATCCTATAGTTTAGGCTCTGGGAGTTTATCAAAACTTTCTTTCTTGAAGAGATCCCTGAAATCTTGCACCCACTCTGATACCATTTCTTCAAATGACTTCTTCTCCTTCTGTTTGTGTACCCTTGCTGCTAATTCATTAGCATAGTGGGTGGCATGAATATGGATCTCTTTTTGTAGGTTGATGATGAGAATAGTTTCTCCATCTTCTATTTTCTCATCTCATCTGTCCTCAGAATCCTTGTCCAGTAACTTGAAAGGAATTTTTCAGCATTTGCATCAGGCAAATGTCACATTCCCAGTCTTTCAGTTGATCAGCAGGTTATGCTAAATCAATCAGTCATATCCTAGAAATATCTCTTTGGTCCTCAGGTTGGTCATGGCCAGGTTGATCCATTCAAAATAATCTCCAATCATAAGTCAGAGTTCAATGAACTTGATAACCAAGCCAGCTTGATTTTTTGTTCCATCCATGTTGTATACAGAGATGGAGGCTGCAGTAGATCTAGTGGGAAGCTGGTGCTTGTTGATAAAAGCATGATTTATTGAGCTGCTAGTGCAACCACTGTCAACTAGGATGGTTATGAGTGAGCTGTCCAGTTAGTGAGGGTCTCAATTTAGGCTTTGATGGTGAGGTCTCATCCTGTTGTCTTAGTCCTGCAGACAAACTGTCAGGGCCTGCTTAGTTCATTGAGCTATTCTAGCACCCAGCCTCTTTCTGCCTCTCACATTTCCTTGGTTATTTCATTGATAATCCTTTTAGCTTGGATCTTGTGCACTCAGTTTCTGAGTACTGCCTTTGCCACCTCCTCTGTTGGTGCCTCTTTGATAGCTCTCCACATTCATTTGGTCTTGAATGGCTGAAGCCATACTTTGGAGGTCTCTCCCTCTGTTTAGCCTATAGATATTTGAGTTTGTTTTTTTGGTGATTCTTTGGTGTGCAAAATAGAGTTTGTTTAGGGTATATTCAAATACACACATAATTTAGGCATATGTGTAACTACAGAAGTATCAGTCCATTGAGTAAATACTGTTTACACACTGTAAAGTCCTTTGGCTGATCCAATAGAATCACTCACTGATTGGCCCTGTCTTTTATCTTTTTTACTTTTGTTTCCATGCCTAGATCTTCTTCCTCTTTTTAGAGCTTGGTGATTTGAGCCCAAATGTCCTCCTGGGTGTGTTTCTTCTTGAGGCAGTCTTTTGACATGTGGCCCATCTGTCTACAGTTGAAACACTTTTCTTCCTTCTTGAGTCAGTCTATATCTATGGGTTTTTCTGTGCCAGTATAAGTAGTGCTGATACCTGTCTTCTGGGCCAAGTATGATAGGTTGACCATTGAGGATCCTGATTTATTTGAGCTAGTTACCTTGGATCTGGAACCTTGTGGCTGGTTAGGCTTCCAGAAATCCTGTAAGGTGGTCTGCTCCACTTTCTGCCTTTGTTGCTCCTTGTACATTTTGATGATCCATTCCTTCCATTCATCATATCCCTTCAGGATCAGTTGTTTGATCCTGATAGCAGTGATCATCATGATATAAGAGGATGAGACTCCTCTCTTGAGGACCTCAACTATTCTTCCATTGTCTGCCACATCATCTCATATGCCAGCAAGTTTAGCAAGCCACTCTAGCTTGTTAAAGTAATTGGATGCTGCCTTATCTCCTATTTTATACTCCTTGATCTTCTGCTTATATACTTCCTGCACTGCTGGATCAACAAATTTATCATGAAGCATCTGTTTGAAAACCAGCCAAGAGAGATAGTGATAGTGCCCCCTCATAGTTAATTGGAAGTTAGGTGAGATCAAGATCCACCAGATCTTTGCTTTGTCTTTGAGATAGGAGGCAGTGAAGACAATCTGATTCATGTCTGTCCTGAGATAGCTGATATATACTTCAAAGTATTGTTCACAGTTGATTAGGAATTAGTTGATATCATCTGACACTCCTTTGAAGAGGTGTGGCTTTCTGAGCAGATCTGGTTTGCACTGTAGGATGACTGCATTGTCTGATAACACTCCCATCAGATTGAGCCATTCTTCAAAAGGGGGGTGCCACCACTTGGCTGGTGGTCTAGAGAATGAATAAAGAGAGGATCAATCTGTGGATAAAAGAGTAAAATGGTAAAAAATTGTAACAGAGGGTGATAAGCAGTGGAGGCATTGATTCAGATTCCAAGAAGTTGATATAAGTCATTTAGAAATTTAGAGACAAATTATGGTCCACAGTCAGAGATAATGACTTGCAATATCCCATACCTAGAGTAGACTTCATTCTGAAGGATTTTGGCTCACTTTTCTGATGATAACTTGGTTGTACATATGATCAGAATGATTGCCTTGGAGAAGCAATCAACTATGACAATGATAGCATTATAGCCATTGCAATCAGACAATCCAGTAATCATATTAATGGAAATGTGAGTCTATGGTGTCATAGAGATCTCATTCAGATGCAGTGGGGCTGACTTTGCATGCATGGATGACTTGGTTCTTTGACAGGTTTTGCACCCCCTAATGTATTTGTCAATATCTTATCTCAGCTTCAGCTATCAGTACTCTCTTAGTACCAATTTCTTGGTCTTTAAGATTCCTGGATACTCTGCTATTGCATAGTCATGGGATATAGTGATGATTTCCCCTCATAGTGCTGATTGTCAGGATATATAGATATATCCATCATAGAAGAGTAAGTCATCTTATCTTATGATGCCTCTCTTATGATTCAGTGATATTGCTACTCTCTGATTCTATAGACCAGACTATCAGATTGCACTGCATATTTTTGCATAAGTCTCCTTCTCTGTTGGCATTATTATGGCATGAAAATATTCTGGCCTTAATAACACCACTTCTTTGTTGTCTCCCTTCTCCTGATCATAATCCACTTATCAGCTCAGGAGATTGGCCTTTTTGTTTGCTGTTCCTACTTTATAATATAGGATGTAGTCATATTCAGTGAGTTCAGTTACTCAATGGGCTTGTTGTTGATTCAGTTTCTAAGGAAGTCAGAAGTACCACAGGTTCTGATGGTCTATCTAGACCTTGAATGTTTGTGTCATGCCAATCAGATAATGTTGTGATTCCACTAATGCCAGCATAATTGCCAGCAACTTCTTGTTATAAATCTTGTAGTTCCTTTCTGTGGTAGATAAGGCTTTGAAAAGGAATGCTACTGGATGCTATCATCCTTCTTGCTCTTGAGAGAGAACCACTCTGATAGCTCCTTCACTTGTATCTGCCTCTACTTTAAACCTTCCATCTTAAGTAGGGATTGTCAGAATGACATCCTCAGCTAATCTCTTTTTCAGATCCCTAAAGGTAGCTTGTTGGGCAATCCTTCATGTCTAGGAGGCATTGCCAGTGAGCTGGACCATAGGTCAGATGATTTGGCTGTAGTTGTGAATAAACCTCCTATCATTGTCTTTTGACATGATGATGCTGTCCAATAATGCACAATCAGCCTTTTGTGTACAGTAGCAATGCCCAAGGACAATGGACATAAAAGACTCAACAACATACAATAAGAAGCACTATAGTTAGTTTCACCCTTATAGTATATAAGATAGCTCACTCTCACTGGTAAATCCCCAGCTTTGAGCTAAAGTTTATCTTCACACCATTTCATTCTTGAGCCAATCCTAAGACCTTGAAGTATATTGACTAGTATTCACAATAAGTGAACTCTGACATTCCACTCAAAGTGCAAAGTGATGTCAGTTTATCACATGTTTATAGTCACATGCAATTTAGGTCTAACAATTAGCTCAAAGCTTCTTCTTCCCTTTCCTCACACACTATAGTGTGGAGGAAACTGAATGCCTGCTGTCAACTCTAAATCTCCAAACTTTGATCAAGAGTTCCTTGAACTCTTTGCTTTCATCATTGGAACACTTTTGGACTTATTGGTGATCATACAGCTGTGCTGTGGATGTCAATCAGTTACCATCTAGGCAATCAGATATTATCAAGAGTTCTAACATATCTAACACATTCTATGCAATATAACCTCTAACCTTTCCCTACATGACATCTCTGAATCTCAATGAACATTCCACTAGCCTGCAGTAAGCTCTCTACCCAAAGCCAGGCTTAGGCACTCATATTAAGCAGACATTCAAGAAGAAAGACCCATGTATCCTCTTCAATCCCACATTAGCAGCAGAAACTGAGACAATTATCTTGCAGGATTTTGAAACTCATGAGTTCCATTCCTCATCTCTAACCACAAGGATGAAGACCTCTCTGGAGACTTCTTTGAACAGTCTCTGTCCTCCAACTCTCTTATCATCCTAAGAACCCATAGAATTGCTGACTGTGCTTGAGACTCCCTTGATGCTATTAGAGTGGCTCAGAGACTCCAGCATCACTCCTCAGACCCCTCATCTCCCTATGGTACTCCTGTTAGAAGCCCCACTATGACTTCTCCTCTCTCTTCTGGGATCAGTGCCAGGATGGGGAGGAGTTTCTCTCAGCATGCTGACAACAAGCAACAGAGATGAGAGGAGAGGAAGAACAACAGATGAGAGAAGCCTCAGAACATGAGCAAGCATGAGATGTACTCACCATCTACATCTTGGAGGAGTGACAGAGGGCCCTTGAGGCCACAGAGTATGACTAACAGCACTATGATCAGCAGCATACAACTGAAGCCACATGCTTCAACAGGAGATTGCCAGACTGATATAGGCTCTGATCAGAGCTCTTACTATCCACACCTGTATTTCAGGAGCCAAGCAGTAATGATGATCATAATCTATAAGCAGATGGACCTGCTGAGGTCCTTACCACTGAAGAAGCAAGGAGAGAGAGACAAATAACTTTTTCTTTATCAGCTTTAGCTATTCCATGACCCTAGCAACTTTAATCAGATTCATCTGTATGCTTCTCTTGCTGATTATCACACTCAAATATTTCATCTCCAGGACTTCAAATTTACACTTCTCAGCTTTAATAAACAGCTTGTGCTTTCTCATCAGCTCAAAGACTTGTTGGACCAGTTGATGATGTTTCTTCTTATCTTTGGACATAATTAATATGTCATTAAGATAGATGGTTATCTTCTCTGTAGCTATTAGATCCTTGAAAATATCATTTATCATTCACTGGAATGTCATGAGAAAATTGGTCAGTCTAAAGAACATAACTATTGATTTGAATAGTCTTTGATTGATCTAAAAGACCACCTTCTATTTATCTCCTTCTTTGATCTGCACATTGTTGTACCCCCATCTGACATCCAATTTGGTGTAGTATCAGGCTCCTTGAAGCTTGTCTATGAGTTCTGATATCAATGAAAAGGGGTTTTAATTTTTAATGATTATTTTATTTAGTCAGTGATAATCCTGTACTAGTCAAAGCTTCTTATCCTTCTTTTTCACAAAAAAGAAGAGAGAGGCCATCAGTGACTTGGATGGCTGAATCCTTCTGCTAATGAGATTCTCATCTAGAAACTCATCCAACTTCTGCTGTTTGTGATATCTGAGAGGATAGACCTTGCAGTCTAAATTAGCATTAGCATTAAGAATCAGTTTGATCATATAATCCCATAGTTTGAACTCTGATAGCTCATCAAAGCTTTCCTTAGTGAATAGGTTCTAGTAGTCTTATGCTCAATCAGGCACCATCTCTTCAAACATTTGTTCTTTCTTGTTTTTATTTGCTTTGGCTGCTAATTTGTTGGCATGGTGGATGGCTCAAAGTTGGAGTGCCAGATTTAAGTCTACCACAAGGATTGTCTCTCTGTCCTCTATTTCTTTATCTTATCTGTCCTCAGAGTCACTGTCTGGAAGTGCAAAAGGCATCTTCTGACAGCAGCATCAGGCAAAGGTGATATATTCAGTCTTCCAGTTGATAAGCAGATTATGACATATCAGCTAATTATGTTCTAAGAATAACTCCTTAGTCCTTAGCTCAGTGACAGCAAGATTGATCCTTTCAGAGTGATCTCTGATGGTTAGTTAGAGTTCTATAAATTCAGTGATTGAACCAGCTTGGTTCTTGGTGCTGTCAGCATTGTAAACTGAGATTGGAGCAGCTGTTGCTTTGGTAGAGAGTTAGTGCCTGTTGACAAAGGCCCAATTGATAGAACTCTCCATGCACCCACTGTTGATTAAAGCAGTGACTGCAAAGGTGGCATAACTTATAAGCATCTGTATTTGGGCCTTAGTGGTAAGATCCTGTTCATACAATTTCTGGCAGTGAATGAACTTTTTGGGTCCTCAAAGTTCATCTAACCACTCTAGTGCTGTTTCTCTTCCAGCTTTTTATATTCTTTCAACCAAGTTGCTATCTGCTTTAGTGACCTTTGATCAATGGATCTATCCATGCAGCATGATAATGACTTCTTCATTGGTCTTGGCATTCTTGATCCTTTGCCAAGTCCACTCTATGTCAAATAGTTTTAACTATTCATTAAGGGTCTCTTTCTTTGTTCAGCCCAAAGGTGCTTGAGTTTGGGTTTTAGGTGATTCTCTAGGTGGTCTTGTAGCAACTTAGAGTATATTTGAATGTGCATAAATAGTTGTATCTACAGATGGCATATGAGTCCAACCTGCAGCTACTGGTGACATACTGTTCAGTCTTTTGGCTGATCTAGTGGAATTGCTCACTTGTTGGCCCTGTCTTTTACCTTCTCAACTTGAGTGTCAGTCCTCAGATCTTTCAACCTTTCTGCCTCCTTCTGTAATTCCACAATCTGCACTCATATATCTTCTCAGATGTGCTTTTTCTTTGGGCAGTCTCTTGATGTCTGCAGTTGAAGCACTTTCCTTCTTTCTTAAGCCAATCAATATCTATTAGCTTCTCACTACCAGTATAGGTTGTTTCTGTCCCTGTCTTCTGAGTGGTATAGGAAGAGATCAAAGTTGTTGAAGTGTTGGGCTTCATTGAGAATCCTCTGCTAGTGTTCTTCCTATTCTCAGTCTGATGGGATTTCTTCTATTTGGTGGTAATTTCTGCACTTGCTGCCTTTTGTCATAGTCTCTCCTTATTCATCTCTGTGGTATGGGCTTTCTATATATCATAGCCCTTCAGGATGTTAGTGCCAATGTTAGAGATCATGCTGATATATAATAATGGTACCTCTATCTTGAGGTACTCTACTATTTATCTGTCATTGTTGACACTCTCTTGGACTCCTGCTAATATTTCTAATTGCTCCAATTCATCAAAGTATTTGCTGATGATTTTGTCACCCATGTGCAACTCCTTCATCTTGTTCTTATAAACTTTCTGAATAGCAGAGTTGATAAAATTATCTTGGATCATCTGCTTGAAAACAGCTCAGGATGGGTAGTGGTAATATTAGTGGGTAGTAGATTGGAGGGTCAGGGCAATCAGGATCTATCAGCACTTTGCCTTGCTTTCAAAGTAAAAAGTGGCAAAGGCAACTTTGTTCATGTCAGAACTAAGATAAGCAGTATAGACTTTGAAGTACTGTTTGCAGTTGATTAGAAAGCAATCAATGTCATCTGATGCACCTTTGAAGGGTTGGAGAGTGCAGAGTAGATTGGGTTTGCACTAGAGCATGGCCATGTTCTGGGGTAGTGTGACCATTAGATTAGGATATTCATCAAAAGACAGTCATTTCCATTCTGCTGGAGACTCTGGGAGAGAGTGTGATGACTCATTATTGGCCACAGGGCTTTCTTCCAGCTGTGCCTCCTTTCATATGATGCATCCATTTTGTATAGTGAATCTAAGCTGTGTAGCCTCAGGATTATCTCTCTCTGTTTCATCTGCTGATGCTTGTCTGGCACCAGCAAGTAACCATCTCTTCTGATTGATCTATGGATTTTGAAATCCAACTGTGTTAGGCCCAAGTGACACATGCTCTATAACACATAGTAAATAAGCACTGTATCATATTCATACAATCATGCTTAAGTCCACTTGATGTGTTTGTAGATATTATATCCTAAGGTCAATGCAAGTAGTTGACTCAAGATAAAGCAGTAGAATAAAAGATAGTTCAAGACTAGGGATACTTGTTGCAACTATGCTACTTATATACCATTTGTCTCTCTAATAAATATAGTACTGCTAATTGTAAGTGTCAGTGCTATAGTGCTTATTGTCTTAGAGTATTGTAGCTACCTACAATAGGCTGATTGTTTTGTGTCAGGGCATTGCTTCATGTTTCAGATCATGGAAGGCTATGCTGATTAAAATGTCCCCACAGTCCTAGTGTCATCCTATGGCTCTAGACACTGGTGCAAATACCCTGACTAAGCATAAATAGGAGTTAATACTGCAAGAAATGAAATGAAAAATAAGAAAATTGTAACAAACTGGCTGTAAGGATTCCTGTAGTCTAGACTATACAGGCTGTGGGGCAGCTTTTCAGCTGGCTATAGCTGAGTGAGAGAATTGGTTTGGGGTGTTCAGATTAATGGGGCCATATATATGGCTTGCTGCAGGAGAATTGGTAGAGTTGATGGTAATGGTTGGACTTTGTACTTGAAGGCCAGCAAGGTCTTGAGCAGATTCTCTGAGTGCATACTGTTATAAATGTAAATGGCATGGTCAGTTGTGGCATACTATAAAATATATCTTTGTTCTTCATTATCAGCAACTGAATACCTCCTACCCAGAGAAGTCATTAGCCAGCTGATTTCTTTCTATAGTGTTGCTATACTCTCCCAGTACAGTGCCTCAAATTTCTCTTCTCTAGTCTCTTAAATTGTCCTCTCTAGCTCTTCTTCATCAGTATCTTCATATGTTATCCAGAGATCAGTCATGCTAGAGATATCCTTCTTTTCATTCTTGCTATCCTTCTCATTCTCCTTGTTGTCTGTCTCACTGTCCTCCTCAGGGAAGACATCAGGCTGGTTGTAGCTAGACAGTTTGGAAGCTTGAATTGTTGCCAGAGAGCTCTCTGTTAGTTTGGCCTCTGATGCTAGTTTGAGTAAAAGACCACTGATCAAGTCAAGAGGGCTCAGCTCTTCTGGCTTCACTGTTTCTTTGCCACTCTCTTTCACCCTTCATTCTCTGGCTATATTGGTAGAAGTTGTGGTAGAAGTCATCATTGAGGAAGAGAGTAGCAACATGTTCTTGTAAGAATTATCTGAGAGCTTGATTGGAGACTCTGGCCTCAGAAGAGACTCAGATTCTATATCCTTTGAGAATAGAACTGGTGTTAGAGGGAAGTGAGCTGCTGCTCTCAGTACTTTCTTTGTAAGTAGAAGGTGGGGGCTCATAGTTGTCATTAAGGTTTCTTGCTTTATCTTCTCTTTTATAGTATAAATCTCCTTCTCTTCCCTCATATAGTTTGTAATAGTCTGAGGAGGCTGAGCTTCACTCAGCTGCTTATACTGCTCTGGCCTGTTATCACTGCTGATGCTTATAATAGGCTTTGTTGGCCTCCTGCTTTTGTCAGGCAAATTCTTTGTCAGCCTCCCACTTGAGATGCTCTCATTCCTCCTTCAAGAGATCATAGCCCTCTCTCTTCCACTGTTTGACCTCTATTCTGGCAGAGTAGTGGGTGCTGGTTTCTCTGAAGTGACTCAGTGTTAAAGAAAGGGAACTAGAGGTTAAGGGGATGAGGCTCTCACAGGGGGTGATGTATCTGGAGCCTCTTTCTGCAAGTCTTGCAACCTCATTAATGGAGTTCCAGGCATGGTCTCCAATGCCAGGCCCATGGGAGGCAGTGAAAGGGTTGGACAAAGGCAACTCCTCAAAGAAATTATTGAAGAGGTTTTTATCTTTGTGATCTGAGACTGGAGAGAGGTGCAGCAGGACCCACAGATTTTGGAATCCTGTGTTCTGATGCTTATTGTGTCTATCAGCTGCTTGAGGGGGTCCTATCCAGAGTTCTTTTTCTTCAGCACCTCTTTCATCTGCATGACTAGTCCTGACTTCAGGTACAGTTTTGAGCATGAGCTGAAAAAAGGCTCTGACAGAGGCAGAAATGTCATAGAGAGAGAGGTTGGAGGTGATATTTCATAGTATCTGTTGAATGTATACAAAAGATTGATAGTGCCTGACTACCCAAGCTGTAATTGATTGATATCTACAGCAAAGTGTAATAATGGTAAGCAAGCCTAAAAGCATTCCTATAATAGAAGCTAATAGCTTAAAGAATTTGTTGATAAGATTGGTAGTAGTGATGTTAATGGCAGGCATTCAGTTTCCTTTGCTCATGATGGGTATGAGGAAAGGAAAGTAGAAGTCTTGAACTAATTGTTAGGCCCAGACAACATGTGACCACTAACATATGATAAAAAACCACTGTATCAAGTTTGTACAGTCACAGTTGAGTCCACTAAGTGTAGCAGAGATATGTCTCAAGGTCAATGCAATAGTTGACTTAAGATTAAATGGTATAGATAAAAAATAGTTTGAGACTAGAAATACATGGTGTTAACTACACTACTTATATATCATTTATTGTCTGGATAAATATAATGCTATCTATTATGAATGTCTGTCCTATAGTGCTCATTATCTTAGAGTGCTATGATTATCTACAAAAGTCAAATTATGTCATGGTCAGAGCATTGCTATATATCACAAAACAATGGTTGATTGTGTTGACCAAGACTGTCCCATAGTCTTAAGCACTGGTTCTAGATGTTCTGACTAAGCATAAGATAGAGATAAAGAGAATAGAAGGAAGAAAAATTATAACAAATAGTCTAAGATATTATTGACTACTATTCTTGAGACTTTACTGAAGAAGAGCTCAGAGCAGTCAGCAAGGAGATTCTCAAAGACTTTGACTGGGCAGAAGAAGAACAAGCACAGAGAGAAACCCTTTAATATAATGAGTTATATGACATGCAGTATCATTGACAACAGTGAGAGCTTGAAGCTGCCAAGTGGAGCACTTTCAGCTCTCATGCCTCTGACCTATGAACAGAACATATCTGCTCCCTGTTCCAGGAGCCCAGCATCCTCAGAACAGAGACCAATCTCTAAGCAGGGCCATATAGCTCTGTCACTCCCAGTGAAGCTGCAAAGAGGGACAACACTCTCTCTCCCTGAAGAGATGACATTCCTTCTCCTAGAGCCATTAGTATTGCTACCACTGATACCATCCTCTTCTACTCTGACTCTATACTTGATGCTTATGGGCTTTGAGTTCTCCTCAATATCCACATCTCTGACAGAAGGCTCTAGTGATTCTTAGGAGGAAGAGTTACTCAACTCTTTTTTAACCCTTGGTTCTATGCCAACTTCTATGTCTATAGCTGAGACCTGGAGAAGGCACAAGCACATGGGGGCCATAGATATGATCTTGATCTCAGAGCCATCATCCTTCAGCCTCTTCCTCTAGCCAGCATTGTTGAGCCAAGTAACCAAGTCAATAACCAGTTTGCTAGCAACAATCAGACTCCTGGAGCTGTTAGCTTACAACCTGCTTGATGACTCCCTTGCAGAGGACAGCAGAGAAGAGGTGGATGAGGACAGCAATGAGAATGACATGGAGAATGACATCTCTTTTGATTGGAAACAACTTAGAGAATACACCAATGAATTGACTGATGAAGAAGCATTATTGAAAGAAGTACAGTGCACTAGGGAGGAACAATCAGTTATACCAGGATGGTATAGCCTTTTTATAGCAGGACACAGCCTGGATAGTCTTATTCCTTAAACAACAGTATATCTCAGCAGATAATTCAGAAAAGGAGGATATTTTATGATATGCTGATATTAAATATGCAGTTTCTAGTTGTAATCAAAGGCACCTCAAGGACTAACTTGGCAAGCTGCCTAAATACATGTCAAAATATGATATCAAACCAATGCCATAGATGCTCTCTGTTATCCTGAGGCATGTCACATACATGGCACTATCATTCTAAACTATCACAAGCCAATTTTTATACTCCACTCCATTAGTTTTATCATCAGCAACTCAGCTTTTCTTACTCTGACTATGACTGACTAATTGATCAGCCAGCTTCTACAACCCATGGACTAGTAAGAGAAGTCACCTTCTTAGCAGTCAACCTCCACTAGATGAGACTGAGGGGAGTGAGACTGAAAAGGATCCAATTAAAGATGATTCTAAGGCCATCTGGTTAGGATTTACTGTCAAGAATGGCATAATTATATAAAAGAATACCATCTCACAAGAAAGTCCTAGCACTGATAACAATTCCCTTCACTCTTTCTCTGGATCTCCAACTGAATGGCACCAACTACCATTCAATAAATATCCCAATTCTATGAGAGCACTACCTTAGAATGCTGTTATCCTACAGTGCAAACCCAACCTCCTCTGAACTTCCTGCCTCTTTAAGAGTGCATCTGATAATATTGACTGATTCCTGATTAATTGAAAATAATACTTTGAGGTATATATCATATATCTCAAAACTGACATGAACAAGGTGGCTTTTATGGCTTCCTATTTCAAAAGCAAAGCAAAATGTTGGTGAACACTTATCTCCCTCATGTTCTATTCCTCCATCCAACAGCATCACCAATTCTCAATCTGACCCATCTTTAAACAGATAGTACATGACAAATTCATTGACTCTACTGTCCAAGAAGTATATAAAAATAAGATGAAGAAGTTATGAATAGTCAGCAACAAAGTCATGAGTGAATATTTCAATGAGCTAGAATGACTAGGAATACTGGCTGGTATGCAGGAAAGTGTTGACAATGACAGGAGAATAGTTGAGTATCTCAAACTCAGAGTCTCTGCACCATACATAAAGATGATCTCTGACATCAGAACCAACATTCTAAAAGGATACAACACATGGAAAGATAGAATTACTAAAATGAACAAGAAATAACTTTGACAAAAGGTGGCAAACACTGGGCTACAACTTGACAAGAAGGCTGGCATGTCTTCTAATCAAAAGACCAGCACTCTCTCCAAATCCAGCACCCTGACACTCTCCTATACCATGCAGAAAACCAGAATCAGCACAACTTACACTGGAATCAGTAAACTGATGAATATCAATCGCATGAAGAAAGAGAGGAAGTGCTTCAATTGTGGATAGAAGGACCATATAGTGAAGGATTGCCTAAAAAAGAAGAGAATAAGAGAAGATATCTGAGTATAGATCACCAAGCTCCAGAAAGAGAACAAAGCACTCAGAGCTGAAACAAAGATTGAAGAGGTAAAAGATGGAGCTGACCAGTGAGCAATTCCACTGGATTGGCCAAAGGACTTAGCAGAACAGTCAATATAGCTACTGGATGGACTAATAGTTCTTCTGTAAGTACTTATATGTCTAAATTATGCATGCATTCAAATATATCTGCCTCAACTACATACCCTGCTAATGAATTGCCAAAAACCCAAACTCAACCACCTATGGGCTGAACAGAGAGAGAGACCCCCATCCAGTGGCTCAAGCTGTTTGATACTAAATGGATCTGGCAAGCCATCAAAAAAGCATCAACAGAGAAAGCAGCAAAGGCAGTACTCAAGAATTGGGTACACAAAACCCAAGCTAAAAAAGTCATTGATAAGATGATCAGAAAAATGAAGAAGGCAGAACAGTGCTGAGCTCTGGAGTGGCTCAATGAACTTTATGGGTCTTGATGATACATCCAATGAGCCAAAACACCAGGACAGGACTTAACCACTAAAGTCCAGAAGCATCAACTTCCTACCTAGATCATAGTAGCTTCAATCCTTGTGTATAATGCTGATGGCACCAAGAAATAAGCTGGTTTGATTATCAAATTTATCAAACTTAGACTAATAATCAGCAATAACTCTGAATAAATCAATTTAGCTGTTACTGACTTAGGAACCAAGGAAATATTTCTAGGATATGACTGGCTAATCTGCCATAATCTACTCATTAACTGGAAAACTGGCTGAATTATCTTTGCATGCTGCAAGTGCCAGAAAATACTATTTGAATTGCTAAATAAAGATCCAGAAGATTAGTGGAATGAGAAAATAGAAGATAGAGAGACTATTCTCACTATCAATATCCAATCAGCTCTACACCTGCACACTATGCACTATGCCAATGACCTAGCAGCAAAAGTGAATACACAGAAGGAAGAGAGGGCCTTCAAAGAGATGATGCTAAAGTGGGCATGAGATTACTAAGACTTATTTGAAAAAGAGAGCTTCAATGAGTTGCCAGAGCCAAAACCATGAGACTATGCTATCAAATTAGTCTCAAACACAAACACCAATCTTAACTACAAAACATACCTATTTGATCATTATAAGCAACAAGAACTTGATAAATTCCTGAAAGAAAATCTCTCCAGTGGATAGATCTAACTCTTGAAGTTGTCAATAGTATTACTGTTCTTCTTCATCAAGAAGAAAGATGGAAAACTCCAACTCATACAGAATTATCAAAAATTAAATAAAATAATGATCAAAAACTGCTACCCTCTTCCATTAATCTCTGAACTCATAAACAAGCTCAGAGATGCCAAATACTATATGAAGCTTGATGTCTAATAGAGTTCCAACAACATGCACATTAAGAAAGGCAACAAATGGAAGATCACCTTCTGAACAAACTAAGAACTTTTTGAACCAACTGTCATATTCTTTAGACTTATCAATTCTTCTGTCATCTTCTAATGGATGATGAACAATATATTCAAAGATCTCATCACCACTGAGAAGATCACCATATACCTGGATGACATCCTCATAATGTCTAAGGACCAGAGGGAGCACCAAAGACTGATATGACAGATTCTAAAATTGATGAGAAAGCATAAATTGTTTCTCAAGATGGAGAAATGTGAATTTGAGGTGTTGAAAATGGAGTATCTGACAGTTATCATCAGTGAGAAAAGTATCTGCATGGACCCAGTAAAGATTGCCAGAGTAATGGAATAGCCCAAGCTGACTAAAAAAAAGAAACTCTAATCATTTCTAAGATTCACCAATTTCTATTGGTGGTTTATCTGGGACTACAGCAAGATGGTCCAACCAATAATCCAGCTAACTGGGAACATACTATAGGTCTGGAGATAGTCACAGCAAGCAGCATTCAATAACCTGAAATGATGACTTGCCAAGGATGTCATACTAGCTATACTTACACAGAATAGAAAGTTCTGAGTAGAAGCTGACTCAAGTGAAGGAGCAATTGGCATGATACTCTTGCAGGAGCAAGATGAGAAATAGAGACTGGTAGCCTTCCTTTTGAAGGCTCTCACAGTGATAGAGAGAAACTATGAGATATATGACAAAGAGTTACTTGCTATCATGCTTGCTCTCAAAGAATGGTGATACTACTTAATTAGTGCTGCTCAATTCTTCAAGATCTGGACTGATCACCAGAACCTATGGTACTTTTAACAACTACAGAAACTGAATCATTGACAAGCTTGGTGGATGACTGAGCTCAGCTAGTACAAATATATGCTCCACTATAAAGCCAGCATTGCCAACAAAAAGGCTGACCTCCTTAGCTAATAGGCAGATCATGACCAAGGAGGAAATGATAATAAGAGAGTCACATTGCTGAAGCCAGAACACTTCTGAGCTGTGATCATGCTGATAGAGGAGGAAATTCATGAGCAAATCAAAAGTGTGACCAGAGACACAGGATGGGACCAATACATGGCTCCATCTTTGAACCATGAATGAGGAATGACAAAGGAAGAGAGGCTAATTCACTATGATAGGTATATTTATATTCCCCAGAATCAAAGTCTGCAAGGCAAGATCATCACCATGTATCATGATCATGCTATGGCAGGACACCCAGAGATTGCCAAGACTAAAGAATTAATCCTGCAGGAGTACTGATAGCTAAAAATAGGGCAAGACATTGAATGATATGTCAAGAGATGCAAAATGTGTCAATATGGAAAGTCAACTATATAGCTACAGGCAGCATCTCTCTACCTGAATGAAGTCCTTACATCACTATAAACTCACATAACAGTTGACATGATCACAGGTCTGTCAGAATGCAATAGTTATAATGCAATTCTCACCATTGTCGATTGCTTCTCTAAAGCAATCATTCCAATCACATGTGCAATAGAGCTGACATCAGAAGGATGGGCAAAAATATTGTGTGATGAAGTCTATGCCAAGTATGGAATGCTATAAGTGGTCATTTCCAATTATGGCTCTCAGTTTGTCTTGAAATTCCTTGATGACTTCTATTATCTGATTAATATCAAACATAATTCTTTAACCACTTATCATCCACAGACAGATGGCCAAACAGAGAGAGCCAACCAGGAAGTCAAAAAGTATCTCTGACTGTTTATTAATTACCAACAGAATGACTGGGTTGAATGACTCACTCTTGCCATATTCCAGCATAACAATCATATACACTCTGCAACTGTTAGGCTCAAGCTGCATATGATTAGAAACCCATGATAAACTAATGTGACTTTATGTTCAAACCTTCTGTTAGAGTTCACTGATACATTCTTTGATTAAAGTGCTTCAAGGCATTAGAGTATAGCTCAAGAGTAGAATAAGTATAGATAAACTTTAGCTTGAAGCTGAGGTTATACCAGTGAGAGCTGTCCTACTTATACATATTATCATGCTACTATAAATACTCTTACTTATTATGTCTGCACTGGTTATTACGCTTATTGTTCTTGAGCATCATTACTGTCTATAATAGTATTATTGTGTATTGTTGGGCAATGCTGTTGCATTAAGAGACAATAGCTGACTAGGCTTGTTGTGATGACTAAGCCAGTTCCACTAAGTGCTGGTCTAGATGCTCTGACTAAGCATAAATAGAGGTTAATGGTAAAAAAAGAAGAAAAAATTATAATATTACCCCCTCATTAAAACCATCATTTCAATAGCTTAATTTAGAGATAATTCATAGTCCTGAATGGCATCAGCTGCTGACATGCATTACCCACTGGTTAGATTCAGGGCTGTAACCCTTTTAGCTAATAAAGTAATCCACTATTGTCATCATCTCATCACTTTTTGCCTTGACCTTTTATAGTTTGTGATTTAATATTTGATCAACTTAATAGTGCTCTTCATCGTCAATCAGATCCAGAGGTGATAGTGGTGGTTGTTTCTGATTTGAGAATGCTAGTGCAATATAGAGCATCAATAAAACTTTGTTAAAGACATTGTGTATTTTCCAATATGCCAGCAGTCAGAGTTGATAGGCAGAAGCATTGATCTTAGCCAGTATTAGAAATGGCCTGGTGCATTTATTGAAAAGCTTTTGCTTTAGCTATGGGAGGTGCAGGTTTGTTGTATCTAATCAGACTTTATCTCTGATGGTATATGTATAAGCAGTGTGACAATAACTGTCATATTGCTTCTTCATTGTCAATGCTGCCTTTTTGAGAGTAGTGTGAGTTTTGTTATGTATTTTTGCCATAGTGAAAGCAAAGTCCAAAGAGGCTGGAGTGGTCATGCAGGAGTGCATTGTGTGGATGATGTTTGGATAGTGCTCATAGTTTACAAAGAATAGTGTTTTATCTGTTGCTGAGTGGACTCTGTTATTGTGTTAGAAAGCTGTAAGAGCTAGCCATTGAACCCAGTTGTCCTGCCAGTAGTTAATAAAGAGGCAGAGGTATTTTTCAACCTCCTGATTGGCCCTTTCTATTTAGCTATCAGTTTGAGGATGATATGCTATAGATGCATTTCATCAGATATTGAGATGTTTGTATAGGTCATCTAAAAACTTTGATATAAATTGTGGCCTGCAATCAAAGATGTCTGTTTGGAGCATCTCATACTTTGCATAGATCTCATCATGTAAGATCTTCATCCACTCTTCAGATGTTAACTCCATTGAACAGGCAATTGGCACAATTGCCTTTGAGAACCTGTCAACAATGATGATAATAGCATTATAGCCATTACAGTCTGGAAGTCCAGTGATCATATCCACAGAGATGTGAGTCCAGGGTGATTGTGGTATCTCATTGAGATGAAGTGGTGTGGCCTGTGCTTGAGTCATGGATTTCCCCTGTTGACAGGTTTCACATCCCTTCACATATTGTTTGATGTCTTGTCTCATCTTTGGTTACCAGTACTTGCACAGTACTAATTCCTTGGTCTTTGCAATCCCTGAGTGTCCCCTTGTAGCATGATCACAGTATGTGGCAATGATCTTATCATATAATCCTTAATCTCATAGGATATAAATTTGTCTATCATAATGGATCAGCTCTTTCTTCTTTATCATTCCTCATTTGTGGTTCAGAGATAAAGCCACTCACTGGTTCCATTTCCTGGTGTCCCTGGTCATGCTTTTGATCTGCTTATGGGTCTCTTTCTCCATCAGCATTATTATAGCCTGAAAGTGTTCAGGCCTTAATATTATGACTCCCTCATTGTTGTGGCCTCCTTGGTCATAGTTGGCTTGTCTACTGAGGAGATCAGTCTTCTTGTTTGTTGTTTCTGCTTTATAGCATAGGGTGTACAGGTACTAGCTTAGTTCTGTTATCTATCAGACTTGTTGTTGGTTCAACTTTTGGGATTGTCAGAAGTATTTGAGATTTTGATGATCTGTCCAGATCTCAAAGGTTTTAGTAGCATTGATAAGATAATGCCACCACTCCTCCAGAGTGAGCATTATAGCTAGCAATTCCTTATCATAAATCTTATAGTTCCATTCAGTTATAGTTAGGGCTTTAAAGAGAAAAGCCACTGGGCATTATTTTCCATCTTGTTTTTAGGACAAGATGATCCCAATGGCACCTTCACTTGAGTCAGCTTCTACTCAGAATTTGCCATCCTGGCTCAAGATGACTAACACTATGTTCTCTGCTAATCATCATTTTAAGTTGTCAAATGCTACTTGCTATGATGGGCCTCAGGCCCAGAGGGCATTTCTGATCAATTGCATTATTGGTCAGATCATTTTGCTATAGTCTCAGATGAATCATCAATAGAAGTTAGTGAACTCAAAAAAGGATTGAAGTTCCTTTTTCTTTGCTGGTTCAAGCCACTCTATTATCCTGGCTACCTTGATAAGATCCATATGGATGCTTTCTTCACTAATAATCACTCTAAGGTGCTCTGTTTTCAGTATCTCAAATTCACACTTTTCTGCTTTGAGAAACAGTTTATGTTTTCTCATCAGTGCTAGTACTTGTTGTACTAATATTCTGTGCTCCTCCTTTGTCTTTGACATGATGAGAATGTTGTTGAGATAAATTGTCATCTTCCCAGTGGTGATGAGATCTTTAAAGATGTTGTTCATCATCCACTAAAAGATAGCAGGTGAATTCATGAGCCCAAAGAACATGACCATCAGCTCAAGGAGTCCTCAGTTTGTTCTAAAGGCAGTCTTTCATTCATCCTCTTTCTTTAATCATACATTATTGTATCTCCAGCAGACATTGAGCTTAGTGTAGTACTAGGCTCCTCAATGTTTGTCTATTAGTTCAGAGATCAGGAGAAGCAGATAATGATTCTTGATTGTTATTTTGTTGAGCTTTCTGTAATCTTGAACTGGCTGGAGTTATCTATTTTTTTTCTTGACAAAGAAGAAGGGGGAGGCCATAGGTGACTTTGATGGTTGAATCCACCTACTTGAAAGGTTTTCATCCAGAAACTTATCAAGCTCCTGTTGTTCATGATTACTGAGCAGATATGTTTTGCAGTTAAGATTTACATTAGCATTTGGAATTAGCTTGATCATATGGTATCATAGTTTTGATTCTGGTAGTTCATTGAAACTTTTCTTCTTAAATAGATTCTGGTAATCTTGTGCCTATTCTAGCACCATCTCTTCAAATGTTCTTTCTTCTTTTCTTTTATTGGCTCTTGCTGCTAAGTCATTGGCATGGTGTATAGCTTGTAGGTGTAGAGCCTGTTGGATGTTGACAGTAAGGATAGTTTCTCTGTTCTCCATTTCTTTATCTCATCTATTATCAGAGTCCTCATCCAGTAACTCAAACAGGATTTTCTGATACTTGCAGCATGTAAAGGTAATCCTCTCAGTTTTTCAGTTGATCAGAGGATTGTGATGGATCAGCCAGTCATGACTGAGGAATGCTTCCTTTGTTCTGAGGTCTATAACAGCCAAGTTGATCCATTCAGAGTGATCTTTGATAGTGAGCTGCAATTTGATGAACTCAGTTATTGAGCCAGCTTGGTTCTTTGTTTCATTAGCATTATAGACAGATATGGAGGCTGTGGTAGCTCTTGTTGAGAGATTATGCTTATTGATAAAAGTGTGGTTGATTGAGCTGCCTATGCAGCCACTGTTGACTAGTACAGTTACTACATGCATGGATTGATTGGTAAGGGTTTTGATCTGGGCTTTCACTATTAGATCTCTTCCAGTGGTTTTAGTTTGTTGAATATATCTCCACAGCCCTCTTAACTTGTTGAGCTATTCTAGAGTATGGCATCATTCTGCCTTCTTTATCCCTTTGATCATTTCATTGATGACCTTCTTAGCTCAGATCTTGTATACTCAGTTTTTGAGTATCACTTTTGCTGCTTTCTCTGTTCTGGCTTCTTTGATGGCTCTCCAAATCCATTTGGTATCAAACAGCTTGAGCCATTTAGTGGAGGTTGCTCTCTCTGTTCAGCCCATGAGTGGTTGAGTTTTTTCTTTTGGTGATTCTTTGATGTGCAAAATAGAAATTGATTCAGGTATACTCAAATGCATGCATAATTTAGGTATAGTAGTAGCTACAGAAATACTATCAGTCTATCTAGCAGCTGAATATTGCACACCATGAAGTCCTTTGGCTAATCTAGTGGAATCACTCACTGGTCAGCCCTGTCTTTTACTTCCTCAATTTTTGTTTCTGCACTGAGTTTTTCTGCCTCCTCCTGCAATTCAGCAATTTATGCCCATATATCTTCACAGATTCATTTCTTCTTTGAGCAATCTTTTGACATGTGACCTTTCTGATCACAGTTGAAGCATTTATCCTCCTTCTTTAGCTAGTCTATATCCATAAGCTTTTCTGCCTCTGTATATGTGGTCTCTGTCCCTGTCTTCTGGGCACTGTATGAGATACTGCTGCTGGCTGTCAAGAATCCTGACTTGTTAAGCATGCTGCTGTTCTTTGAGCCTGAACCCAGATTTTAGTTCAGCTTCCAGTAGTCCTGTAGAGTGGACTGCTCTGCCTTCTGTCATTGTTGCTCCTTGTATATTTTGATGATTTGTTCCTTCCATTCATTGTAGCTCTTCAGAATGAATTTTCCAATAGCCAAGATCATAGTTATGTATGAGAGCAAAAATTCTCTCTTGAGGGTCTCAACTATTCTTCCATCATCTGCTATATCATTTTAGATTCTGACAAGCTTAGCAAGTTATTCCAGCTTATCAAAATAGTCTGTTGCTACCTTATCTTCTATTTTTCACTTCTTGATCTTTTGTTTATATACTTTCTATACTGCTGAATCAATGAACTTGTCATTAATCATCTGCTTGAATACTAGCTATGAGAGATATCAATAGTGTTATCTTATGGTTGATTGAAAGTTCAGAGAGATTAGAATCCACCACATCTTGGCTATTATAATTTCATTCCTTTTATTTTCCTCATTCTCATTTTAACTCTTATTTATGCTTAGTAAGATATCTAGGCCTGGCACTTGGGACTGTGGGACAAGGGTTAGTCAGCACAATAAGACTGACTATTTGTCTTGTGATGCATCAACGACTACTAGCAACACACAAAAACCCTTTTATATATAATAACGATGCCCAAGGACTTGAAGATGATGGACAGAGAATACTACAATAAACACCAAGTAATAATAGCCTTGTGTACAGTATTTAAGGAGCTCACTCTCACTGGCATAGAACCCAGCTTCAAGCTAAAGTTTATAACTACCATTCTACCTCGAGTCTACATCTGACCTTGAGTTGCATCAGGTATGAGAACACACTTAAGTGGACTCAGCTGATTCCTCAAAGTGTGAAGGGATGGCTGTTTATCATGTGTCTCTACTCACATGATGCTTGGGCCTAACAATTAGCTCAAAGCTGCTTCTTTTCTTTCTCAAGCCCAATTGTGCTGAAAAACCGAATGCCCCCTACAACTTCTACTGACCCAAACTTTGATCACAAGTTCTTCGAACTCTCTGCCTCCATCATCGGAGCATTAATAGAATCATTGGTGATCATCCAGCTGTGCTGAGGATGTCATTCTATCACCGCCTGGGCCCTCAGACATTATAACAAATTTTTACACATCTGAGAAATCCTATGAAATGCAACCTCTGACCTTCCTCTCCATAACATTCCTGAATCCTGAAGAACAATCTACCAGCCTCTAAAAGCTGAGCCTAGCGGCATGCATCCAAGGGATGGTCAAAAAGAAATAGGAGGGCAATGCTCTCTCTGACTCGGAAACACAGACCCTGGTATCTCAGGAAGAAACAGTATACTCGTACAAGGCCTCCCCCCCAACTATGAGGACGAAAACCTCTCAGAGGACTTCTTTCAGCAGTCCCCCTCCTCTGATTCCACCTTCTGTACCCATGGAATTGCTGACCATGCCAGAGACTCTCTCGATGCCTCTCGGTGCCTCTCGGATGGCTTGACAACTCAGCCCTGGAACTTCTTGAAGCCAGCCTCACAGCCCCCACCCCTCCATCAGGGCCAGCTCCAGGGTGGGGAGGGTTTTCTCAGAAGATGAGCAGCGACAATGGGTATGGGAAGAAACCATCCACTGGTACTTTCCAACTTGGAACTTCTCCATCCTGTTTAACTATGACAATGCCATATGACAGGAGGAGTGAAGGCAGTGGAATGAGCCATAGCCAGTATATCACAACTCAGAAGAACCAAATACAAGCAACAAGCACCAGAGGCAGGAGGCCATCTGGTATAATGAGCTCCACAGAGATGAGCAGCAAGAAGTCAAAAGGGCTAGACTGGAAAAGGCTGACATCAACAACTGGTATGGATTACGAGGCAAGTTTCAGAGTGTCCTCACCCCAGTACAAGCCAACCTTACAATCTCTGCCTTCTGAGAACCTAGCATCCCAAGCAGCGGATTCTTAGAGCACTGGGCTGATAGAACACGAACCTGCCGATACCCAAGGGCCCTGACTCTCCAGTACTCCCCTTCCTCCCAAACCCCTAGTGCTGATTCTGCCTTTGGAAGCGATGAGTCCATCCTTGGACACTATGGGCTACAAGTCCCCAGAAATGCTCACATCTCCACCCATGCCCTCCAAGGCTTTCTCGGAAGTAGGGTGGTTGGGCAGCTTATTGACAACAACTACTGAAACAACATCCACCTCTATTGCAAGTGAGTGGAGGCAGCAAGAGCAATGGGATCAAACTGATATGATTCAGCCATTGGAAGTCAGCCTGCTGCCACCTACAAAGTTACTGCAAGCACTGAGTCGAGCTCCCAGCCAGGAGAGTGAGTTGATGATACAGCAAGAGGTCATGGAGAACATCTACGACTGGCCTGTCAGTTTCCTCCTCAAGGAGAATGATGAGGATGAGGATGAAGAAGTTGAGGACAGTGAACCACCCAGAGGACCTCCATATAATTTATCAGAAGAAACAGATGAAGAGAAAGTAGCAAAGCTGGCAAAGGAGGAGAGAACACGAGAGTATCAAGAGTATTACCAGCAGGAGGTAAATTTTCTATGGCACAATGCTATCTGGGTAGCATTGCCAATTGGCCAAATATATATGCATTTGAACACTAACAAATGAGTAGAAATCTTGAAATGGGTGGCAACAGACTATGCCACCCAGCAGTACAGTCAACAACATCCTGAATATCCAATCAGCCATCCTCTAGCACTACACACCATACAGCCAATGCTGAGAACTCTCCCTGTAATGTCTAAATGAGCCATGTACCAAGCCCTGCCAGCTCGAAGTATCCTTACAAACTCCAACAACTCCATATAGACCACAGCAACCCAGCTCACCCAATCCTGAATCCAGCTGACCAGCAGACCTTTGAACCCCTAGACAGGCTGAGGAAGCCAACTCTTAGGAGGACAACCTTTTCCCGACCAGGCTGAGACCAGTGGGACAGGAAAGGAGCTGGTACATGATGACCCTGAAGTCATCTGACTTAGGTTTATGATCCAGAATGGGGTCATCATTTGGAAGAAAGAACCAAAAGAGAGCCCAGTAGCAGACAACCACTCCCTCCATTCCTTCTCTGGTCCACCTGCGGAATGGCAGCAGCTGCTGTTTGATGGGTGGCCCAACCTGATAGGACCGCTGCCAGATAATGCCAACGTCCTCCAATGTCACCCTGATCTGCTCTGGAAGCCCTATCCCTTTAAGAGAGCTTTCGACAATATCAACAGATTTCTTGTAGACTGTGAACAATACTTCAAGGTGTACATTGGATATCTGGGATCCAACATGAACAAGGTCACATTCGCCACCTCTTATCTTGAAGACAAGGCAAAAAATTAGTGGATCCTCATTGCTCTAAACTTCTGATCTAGCATATAAAATCATTATCAGTATCCTTCTTGGCCAGTATTCAAACAAATGCTCAATGACAAGTTCATTGACCTGGCGGTACAGGAGGTACATAAACAGAAGATCAAGGAGTACAAAATAGAAGAAAAGGTGGCTACAGATTACTTTAATGAGTTGGAACGGCTTGCCAAACTAGCAGGAATATGGGAGGATGTGGCCAATGATAGGCAAATAGTTGAAGCCCTCAAGAGAGGTGTCCTCTCTTTGTATTTCATGATGATCTCTGCAATGGGCATCAAAATGTTGATGCCTGTCAGGTATGATGAATGGAAGGAGTGGATCATCAAAAGTGTGCCCCTCGTAGCTGTTAGTCAGATTTATGATACTTCTGTAGTTACAAATATGTCACCCATACATAATGTTACGAATTTCTCCCTTTTATTCTCTTTTACCCCTATTTACACTTAGTCAGAAGGCATAAGACCATGGGAAGCTTAGTCAGCACAACTAACCTGCCCATCAAGTCACCACGATGGTCAAGCCCAACGACAACACAATCATCCTTTTATGTACGGTAGCGACGCTCAAGGACAATGGGCACCATGGACACAGACATACATAATAAGCAAGTAGTATAATTAGGAGACATCTGAATGGTATTTAAGAGCCAATGCTCCTGCTGGTAAACCCCAGCTTCGAGCTAAAGTTTATACATGCCATTCTATCTCGAGTCAATGTCTGACCTTGTGTCACATCAAACGGGTACATAATAAGTGGACTCAGGTGATTCCTCGAAGTGTGAAGGAACATCTGTTTATCACGTGTATCTGTCCACGTGACACTTGAGCCTAACAATTAGCTCGAAGCTTCTACCTTCCCTTTCTCAAGCCCAATTGTGCTGAGAAACCGAATGCCACCAGCAACAACCGCCGACCTAAACCACGACTTCTTCGAGCTTATCGCTTCCATCATTGGAACCTTACTCGGACTTCTCACCATCATCACTCTCTGCCGTGGACGACAATCAGTAACAGCTTGGATAGTCAGGCACTATCAAGCATTCCAGCAGATCCAACAAATCCTATGCAACGTAACCCCCGACCTCCCTTTCCATGACATCCCCCCCTCTGCCAGAACGTCCTTCTTCCCGCAAGGGGGACCCTTATCAGAAACCAGAGATAACAACCCGGATCCAGGGAGCCTTCATGAGGAAGAAGAACCCTGATACCCCCCTCGACAAAACAGCCGAAACAGCCACCCTGCTCTCACAGGGTTTCAGAACCCATGGACGACGAACGTCGCTCAGGAGCCCACAGAGATCTCTGACCACGTCGCTCCAACCGCCCCCTCCGAGCATCCCGCCTCCCCAATTCCCTCAGGGATTAGAAACCATGCTCGGGACTCCCTTGATGCCGCTTGGATGGCTGTGAGACCCTGCAAAGGCCCCGACTCCCCCCAGAACCTCCCCGAAACCCCCACCGAGCCCAACTCTGGCTCCAGCCAGTCTGTCAGCAGGTTGGAGATCGACGATCCACATGGAAGGACCATTCACCCCGACTATGCGAACGCAGAGATTGCTATCTCTGCAGCAAGAGACCCCTACCGACATCTCCATGTGAGAAGTGAGCCAGAGATCGGGACCGCCAGCGAAAGGGGAAGAGCTGCGCGAGATAGAATCATACATCGAATATTTCCAGACTGGGATCTTGCCGTTCCCTTCGATTATGACAAAGCAGTACGGCAGCAGCAGCAGAACTAGAACCGAGAAGAGGAGGTCAGGCGAACCCAGGAAGAGCTCGCCGATTATGTACGAGAAGAGGCCCGAGAGCAGTATGAGGCCGCAGAATATGACAGACAAGGGAGAGCACGAAGAAGAAGGGAGGAAGCTGAAAGGCTGGGGTCAGCCTCCCCCAGTGGATACGGGCTTCGTACCGACTCAGGGTCTCCTTTCAGGGAGCCCGACTCAGAAGACGACCCATAGATGGGATCTGCCAGCATTGTCAGCTGAGACAAGGCCATCAGATGAGGAAGGACAGAGGAACCTCGACCTCCCACCCCTGAATACCCTGCCCGCACCGACATCATCTCCTCGGACACCAACTCCATTCTCGGAGCCTACGGGCTCTGAGTACCCAACAATACCCATGTCTCTGACAGGGCTCTCTAGCGATTCCTGGGCAGTAGAGTCGCTCGACAATTCCTTAATCCCGAGTTCCAATGACACTTCAGCCTCTATAGCCGAGAACTGGAGGAGACAAGAGTGCGCGGAGAGACGCGCTATAGCCGACTTAGGAGCCCTCCCATCGCCCGAACCAGTGACTGAGAGGCCACCAGACCCAGCACCCAAGTCAATAGAGGGGTCCCCAACGACCCTTCATCCAGTCGTACCGTCCACCTACGACCAGCCCGTCCGTTCCCTTCTTGAGAAAGGGGACAGCGGGGATGAGGGCAACGAGGAGGACAAGGAAGACAGTGATGACCCATATCAACTACGAATGGAGCGGGCAGGGGAGGATACTGATGAAGAAGCCTTGAGGGAGGAGATAGAAAGAGCAAGGAATAGGGAGTACCAAGGACTGTATGAGCAGGGAAGGAACTTTTTATGGCAAGATGTGCGCTGGCAAGCAACATCGTTAGGATTGGAATACTGGTACGCAGGAGAAACTGAAAAGAAAAAGATTTTGCAGTATGCCACGACAGAATACGCATAGAAGGAGTACAGCCGACGGCATCCAGAAGACCCGCTCATGCCAATACCCCCATACCAATCCCTCAAACCAAGGACACCGACACCAATGCCATGTACCCCCCCCATACTGCTGAAACGAGCCGTCTACATTGCTCCCTTGATCCAGAGCCAGGCTGACATAAGTCCATCAATCCGAAGCATGGCTTCACGGCTTGTTCAGACCAGGCAATGACCGGCATGGCAGTCTGCCAAAATTCAAAATCCCTGGACCGGCAGGGGAAGCTGACTTCTTGGCGGACAGCCACCTCTGGACCAGGCAGAATCAAGCGGGAAGGATCCTGTCTGGGATGACCCTGAGGTGGTCCGTCTCAGGTTCACAGTACGGGACGGAGTCATCGTTCACGTAGTCGACCCAAAGGGTAGCCCGGTTGCCAATGACAATTCGCTGCATTCCTTCCCAGGACCACCCACGGAATGGAGCCAACCACCGTTCAACGGCTGGCCCAACCTGATAGGCCCACTTCTCCACAATGCTAATGTTCTACAATGTCACCCTGACCTCCTCCGAAAGCCTCGCCCCTTTAAAGGGGCCTCTGACGACATTGATCGATTCCTGGTAGACTGCGAACAGTATTTCGAAGTCTATATTGGATATATTGGGACCAACATGAACAAAGTTGCCTTCGCTACCTCATACCTGGAAGATAAGGCCAAAACGTGGTGGATCTTGATCTCCCTGAATTTCTGATCCACCACTAGGGATCACTACCGATATCCCTCATGACCGGTATTCAAGCGAATGCTAAACGACAAGTTCATCAACCCTGCAGTCCAAGAAGTGCACAAGCAAAAAATCAAGGAATATAAGATGGGGGATAAGATGGCGACGGACTACTTCGATGAATTAGAACAGCTCGCCAAGCTTGCAGGAATCAGAGATGATACCGTGAACGATGGAAGGATAGTGGAGGTGCTCAAGCAAGGGGTCCTCTCCTCTTACCTCACGATGATTTCAGCCATGGGCATCAAACTATTGATGCCAGTGGGATATGATGAATGGAAGGAGTGAATCATCGAGATGTACAAGGAGCGACAAAGGCAGAAAGCGGAGGCGACAACGCTGCAGGAATACTCCAAAAAGCCAGTCCCACCAACCCCAAACAAGTCAGGGCAAACTGCCGGGAAATCATTGGGATCTTCTCAAATGCCCAGCTATGGAAGCCAGAAGATGGGAACTGGGATGACATACACTGGAGCAGGGAAACCCATGGACGTAGACCACCTGAAGAAGGAAGGAAAATGCTTCACGTGCAGACAGAAGGGACATATGGCCAAGGACTGCCTGAAAAAGAAGAGAATCCGGGAAGACATACGAGCACAGATAGCCGAGCTGCAAAAAGAAGACGAAGAACTCGGGAAGGAAACGAAGATTGAGGAGATAAAAGACAGGGCCAATCAGTGAATGACTCCACTGCATTGGCCAAAGAATCCAATAGTGTGCCTGTCTCAACCGCTGGATGAACTTATAATACTTCTGTAGCAACATACGTGCATTCAAATATATCAGTTAACCACGCACACCCTAAACAGTCAAAAAGAAAAACTCAAGCACCTATGGGCCGAACAGGGGCAGAGAGCCCCAAACAGTGGCTCAAACCATTCGAGACTGAATGGACATGGAGAGCCATCAAAGAAGCAGTAAATGACAGTGCAGCGGAGGCTGTTCTGCGAGGGTGGATACATCGGGCTAGGACAGAAGAAGCCACTATAGATGCCATGAATGGATTATGAGAAGCTGAATGGAGCCGAGCCCTGGAATAGTTGGACGAACTAAAGGGTCCACCAAAATTCATCAGACGAACTAAAACCCCTGGGAGGGACCTGACGATCAAGGCTCAGATCGAAACCTTAACCAATCGAACAACCCATTCGGTCAGCGCCCTGATCGACAGTGGCTGCACCAGTAGCTCTATCAATCGAACTTTCATCTGCCAGCACAATCTCCCCACCAGGACCACTGCCACACCCATACCAGTATACAATGCCAATGGAACAAAAAATCAAGCCAGATCAATTACGGAGTTCATCGAGCTTAGATTGACCATCAGGGACCACTCCGAGAGGATTGATCTAGCCATGATGGATCTCGGAACCAAGGAGTTATTCTTGGGACATGACTGGCTAATTCAGCATAACCCGCTCATCAACTGGAAAACTGGGAGGCTCACATTTGTGTGGTGTCGGTGCTGAAAGATCCTGTATGAATTACCTGACGAGGATCCGGAGGACCAGTGGGATGAGGAGATGGAAGATGGCGAAACCATCCTAGCCATTGACCTACAGAAGGAGATTCATATCCGGGCAGTACATCATGCCAACAACCTAGCAGCCAAGGCTCACGAAGGGAAGGAGGAGAAGATCTTCGAAGAGATGGTACTGGAGTGGGCACATGACTATCGGGACCTCTTCAAGAAAGAGAGTTTCAATGAACTCCCACTTCCAAAACCCTGGGATCATGCAATCGAACTGATCCCCAATGCCAATGCAAACCTCGACTGTAAGACCTACCCCCTCGGTAGTCAGGAACAATTAGAGCTCGATAAGTTCTTAGATGAGAACTTATCCTCCGGGCGAATTTGACCGTCGAAGTCCCCTATGGCTTCCCTCTTCTTTTTCATAAAAAAGAAGGACAGCAAACTTCGACCTGTACAGGACTATCACAAATTAAACGAAATGACCATCAAGAACAGATACCCGTTGCCGTTGATCTTGGAACTAATGGACAAACTTTGAGGGGCCAAGTATTACACTAAACTTGACGTCCGCTGAGGGTACAATAACGTCCGGATCAAAGAAGAGGATGAGTGGAAGGCCATGTTCAGGACCAATCAAGGATTGTTCGAACCCACCGTAATATTCTTCGGTTTGACCAACTCCCCAGCTACCTTCCAGTGGATGATGAATGATATATTCAAAGATCTCATCGCCACCGGAAAGGTGACCATCTATCTCGATGATATCCTCATAATGTCCAAGACGAGGGAAGAACACTGCGATCTGGTCCGACGGGTACTCACCCTCATGAGAAAGCACAAACTATTTCTCAAAGCAGAGAAATGCGAGTTCGAGGTGCTAGAAACCAAGTACCTTGGAGTAATCATCAGTGAAGGGAGCATTCGCATGGATCCGATAAAGGTTGCGGGGGTAGTAGACTGGCCGACCCCCACCAAGAAAAAGGAATTACAATCCTTTCTCAGCTTTACCAACTTTTATAGGCGGTTCATATGAGACTACAGCAAGATTGTCTGCCCCATGACACAACTCACAGGAAACGCCCCATGGGGGTGGGGAACTCCTCAACAACTCGCCTTCGAAGACTTAAAACGGCGATTAGCAGAAGACATAGTCCTCGCCATACCATCTCAAGAAGGGAGGTTTCGAGTGGAGGCCGATTCCAGTGAAGGGGCCATAGGCGCCGTATTATCCCAGGAACAGGATGAGAAATGGCGCCCTGTCGCTTTCCTCTCAAAAGCATTAACCATGACCAAGAGGAACTATGAGATTTATGACAAGGAGTTACTTGCGATAATGCTTGCCCTCGAAGAGTGGCGACATTATCTAATTGGGGCAGCCGACGCTTTCGAGATCTGGATGGACCACCAAAATCTTAGGTATTTCTGTCAACCTCAGAAGCTGAACCGACGCCAAGCTCGATGGGTCACCGAGCTCGCTCAATATCAATATACACTCTATCATAAGGCCGGGGTCGCTAACAAAAAGGCCGACCTTCTCTCCCGCCGTGCAGATCATGATCAAGGAAGAAACGACAATGACGGAGTTACCATCCTATGCCCCGAACACTTCCGAGCACTAATAATGCTGACAGAGGAGGAAATACATGAATGCATCAAAAGCGCGACACGGGATGCACATCAGTGAGATCAAAGAGTTGCCGCCTCACTCAACCACAAATGGGGAATGACGAAGGAAGACGGAATGATCCATTACAACGGGAGAATTTATATTCTACGAGTCCAACGGCTGCACGGAGAAATCATTGCGACTTGCCACGACCATGCCATGGCAGGGCATCCCGGCATCGCCAAAACAAAAGAACTCATCCTACGAAATTATTGGTGGCCGAAACTCGGCAGTGACATTGCCTCATACGTCAAGGCCTGCGAGATGTGCTAAAGGGGAAAGGCGTCAACACAATCACAACCAGCGCCCTTACACCCAAATGAAGTACTGTCACAACCATGGACCCATATCTCTGTCGATATGATCACAGGGCTACCAGACTGCAACAGCTATGATGCGATCCTCGTCATAGTTGATCAGTTCTCCAAAACGATCATCCCAGTCGCATGTTCCACTGAACTAACCTCGGAGGGATGGGCAAAAATCTTGCGAGACAAGGTGTATACCAAGTATGGCATGCCACAAGTGGTCATTTCTGACCGAGGACCACAATTCGTTTCAAAATTCCTCGATGACCTATACAAGTTGCTGCAGATAAAACGAAATGCATCTACAGCCTATCATCCACAGACCAACAGTCAGACCGAACAGGCAAACCAAGAAGTTGAAAAATACCTATGCCTATTTATCAACTATCGACAAGATGATTGGGTTGAATGGTTAGCACTCGCAGCCTTCCAACACAATAACAGGGTGCACTCTGCCACAGGTTTGACACCTTTCTTTGTCAACCACAGTCATCACCCACACGTTGTGCAAACGAGCTGTCACAAAACAACAACCCCTGCATCCACAACCTTCACCGTGACATTGGAAAAGATTCACGCCGAAACAAAAGCTGCACTAGAAAAAACAGCAAATGCCATGAAACACCAGTATGACAAACACCGACGTGCAGCTCATGTATACCAGACCCACGACAAGGTCTGGCTCAATACAACCAATCTCCATCTTCCCTGGCCAAAACGAAAACTCGCCAACAAACGTACCGGCCCCTTTACTATCATGGCAAAAGTCAGAGAATCTGCCTATAAATTGAAACTACCGTCAGGATGGAAAATCCACGACGTATTCAATGAATTCCTCCTGACCCCGTATATAGCACCAGCCTTCCCAAATCAAGAACGACCACCACCTCCACCCCTCGACTTGATTGATGATGAGAAACACTACGAAATCGATCAAGTCTTAAATCACAAACTCCGAAAAGTCAAAGCCTGTGGAGGCGGTATGATGACCACGGTGGACTATCTCGTCAGTTGGAAAGGGTATGGTCCCGAATCAAATCAATGGATAAATGAAAAATACATGAGTGCTGATGATGCCATACACGACTATGAATTATCCCTTAATTAAGCCATCGGGATGATGGTCTTAAGCAGGGGGTAATGTTATGAATTTCTCCCTTTTATTCCCTTTTACCCCTATTTACGCTTAGTCAGAAGGCATAAGATTATGGGAAGCTTAGTCAGCACAACTAACCTGCCCATCAAGTCACCATGATGGTTGAGTCCAACGACAACACAATTATTCTTTTATATATGGTAGCGATGCTCAAGGACAATGGGCACCATGGACACAGATATACATAATAAGCAAGTAGTATAATTAGGAGACATCTGAATGGTATTTAAGAGCCAACGCTCCTGCTGGTAAACCCCAGCTTCAAGCTAAAGTTTATACACGCCATTCTATCTCGAGTCAACATCTGACCTTGTGTCACATCAAACAGGTACATAATAAGTGGACTCAGGTGATTCCTTGAAGTGCGAAGGAACATCTGTTTATCATGTATATCTGTCCATGTGATGCTTGAGCCTAACACATAAGCATTCGAATATACTCTGACCTATTACCATGCACACTAATGAATTGCAAAAGAAAACTCAAGTGCCCAAGAGCCAAACAGAGGCAGAGGGCCCTGTAGCATGGCTCAAGCTATTCAATACTGAATGGACCTGGAGGGCCATCAAAGAAGCAAAAACCGAAGCAGTGGCAGTTGCTGCACTAAAGAACTGGATCCATCGAACCAGAACAGAAGAGGCAACTGAAAAAGTAATCATGAGAATAAAGGTGGCAGAGAGACATCAGGCCCTCGAGTGGCTAGATGAGTTACAAGGGCTCTAAAAATTTATTCGACATTCAAAAACCGCAGGACACGATTTAATAACCAAGGTCCAGATTGAAGACTTGACCACTCGAGCCATACACTCCATTAATGCCCTAGTCGATAGTGGCTGTACTGGGAGCTCCATTAATCGAGCTTTCATCGATAAGCACAAACTCCCAACTTGGGCCACTGCCACTCCCATTCCAGTATATAATGCAGATGGGACAAAAAATCAGGCAGAGTTGATAACAGAATTTGTAGAAGTCTGGTTGACAATTGGAGATCACTCAGAACGAATCAACTTAGCTGTAATGGATCTTGGATCAAAAGAAATCTTCCTGGGCCATGACTGGCTCATATGGCACAATCCACTAATAAACTGGAAAACCAGACGTGTTATATTCATCCAGTGCTGATGTCAAAAAATACCATTCAAGTTGCTCAATAGAGATCCAGAAGACTGATAAGATGAGGAAATGGAAGATGGAGAGACAATCCTTGCCATCAACTTGCAAAAAGAGATACACATCTGGGCCATTCATCATACCAACAACTTAGCCATGAGGGCTAATGAAGGAAGAGAGGAAAGAACATTTGAAGAAATGGTGCCAGAGTGGGCATGAGACTATCGGGACCTGTTCAAAAAGGAAAGCTTTGATGAACTTCCAACCCTAAAACTCTGAGACTATACGATCAAGCTCGTCCCAAATGCCAGTGCCAATCTGAATTGCAAGATGTACCCTCTCAGTAATCAAGAACAACAGAAACTCGACAAGTTTCTCAATGAAAACTTGTCAAGTGGGTGGATTCGGCCATCCAAGTCACCTATGGCATCACCATTCTTCTTTGTAAAAAAGAAAGATGGCAAACTCTGATCAGTCCAAGACTATCGAAAACTTAATGAGATGATGATCAAAAATCGTTATCTCCTCTCACTCATCTTGGAGTTGATAGACAAACTCCGAGAAGCTAAATATTACACAAAACTCAACATCCAATAAGGGTATAACAATGTCTGAATCAAGGAAGGGGATGAATGGAAAGCCACCTTCCAAATGAACCAAGAGCTGTTTGAGCCCACTGTCATATTTTTTGGGCTTATCAACTCCTCCATGATATTCCAGTGGATGATGAACAACATCTTCAAGGATCTCATCACCACTGGAAAGGTCATGATCTATCTTGACGACATCCTAATTATGTTGCAAACCAAGAAGGAGCATAGGAAACTAGTACAACAAGTACTGGCTCTTCTGAGGAAGCATCGGCTATTCCTCAAAGCAGAAAAATGCAAGTTCAAAGTACTCAAAACAGAGTACCTCGGTGTCATCATCAGTGAAGGAAGGATCAGAATGGACCCAATCAAGGTGGCAGGGGTCACTGAGTGGCCAGAATCCACTAAGAAGAAGGAATTACAATCCTTCCTCAGATTTACCAACTTCTATCGACGATTCATCTGAGACTACAGCAAGATAGTATGCCCCATGACACAGCTCACAGGCAATGCCCCCTGGATCTGGGGAGCCTCTCAGCAAACAGCCTTCCAATACCTCAAAAATCGAATAGCTAAAGACATTGTACTTGCTATTCTGACCCAGGAAGGAAAGTTCCAAGTAGAAGCAGACTCTAGTGAAGGGGCAATGGGTGCAGTACTCTCGCAGGAGCAAGCAGGAAAATAGTGGCCAATAGCATTCCTTTCCAAAGCTCTCACTGTCACAGAAAGGAACTATGAGATTTATGACAAGGAATTGTTGGCAATCATGCTCACCCTAGAGGAATAGTGACACTATCTGATCGGAGCCACCAAGGTCTTTGAGATCTGGACCAATCATCAGAACCTCAGATACTTCTGCCAACCTCAAAAACTAAATCACCGATAGGCCCAATGGGTCACCGAACTTAGCCAGTACCAATATACCCTGCACCACAAGGCAGAAGCAGCCAACAAGAAGGCCGACCTCTTGAGTTATCATGCAGATCACAACCAAGGAGGATCGGACAACAAAAGAGTCATTCTCCTGTGACCAGAGCATTTTCAGACTATGATAATGCCTACAGAGGAAGAACTTCATGAATGCATCTGGAGTACTACCCAGGATAGCCATAAATGGGATCAGTGCATTGCACCATTGCTAAACTATGAATGAGGACTGACCCAGAAAGACGGCCTCATCTACTATGATGGCCGGATCTATATTCCTCGAGACAAAAGACTATAAGGAGACATCATTGCGACCTGCCATGATCATGCCATAGCAGGGCACCCTAGGATTGCCAAGAGAAAAGAACTAATTCTACGAGAATACTGGTGGCCCAAAATGAGAGATGACATCACCAGTTATGTTTGGGCATGTAAAACATATCAACAAGGCAAGGCATCAACAAAACCCTGGGCTGCTCCACTCCACCTGAATGAGGTACCATCATCCCCATGGACCCACATTTCAGTCGACATGATCATGAGACTACCTGATTATAATAGCTATAATGCAATCCTAGTCATTGTCAATCAGTTCTCAAAGGCAATTATCTCCATCACCTGCTCCATGGAATTGAACTCCAAAGGATGAGCAAAGATCTTATGGAATGAAGTCTACACCAAATACAGCATGCCACAAGTCATCATCTTGGACTGAGACCCACAGTTTATCTCTAAATTCATTGACAACCTATATCGACTCCTAACTATCAAACAAAATGCATCAACCACATATCATCCCCAAACTGATGGACAGACAGAGCAAGTCAACCAGAAAGTAGAGAAATACCTTTGTCTTTTTATCAACTATTGATAAGATGACTGGATCAAGTGATTAGCCCTTGCCATGTTCCAACACAATAACCAAATCCATTTGGCAACCAGAAAAACACCCTTCTTCATGAACTATGGCTGACATCCTCCTGTCACTCAGACAAGTCACTTATATACAACGACCCCTGCTTCAACAGATTTTATCAATTCCATGACAAAAATCCATGCTGAAACAAAAGTGGCACTCAAAAAAGCCACAGCTTCGATGAAGAAACAATATGATAAACACCAGCACTCTTCCCATATATACCATGTCCACAATAAAGTCTGATTGGACACCATCAACCTACATCTGCCCTGTCCCAAAAGAAAACTTGCTGACAAATAGACAGATCCATTCCCAATCATTACCAAGATAGGCCTCAGCACCTATAAATTATGTCTGCCACCATCATGGAAGATACACGATGTATTCAATGAAACACTACTCTCACTCTACATCACATCTGCATTTCCCAATCAGGAATGCCCTCCACCTCTGGCCACTGATTTGATCAATGATGAAGAACATTATAAAATCGACCAAATCCTAAACTATAAACTATGAAAGATCAGAGCCAAAAGGGGGGGCATAACAACAACAGTGGACTACCTGGTTAAGTGGAAGGGCTATGGTCCAGAATCTAACCAATAGGTAAATGAAAAGAACATGATGGCTGATGATGCAATTCATGATTATGAACTGTCCCTAAATTAAGCCATCAGGATGATGGTCTTAAGGAGGAGGTAATATTATGATTTCACCCCTTTTATTTTGCTTGTTCTCGTTTTAACCCTATTTATGCTTAGTAAGGCATCTAGGCCTGGCATTTGGGACTGTGGGACAAGGGTTAGTCAGCACAACAAGACTGACCATTTATCTTGCAATGCATCAATGACTACTAGCAACACACAAAAACCCTTTTATATATGATAACGATGCCCAAGGACTTGAAGACGACAGACAGAGAATACTACAATAGACACCAAGTAATAATAGCCTCATGTATAGTATTTAAGGAGCTCGCTCTCACTGGCATAGAACCCAGCTTCAAGCTAAAGTTTATAACTACCATTTTACCTCGAGTCTACATCTGACCTTGAGTCACATTGGGTATGAGAACACACTTAAGTGGACTCAGCTGATCCCTCAAAGTGTGAAGGGATGGCTGTTTATCATGTGTCTCTGCTCACATGATGCTTGGGCCTAACATTAGCCTTATTGTTATGATTTTTCTATTTTCTTTCCTGATTAATCTCTATTTATGCTTAGTCAGAGCACTAAACACAGGTGCTTAAGACTATGAGATAAAGCTTGGTCATCATAAATGGCCAAGTTAGTCATTGTCTTTTGATGCAACAGTATTATCTGATAATGCACAATCATCCTTTTATGTACAGTAACGATGCTCAAGGACAATGAGCACAAAGGATTTGACAATACACAATTAGTAACAGTATATTTAGCACAGGACTTGTACAGTATTTAAGAGGCTTGCTCTTGCTAGAAAAACCCAGCTTTGAGCTAAAGTTTATTCACACCATTCTACTCTCAAGCTGATTCTCTTTGGTCTTATGACACAACGACTCAGAAGCACATCAGTGGACTCAGACAACTGCCTGAAGTGTGAGGCAGCTTCTGTTTATCATGTGTTTCTGCTCACATGATGCTTGGGTCTAACAGTTAGCTTGAAGCTCTTTCTTCCCTTTTCTCACACCTATTAGTGTGAAGGAAACTGAATGCTCTCTATTAACTCCTCAGACCTGAACTTTGATCATGAGTTCTTTGAACTCCTTGCTTCTATTGTCAGAACATTGTTGGGATTGTTTATGATCATCCAGCTGTACCAGAGATGTCATTCAATTACTGCTTAGGCAATCAGACATTATAACAAGTTTCTACACATTCAACATATTTTATGAAACATGACTCCTGATCTTCCTCTTCATAACATTCTCAAATTCCGATGAGCATCCCACCAGCTCTCAATAGACCCCTTACCCAAAGCTAGGTCTAGCAGCCTGCATCAAAGGGACATTCAGGAAGAAAAAGGACACTGATACTCTCTCAAACAAACTAGCTGAGACTATGACTCTTGCATCATGGGATTCAGAAACCCATAGATTCCAGGACCACCACCTGACTATGAGGACAAGGACATCCTGAGAGACTTCTTTCAGCAGTCTCTCTTGTCTAACACTATCACTGCCCCTTGATGCCGCTTGGCTGGCTACAAGATCCCATCAAACATCACCTCAAAGCCAGTCTCATAGCCCCATCTCTATCTCCTCACACTCAGTTGGGATACACAGTGGGATAGGGAGGACATCCTCAGAGTGGCTCTATGATGAGTGCCAAGGCAGAGAAATACAGGATGAGATCATACACTAGTACTTCTCTACCTGGAACACCAACATCCCTTTTAACTACAATGAAGCCCTCAGACAGAAAGAACAAAGGCAACAAACTGCACCACAGCTAATTCACAGTGAGCTTGAGGAACACCTCCTTGTGAAAGAGAGATAGAGACAGAAAGCTGCCAGATACGATGAGCAGCATCAGGATGAGCAGTGAGAAGTTGAGAGGGCCCAACTGGAAAGAGCCAACATCTCAAACTGATATAGACTCTGACCTGAAGGTGCCACCATTCTTGCCCCAGTATGCACTGATCTATCTCTTTCCACCCCAGTCTTCAGAGAGCCAAGTACTGAGTCCAGCCAGTGGAGCAAGAACTGCTAGAGAAATGAGACTCTTGCAGCAGAAGGCAGAGCCTCTGAATCTCTCTTATGTCCTCCAACTCTCCAGTATCCCTCTCTCTGATGAACCTTCAGTAATGACACTATGTTCAGAGATGACAAGTCCATCCTCAGATACTATAGGCTATGAGTCCCTGAGACTGCTCACATCTCTGCCCACACACTCTGAGGATTTCTTGGGAGCCAAGTGGTTGGGCAGCTACTCAATGACAGATACAGGAGAAACATCCAGCTCTATCACAAGCAAGTGGAGGCATCAAGAGCAACAGGAGGAAACTGATATGATGAACATATCAGTAGTCAGCCAGCCTCTGCCTATTACAGCTTTTCCAACACCTCAGGCTCCACTACTGGCCTCAGCACTCAGCTGGAACAGCAGAATGACAGCCCAACCACTAGAGGACAGAGAGAGTTTCTATGCTCTGCCTGCCACCTTTCTCACAGAGAAGAATGTCAAGGATGAGGAAGACAAAGAAACTGAGAGTAGTGGTCTACCTCGCACTGGGGGGAATCTTTCTTATTTTTTGTAAGAAGACATAGATGAAGAAAAACTGGAAAGAGTGATACAAGAGGCAAGGACTCAAGAGTATCAAGAGTTATACTTGCAAGAGGTAAACTTTTTATGGCATGATGTCACCTGGGTAGCATTGCAATTAGGACAATTATATTTGCAGTCATCAACTAATAAAAAAACAGAAATCTTGAGGCATGCAGCAACTGACTATGCTGCTGAACAATATAACAAGAGACATCTGGAAGATCTAGTTCGTCAACCTCTAGTATATCAGATGCTGAAACCAGTACAGCCAATGCTGTGATCACCATCCATCACCCTGAAGTGAGCCATATATATGGCACTTTCTATCCAGAGTATATTTTCATACTCTGCCCTGTTATCTCAAACAATAGCAACTTGGCTCTTGCAAATCTGACCACAGTCTAAGGAGATGCTGACCTCTTACCAAAACTCTTAGACCAGCAAAGGGAGCCACATTCTAGAGGTTCAACCTCCTTCTGACTAAGCAAGCAGGAGTGGTGCTGGAAAAGAACTAATCAGAGATGACCTAGAAGCAGTACAACTCAGATTCACTATACAGGATGGAGTCATAGTCTGAAAGGAAGAACCACTATGGAGAAGCCCAGTAGTAGATGACAACTTGCTTCACTCCTTCTCTGGACCACCACAAGAATGGTAATGACCTCTATTTTCTGACTGGCCTAACCCAATGGGCACATTACTCTATGATGCTGCCATTCTTCAATACTGCCTCAATTTGCTACAGAAGCTCCACCTCTTTAAAGAGGCCTCTGATGATATTGACTAATTCCTGATCGATTGCAAACAGTATTTTGAGATATACATTGGGTATCTCAGAACTGACATGAACAAAGTTGTCTTCACTGCTTCTTACCTTGAAGAGAAGGCCAAGACCTGGTGGATTCTCATCTCCCTGAACTTCTGATCATCAACTCAGGAGCACTATCAATACCCTTCATGGCCCATTTTTAAACAAATGCTCCATGATAAATTCATTGATTCTGCTATACAAGAGGTACACAAACAGAAGATCAAGGAGTATAAGATGGCCAACAAGGCAGTGACAGACTACTTTGATGAGTTAGAATGGTTGGCCAAACTTACCAGTATTCAGGATGATATGGCAAATGATGAAAGGATGGTTGAGGCCCTCAAGAGAGGGGTCCCCTCCTCCTACATCATGATGATCTCAGCAATTGGCATCAAAGCTCTAATGCTGAATGGCTATGATGAATGGAAAGAGCAGATTATCAAGATGTACAAGGAGCAACAAAGGCAGAAAGCAGAATCCATGATACTGCAAGACTACATGAAGAAGTCAACACTGCCAACTCTGAACAAGTCATCAGGGACAACTGCCAGGAAATCATTAGGACCCTTGATGGCCCCTGTCTATACCATACAGAAAACCAGAACAGGCACCACATACACCAGGATAGGCAAACCAATGGATATAGACCAGATGAAGAAGGAAGAAAAGTGCTTCAACTGCAGTCAGAAGGGCCATATGACAAAGGACTGCCTGAAGAAGAAGAGGACACATAAAGACATCAGGGTGCAGATTGCTGACCTGCAGAAAAAAAAAGAAGAACTTGGCTTGGAAACTAAAGTAGAAGAGGTAAAAGACACAGCCAGTCAGTGAGTGATTCTACTGAACCAGCCAAAGAACCTCATGGTGTGCAAACCATAGCCATTGATCAGACTGATAGTACTTCTATAGTTACTCCTATGTCTACTCTCATCACACATTCAAATACACCTCAGATCTCTATCTTGCACACTAATAAATCACAGAAAGGAACTCAAAAGCCTATGGGCTGAACAGGGGTAGAGAGCTCCACTATCTGGCTCAAACCATTCAATACCAAATAGATCTGGAGGGCCATCAGGGATGCCAAAGACAAAGCATCAACAAGAGCTGTGCTTAAGAATTGAGTCCACAAAACACAAGTTGAAGAAGTTACAGATAAAGTAACTAGGGAAATAAAAGAAGCCAAATGATGCTGAGCCCTGGAATGGCTCGACAAACTCCATGGATCACAAAAGTTCATTCGCTGGTCCAAAACACCTAGATGGAGCCTACTCACCAAGGCTCAAATTGAAACTCTTACATCATGAATGACCTATGCTGTGACTGCTCTGATTGACAGCAGCTGTACAGGAAGTTCGATTAATCAAGCCTTTATCAACAAGCACAAACTTCCTACTTAAGCTACAGCAGCTCCAATCCTGGTTTATAATGCTGACAGGACCAAGAATCAGGCTGGTTTGATTACCAAATTTGTTGAGCTCAGACTCATGATTGGAGACTATTCCAAATGGATTGACCTAGCCATGACTGATCTCAGAACCAAGGAGATCTTCCTTGGTTATGACTGGCTGATATGTCATAATCTCTTGATCAACTGGAAAACCAGGAGGATTATGTTTGCCAGGTGTAAATGCTGAAAGATCCCCTTTGAGTTACCTGACAAAGATTCCAAAGATCACTGGAATGAGAAAATGGAGGATGGAGAAATGATCCTTGTGGTAGATCTACAGAAGAGAATCTGCATATGAGCAGTCCATTATGCCAACAATCTGGCAGCTCAGGCAAACAAATAAAAGCAGGAAAAAACATTTGAAGAGATGGTGCTAGAGTGGGCATAAGACTTTGAGGATCTATTTGAAAAGGAGAGCTTCAATAAGCTTTCTGAACTCAGACTATGGGATCATGCAATCGAACTGGTTCCAAATGCAAATGCCAACTTGGATTGCAAGACTTATCCTCTCAGCAATAATGAACAACAGGAACTCAATAAGTTTCTAGAAGAAAATTTATCCAGCAGGTGAATTCAGCCATCAAAGTCTCTGATAGCTTCTCCATTCTTCTTTGTCAAAAAGAAAGATGGTAAGCTCTGACCAGTCCAGGACTACTGAAAGCTTAATGAGATAATGATCAAAAATCACTACCTCTTTCTCTTGATCTCAGAACTCATAGACAAACTCTGAGGCACCAAATTGTTAAGCCCAAGTCTCATGTGACTATCAACACGTGATAAACAGTTCGGTACCTCGCACTTCGGGTATGTCCAACTGAGTTCACAAAAGTTAATAGTGGAAGTGAATCAAGACTCAAGTAGTAAGAGCTTGAGAGTAGTTTGGTGAAGATAAACTTTAGTTCGAGACTGAGGTATTACAACGAGAACTAAGCTACTTAAATACTGTCTTGTTATCTGACTATAAATAAATGTTCACAAAAGATATTGTCTGCTATAGAGCTGTTATCTCTGCTGTTGCCAGGCTTTCCACAAAAGCTGTTGTCTTGCTGTTGTGCTTGTTATCATTGCAGTGCAAGATGAGACAAAAGGAGCATTGTCTCTCCCTTCACAGCACACAGCAATGCACTAGGAGGATGACTGACTGGGTTGCTGACCAAGCCTTCCCATAGTCCTAAGCATCAGCCTAAGCACCCTGACTAAGCAGAGATAGGGGTCATTTCCAAGGAAAAAGAAAGAAAATAGGAAGAAATAGGAAAAATCATAACATTACCCCCTCCTTAAGACCATCATCCTGATGGTTTAGTTAAGATGAAGCCCCCCTCCTCAGGAGGAGGTGGGTGATCTGCTGGACCCATCGTCATTGGCAGGCTTCAAACAAGTCGAAGGGCTACTAGATTGCTCTTCGCTGTATGTCTCCACCATTTCTGGCTTGCCCATCGAATCACCATCTTCATCGTCCTCTTTTTCGTGTCCTCTGCAGTCGGCAGGTTGGTTGATGTATATCTGACTAGACATCATCTTCCTTTCTTTTGTCACCGCATCTGTTTCTGCAGATATAATATTGAACATGACCCTCTTCATGTCTATTTTATTGATTTGGTGTTTGTAGTCCTGAATGGTGTCCTCTGCATTCATATATTTCTCATTGACCCATTGGTTTGATTCTGGTCCATAGCCTTTCCAGCTGACTAGATAGTCAATGGTTGTTTTCATGCCTCTGCCTCGTGCTTTAACCTTTCGGGTTTTATGGTTTAGCACCTCGTCGATTTCATAGTGTTCTTCATCGTTGATGAGTTCTGGTCGAGGTGGAGGCAGGTGTTCTTGGTTTGGAAAGGCTGGTGCCACATATGGTGTCAACAATGTTTCATTAAAAACATCATGAATTCTCCAGGTAGTTGGAAGTTTCAGTTTATATGCGGATTTGCCAATTTTGGCGATGACTTTGAAGGGGCCTGTCTATTTGTCTGCCAGTTTTTGTTTTGGTCTTGGTAGGTGAAGATTCATAGTATCCAACCAGACTTTGTCATTGGTTGAATATGCATATGCTGCCCGCCAGTGCTTGTCATACTGCTTTTTCATAGTTAAAGCAGTCTTTTCAAGGGCGGTCTTCATTTCTTCATGGATTTTTGTTATTGTCACTGCAAACTCCATTGAAGCAGGTGTTGTTGTGTGGAGCCATCCCATTTGTGCAATTGGTGGGTTTCATCCATAATTCACAAAGAACAGTGCTTTACCTGTTGCACTGTGAATTCTATTGTTATGTTGGAATGCTGCTAATGCTAGCCATTCCATCCAGTTGTCTTGCCAGTAGCTGATGAAAAGGCATAAATACTTTTCAATTTCCTGGTTTGCCCATTCTATTTGGCCGTCTGTCTGTGAGTGATATGCCGTTGAGGCATTTCTTTTGATGTTGAGGAGGCAGTACAAATCGTCTAAGAATTTAGAGATGAATTGTGGTTCTCTATCAGAAATCACTATTTGAGGCATGCCATATTTTGCATAAACCTCGTCTTGTAATATTTTCGCCCATCCCTCGGATGTTAGTTCTGTGGAACAGGCGATCGGAATGATCGCTTTTGAGAAACGATCGATGATGATGATGATTGTGTCATAGCCATCACTTTCAGGAAGCTCCGTTATCATGTCTACCGAAATATGTGTCCATGGTGACGAAGAGACCTCATTTGGGTGGAGTGGTGCTGCTTTGGGTTGTGTTGAAGTCTTGCCTCATTGACAAGCCTCACAAGATTTGACATATCAGGTGATATCATAGTCCATTTTGGGCCACCAATATTCTCATAAAACCAGTTCTTTGGTTTTTGCGATCCTGGGATGTCCAGCCATTGCATGGTCATGGTATGTGGTGATGATATCATCACAGAGTTTTTGATCTCGGGGAATATAGATTCGTTTGTCATAACAGATCAATCCCCCTTCTTTTTTCAAGCCTTGCTCATGATTGAGTGATGCCACAATTCTTTAATCCCATTTGTGTGGGTCCCAAGTGGTGCTTTTGATGCGTTTGTGCATCTCCTCCTCTGTGGGCATGATCATTGCCCGGAAATGTTCTGGTCATAGTAGTACAACCTCTTTATTGTCGTCTCCTCCTTGATTGTGGTCCGCCCTGCAGCTGAGGAAATCGGCCTTTTTGTTTGCCGCTCCAGCTTTGTGGTGGAGTGTATACTCATATTCTGATAGTTCTGTCACCCACCTAGCTTGTCTGTGATTAAGCTTTTGTGGCTGTCAGAAATACCGAAGGTTTTGGTGATCTGTCTAGATCTTGAAGGTGTGATTGGCTCCAATGAGATAATACCGCCATTCGGCAAGGGCGAGCATTATGGCTAGGAGTTCTTTGTCATAGATTTTGTAGTTGTGCTCAGTTACTGTGAGTGCCTTTGACATAAAGGCGATGGGTCACTATTTGCCATCCTGTTCTTGTGAAAGTATGGCTCCAACTGCACCTTTGCTGGAGTTGGCTTCCACTCAGAACCTCCCATCCTGACTTGGTATGGCTAGGATGACGTCTTTGGCTAACCGGCATTTGAGGTCGTTAAATGCTTCCCGTTGGGAAATTCCCCAAGTCCATGGGGAATTTCTGGTTAATTGCATCATTGGTCAGACTATTTTGCTGTAATCCCGAATGAACCAGTGGTAGAAGTTGGTAAACCCTAAAAAGGATTGTAGTTCCTTTTTCTTGGTTGGTTCTGGCCATTCAGTTACTCCCACTATCTTGATGGGGTCCATCCGAATGCTTCCTTCACTGATGATGACTCCGAGGTATTCTGTTTCTAACACCTCAAATTCGCACTTTTCGGCTTTAAGGAAAAGTTGATGTCTCCTCATCAGGGATAGTACTTGTTGTACTATCCTCTGGTGTTCCTCCTTGGTTTTAGTCATAATGAGGATGTCGTCCAAATAGATTGTTACTTTCCCAGTGGCAATGAGATCTTTGAAGATGTCATTCATCATCCATTGGAAAGTGGCTGGTGAATTGGTGAGTCTAAAGAACATCACTGTTGGTTCGAATAGACCATGATTGGTCTGGAAGGCGGCCTTCCATTCATCGCCTTCTTTGATGCGTACGTTGTTATACCCCCATCGGACATCCAATTTGGTATAGTATTTGACACCTTGGAGTTTGTCTATTAACTCTGCGATTAAGAGAAGTGGATATCGGTTCTTTATCATCATCTCATTTAGCTTCCGATAATCCTGTACTGGTCAAAGTTTCCCATCCTTCTTTTTGATGAAGAAGAAGGGTGATGCCATTGGTGACTTTGATGGCTGGATCCTTCCACTGGATAAGTTTTCTTCTAAAAACTTATCCAGTTCTTGCTGTTCGTTATTGCTAAGTGGATAACACTTGCAATCTAGGTTGGCATTAGCATTAGGAGTTAATTCGATGGCGTGGTCCTAGGGTTTTGTGTCGGGTAGTTCGTCAAAGCTTTCTTTTTCAAATAAATCCTGAAAATCATGGGCCCATATGGGTACCATCTCCTCGAATGTCTTCTCCTCTTTTTCTGCATTGGCCCTTGCCACTAGGTCATTAGCATGGTGTGTTGCTTGAATGTTAATGGCCCTCTGAGGATCGATCGCAAGGATCGTTTCACCATCTTCCATTTCGTCATCCCATCTGTCCTCAGGGTCACTGTCTAGTAATTTGAATGGAATTCTCCAGCATCAACATCAGGCAAAGGTGATGTGTCTGGTTTTCCAATTGATTAACGGGTTATGTCTAATGAGCCAATCATGTCCAAGAAATATTTCCTTAGTCCCCAGGTCAGTTACTGCCAAGTCGATTTGTTCCGAATGATCACTGATGGTGAGCCTGAGCTCAACATATTCAGTAATCGACTTGGCTTGGTTCTTGGTTCCATCTGCATTATAGATGGGAATAGGGGCTGCTGTTGCCCTAGTAGGTAATTTGTGCTTGTTGATAAAAGCTCGGTTGATACTGCTTCCCATGCAGCCACTGTCGATTAAGGTGGTGACTGCGTGGGTTGATCAGGATGTCAATGTCTCGATCTGGGCCTTGGTTACTAAGTCGTGCTCTGGAACTTTAGTTCGTCGAATGAATTTTCATGGTCCATGTAATTCATCCAACCATTCCAGGGCTCGACATCGTTCTGCAGCTTTCATCCTGGCGACCATCTCATCAATTACTTCCTCAGCTCGGGTCTTGTGTACCCAATTTTTAAGTATGGCTTTTGCTGTTGCTTCATCCTTGGCATCTTTGATGGCTTGCCAAGTCCATTCGATGTTGAATGGCTTGAGCCAGATTGTGGGGTTTACTGCTCCAGTTCAGCCCAAAGGCGATTGGATCTGTTTCCTTTTTTTAGCTTGATGATCTTTTAATGATGACGTACCTTTATTAGGGCTCTCTGCTCTTCTTCAGCCCTTCATCAGTGCTTGAGTTATGGAAGTCGATTCCTTAGACGATTCTGGCTTTTGAGTAATGGGGTCGGATATATTCGAATGCATGCATAATTTAAGCATAGATGGTAATACTACAGGAGATAAAATGTCAGTCTGTCCAGCAGATTGTGACCCGTTACTTGTTTCTTTGGCTGAGGCAGTCGAATCACCTACTGCTCAGCCCTGCCTTTTACCTTCTCAGGTTTGTTGTCCTCCCCGAGATCCTCATCTTCTTTCATCAATTCGGCAATCTGTACTCAAATCTCTTCTCTAGTTCGCTTGTTCTTCTTCTGAGGACAGTTTCATGCCATGTGGCCCTTCTGGCCACAATTGAAACACTTCTCCCCCTTTTTGAGGCGATCCACATCCATTGGCTGACCTGTTCTGGTATATATTGTGCCCATACCAGTTTGCTTCGTTCCGTAAGAAGTTGAGGTCGAGCCCCCGGGCTTGGTGGATGTGGTTGCGCCAGAGGTAGAGGGCTTCGAGCCCTGTCCCTGTCCCTGTCCCTGTCTCTGGCTTCTGTGTCCATAGGCCAGGGTGGTCACCTCGGCCTTCTGTCATTGCTGCTCCTTGTACATGGTGATGATCTGGCTCTTCCACTCATCGTAGCCGACTGGAATGTCCCTGCTGATGTCAGAAATAGTTATGAGGTAATGGGACAGTAGTCCCATTTTCATGTATTCGACCATGCATCCAGTGTCGGCAATGTCTTCTCGAACTCCAGCAAGTGTGCCGAGTCATTCTAATTCGTCGAAGTAGTCTGTGGCTGGCTTTCCAGCCATCTTGAATTCCTTCATCTTTTGTTTATGGACTTCCTGAACTGTGGGATCTGTGAATTTGTCCCTGATCATTTGTTTAAAGACCAGCCATGCAGGATATCGGTGATGGTCCCTGGTAGTAGACCAGAAAGTGGGGGCGATTAGAACCCACCACACTTTGGCCTTGTCTGCCATGTGAGTAATGGCAAACATTACTTTGTACATGTCAGTGAGGAAATATGGTGCGAACACCTGGAAATATTGGTCGCAGTCGACCAGGAAACGATTGATATCATCGGATGCCCCTCAGAAGAGGCAGGGTTCTGCGCAAAGAATTAGTTTGACCTGAAGAATTTGAGCAGCAGCATCGAGGGTGGGCATCAGGTTTGGAAGTCCGCCATGGGGTGGCTGCACCCATCTCTTTGGAGGCTCTGGGAACGAATGAAAGGATCCATCATTGGCAATGGGACTTCCTAGTTTAGGGACTTCCTTTCGAACAATCTTCCCGTTTCTGATAGTCCAGCCCTGAGTGAGTGTCTCAGGGTCGTCTTCTGTCGGGGGAGGTGGTTCAGGTACTGGGTCTCCACTGCCTTCGGCTTCATCTGGAGGCAGCTGTCCAGCGAAGGGTCATGGGAAGGGTGGCAGTCTCCATGAGCCAGGGTGTTGTCAGGCTGCCTGTGGTCGGCTTCTGGCAAGCCGAGATGTCATGCTGCGTATGGCTGACGTGGCAAACAAATATCGAGAAGATGCCATTCGGATTGAGGGTGCTGTGTCTGCTGTTTTGGGTGGCATTATACTTAGCATCCACATTCTTGGTGCCATTCTTCTGCTATACTTTGGTTTGTATGGCAGTAACAGTCCCATCTGATAATGTGAATATCTTTGATTAAAGTTAAAAATGGCCTGCTCAGTGGCCGCATACTATAGAATCTCCTCTTTTTCAATAAAATCCGCAAAAGTATACCTTTGTCCTAAGGATGATCTTAACCAAAGATTGTCCTTCCATAACTTGGCTACCTGCTCTTGGTACAACCAAGTGAACTCCTCCTCCCTCATCTTGCGTGCTTCCCATCGTAATTCTTCATCTGTCATGGGTCTAAATTCTTCTGTCCAGCTAGAGAGCAGATTCCCACCCTCCCGATGGGGGTCCACCTTCTTAGCCTCATCATCTGCATCGATTCCCTCCTTGTCCTCGAGGAGGGAACTGCTAGGTGGGTCGTAAACTTCTGGCTTGATTGAACTGGGGCTGCATGCTGGGTCTGATGTCACTGGGTCCGAAGTGAGGAGCAGGCTGTCATTCAGGCTGCTCTGGTGGCTCCTCAATGCTTGTTGTTGCTCTCGGCGCCATTGCTCTGCGATACTGACGGAAGTTTCTATAAAACTTCGGGTTGAGGAAAAGGGCTGCAAAGGCCCCATCAAAGAACCTCTTGAGATTGCCGGTGGGGTCAATACCCTCGTCATCTCCCCCGATGGTGCCTCTCTCGGCTGGAATTCTGTTTCCCCAGATTGGGATGTCCTCCGTTTCTGCAATGGTGTCGGTTCCATAAGATAACAGGCAGTTGTCGTCGAGGTGGGGCTGAGTCTCTTCTTCATGGTAGTCAGCCTAGGGATGGGACTCACTGGCAGGAGTGGCAGGTTCCCTGAAAGGTGAGTCAGACATGGTGGTTCCAACGACGGTTGTGATCCTACTACCTCCCTCGCCCCTTCTGTGCTCTTCTGCCACTTGTGCCCGGAGGTACCTCCCGAAGAGGTCATTCTCTCTCGTAATTTTGTTGTCGATACGTGTCTGGTCCTGCCAGTACTGGGGAAGGTCTCAGGCACATTGTACTGGGTTCTCTCTCAAGAGACCCATGATGACGGGGCTGGTTGGTCGCGTTCTGCTTGATACCACTCGTATGCCTTCTGTTCTGCTAATATCACCGCCAACTGAGCAGCGCTCTATTCTGTCAGCTTTGGCAGCAGCAGCTTGCCACCAGTGGTGCTCATGGCTGTCATCATGCCAGTAATCGTCATTTCTGTTGTTAATGCTGCTGTGTCATGTAGAGGAGGTACATCAGGACCTGTGGCCCCTGGAACCACTGGTTCCTCGAGCCATCCATGGGGCATTCAGGGAGTCTCTGGCACAGCGCCCAATGCCAGTGCCAGAGGTGGAAGTTGCTGACCTGGTTGCTGCAATACTGTGCTAGGGGGACAGAATGGGGGTGTCAGGTCTGGGTCGTCGAAACCCTGCAGCCTAAGGGTTGTCAGGGTTTCAGACGACTGCTGTCGGGGGTCATGGAGGGTATGTGTGCTGCTGATACTGCTCCTCTTCTTCTTCTCTAGCATGCTCTTGAGCCAAGCTCCCAGGGACACTTTCTGGGTTGGTTCCTTCGGCAGGTTGGAAGGACTGTCGGGCAGAGGCAGGGATGTCATGGAGGGGGAGGTCTGGTGTGACATTGCGGAGGATGGTTTGAATGCATTGGAATTCATGATAGTGCCTGATTGTCCAAGCTACGATCGATTGGTGTCCACAGCACAGCTGTATGATCACCAGAAGACCGATCAAGATTTCTATAATAGATGCCAAGAGTTTGAAGAACTCGTGGGTAAAGTTCAGGTTGGAGGGATCAAGGGCAGAGGGCATTCAGTTTCTCAGCACAATTGGGCTTGAGAAAGGGAATGAGAAAGTCTCAAACTAATTGTTAAGCCCAAGTCTCATGTGACTATCAACACATGATAAACAGTTCAGTACCTCGCACTTCAGGTATGTCCGACTGAGTTCACAAAAGTTAATAGCAGAAGTGAATCAAGGCTCAAGTAGTAAGAGCTCGAGAGTAGTTTGATGAAGATAAACTTTAGTTCGAGACTAAGGTATTACAACGAGAACTAAGCTACTTAAGTACTGTCTTGTTATCTGACTATAAATAAATGTTCACAAAAGATATTGTCTGCTGTAGAGCTGTTATCTCTGCTGTTGCCAGGCTTTCCACAAAAGCTGTTGTCTTGCTGTTGTGCTTGTTATCATTGCAGTGCAAGGTGAGACAAAAGGAGCATTGTCTCTCCCTTCATAGCACACAGCAATGCACTAGGAGGATGACTGACTGGGTTGCTGACCAAGCCTTCCCATAGTCCTAAGCACCAGCCTAAGCACTCTGACTAAGCAGAGATAGGGTCATTTCCAAGAAAAAAGAAAGAAAATAGAAAGAAATAGGAAAAATCATAACACAAATACTACACTAAGCTTGACATCTGATAGGGCTATAATAACATCCAAATCAAAGGGGGAGATGAATGGAAGGCCTCATTCAGGATGAATCAGGGGCTGTTTGAGCCAACAGTTATGTTCTTTGGCTTAACCAATTTTCCAGCAACTTTCCAATAGATGATGAATGATATTTTTAAGGATCTCATTGCCACCAGGAAGGTTACCATTTACCTTGATGACATCTTAATCATGTCTAAAATGAAGGAGGAGCACAGGAAGCTAGTACGACAGGTCCTAGCCCTTATAAGGAAACACAAATTATTCCTTAAAGCAGAAAAGTGTGAGTTTGAAGTACTCAAAACCAAGTATCTTAGAGTCATTATAAGTGAGGAGAGCATTCATATAAATCCAATTAAGATGGCTGGAGTGACAGAATAGCTAGAGCCAGTCAAGAAGAAAGAATTACAGTCATTCTTTGGGTTTACAAACTTTTACCGATATTTTATCCAAGATTACAGCAAGATTGTTCAGCCAATGATGCAGTTAACTGGCAATACCCCATGGATCTGGAAACCCTCTCAACAAGCCACCTTTGATGACCTCAAATGATGGCTAGCCAAGGATGTCATGCTCACCATCTCAACCTAAGAAGAGAGATTCCAAGTTGAAGCCAACTCCAGCAAAGAAGCAATTGGAGCTATACTTTCTCAGGAGCAGGATGGAAGATGGTGCCCAGTCACATTTCTTTTCAAAGCACTTACCATTACCAAATGAAACTATGAGATCTATGACAAGAAGTTGCTTGCCATCATGCTCACCTTAGAAGAATGGTGACATTATTTGATCAGAGCCACAGAGGTTTTTGAGATCTAGACAGATTATCAAAATCTTCACTATTTTTGACAGCCCCAGAAACTTAACCATTATCAAGCCAGATGGGTTACTGAACTCAGCCAGTATCAATACATATTTCATCACAAGACAGAAACAGCAAACAAGAAGGCTGATTTTCTTAGTTGACAAGCAGATCATGACCAGGGAGGAACCAACAATGAGAGAGTCACATTATTATGGCCTGAACACTTCTAGGCTATGATAATGCTGACAGAGAAAGAAATCCACAAGGACACCAAGAGTGTGATCTGAGATAACCACAAATAGGATCAGCGAGTGACTCTATCTCTCAATCACAAGTGAGGAATAGTAAAGGAAGGAGGATTAATTCACTATGATAGGCAAATCTACATTCTCCAGAACCAGAGACTATGTGGTAAGATCATCACCACTTGTCATGACCACACTATAGCCAGTCATTCTGACATCACCAAAACTAAGGAATTGATATTGTGAGAATACTGATGGTCAAAAATAGACAATGACATCATTGTGTACATTAAGGCATGTGAAGTCTGTCAGTGGAAAAAATCATTAATGCAGGCATGAGCAGTGCCACTTCATCCAAATGAGGTCCCATCAATATTATGGACCCACATTTCCATCAACATCATCACTGGACTTTCAGACTGCAATAGCTATGATATAATCCTCATTATAGTTGATTGGTTCTCAAAAGCAATTATCCTGATTGCCTGTTCTATAGAATTGACTTCTGAGAGATGGGCAAAAATTCTATGCAATGAGGTTTATGCTAAGTATGACATGCCTCAAGTGGTGATCTCTGACAGGGGACCTCAGTTCATCTCAAAATTCCTGGATGATCTTTATTGCCTCTTAAATATCAAATGAAATACATCTACCACATACCATCCCTAGATCAATGGACAGACAGAATGAGTGAATCAAGAGGTGGAGAAGTATCTCTGTCTCTTCATTAACTATTGCCAAGATGACTGAGTAGAGTAGCTAGCTCTTGCCACCTTCTAGCATAACAACCAAGTTCACTTGGCCATAGGGAAGATGCCATTTTTTATCAACCATGGTAGACATCCAAATGTCATGCAGACCAAATGACACTATGCCACAATCTCTGCCTCCATGAACTTTGCCACAGTCATGTCCAAGATTCATGCAGAGACTAAAATGACACTTGAAAAGGCTGCCTCAGCAATGAAGGCCCAGTACAACAAGCATCATCAGCCTACTCATACCTACACTATTAGTGACAAAGTGTGGCTTGACACATCCAACCTCCATCTCCCATGCTCAAAACACAAACTGGCTGATAAATGCACTGGCCTCTTTCCAATTGTATCTAAGGTTGGAGCTAGTGCATACAAACTGAAACTACCTCCAACCTGGAAGATCCATAATGTCTTTAATGAGACATTATTAATCCTGTACATCATGCTAGCATTCTCCAACCAAGAATGACCTCCACCTCTGCTCTCCAACCTTGTCAATGATGAAGATATAAAGTCAACCAGGTCTTACATCATAAACTACATAAAATTTGTGCCAAAGGGGGAGGCTCAACAATAATGGTCAATTACCTTATCAGCTGAAAAGGGTATAGACCAGAGTCCAATCAATGGGTCAATGAAAAACAGATGAATGCCAATGATGCCATACATGAGTATGAACTATCCCTAAATTAAGCTATTGAGATAATAGTCTTAAAGAGGGGGTAATGTTATGATTTTTCCATTTCTTTTCCTGATTAACCCCTGTTTATACTTAGTCAGAGTGCTAAACACAGATGCTTAAGGCTATGAGACAAAGCTTGATCATCACAAATGGCCAAGTCAGTCATTGTCTTTCGATGCAATAGCATTACCTGACAATGCACAATTGTCCTTTTATGTATGATAATGATGCTCAAAGACAATGAGCACAAAGAACTCAACAACACACAATTAGTAACAGTGTATTTAGCACAGGATTTATACAGTATTTAAGAGGCTTGCTCTTGCTGGAAAAATCCAGCTTTGAGCTAAAGTTTATTCACACTATTCTACTCTTGAGCCAATTCTCCTTGGCCTTATGATACAACAACTCAAAAGCACATCAGTGGACTCAGATGACTGCCCAAAGTATGAGGCAGCTTCTGTTTATCACATGTTTCTGCTCATGTGATGCTTGAGTCTAACATTTGTCTTCCAGATAGAAAGAAGCAAAGGTGATATAGTTCATATCTGTGTCTAGGTATACTATGTATACTTTAAAATATTGTTTACAGTCAACAAGGAATTGGTTAATGTCATTGGAGGCCCCTTTGAAAGATTGGAGCTTCTGAAGTAAGTCAAATCAACACTGAAGGATGGTGGTGTTCTTGGATAGTGGCCCTATAGGATTAGGCCATTTGTTAAAGAGTGGGCAGTGCCAGTTGGTGGATGATCCAGAGAATGAGTGAAGGAATCCATCATCAGTGACAGAGCTCTTCTGAGGTGTGGCTTCTTTTCATATGATTACCCCATCTCATATGGTGAATTCTAGTTAGATTGCTTCTGGATCATTGTGAACTGGTTTCTTTCTGATTTCACTTCTGGTTGCTTTGTCTAGCAGTGGTTAGATGCTAAGAAATTGGCTTCTCTTACTGATCCAAGGGTTTCAAATGCTGATGGGTCAGGTCATCAGCTATGGTCTGAATCAAGACAGCTGAGTTGCTGAGGATCAGATTGATGGCATAGAGTATGAATATTGGCTTCATACTGATGGTGCCATGTATACTGCTCATTTTAGCATGATGAGTAGTGACTATAGCATTGGTTGAATATCAAACCTTGATTTATAGACTGGCAGCTCATGGAGCTGATCTTCTGGATGTCTGGTGTTGTAAGTCTGGATAGCATATTTAGTGGTGGAATATTATAGAATATTCCACTGCTTGTCTGTCTCTGCATTAATATATAGGAGTCTCATTTGCAATACTAACCACTTGGCATCATGCTATAGAAATGTTACTTCTGTTTCATATAAGTCTTAGTACTCTTTGGTCTGACTCCTTTGTATTTCTTTCAGCAAAGCCTCTTCATCAATGTCCTTCTTTGTATACTTTATGAAATCTTTGAGCTTATAAGAGGCCTCACTGCTCTCTATATCCTTGCTGTTCTCAATCTTGCTGTTCTTGTTGTCCTCTTTCTTGAGGAGAGAACTGATGGGCTGATTGAAGATACTCTTCCCAGAAGGTCTGATCATTGCTGAGGTGCTGGTGGAGCTGAGTGCTAGGCCCAGCCTCAAGGCTGAGAGAGACAGAGATAGAGGATAGATCTGCTTAAGGACCAGCTCCAATTTTGATATCATACTGAGTGCTGCTATATACTCATGCTGCTGCCAGGTCCTTGCTATAGACTTGAAGTTTTTATAGAACTCTAAGTTGAGGAACTGCCCAGCAACTTGATTTCTGAGGAATCACCAGAGCACAGTTAGAGATATGGGTATTGAGAGGTACCCATAGCCCATAGATGCTGAGAATAGACTCATCATCCAAATGAATGGTGTTAGGACTAGGAGTGTGTCAGAAAGGGAGATACTCAAGGGTTTTGGAGCTAATAGTATGCTGGAGAGAGTAGAGAACACTATTATTATCTCTTCTTTCAGCTTTGCTTCAGATGACTGGACTGTAAGATCCAGCTCAAGAATCAGTTTCAGTGGTACTAGGCTCTCTGAAGATGAGGGTAAAGAGCTCAGAGTGGAGATCATACTAGCCTGGAGAACCACTTTTTAGATAGGCTGCTTCTGCCTTATACTATTGTTATTATTATCATCAGTCCTCTTTGTCTTTCTCATACTTTTGCTGAGCCTCTATCCTGGCATGCTCTGCAAGGTCTTCTTGAGCTTGCTCAGAGTCATCTCAGACTCACTCTTCTCATAGTTGCTCCTGCTGTCAAAGGGCTTCATCATAGTTAAATGGGACTTGAAGATCCCAGTCTGAAAATATCCTGCAGATAATTTGGTCTCAGGCCTCTAGTTCTCTTTTCTTTGTAGTGTTTGGATAGAACATCACCCCTCCCATCCTATGGTTACCATTGTTGGAGTAGACTGAAGGGATGAGGCTTCTGGATGGAGTTGCATAGAGAGAGTCATGTTCTGAGTTTCTTGAGTGTGGTGAAAGATCTTGAGGTCCTGAAGCCACTCCAGTGGCATCAAAGGAGTCCTAAGCATGGTCAGCAATCTCAGAGACTCTTGTGATGGTAGAAAGGTCAGAGGATAGTGAGTTGTCAAAGAAGTTCAAGAGGAGATTCTTATCCTCATAGTTGGAGATGAGAGATGAGATCCACAGGTTTTGGAACTCTGTGACATGAGAATTCCTGTTTCTGTTGTCTGGTCTAGATCAAAAGGGGTATCAATATCTTTTCTCTTCCTGAATATCCTCTTAATGTGAGCTACTAGGCCTGGCTTTGGATAAGAGATGCTTGGCAGGCTGGTGGAATGTTCTTTGGGATTCAGAGATGTCATAGAGCAGGAGATCAGAGGTTACATTCCTTAGAATTTGGCAAATATTCTGAAATTCCTAGTAGTATCTAACTGCTCAGGCTGTAATTGATTGGTGTCTATGGCACAGCTGTATGATCACCAACAATTCCAAAAATGTTCTGATGATGGAGGCAAGGAGTTTAAAGAACTCATGATCAAAGTTTAGGTCTGATAGGTTGATAGATGGTATTTGGTTTCCTCCACACTATAGTGCATAAGGAAAGAGAAGACAAAGCTTCAAGCTAATTGTTAGGCTCAAGCTACATATGACTAGAAACCCATAATAAACTAATGTGACTTTGCATTTGAGCCTTCCATTAGAGTTCAGTGATGCATTCCTTGATTGAAGTGCTTCAAGACATTAGAGTATAGCTTGAGAGTAGAATGAGTATAAATAAACTTTAGCTTGAAACTGAGGTTATATCAGCAAGAGCTGTTCTACTTATACATATTGTTATGCTACTATAAATACTCTTACTTATTATGTCTACACTAGTTATTATGCTCATTGTCCTTGAGCATCATTACTGTCTACAATAGTGTCATTATGCATTGTCAGACAACACTGTTGCATTGAGAGACAATAGCTGATTAGGCTTGTTGTGATGATGAAGCCAGTCCTATGGTTCTAGATGCTGGTTTAAGTGCTCTGACTAAGCATAAATAGGGATTAACAGTAAAAAAGAAAGAAAAAATCATAATAGCAACAGGCAAAACACTATTTTTTATTAATTATGGCCAACATCCCAATGTCTCTATCACCAAATACATACACATGATGACTCCTGCCTCTTCTGACTTCATCTTGCTCATGACCAAGATTCACTCTGAAACACATACTGCTCTTGAAAAGATGGCTATTATTATGAAAAAACAATATAATAAGCATTATGCTGCCATATACTTATATCTGCTGGATGACAAGGTGTGGCTCAACATTACAAACCTTTATCTTCTCTGACCAAAGTAGAAGCTCACCAACAAATAGACCAGACCCTTCATAATACTCACCAAAATCAGAGCCTCTATCTACTGCCTTTATCTACCATCCACATGAAAAATACACAACATTTTCAATGAATTCTTGCTCACACCTTTTATTGCTCTGGCCTTTCTAAATTAGGAACAATCACCTCCTCCACCTTCCAACCTCATTGATAATAAGAAACACTATAAAATTGACTAAACATTAGACTATAAACTCTGAAAGGTCAAAGCTTATAGTGGAGGCTCTACAACTATAATTGACTATCTAGTCAGCTGAAAGAGTTATAGACCAGAATATAATCAGTAGGTTAATAAGAAACATATAAATGCTGCAGATACAATTCACTATTATGAATTATCTCTTAATTAAACCATTGAGACAATAGTCTTAATGTTATGATTTTTCCTATTTTCTCCTTTCTTTTCCTCAGAAATGATCTCTATCTTTGCTTAGTCAGAGTGCTTGGAATAGTGCTTAAGACCATGGAAATGCTTAGCTCAGCAACCCAGTTGGTCATTGTGCTATTGCACTGCTGTGTGCTGTGAAGAGAGAGACAATGCTTCTTTTGTCTCCAAATAGCAGTGCAGCCACAACAGCACAACAGCAGGACCACAACTTTTGTGGAAAGCCTGGCAACAGCAGGGATAACAGCTCTATGACAGACAATATCTTTTGTGAACATTTATTAATAGCCAGATAATAGAACAGTGTTTAAGTAGCATAGCTCTCACTGTAATACTCTAGCTTTGAGCTAAAGCTTATTCTCTACCATCCTATCTTGAGCAACTTGCAAATGCCTTGACCATACACCTCTATTAACATATCAGTGAACTCAGTCAGTTTAACCTGAAGTGTGAGATTCTGAACTGTTTATCATATGTTGATAGTCACATAGAGTTTGGGCTTAACACTTAATAAGAGAATAATGTTATGATTTTTCTTACTTTTATTCCTTTTCTATGAATTAACCCCTATTTGTGATTAGTCAGAGCAGCTAAACCAGTGCTTAGGACTATAAGAGAGGCTTAGTTGTCATAAGGCAAGCTAATTCATCATTGTCCTCTGATGTAGCAACTAGCTCTTGATAATATACAATCAACTTTTTATAAACAGTAATAATGCTTAAGGACAATAGACATATGGACTTAGAAACATACAATAAAAAGTCATATATTTATCTTCACCATGTATAGTATATAAGGAGGCTCACTCTTGCTGGTAATCCTCAGCTTTGAGCTAAAGTTTATCTTCACACTATTCCACTCTCAAGCCAATCATAAGGTCTTGTAGCACAACAATCAATATTCACATCAGTGGACTCTGACAGAATACTCAAATGCAAAGTGACATCAATTTATCATGTGTTTATAATCACATGCAGCCTGGGTCTAACAATAAGCAGATAGTCAAGACTCTCAAATGAGAGACACTACTATTTTACATCAAGATAGTTTCAGATATCAGAATAAATATACCAAAGGAGTATGAAACATAGAAGGAATAAATCATTAAGATGTATAAAAAGCAACAACAGCAAAAGGCAGAGCAATCCAACTTACAAGATAATCACAAACCATATCAATTGCAGAATTCAAAGCTTTGCAATCAGATCAGCTCCACTAAGACTATCACTTTATCAAACACCTCTATTTATGGAATGCAGAAGATGGAGACAGGCACTATATATGCTAAAGCTGGCAAGCCAATGGATATAAACTAGTTGAAGAAGAAAGAAAAATGCTTTAATTATAGACAGAAGAGCCACTTGTCATGAGACTGCCTAAAGAAGAAACAGACACATAAGAATATATGAATGCAAATTATCAAGCTGCAGAAAAAAGAAAAATGTTAGGCTCAAGCTGCATATGATCTAAACATGTGATAAACTGACATGGTTTTGCATTCAAATCTTTGCATCAGAGTTCACTTGTTGTATTTGATTGACCAAGTGCTTCAAGGCTTTATAGAATAGCTCAAGAGTAGAATGAGAATAGATAAACTTTAGCTTGAAGCTGGGGTTTAACCAGTGAGAGTGAGCTTTCTTATATACTGTATATCATCAAGCTAAATATAAGACTTTCTATTATATATTTTCAAGTCTTTTTACCTATTGTTCTTGAGCATTACTACTATCCACAAAAGATTGATTGTGTGTCATCAAGGGCTGGTTGCTACATCAGAGAACAATGATGGATTGGCCTGTTGTGCTTACTAAGCCTCTCTCATAGTCCTAAGTGCTGGTCTAGACACTCTGACTAAGTATAAATAGGGGTTAATATAAAGAAAAGATAGAAAAATTATAATAAAAAAGAACTCAGAAAAGACACAAAAGTTAAGAAAGTAAAAAATAGAGCTGACCAATGAGTGATTCCACTGGATTGGCCAAAAGACTTTATAGTGTGCAATCCATAGCCACTGGACAGACTAATAGTGTCTCTGTAGTTATGCCTATGCCTAAATTATATATGCATTTGAATATACTATTGTCTCCACTCTTACATGCACATTAAAAGAATCACCAATAAAAAGGACTCAAGTGCTCATAGGCTAAACAGAGGGAGAGGCCTTTACTGAATGGCTAAAACTATTTGACACCAAATATATATAGAGGGCCATCAGGAATGCAAAGACAGAAGAAGAAGCAAAAGCCATACTCAGAAACTGGATACATAAGACCAGGGCTGAAGAGATAATTGATGAGATAATTGAAGGAATGAGGAAGGCCAAGAGGTGCCAAGTCTTGGAATAGCTCAATGAGTTATAGAGGCTCAGAAGATTCATTTGCTGATAAAAAACCCCAGGATGAGATCTGACTGCTAAGGTCCAGATAGAGATGCTTATCTTGTGGGTCATCCATATGATTACAGCTCTTATCAATAATGGCTGCACTGGGAGTTTGATAAACTATGCTTTCATTAACAAGCATAAACTACTAACTCAGACCACTGCAGCTTTAATCCCAGTATATAATGCAGATATTAAGAACTAAGCCAGGTCAATCATTAAATTCATTGAGTTACAACTAACTATTGGTGATCACTCAGAGCAAATTGACTTAGCTATAACTGATCTTGAAACTAAGAAAGTCTTCTTTAGTCACAATTAGCTCACATGTCATAATATGCTGGTCAACTGAAAGACTGGTCAGATCACCTTTGCTCAATGCCAATGCCAGAAAATTCTCTTCAAACTATCTGATAAAGACTTAGAAGATAGATGAGATAAAGAAATAGAGAATGACAAAACTATCTTAGCTGTCAACATGGATGCAGCAATACACATTCAAGCAATACACTATGCCAATAACCTAACTGCTAAGGCAAACATAAAGAAAAAAAAGAAGATCTTCAAAGAGATAGTATCTGAATGGGCTTAAGATTATTGAGATCTATTCAACAAAGAGAGTTTTGATGAGTTATTAGAATCAAAGCTATGAGACCATATGATTAAGTTGACTCCAAACACTAATGCTAATCTGGACTGTAAGGTATATTCTCTCAGCCATCCAGAACAACAGAAACTCAACAAGTTTCTAGAGGATGTTATGATTTTTCTATTTTTTTCTTTGTTTAAACCCCTATTTATGCTTAGTCAGAGCATCTATACCAGTGCTTAAGATCATGGGATAGGCTTAGTCATTACAACAAGCCAAGTCTGTCATTGTCTTTCAACACAATAACATCACTTGACAATGCATAACAGTCTTTTGTGGACAGTAGCAATGCTTAAGGATAAAGAGCACAGCAACTTAAAAAGACACAATAAGTAGTAGTATTAATATCTCAACAGACAATTAGTATATAAGTAGAATAGCTCTTGCTGTATAATCTCAGCTTTGAGCTAAAGTTTATTTTATACTATTTCACTCTTAAGCCAATCTGCAAAGATCTTTAAGTATTTAGTCAACAAACACATATAGTGAACTCTGATATGATTGTACAAATACAATACAGTGTCAGTTTATCATGTGTTCTGATCATGTGCAACTAACAATTAGCTTGAAGCTTTTACTTCCCTTTCCTTACACACAATAGCACAAAGGAAACCAAATGCCACCAGCAGCCACTACAACTCTCAATCTCACAGATGATTTCTTTAAGCTTTTAGCTTTCATTATTGGAATGCTTCTAAGCTTGTTGGCAATTATACAGCTTTACCAAGGACAACAATCAATAACAGCTTGAATAGTCAGGCACTACCAAGCCTTCTAATAAGCACAACAAATTTTATGCAATGTCATGTCTGACCTTCTCTTCTATGATATTCTCTCCTCTGCTAAAGTCTCCTTCCAGCTTCTGATCAGACTCATACCTAAAGCCAGATCTAGCAGCTCACATTTGAGGAGCCTTCAGGAAGAAGAAGGTCACTAGTACCCTCCTCAATCCCAGTAAACAGACAGCAGAAATGATAACCATCACCTCACAGAATTCAGAAATCTGTGGGTCCCACCAGGCTTTCCTCCAGTTTCAGACCATAAGGATGAAGATCTCTCTAATGACTTCTTTAACAATAAGCCCTCTTCTGATTCTTTCACTGCTTCAGAGCACAGGATTGGAAACTGTGCTTGGAACTCTATTAATACTGCTTGGATGGCTCTAAGACTCTGACATACATCTCCAGACTCTGACTACAACTCTCTATATGCAACTCTGAAAACAAGTCCAATCCCTTCCTGGCATAGAGACTCTTACTTCAGAGATCTTGAACCTGAAAGAGTGGAAGAGTTTGAGGGGCTCATAGTCACTGACAAGCTCAAGAGATACATGAGAGACTTCATCTGGGCAGAGGCAGAGCAGGCCCAGCAAGAAAATGCACATAAAGAAGTATGCTATGATGCTCAATATTGATAACATCAGTGAGAACTTGAGGTAGCAACTTGGGGCTCAGGAACTCCAGGCTGGTACAGCCTCAGAACAGAATCTATGAGCTCTCTATTCAGAAAGCCCAGCACTCCAGCAGAAACCAACCTATAGACAGGGTCTACTGAAGCAGTTTCTCTCAGTGAAGCTGAAAGGAGGACAAATTATCCTCTTGCCCTTGGAACTATCAGTACTGAAGACACCAACACTATTCTCTTGCACACTGACTTGGTCCTTGATGTCTATAGGCTTAGAGTTCCTTTCAATGCTCATATCTCTGATGATTCCTGGAGAGAAAAGTTGCAGTACTCTTTTTTAACCTCTGATTTTACTAAAACTTCTGTCACTATCATAGAGAATTGGAGAAATGCTAAGAGAGCAGCAGCTGCCATGACAACCTCCATATCAGAGCCAGGTGAGCTTCCAGCCAGTCTCCTCCATCTAACACTGCTGGCCCCAGTACTTGAAACACTCACTAGCTTTCTAGCAATGATCAGACTCCTGGTATTATCTACCTATAACCTGCATGACAGCTTCCTCATCAAGAACAGTGAAAATGAGAAGGACAACAAGGACAATGAGAACAGCAAGGATAATAAGAACAGCAAGGGCAAGGATGTTCTGCTTAAATAGGGAGAATTCATAGAATATACAAAGGAAGAAACTGATAAAGAGGTCTTATTAAAAAAAGTACAGCAGATGCAGAAGAAGGAATACTTGGAGCTATACTAGAAAGATACTCTTTTCTTATGGCAGAGTGATATCTGATTAGCATCACTCCTTGGACAGAAGTATATTTCTACAGATGACATAAAAAGGCAGGATATTTTATAATATGCTGTCATAGAATATGCTATTACCACTTATAATAGGAGGCACCCTGAGGATCAGCTTGGCTGGCTCCTGAAGTACAAGTCTAAATATGACATCTAGCCAATGCTATAGACTCTTTCAGTAACACTGAAATGAGTCATTTACACAGCACTCTCAACTCAAACTAGAAGCCAATATTCATACTCCATGCTATTGATTCAATCTTTGGCTACTCAGCTCTCTCAATCCTGACTCCAGCCAACAACCAGGCCCATCAGATTCCAAAATCCTTAGATCAGCAGAGAAAGCCATCTCCTCAGAGGGCAATTCTCATCTGACAAAGCTGAAGGAAGTGAAAAGGACCTGGTAAGAGATAACTCTGAAGCCATCAAGCTCAGATTCACAATTTGCAATGAGGTGATTATATGAAAAGAAGTGTTTTCTACCAGGAGTCCTGTCATAGATGATAACTTGTTACACTCATTCTCCAGACCATCAACCAAATGGCAATGCTCACCTTTTGACCAATAGCCTAATCTGATAGAGGTTTTACTAGAGAATGCTGCTGTTCTTTGATGCAGACCTGATCTACTTCAAAAGCTCTGATCTTTCAAGGGGGCATCTGATGATATTGACTGATTCCTCATAGATTGCAAACAATACTTCAAAGTCTATATCACCTATCTTAGAACTGATATGAATCAGGTCACCTTCACTTCATCATACTTTGAGGACAAGGCTAAAATATGATAGATTCTCATTTTCCCAAACTTCTATTCCATGACTAAGTAGCATCATTGACTGTCATCCTGGCTGGTCTTCAAACAAATGCTCAATGACAAGTTCATTGATCTTGCTGTACAGAAAGTGCATAAATCAAAGATCAAGAAGTATAAGATGGGCAACAAACTGGCCACTGAATTCTTTGATGAGTTAGAGTGACTTGCAAAACTCACTGAGATTCAGGACAATATCACTGATAGTGGATGCATGGTTGAGGCACTTAAATGAGACACTCTGCCCTCTTATATCAAGATAATATCAGATATTAGAATGAACATCCTGAAGAGATATGATGCATGAAAGGAGCAAGTTATTGAAATATATAAAGAGAGGCAGTGACAAAAGGTAAAGCAGTCCAATCTGCAGGAATACTGTAAGCTGAGCCAACTGCAGAATTCAAAGCCCAGAAATCAAACTGATACTATCAAACTAAACACTTCATCAATAACCAGTACTCCCTCTTATGGAACTCAGAAGATGGAGACCAGAACAACATACATAGGGAGTGGAAAGCCAATGAATATAGACTAGCTAAAGAAAGAGAGGAAGTACTTTAACTGCAGACAAAAGAGGCATATGTCATGAGACTGCCTGAAAAAAAAATGAACCCATGAAGACATATGAGTGCAGATTGCTGAGCTCCAGAAAAAAGAAGAAGAACTTGGCAAAGACACAAAGATGAAAGAGGTAAAAGATAAAGCTAACTAGTGAGTAATTCTGCTAGATCAGCTAAGAAACAGACCAGTGTGTCAGAGTAGCCACTGGATAGACTAATAATGCCTCTGTAGATACCAATATATCTAACTTATGCATGTGTTTGAATATATTCCAATTATCACCTACTATACACACAAAGAATCACTAAAACAACAAGCTCAACTGCCTACAGGCTGAACAGAGGGAGAGGCTCCCACTAAATGGCTTAAACTATTTGACACTGAATGGACATGGTGAGCCATTAAAGATGCCTCAACTGAAGAAGCAGCAAAGACAATAATCAAGAACTGAGTATATAAAACCTGAGCTGAGAAAGTAATTAATAAAATAGTCAAAAAGATAAAGAGGGCAGAATGGTGCAGAGCACTAGAATAGCTTGATGAACTTTGGGGGCTGAAGAGATACATCAGAAGGATCAAGACTCTAGAGCAGAACCTGACCAGTAAGGCTCAAATTGAGACTCTTACAAACTAGTCCATACACATGGTAACTACTCTAATTGACAGTGGCTGTATTGGCAGCTCTATTAATCATGCTTTTATCAACAAGTACAACCTTTCTACTAGGGCAATGGCCACCTTCATACTAGTCTATAATGCAGATAGAACCAAAAACCAGGCTAGTTCAATAACAAAATTTGTTGAGCTATGCCTAACTATCAGTGATCACTTAGAATGAATCAATCTGGCAGTCACTGATCTGGGAACCAAAGAGGTGTTCTTGGGCTATGACTGGCTCATCTGGCATAATCTCTTAGTCAATTAGAAGACCATATAGATCATCTTCACACAGTGCAAGTGCTGAAAGATCCCTTTTGAATTACCTGACAAGGATCCTGAAGACAGATAGGATAAGGAGATGGAAGATGGTGAGATGATTCTCATCATAGATATGCAGCAAGCATTGCACATTCAGGCCATGCATCATGCCAACAACCTGGTGACTAAAGCCAATGCTGACAAGGAGGAGAAGATATTTGAAGAAATGATTCTGGAATGGGTCTGAGATTATTAGAATCTATTTGACAAGGAAAATTTTGATGAACTATCAAAACTAAAACCCTGAGATCATGCTATTAAACTCATCCCAAATGCAAGTGTAAACCTCAGCTGCAAGACCTATCTCCTTGGCAATCATGAGCAACAAAAACTTGACAAGTTCTTAGACAAAAATCTGTCTAGCAGGCAAATCCAACCCTTGAAATCTCTGATGGCCTCTCCATTCTTCTTTGTCAAAAAAAAGAATGATAAACTCTGACCAGTGCAAGATTATCAGAAACTAAATGAAATGACAATCAAGAATCATTACTCACTTCTCTTAATCTCTGAGCTGATAGACAAGCTATGAAGAGTGAAGTATTATATCAAACTGAATATCAGACAGAGGTATAATATATAGATCAAGCAAGATGATGAGTGGAAAGCAGCTTTCTGAATGAATCAGAGGTTGTTCAAACTCACAGTAATGTTCTTTGGATTAACAAATTTGCTGGCTACCTTTCAATAGATGATGAATGACATCTTCAAAGATCTCATTGCCACTAGAAAGGTTACCATATACCTTGACAACATCCTCATCATGTCTCATAATCAAAACGAACACTGACAGTTAGTTTGCTAAGTGTTCACACTAATGAGAAAGCACAAACTCTTCCTCAAGGCTGAAAAATATAAATTTGAGATCCTGAGGATAGAATACCTCAGAGTTATCATCAGCAAAGGAAGCATTTAGATAGACCCTATCAAGATGGCTGAGGTAACTGAATGGCCAGTACCAATGAAAAAAAAGGAACTTCAATCCTTTCTAGAGTTCATCAATTTCTATTGACAGTTTATTCATGATTATAGCAAGATCATCCACCTTATGACACAGCTAATCAGAAATGTGTCATGAAACTGGAGACCCTTTCAACAGCTTATATTCAACAATTTAAAGTGGCAACTTGCAGAAGACATTGTCCTTACTATTCCAACCCAAGGCAGGCAATTTTAAATTGAGGCTAACTCAAGCAAAAGAGTTATCAGGGCTATACTCTCTCAGGAGCAAGATGGAAAATGGCAGCTTGTAATCTTCCTATCCAAGGCTCTAACAGTGATGGAATGCAACTATGAAATCTATGACAAGAAACTCTTTGCCATAATACTGACCCTAGAAGAGTGGAGGCATTACCTGATTAAAGTGACCTAAGTCTTCAAAATCTGGACTGATCATCAGAACCTCCACTATTTCTGACAACCCCAGAAACTTAATCAGTGACAAGCAAGATAGATGATAGAACTTTTAGAGTATGACTATATGCTTTATCACAAGACTGAGACTGCAAACAAAAAGGCAGACTTGCTCAGTCACAGAGCTGACCATAACCAAGGGAAAATGACAATGATAGTGTGGTACTATTAAAGCCTGAGCACTTCTGGGTGATGATAATACCAACAGAGGAGGAGATCCATAAAAGAATCAAAAGCATTATGAGAGACAACAGTAAATAGAACCAACAGATGGTCTCATCATTCAATCACAAGCAGAAAATGATGAAAAAAGGAGGATTGATCTATTATGATGAGTGGATCTACATTTCTTAAAATCAACGGCTTCAGAGAGAGATCATTGTCACATGCTATGATCATACCACAGCAGAATATTCAGAAATCATGAAAACCAAGAAACTTATTCTTCATGAATACTGGTGGCCAAAAATAGGCCAAGACATTGAGTGCTATATAAAGAGATATGAGATATGCCAAAGAGAAAAGTCCATGACTCAACCATAAGCCATTCCCCTTCACTCAAATGAAGTACCACAATCACCATAGATGCATATCTCTATTGATATGATCACTAGTCTGCTGGAGTGCAATAGTTATAATGCAATCATAGTCATTGTCAACTGCTTCTCAAAAGTGATTGTTCTGATTGCATGCTCAATAGAATTAACTTCAGAAGAGTGGGCTAAAATTCTCTGAGATAAAATATACACCAATATGGAATGCCCTAAGTCATCATCCCTAACTGGGAGCTACAATTTATCTCAAAATTTCTTAATGACCTATACTAGCTATTGAATATTCAACAAAACACCTTTATAGCATATCACCTATAAACAGACAGACAAATAGAGTATATGAACTAAGAGATCAAGAAGTACCTCTATCTGTTCATCAATTATTGACAAGATGACTGAGTTGAATAGTTTGCTCTTGCTGTATTCTAATATAACAACTGCATCCACTCTGCAATAGGGTTTTCCCCATTCTTTATTGATTATAGCTGACACCCCAACATATCCCACACTGAATGTGCATGTATCACTACCCCCACATCCTTAGACTTCATATATACAATGTTTCAGATTCATGATGAAATGTATACCACTCTCAAAAAAGCAGTCTCTTCAATAAAACATTAATATAACAAACACTGAATTGCTGTCCACACCTATAACATCTCTGACAAGATCTGGTTGGATATGACCAACCTTTATCTTCCATGCCCTAAACAAAAGTTGGCTGACAAATGCACTGGACCTTTCTCAGTGATCACAAAAATTGGTACATCTGCATGTAAACTCTGGCTCTCTGCCAACTGGAAAATACATGATGTCTTTAATGAATTCCTTTTCATCTTCTTTATAATGCTCTCATTTCCCAATCAAGAATGCTCTCCTTCTCCACCACTCAATCTGATCAGTGATAAAAAGTATTACAAAATTGATCAAATACTTAATTACCATCTTTGCAAAGTTTGCACATGCAGAGAGGGTATGACAACAACAGTTGACTACTTAGTTAGTTGAAAGAGATATAGTCTAGAATCTAACCAGTGGATAAATGAAAAGTGTATGATTGCTGATGACACTATATGAGACTATGAATTATCCCTAAATTAAGCTATTGGAATGATGGTCTTAAGAAGGAGGTAATATTATGATTTTTCCATTTCTTTCTTTGTTTAAACCCCTATTTATGCTTAGTCAGAGCATCTATACCAGCACTTAGAATCATGGAATAGACTTAGTCATCACAATAAGCTAAGTCTATCATTATCTTTTGACACAACAATATTGCTTGATGATGCATAACAGTCTTTTATGGATAGTAGTGACACTCAAAGATAAAGAGCACAACAACTTGAAAAGACACAATAAGTAGTAGTATTAATATCTCAACAGATAATTAGTATATAAGTAGGATAGCTCTCACTGTATAACTCTAGCTTCAAGCTAAAGTTTATTCTATACCATTTCACTCTCAAGCTGATCTACAAAGATCTTGAAGCATTTGATCAACAGACACATATAATGAACTCTGATGTGACCATATAAATATGATACAGTATCAGTTTATCATGTGTTCTGATCATGTGTTATTTGGATCTAACAAAGAAAAATCTATCCAGTGGACACATTCACCTCTTCAAGTCTCTCATGGCATTCTCCTTCTTTTTTGTGAAAAAGAAGAATAGTAAACTCTGATCAGTTCAAGATTATCAAAGGCTTAATAAAATGACTATTAAGAACTGATACTCTCTTCCATTAATATCCAAATTAATGGACAAGCCATGTAGCACTCAGTATTATATAAAATTGGACATCAGATAGAGGTATGATAACATATGGATCAAAGAGAGCAACAAATGGAAGACCATCTTCTGCATCAATCAGAGATTATTCAAACTGACTGTCATATTCTTTGGCCTAACAAACTCTTCTGCAACCTTCCAATGGATGATAAACAACATCTTTAAAGATCTTATCACTATTGAGAAGGTCACCATATATTTCAATAACATTCTCATCATGTCACAAGACTGAGAAGAGCACCATTGGTTAGTCTATCAGATGCTCACACTAATGAGGAAATATAAGCTTTTTCTCAAAGCAGAGAAATGCAAGTTCAAAGTCTTAGAAATAGAGTATCTCAGAGTGATTATCAGCAAGGAGAGTATATAAATGGATTCCATCAAGATGGCCAGAGTGACTGAATAGCCAGAGCCAACAAAAAAGAAAAAATTGCAATGCTTCTTAGGATTCATAAACTTCTACTGACAGTTCATTTGAGACTATAGCAAGATCATCTGACTTATGATGCAGCTTACTAGCAACACCCTCTAGAACTGGAGACAGTCACAATAAGTTGCTTTTAATGATCTCAAACAATGACTCACTGAAGATGTTGTCCTTGCTATACTAATATAGAAAGGAAAGTTCAGAGTGGAGGCTGATTCTAGTGAGAGAGCAGTTAGTGCTATGCTCTCACAGGAATAAGACAGAAAGTGGCACCTAGTAGCCTTCCTTTCCAAGACACTCATGGCCACAGAACACAATTATGAAATCTATAACAAAAAACTCCTAGCAATTATGCTTGCTCTCACTGAGTGGTGACACTATCTGATCAAGGCAGTTCAGACTTTTGAAATATAGGTGGATCATCAGAATCTTTGCTACTTCTGACTTCTCCAGAAACTTAATCAATGGCAAGCATAATAGGTGATAGAACTCTCTGAGTATGACTACATACTCCACTATAAAGCTGGTGTGGTGAACAAGAAGGTGGACCTACTCAGCCAGAGAGCTGATTATGACCAAGGGAGAGATGACAATGAGAGTGTAATATTGCTAAAGTCAGCACACTTCCAGATAATAATAATGCCAATAAAGAAAGAGATCCATGAGTATTATGATTTTTCCTATCTTTTTTTGTAATAACCCCTATTTATGCTTAGTCAGAGCACCTAAACTAGCACTTAAAACTGTAGGACTAGCTTAGTCATCATAATAAGCCCAGTTGGTCATTATCTTTTAATGCAATAGTATTATCTGGCAATGTACAATAAGACTTTTATAGACAGTAATAATGCTTAAAAACAAAGATCACAAAGACTATAAAGGACACAATAAGTAGTAGTATTTATATTGCTACAAATGAACTGTATATAAGTAGAATAGCTCTTGCTAATGTTTATTCACACTACTTCATTCTCGAGCCACTTGTCTTCAGCCTTAAAAGTACACCAGTCAACAAAGCACAATAGTAAACTTAGTGTTAGACTCAAGCTGCACATGATCTTAAACACATGATAAACTAATGTCACTTTGCACTTTAAGTGAAATAACAGAGTTTACTATTGTGAATAAAGATCATAATGTGATAAGACCTTAGTGATTGGCTCAAGAGTAGAATAATATATAAATAAACTTTAGCTCAAAGCTGGATTATATCAGCAAGAGCTGTTCTACTTATATATATAATATGGTACTTCTATAAATATTTCTACTAGTTATATTGCTGCTCTATTATTGAGCTTATTATTCTTAAGCATTACTACTAGCTATAATAGTGTCATTATACATTGTCAGACAATGCTATTGTGTCAAGAGACAATGACTGACTGGGCTTATTGTGATGACTAAGCCAGTTCCACAATCTCAAGCACTGGTCTTAGCACTCTAACTAGGCATAAATAGGGGTTAACTCATTATAATAAGAAAGAAAGTGAAAAAATCATAACATTACTCCCTCTTTAAGACTATTATCCTGATAGCTTAATTTAGGGATAATTTGTAGTCTCAGATAGTATCTGCCATGTCTATATATTTCTTGTTTATCCACTAGCTTGATTCTAGCCTGTATCTCTTCCAACTGATGAGATAGTCAACAGTTGTTGTAGTCTCACTGTCTTTTGCCTTAATCTTTCATAATTTATGATTGAGGATTTGGTTGATTTCATAGTGTTCCTTATCATTGATCAGATCAGATGGTGGCAGAGAGGATTGTTGTTGGTTGGAGAATGCAGAGGCAATGTATGGCATTAATAATGATTTATTAAAAATGTCATGGATTTTTCAGTGAGTTGGAAGATGCAGTTTATAAGCAGAGCCACCAATCTTAGAGAGTATTAGAAAGGGCTCAGTTCACCTGTCAAACAGTTTTTTCTTTGAGCAAGAGAGGTGAAGGTTAGTTATGTCAAGCCAGATCTTATCATTGATTTTATATGTATGTGCAGATCATCAGTGGTTATTGTACTGTTTCTTTATTATTGACACCACTTTTTCAAGGGTGATATGCATTTTGTTGTGAATAGTTGCCATAGTTGCTGTGAAGTCAGTGGAGGCTGGAGTTGTAATATGGGCAGTCTTTGTCTGTGAGATGTTAGGGTGATGTCTATAGTTAATAAAAAATGATGATTTGCCAGTTGTGGAGTAGACATGATTATTATGTTGAAAGGCTGTGAGGGCTAGCCATTTGATCCAGTTATTCTGTCAATGATTGATGAACAATCATAGGTATTTTTCAACCTTCTGATTGACTTGTTCAGTCTGTCCATTGGTCTGTAGTTGATATACAGTTGATGTATTCTGTTGGATGCTGAGTAGTTTATACAAGTCATCTATGAATTTAGAAACAAATTGTAGGCCTCTGTTGGAGATCATCACCTGAGGCATCCTATATTTTGCATAGACTTTGTTCTGAAGGATCTTGGCCCATCCTTCAGATGTTAGCTTCATGGAGTATGCAATTGAAATGATTGCTTTTGAGAATCTGTTGATGATGACTATAATTGCATCATAACTATTACATTCTGAGAGTCTGGTTACTATATCAACAGAGATGTGGGTCCAAGGTGACTGAGGCACCTCATTTGGATGAAGTGATGCCACTTTTGCTTATGTGGAGAGCTTGTTCTATTGACAGGTCTCATACTCTTTTATGTAGTGTTTAATATATTGCCCTATCTTTGGCCACCAGTATTCTCATAATATCAACTCTTTTATTTTAGCAATCTCTGAGTGTCCCCTGGTGGCATGATCATAGCATATGATGATGATCTCACTTCATAGATCTTGGTCTCAGAGAATGTATATTCATCTATTATAGCAGATTAATCCTCCTTTCTTCATCATCCCTCTTTCATGATTTAGAGATGGGGCAATGCATTGATCTCATTTACTAGGGTCTCTGGTCACACTCTTGATCTGCTCATGAATCTCTTCTTCAGTCAGCATAATCATAGCCTAGAAGTGTTTGGGTTTCAATAGTGTCACTCCTTCATTGTCATGTTCTCTCTGATCATGATCTGCTCATCAACTGAGAAGGTCAGTCTTCTTGTTTGTGGTTTCCACCTTATAGTGTAGGGTGTAAAAATATTGGCTTAATTCTGTCACCCAATGAGCTTGCCACTGATTTAACTTTTGTGGCTGTTAGAAGTACCTGAGATTCTGGTGGTCTGTCCAGATTTCAAAGGTTTCAGTGACACCAATGAGATAGTGTCACCACTCTTTCAGGGTAAGCATGATTGCAAGCAACTCCTTGTCATAGATTTCATAGTTTTATTCAGTCACTGTTAGAGCTTTGGAGAGAAAGGCAACTGGTCTCCACCTTCTATCTTGCTCCTAAGAGAGAATGGCCCCTATGGCTTCTTCACTTGAGTCAGCTTCCACTTAGAATTTGCTGTCTTGGTCTGAAATGACTAATATTACATCCTCCACTAGCTGGTGTTTTAGATCTTTGAATGCTGCTTGTTGCAATAGTCCTCAAGTCCAGAGGGCATTACCAGTCAATTGGATCATGGATTGGATGATTTTGCTGTAGTCTCATATAAACTATCAATAGAAGTTCATGAATTCTAAGAAGGATTGAAGCTCCTTTTTCATCAGTTCTGGCCATTCAACCACTCCTGCCACTTTGATAGGGTCCATGCAGATACTTTCTTCACTGATGATGACCTCTAAGTACTCCATCTCTAACACTTCAAACTCACATTTTTTGGCTTTTAGGAAGAGCTTATGCTTCCTCATCAGTGCAAGCATCTGTCATATCAACCTTCTATGTTCTTCTTTTGTTTTAGATATGATGAGGATATTGTCAAGATAAATGATAACCTTTTCTGTGATGATGAGATCTTCGAAGATGTTGTTCATCATCTATTGGAAGGTAGCAGACAAATTTGTTAGCTCAAAGAACATAATCATTGGTTTGAACAACCCTCAGTTGGTTCTGAAGGTGGCCTTCTATTTAGCACCTTTCTTGATCCAAATATTGTTGTATCTTCATCAGACATCCAGTTTGGTGTAGTACTTCATCCCTCAGAGTTTGTCCATTAACTCTAAAATCAAAGAAAATAGATAACAATTCTTGATTGTCATCTCATTAAGTTTTCAATAATTTTGGACCAGTCAGAGCTTCCTGTTCTTTTTGACAAAGAAGAATAGTGAGGCCATCAGCAATTTGGATGGTCAGATTCTTCCACTGAATAGGTTTTCATCCAGAAACTTATCAAGTTTCTGCTGCTTGTTGTTTTTAAGAGAGTACATCTTGCAATCAAGGTTGGCATTAGCATTAGGGATCAGTTCAATAGCATGATCCCATAGTTTGGGGTCTGAAAGTTTATTGAAACTTTCTTTCTCAAACAGATCTCAATAGTCTCAGGCCCACTCAGATACCATTTCCTTGAATGTCTTTTCTGCCTTTCCTGCAGTGGCTTTTGCCACCAAGTCATTTGTATAGTGTATGGCTTATACAAGCAGGGTCTGTTGGATGTCAATGGTAAGGATAGTCTCTCCATCCTCTATCTCCTCATCCTATTGATCCTCTGGATCTTCATCCAGTGGCTCAAATGGAATTTTTTGGTATCTACAGCATATGAATGTTATCCTCTCAGTCTTTTAATTGATCAGAGGGTTGTGATAGATAAGCTAGTCATAGCTGAGAAATACCTCCTTAGTTCTGAAATCCATTATGGCTAGATCAATTTGTTTGAAATGATCTCTAATAGTGAGCTGTAGCTTGATGAATTTAGTGATTGAGCCAGTTTGATTCTTTGTTCCATCCATGTTATAGACCAGTATGAGGGCTGCAGTAGCTCTGGTGAGAAGTTGGTGCTTGTCAATGAAAGCATGGTTGATAGAGCTGCCAGTGCATCCACTATCAACTAGTATGGTTACTGCATGGGTGGTGCAGTTGGTAAGAGTCTTGATTTGGGCTTTAATCATCAAATCATGCCTCTGGGTCTTAGCTTATCAGATATACCTCTGTGGATCTCATAGTTCATTGAGCCACTCCAGAGCTTAGCATTGCTCTGTATTCTTTATTTCTTTGATCATCTTATCAGTGACTTTCTCTGCTCTGATCTTATGTACCCAATTTTTGAGTATAGCTTTAGTGGCTTCCTCTGTGGGTGTCTCTCTGATAGCCCTCCATATCCATTCAGTATCAAATGGTTTGAGCCATACCTTGGGGGTCTCTCTCTCTGTTCAGCCTATAGACATTTGAGTTTGTTTTTTTAGTGATTCTTTAGCAGTGTGTGTAGTAGTGAAAATGAATATATTCAAATACTTGCATAATTTAGGCATATATGTTCCTACAGGAGAGCTATTAGTCTATCCCATGGCTAGTTCCAGTACTCTGCTGTTCTTGGCCAATACAGTGGAATTGCTCACTGATCAGCCTCTTTTTTTACCTCTTCTATCTTTGTTTCTGATTCTAACTCCTCAACCTCCTTCTGTAGCTCAGTGATCTGAGCTCTGATGTCTTTTTTGGTCCTCTTCTTCTTTGGGCAATTCTTCACCATATGGCCTTTCTGTCCACAATTGAAACATTTTTCTTCTTTTTTCAGACAATTGATATTCATTGGCTTGCCAGCTCCAGTATAAGTAGTCCTGGTTCTGGTTTTTTGCATAGTATAGGAGAGTGTAGTAGAGGTGCTGCTTTTTGAAAAAGAGCTTGTTTTGCTGTTTGAGAGGGTGGATTTCTTCTCTGATGTGATTCTGGCATTGATAGTCTTCTGTCTGAGTTGTTCCTTGTTCATCTTGGTGATTCAGTCCTTTCAGGCTTCATATTCTTTGGAAATATTAGTCCCAATGTTTGAAATCATAGAGATGTATAATGCTGGCATGCTGAGCTTAAGGTATTTCACCATTCACTCTTCATTGTCAGTGCTTTCTCATACTCCTGCTAGCATTCCTAGTCATTCCAGTTCATCAAAGTATTCACTTGCAACTTTATCTTCTGACATCTGCAACTCCTTCATTTTATTTTTATGCACTTCTTGGATAGTCAAGTCAATAAATTTATCCTGTACTATTTGTTTGAATACTGGCCATGATGGAAACCAGTGATATTAGCAGATAGTAGAGTAGAACATTGGGGAGATTAGAGTTCACCATCACTTGGCTTTGCTCTTGAAGTATGAAGCTGCAAAGGCTATTTTGTTTATGTTAATCCTGAAGTATATAATGTACATCTCAAAGTACTGTTTGCAGTCAATTAGGAATTGGTCAATATTATTGGATACCCCTTTAAAGAGGCAGAGAGTGTGGACAAGATCTGGTTTGCATTATATCATAGCCACATTATGAGCCAGCATGCCCATAGAATTTGAATATTCATCAAAGAGTGGCTGGTGAAGCTCAGCAGAGGGTCTGAGGAAGGAATAGAGGGAGTTATCATCAGCAATAGGGCTCTCTCATAGAGCTGCTTCCTTTTGCATGATTACTCTGTCTCTAATTGTGAAGCCCAGTCTTACTGTCTCAGGATCATCTTTGATCAGCTTCTTCCCAATCTCACTTCCTGTTGCTTCATCAGGTGGTGGTTGCCCTCTGAGCAGTCAGCTCCTCAGGCCAACCCAGGAATTCCTGAAGCTGATGGGTAGAGTTGTTGACTGTAGTCTGAGATGAGAGAGTTGAGTGACTACAGATTGGACTGACAAAGTGGAGTACAAATATTAGCTCTAACTGCTGCAGATAGATGGAGCCATGTATATAGCTTGTTTTGGTGTGACAGATGGTGACCAAAGCATTGATCAGATGTTAAATTTCAATTGGTATACTGGTAGTCCTTAGAGGTAGTCTTTTGAGTGTCTGCTATTATAGATGTTGAGAGCATACTTTGTGGCAGCATACTGTAAAATGTTCCAACATTCATTGGATTCTGTGTGAATATATAACTGTTCTAATTGTGATGCTAACCAATTGGTATCATGCCATAAAAATGTTACTCTCATCTTGTATAAGTCCTGGTACTCTCCTACTCTTGCCTTCTGTATTTCTTCTTCCAGAGCTTCTTTATCTATATCTTCCAGGAGATAATCTATAAACCTTTATGGCTCTTTACTGCTTTTCATCTCCTTATTGTCCTCACTCTCATTGTTCTCATTATTCTCCTCGAGAAGAGAATCTATGAGCTAGTCAAAGATGCTTCCTTTGGAAGATCATACTGTTGATAGAGAGCTGCTGCTCTAGCTGAGTGCTTGGCCCAGCTTCAGTGCTTGAACTGATTGGGATGGGAATTGTGGAGAGGCCTGCTTGGAGACTGCCTCCAATCTCAGGGTTGTATCTGTTGCTGCCATGCACTCACATTGCCTTCAAGTTCTTGCTATAGCTTCAGAAGTTTCTGTAGAAATTCTCATTGAGAAACTGGTGAGCAACTCAGCTTCCAAGGAACTCTCAGAGGGTATAGTCAGAAATATAGATGTGAAGAGATACTCATAGTCTGTAGTAGTCAAGGATAGACTGGTCATCTGAGTGGGTGATATCAATACTAGAGGTATATCTGAAAGAGAGATACTGGAGGGTTTCAGGGCTGATGGTATGGTAAGAGGAATAGGGAATACTATCCCCATTCCCTCTTTGGTCAATCTCACTTGAGGTGACTGGACTGTAGAGTCCTGCCCATGGGTCACTTTCAATAGTGCTGGACTCTCTGAAAACTGTTGTAGAGAGCTTAGAACAGAAATCATACCAGCCTGGAAAGCTGCTTTCCAAGCAGGCAGCCTCATTCTCTTGCTGCTGCTGATGTTTCTGTCTGTCATATTCTTCCTCCTCAGCTTCTTGCTCTGCTTCAGCTTAAGCTGCTTCAGTAAGATTCTCTTAAGCTTGCTTGGGATCTGCCTAAGCTCATTCATCTCATAATCAATAATATTATCACTATGCATCATTAAAATTGAAAGGGACATTGAAGTCCCAGTCTGAGAATAGGTGGTGGATAAGTTTAGCTCTGTCATCTTCCACTCTGATATGTGCTGACTTGGATGTTGACTGACTCACCCTATGACTACTGTGATAGAAACAGCTAGAGCTTCTTGATGGGGTCATGTAGAAGGATCTATGGTTGGGATGTCTTATGTACAGCAAAATACTTCTGGATCTTAAAGCCACTCAAGTGGCATTAAGAGAGTTCTGAGCATGGTTAGCAATTCCAGGGGTTCTGCTGATAGTGGAAGGATTGGAGGACAGTGAGTCCTCAAAGAAGTCCATAGAAAGATCCTTATTCTCATGGTCTGAGACAGAGAGCAGGACCTATAGGTTCTAGAATCCTGTGAGATAAGGGTTCTAGTTTCTGCTGTCTGATTGAGAAGGGTATCAGTGTCTCTCTTCTTGAACATCCCCCATATGCATGCTGCTAGGTCTGGCTTCTGGTACAGGATGCTTTATAGGCTAATAGGATGTTTTCTAGGATTTAGGAATGTCATGAAGTGAGAGATCTAGGATTATGTTTCATAAGATTCTGCAGATGTTCTGAGATTCATGGTAGTGTCTAACTGCCCATGCTGTAATTAATTGGCATCTATGATACAGCTATATGATCACCAATAATCCCAACAATATTCTGATGATGGAGGTAAGGAGTTCAAAGAACTTGTGATCAAAGTTAGGGTCTGATGCATTGATAGATGATATTTGATTTCCTCCACACTATGGTGTATGAAAAAAGAAAAAAGAAAGCTTTGAGCTAATTGTTAGATCCAAGCTGCATGTAATCTTAAATATGTGATAAACTGATATCACTTTGCACTTTGAGTGAAATAACAGAGTTCACTATTGTGAATAAAGATCATAATGCAATAAGGCCTTAGTGATTGGCTTGAGAGTAGAATGGTATGTGAATAAACTTTAGCTTAAAGCTGGGTTATACCAGCAAGAGCTGTCCTACTTATATATACAGTGTGGTACTTCTATAAATATTCCTACTAGTTATGTTGCTGCTCTATTATTGAGCTTATTGTCCTTGAGCATTACTACTAGCTATAATAGTGTCATTATGCATTGTCAGACAATGCTGTTGTGTCGAGAGACAATGACTGACTGGGCTTGTTATGATGACTAAGCTAGTTCCATAATCTCAAGTGCTGGTCTTAGCACTCTGACTAAGCATAAATAGAGGTTAACTCATTATAATAAGAAAGAAAGTAGAAAAATCATAATACTTAGGCATGACTGTATAAACATAATACAGCACCTATTTATCATGTGTTTTGATCATATGTGATCTAGGTCTAACAATTAGCTTGAAGCTTTTGCTTCTTTTTCCTTATGTATAATAAGCACAAAGGAAACTGAATGCCACCTGCTCAGACAATAACTCCTGACCTTATAGACAACTTCTTTAAACTATTAGCAGCTATTATTAGAACACTTCTAGATCTATTGGTGATCATACAGCTTTGCTAAAGATGACAATCAGTAACAGCTTGAATAGTCAGACTCTATCAAGTCTTCTAGCAGATTTAATATATCCTTTGAAACATCACTCCTGATCTCTCCTTCCATAATATTTCCACCTCTGTTTGAGTCTCCTTTCAGCCTCTGAATAGATCTCTACCCAAAGCTGAGTCTAGCAGCTCACATCTGAAGAATGTTCAGAAGGAGAAAGAGTATTGATACCTCCCTCAACCCCTATGACCAGACAGCAAAAACAGTAACTCTCACCTCACAGAATTCAGAAACCCATGAATCCTGCTCTCCATCCCTAACTATGAAGACAAAGACCTCTCTGAGGACTTCTTTAATGACTCATCATCTCTTAACTCTTTCATTATTCTGAGAGAATCTAGCATTGAAGATCACACTCAGGACTCCCTTGATGCTCCTAGGAGTGGCTTCAAGACTTCAAAGTGTATTGATGAACTCAGAATATAATTTTCTCTATGCTATGCCAGCAGGAAGCTTCACCTCATCAGTCCATACTGACTATGGTAGTTATAGGGTCACTGACCTCTGGTGAAACAATGAAGAGCCATGCAAGCCATACAGAGATGTGATTACTGCCAGGTTCAATGAGAGCAGAAGGCTTTATACTCTTCTTATCCAGGAGGAGACCTCTGAATTAATCAAATCAACAGATAAAACAATAGTAATCCTGCCTCTAACATGATGAAGATGGCCAACCAAGCTTTTGCTTGATATGAAGAAGAGTAATATGACTGACAGTGATGATAGAAGCAGCATCTCTGCAAAGCTGCGATCTGGGGATCCACTTCTTTAATCTGATATAGTCTTGAAACACTGGATTTCCCATTCAGAGAACCCAGTACTCCTGCATGAAGTGAAACCAATTCTTGGGCAGAGTCAGCTGAAGCAGTCACTGCCAGTAAAGCCATCTGATGCACTATATATTCCTCTCATCCTCAAACTGATAGTATCACTGATACTGATACCATTCTCTCCTATGCTGAATCTATACTTGATGCCTACAGGCTTTGAGTCCTCAGAAATGCTCATGTCTCTGACCACAGCCTCAGGTGATTTCTGAGTAGAAGAGTTGCAGCACTCTTTCTCAATCCTCAATACTATTAAAAATTCTGCAACTATTGTAGAGAATTGAAGGAACACAGAGTGTGCAGTGGCCATTGTGGAGATATCAAAGTTGATGCTGGCCAACTTGTTGACCAGTCTCCTCCTTGATCCACCAGCAATAAGGCTGAACCTAATACTCAGATCAATGACTAGTTCACTGGCTACCATTAAAGCCTATTAGATTCAAGCCACATATGATCAGAAGCATATGATAAACTAGTATGGTTTCACATTTGAACTATTGCACTAGAGTTCACTTGTTGTGTTCTATTGACCAAGTACTTTAAAGCCTTTGCAAGTAAGCTTGAAAGTAGAATGAGATAGAATAAACTTTAGCTTGAAGCTGGAGTTATACCAGCAAGAGCTATTCTACTTATATACTACAGATTGTCTGTCTTTAAATAATGCTACTTATTGTGTCTGTTCCAGTCACTATGCTCTTTGTTCTTGGACATTGTTACTACCTACAAAAGGTTCATTGTGCATCATTGAGCATTGTTATTACATCAAAAGACAATAACAAACTAGGCTATTGTTGTGATGACTAAGCCTGTTTCATAGTCTTAAGCACTGGGTTAAACACCCTGACTAAGTATAAACAGAGATTAAAAGTGAATAAAAGGTGAAAAATCATAATATTACCTCCTCCTTAAAACCATCATCCTGATGGCTTAATTTAAAGATAATTTATAGTCTTGTATGGTATCATTAGCATTTATTTGTTTTTAGTTTACCCACTGGTTAGATTCTGGACTATAGCTCTTCTAGCTAATTAAGTAGTCTATGGTTGTTGTTGAATCTCCACCTTGTGCATATACTTTTTGTAGATGATGATTTAAGATCTGGTTGATTTTATAGTATTTTTTATTGTCAATGAGATCCAAGAGAAGAGGTGATGGCCTTTCTTGGTTAGAAAAGGCTGAGATGATGAAGAGTGTGAGAAGAGATTTGTTAAAGATATCATATACCTTTCAGTTTACTGAAAGGTGTAATTTATAGACTGAAGTGCCAACCTTTGCTATAATAGTGAAAGAGCCAGTCTATTTATTGGCTAGTTTCTGTTTCAGGTAAGAGAGATGGAGATTAGATGTGTCTAACCAAACATGGTCATTAATATCATAGGAGTGAGCAGAATGACAATGTTTGTTGTATTGTATTTTTATTGTGACTGCTGCTTTTTTTAAAGTGATATAGGTTTCATTGTGGATTTTTGTTATTTCTTAGGCAGTCATGGAAAGTGAGTGTGGTAGTTGTTGTTTGTTTGGTGTGAGAGATGTGAGGATGTCAGCCAAAGTTGACAAAGAAAGGTGTCTTTTCAGTTGCAGAGTGAATGCAGTTATTATGTTAGAAGGCTATGAGTATAAGCTATTCAGTCCAGTCATCTTGTTGGTAGTTAATAAAGAGTCAGAGATACTTTTTGATCTCTTGATTAACTTGTTCCATTTGCTCATCAGTTTGGAGATAATACACTATCAAAGCATTCCATCAGATATTGAGAAGATGATATAGATCATCAAGAAATTTAGAGACAAATTGTAGTTCTCAGTTTGAGATAACAACTTAAAATATTCTATATTTGGTATATACTTTATCATATAGAATCTTCACTCACTCTTCAGAAGTTAACTCTGTTGAATATGTGATCAGAATGATTGCCTTAGAGAATTGATTGATGATAACAATGATTGCATCATATCTATTGCATTCTGATAGTCTGGTTATCATGTCCACTGAAATATAGATTCAGAGTGAGTTGAGAACCTCATTTGGGTGAAGTAGTGCTGTCTGGAGTTGAGTGGATGATTTACTCTATTAGCATATCTTATACTCCTTCATATATTGCTTGATGTCACAATCTATTTTTGGCCACCAATATTCCTATAAAACCAATTCTTTGGTCTTGGCTATTTCAGAATGTCTTATAGTCACATGATCATGACAGATGACAATGATTTTGCTGTGAAGTTGCTGGTTCCTTGGAATATAGATTTGTCTATTGTATCAGATCATCCTTCTCTTCTTCACCATTCCTCATTCATGATTTAACAATAAGGCCACATGCTGGTCCTATTTTATGTTATCCCATATTACACTCTTGATCTGCTCATGGATTTCTTTCTCTGTTGGCATTATCATTGTCTGGAAATATTTGGGCTTTAATAATACTACTCTCTTATTATCACTTTCTCTTTGGTCATGATCAACTTGCTGGCTGAGGAGATCAGTCTTTTTATTAGCTGTTTCAGCCTTGTGATGTAGTGTATATTTGTATTGTGAAAGTTTTATAACCCATCAGACTTGTCAGTGATTGAGTTTTTGTGGTGACTGGAAATATTGGAGATTTTGATGATTAGTTCAGACTTCAAAGGTTTGGACTGCCCTGATCAAGTAATGATGTCATTCTTCAAGAGTGAGCATTATAGCAAGTAATTCTTTGTCATAGATCTCATAGTTCCATTCAGTGACAGTTAAGACTTTTGAGAGAAAGGTGACTGGATGCTATTTTCTGCCTTGCTCCTAAAATAGTACAGCTCTAATTGCTCTCTCACTCAAGTTGGCCTCCACTCAGAATCTTCCATCCTGTGTTGAGATTGTGAGAATTATGTCCTTGGCTAGTTGTTGCTTCAAGTCATTGAAAGCTACTTGCTGAGGGTACCCCCAGTTCCAGGGTGCATTTCCTGTTAATTGAGTCATTGGCTATATGACTTTGCTGTAGTCTCATATGAACTGCCAGTAGAAGTTGGTGAACCCTAGGAAGGACTGGAGTTCCTTTTTCTTAGTCAGTACTGGCCATTCAGTCACTCCAGCCACTTTAACAGGATCCATCCAGATGCTTCCTTTACTAATAATGACTCTGAGGTGTTCTGTCTCTAAGACTTTGGATTCACACTTCTCCACTTTAAGGAACAATTTATGTTTTCTCATCAGCTTGAGCACTCTTTAAACTAGTTGTCAATGTTCTTTGCAGTTCTTGGATATGATGAGGATATTGTCTAAGTAGATGGTAACCTTTCTTGTAGTGATGAGATCCTTAAAAATATCATTTATCATCCACTGAAAGGTTGCTGATGAGTTTATGAGTCTGAAGAATATTACTATAGGCTTAAAGAGTCTACAGTTTATCTGAAAAGCTGTCTTCCACTCATCTCTCTTCTTGATGCATATATTATTGTAGCTCCAATGTATATTCAATTTGGTATAGTATTGTGCTCTATGCAGTTTGTCCATTAACTCAGAGATTAGTGGAAGCAAATAACAATTCTTGATTGTCATTTTATTAAGCTTTCAGTAATCCTGTACTGGCTGAAGCTTGCTGTTCTTCTTCTTTATGAAGAAAAAGAGAGAGACCATCAGAGATTTTGATGATTGAATATGTCCACTGGAAAGCTTTTCATCTAGGAACTTATCAAGTTCCTGCTGTTCATTGTTGCTGAGGGAGTATGTTTTGCAGTCAAGGTTAGTGTTTGCATTTAGAATGAGTTCAATGGCATGGTCCTAAGGTTTTGGCTCAGATAATTTGTTGAAACTCTTCTTTTCAAATAGGTCTTGATAGGCCCATTCTGAGACTATTTCTTTGAATGTTTTTTTCTCCTTTTCAGCATTGGCCATAGCTGCTAGGTCACTGGCATGGTAAACAGCCTGAATATGAAGAGCTTGTTGCATGTCCACTGCCAGGATCATTTCTCTGTCCTCCATCTTCTCATTCCATCTGTCTCCTAGGTCCTCATTTAGTAATTCAAATAGGATCTCTTGGCACTTACATCATGCAAAGATGATCTAACCAGTTTTTCAATTGACCAGCAGATTGTGCTAGATTAACCAATCATGACTTAAGAATACCTCCTTGGTTTTTAGGTTTGTAACAGCTAGATCAATCTTCTCTGAGTGGTCACTGATAGTCAGGTAGAGTTTGACAAATTCTGTGATTGACACAGCCTGATTCTTTGTCTCATCTACATTATAAACCAGAATTGAGACAGCTATTGCTTTAGTGAGAAGATTATACTTGTCAATAAAAGCTTGATTAATTGAGCTGCCAGTGCATCCACTGTCAATTAAGGCAGTGATAGCATAGGTTAAACAATTGGTGAGAGTCTCAATTTGGATCTTAGTGGTCAGATCCTATCTCAGTGTTATGATTTTTCCTGTTTTCTTTTCTTTTTTCTTAGAAATGACCCCTATATTTGCTTAGTCAGAGTGCTTAATACAGTGCTTAGGACTGTGGGAATGCTTAGCTCAGCAACCCAGTCGATCACTCTTCTGTCATGCTGCTGTACACTGTGAAGGGAGAGACAATGTTCCTTTTGTCCTCTAACAGCAGTGCAGCAGTAACAGCACAACAGCAAGACAACAGCTTTTGTAGAGAGCCTGGCAACAGCAGGAGCAACAGCTCTACAACAGACAATATCTTTTGTGAACAGCTATTAATAAACAGATAACAGAACAGTATTTAAGTAGTTTAGTTCTTGCTGTAATACCCCAGTCTCGAACTAAAGTTTATTCTTTACCATTCTATCTTGAGCCACTCATAAAGTGCCTTGATCACACAAAGCTGATATTGCATCAGTGAATTCTAACAGTATAACCCAAAGTGCGAGGTTCTGTTAGTCTATCACATGTTATCAGTTATGTGGAGTTTGGGCCTAATAATTAGTTCAAGACTTCTCCTTCCCTTTCTCAAGCCCAATTGTGCTGAGGAACTGAATGCCCCTCACTCTTAACTCTTCTGACCCAAACTTTACCCATGAGTTCTTCGAACTCTTGGCTTCTATTATAGGAATCTTGATCAGTCTATTGGTGATCATACAGCTATGCTATAGATGCCAATTAATTGTAGCTTAGACAATCAGACACTATCATGAATTCCAATGTATTCGAACTATCCTCAGAAATGTCACACCAGACCTTCCCCTCCATGACATCCCTGCCTCTGCTCAACAGTCTTTCCAACCCACAGAAAGACCCAGCCCTGAAGACGAGCCTGAGAGCCTGTCTGAGGAATGTCCTAGGGAAGAAGAGGAGCAGCATCAGCAGCACACATACCCTCCATGACCCTCAACAGCAGTCATCTGAAACTCTGGAAACCCTTGGGCTGTGGAGTTTCAACAACCCAGACCTGACATCCCCATCCTGTCCCCTCAGCACAGCATCACAGCAACCAGGATAATAAGCTCTGTCCCTAGCACTGGCATTGGGCACCATGCTAGAGACTCCCTGGATGCCTCATGGATGGCTCGAGAGACCAGAAATTCCAGAGGTCATAGGTTCTGACACACTATATCAGTATGAAGCAGGAGCACTAATGACTGAGATGACCCCTATTGGAATAATGACAGTAATGAGCACCACTGGTGGCAAGCCGCTGCCACTGAGGCTGACAGGATGGAGCGTCGCTCAGTTGGCGGTAATACTAGCCGAGCAGAAAGCATATAAGCAGTTTCAAGTGAAATGCAACCAACCAGCCCCATCGTCTCAGGTCCCTCAAGAGAGAACCCAGTACAATGTGCCTGAGACCTTTCCGAGTACAGGCAGGACTAGACACATATCAACAACAAGATTATGAGAGAGAACACCCTCTTTGGGAGGTATCTCCAGGCATGAGCAGCAGAGGAGCATAGAAGAGGCAAGGGAGATAGTCAGACTACAATCTATGTCAGAACCACCACCTCTGACTCACCTTTCAGGGAACCTACCACTCCCACTGCTGAGTCTGATTCCTAGGCAGACTACAACAAAGAAGAGGCCCAGCCCTACCTCGATGACAACCACTCACTATCTTACAGGACTGATACCATTGCAGAGATGGAGGACATCCCAATCTGAGGAGATGGAATCCCAGCTGAGAGAGATACCATCAGGGGAGATGATGAGAATATCAACCTCACTGGTGACCTCAAGAAGTTTCTCGATAGGAACTTCACAGCTCTTTTTCTCAACCCAAAGTTTTACAGAAACTTCTGCTGGTATCGCAGAGCAATGGCATTGGGAGCAGCAACAAGCATTAAGGAGCCATCAGAGCAGCCTGAGCAACAGCCTGCTCCTTGCTCTGGATCCAGTGATGCTAGACCCAGTATGCAGCCCCAGCCTGACTGAGCCGGTAGTCTATGATTTGCCTGGCAGTTCCCTCCTTGAGGATGAGGGGGCAACCGATGTGGATGACAAGGCTGAGAAGGCAAACCCCAGCAGAGAGGGTGGGGCTCTGCTCTCTAGCTGGAAAAGAGAATTCAAGCCACTGACAGAAGAAGAATTGCGATAGGAGGCGTGCAAGGCACAGGAAGAGGATTTTCTTTGGTTGTACCAAGAGCAGGTAGCCGAATTATGGAAGGACGATCTCTGGTTAAGATCATCCTTAGGACAAAGGTATACTTTTGCTAATTTCATTGAAAAAGAGGAAATTTTACAGTATATGGCCACCAAGCAGGCCATTTTTAATTTCAATCAAAGATATTCACATTATCAGATGGGACCATTACCACCATACAAGCCGAAATATGGCAGAAGAATAGCATCCAGAATGTGGATGCTGAGTGTAATGCTGTCCAAAATAGCAGACATAGTATCATCAATTCGAATAGCATCCTCTTGATATTCATTCACCATGTCGGCTGTCTGCAGCATAGCATCCCAGCTTGCTAGGAGCTGACCACAGGCAGACTGACAACACCCTAACTTATGGAGACTGCCACTCTTTCTGCAACCATTTGCCAGACAGCCACCTCTGGATGAAGCCAAAGGCAATGGAGAAAATGCACCTGAAGCACCTCCCCCAACAGAGGATGACCCTGAAGCACTTGCTCAGAGCTGGACCATTAGAAATAGGAGAATTGTGTGAAAGGAAGCTCTAAAACTGGGAAGTCCCATCACAGATGATGGGTCTCTTTATTCGTTTCCAGAACCTCCAAGTGAATGGGTGCAACTGCCTCATGGTGGACTCCTGAACCTGATGCCCACCCTTGATGCTGGCACCCAGATTCTTCAAGTAAAACCAGTCCTCTGTGCTGAACTCCACCTCTTTTGAGGAGCATCTGATGACATTAATCACTTCTTGGTTGACTGCAACCAATACTTCCAGGTCTTTGCCCTATACTTCCTTGCTGACATGTATAAAGTAACTTTTGCCATCACCCACATGGCGGATAAAGCCAAAACATGGTGGGTGCTGATTGCCCCCATGTTCTGGTCCACTACCAGAGACCATCACTGATATTCTGCATGGCCAGTCTTCAAACAAATGATCAGGGACAAATTCACAGACTCTGCCATTCAGAAGGTCCACAAACAAAAAATAAAGGAGTTCAAGATGGCTAAAAAACCGGCCACAGAATATTTTGACAAATTGGAATGACTCAGCACACTTGCCAGGGTCTGAGAAGACACTGCCAGCACTGGATAAATGGTTGAGTATATGAAAATGGGATTACTATCCCATTATCTCATAACTATTTCAGATATCAGCTGAGATATTCCTATAGGCTATGATGAATGGAAGAGCTAAATCATCACCATGTACAAGGAATGGCAATGACAGAAGGCAGAAGCAACTATCTTGGCCTATAGCCATCAAAGTCAGAGACAGAGCCCGAAGCCTCCCACTTCTGGTGTGACCATATCCACCAAGTCCAGCGGCTCGACTCCAACTTCTTATGGCATAAAGCAAACCGGTACGGGCACAATGTATACTGGAATGAATCAGCCAATAGATGTGGACTGCCTCAAGAAGGAGGGAAAGTGTTTCAACTATGGTCAGAGAGGCCACATGGCATGAAACTGTCTACAGAAGAAGAACAAGCACACATGAGAAGATATTCAGGTGCAGATTTCCAAATTAATGAAGGAGGATGAAGACCTTGGGCAAGATGACAAGTCTGAGAAGGAAAAAGATCAGGCTGAGCAGTAAGCAATTCTGCTGACTCAGCTAAGGACTTAAGCAAAGTGTCACAATTATTTGCTGGACAAACTGACTCTATAGTTACCCTATCTATAACTAAATTATGCATGCATTTGAATATACCTGACATTATCACTCATGATATGGAATTGCCCAAAGGACTTATTTTAGAAACTCAATCGCTGAAGAAAGGCTGAAAAGGGGCAGAGAGCCCCAAAAATATATCATCCTTAAAAGTTCATTAAACCAAAACTTTAGAACAAACTCAACTGGCTGATGTCTGAACAGAGGTAGAGAACCCCACTAATTGGCTCCAGCCATTTGGCACCAAATAGACTTAGTGAGCTATTAAAGATGCAAAAAATAAAGCAGCAGCAAAGGCCATACTCAAGAACTGAGTCCATAAGACTCAAGTCGAGGAAGTGATCAATGATATGATCACAGGAATGTGAGAAGCAGAAAGGTGTCGAGCCTTGGAATGGCTTGATGAACTGCATGGACCATGAAGATTTCTCTGATGAACCAAGACATTGGAAAGAGATCTATTAACCAAAGCCTGAATTGAAACCCTCACTTTCTGAAGCACTCACAAGGTCACTGCATTAATTGATAGTGGATGCACTGGGAGCTCTATCAATCAGACTTTCATCAACAAGCATGATCTCCTAATATGAGCCACAGCAGCACTAATTCCTGTCTACAATGCAGATGGAACAAAGAATCAAGCCGATTCAATCACTGAATATGTTGAGCTCAGGCTCACCATTGGAGATCATTCCGAATGAATTGACCTGGCAGTAACTGACCTGGGGACCAAGAAAATATTCCTTAGACATGATTGGCTAATCCAACATAACCCACTCATTAATTAGAAGACTGGACGCCTCATTTTCACAAGATGCTGATGTCGAAAAACCCCTTTCAAACTATCAGATAATGACCCTGAAGACCAGTGGGATGAAGAGATGGAAGACGGTGAAACAATTCTTGCCATCAACCTACAAAAGGCCATTAACATTTGAGCCATTCACCATGCTAATGACCTAGTGGCAAAGGCTAATGCTGGAAAAGAAGAAAGGATGTTTGAGGAAATGATACTCCATTGGGTATGCGATTATTGGGATCTATTCGAAAAAGAAAGTTTTGATGAACTTTCCGATGTGAAACCATAGGACCATGCAATTGAACTAATCCTGAATGCAAACACCAATCTAGATTGCAAATGCTATCCACTGGGCAATAACGAACAACAAGAACTGGACAAGTTTTTAGAAGAAAACTTATCCAGTGGAAGGATCTGACCATCGAAATCACCAATGGCATCCCCCTTCTTTTTCATCAAAAAGAAGGATGGGAAACTCTGATCAGTGCAGGATTATTGGAAGCTCAATGAAATGATGATCAAGAACTGCTATCCACTTCTATTGATCACAGAACTAATAGACAAACTCTGAGGTGCAAAATACTATACCAAACTAGATGTTCAGTAGAGATACAACAACATGCATATCAAAAAAGATGATGAGTGAAAGGCTGCTTTTCAAACTAACCACAGTTTGTTTGAACCAATAGTTATGTTCTTTGGACTCACCAATTCACTGGCCACCTTCCAGTGGATGATGAATGATATCTTCAAAGATCTCATTGCTATGAGAAAGGTAACAATTTACCTGGATGACATTCTCATCATGTCTAAAACCAAGGAGGAGCACCGAAGAATAGTATGACAAGTGCTATTACTGATGAGGAAGCACCGACTCTTCTTCAAGGCCGAGAAGTGTGAATTCAAGGTATTGGAAACTGAATACCTCAGAGTCATCATCAGTGAAGAAAGCATCAGAATAGACCCTATCAAGGTGGCAGGAGTAACCAAACGGCCAGAACCAACCAAGAAGAAGGAACTACAATCATTTCTTAGATTCACCAACTTCTATCGATGATTTATCTAAGATTACAGCAAAATCATCTGACCAATGATACAATTAACTGAAAATTCCCCATGGACCTGAAAAATTCCCTAACAGGCAGTGTTTAATAACCTTAAATGCTGACCAGCTAAAGATGTCATCCTGACTATACCAAGTCAAGATGGAAGGTTCAGGATGGAAGCCGACTCCAATGAAGGCACAATCAGAGCCATACTCTCACAAGAATAAGGTGACAAATAGTGACCCATCACTTTTATGTCAAAAGTGCTCATAGTAACAGAACACAACTATGAAATTTATGACAAGGAACTCCTTGCCATAATACTTGCCCTTGCTGAATGGTGGCATTACCTCATTGGAGCTAATCAGACATTTGAAATCTGGACCGATTATCAAAACCTACGATACTTCTGACATCCCCAGAAGCTTAACTGTAGACAAGCCAGATGGGTTATGGAACTATCTGAATATGACTACATGCTGCATCACAAAGCTGAAGCAGCAAACAAGAAGGCCGATCTCCTCAGCCAAAGGGCAGATCACAACCAAGGAGAAGATGATAACAAGGAGGTCATACTATTATGACTAGAACATTTCCAGGCAATGATTATGCTAACAGAAGAAGAGATACATGAGCAGATCAAGAGCACCACTCAAGATGCTCACAAGTGGGATCAGAAGATAGCCCCATCACTGAATCATGAACAGGGACTGAGAAAAGAAGGAGAGATGATTCTCTATGACAAAAGGATCTATATCTCAAGAGATCAATGGCTTCGTGGTGATATCATCACTATCTGTCATGATCATGTGACCACTGGACATCCAGGGATTGCCAAAACAAAGGAACTAGTCTTAAGAGAGTATTGGTGGCCAAAAATGAACCATGACATCACCCAATATATCAAAGCTTCAATGCAACCCAGAACAGCTCCCCTTCACCCAAATGAGGTCCCTTCATTGCCATGGACCCACATCTCAGTGGATATAATAATGGGACTTCCTGAAAGTGATGGCTATGATACTATTATCATCATAGTAAATCACTTCTCAAAGGCGATTATTCCAATTGCATGCTCGATGGAATTAACATCTGAAGGATGGGCTAAAATCCTATGGGATGAAGTCTATACAAAGTATGGCATGCCTCAAGTAGTGATTTTGGATAGAGGACCACAGTTTATCTCGAAATTTCTAAACGATCTGTATTGACTGCTTAGTATCAAACAAAATGCCTTAATGGCATATCATCCACAGATGGACAGCCAAACAGAATGGGCCAACCAAGAAATTGAAAAGTACTTCAGACTTTTCATCAGCTATCAACAGGACAATTGGATAGAATGGCTAGCACTAGCAGCATTCCAACACAACAACAGAATTCACTCAGCAATAGGTAAAACCCCATTCTTTGTGAACTATGGGCAGAACCCACCAGTTGCTGAAACAGAATGGGCTCATATGATGACATCAGCATCAAAGGATTTTGCAACAACAATGGCAAAAGTCCATGAAGAAACCAAGACAGCTCTTGAAAGAGCTGCTTTAACAATAAAGAAGCAGTACAACAAACATTGCCAGCCAGCATATGAATATTCAACCAATGACAAGGTTTGATTGGATACAACAAATCTGCATCTACTGAGGCTGAAATGAAAGCTTGCAGACAAATAAACAGAATCATTTAAAGTCTTACACAAAATCAGAAACTCCACATACAGGTTGCAGATTCCTACAACCTGGAAAATTCATAATGTTTTTAATGAAACATTACTGACACCATACATGGCACCAGCCTTCCCAAACCAAGAACAACCATCTCCACCTCCACCAGAACTCATCAACAATGAAGAACACTATGAAATCAATGAAGTGCTAAACCATAAAACTCAAAAGGTTAAAGCACAAGGCAGAGGCATGAAAACAACTGTTGACTACTTAGTCAGTTGGAAAGGTTACAGATCAGAATCAAACCAATGAGTCAATGAAAAATATATGAATGCAGAGGAGGCCATATGAGACTATGAACACAGAATCAACAAATTGGAAGTGGAAGGGATCATGTTCAACATTATATCTGTGACACATACAAAGATGATAGGTCCAGCAGATCAGCCACCTGCAACCAATAACGAACAAGTTAGAGAGGATAGAGAGGCTGACCCTATGATGACAACAGGAAGAGAGAGTATATCTAGCCAGATATATATCAACCAACCTGCCAAAAATGGTGCAGAGATCAATGAACTCACACTGGGACTGGCAGACTTACCCTAACTTAACCATTGGGACAATGGTCTTAAGGAGGAGGTAATGTTATGATTTTTTCTGTTTTCTTTTCTTTTTTCTTAGAAATGACCTCTATATTTGCTTAGTCAGAGCACTTAGTACAGTGCTTAGGACTGTGGGAATGCTTAGCTCAGCAACCCAGTTGATCACTCTTGTTGCACTGCTGTGCACTGTGAAGGAAGAGACAATGTTCCTTTTATCCTCCAATAGCAGTGCAGCAGTAACAGCACAACAGCAAGACAACAGCTTTTGTAGAGAGCCTGGCAACAGCAGGAGCAACAGCTCTACAACAGACAATATCTTTTGTGAACAGCTATTAATAAACAGATAACAGAACAGTATTTAAGTAGTTTAGTTCTTGCTGTAATACCCCAGTCTCGAACTAAAGTTTATTCTTTACTATCCTATCTCGAGCCACTCATAAAGCACCTTGATCACACAAAGCTGATATTGCATCAGTGAATTCTAACAGTATAACCCAAAGTGTGAGGTTCTGTTAGTCTATCATATGTTATCAGTCACATGGAGTTTGGGCCTAACACTCAGAGTTTTTGTTCATTAAACATATCATTGGAGGTCTCAAAGTTTGTCAAGCCATTTGAAGACTTGGCATTATTCAGCCTTCCTGATTCTTTCAATTATCTTGTCTATCACCTCCTTGGCTCAGATTTTGTATATCCAGTTCTTGAGTATGATCTTTGCTGCTTCTTCTATAGTGGTGTTCTTGATGGCTCATCATATCCATTCAGTATCAAACAGTTTAAGCCATCTATTGGGGGTTTCTCTCTCTGTTCAGCCTATGAGTGTTTGAGTTTTGGGTTTTAGCAATTCATTAGCAGAGTGTGTGATAGTCAACATGAGTATATTCAGATGCATGCATAATTTAGACATGTTGGTATCTATAGAGGAACTATTAGTCTATCCTGTGGCTACAATTGTTGTTCTGCCAGGTTCTTTGGCTGATCCAGTGGAATCACTCACTGGTCAGCCCTATCTTTTACCTTCTTGACTCAGATGTCCTTGCTAAGCTCTTCTTCTTCTTTCTGTAATTCAGCAATCTGCACTCTGATGTCCTCATATGTTTGTTTTTTCTTCAGGCAATCTTTAGACATGTGGCCTTTCTGGCCACAATTAAAATATTTGTCCTTCTTCTTTAGCCAATCAATATCTATGGACTTTTCAGCTCTCATGTATATGGTGCACTTTTGGACAATAATAATGCTGACTGAGAAAGAGATTCATGAGCAAATTAAAAGTGTCACAAGAGACAGCAGTAAATGAGACTAACATGTGATTTTGTCTCTGAACCACAAATGAGGAATGATGAAGGAGGGCAGAATGATTCATTATGATGGACAGATCTACATCCCAAGAGATCAACAGCTTTGCAGTGAGATCATCACTACTTGCCATAATTATACAACTGTGAGACATCTGGAGACTGCTAAGATTAAGGAACTGGTCTTACAAAAGTATTTGTGGCTGAAACTTGATCAAGATATTGAATGGTATGTGAAGGAATGTGAAGTATACTAGAGGAAAAAATCTTCCATACAATCATGGGCCACACCATTACATCCAAATGAGATCCCACAATCATCATAGACTCACATATTGGTGGATATGATCACCAGATTGTCTGACTGTAATGGCTATAATGCTATCATCATAATCATTGATTGATTCTTAAAGGTAATCATTCTGATTGCCTGCTTGATAGAATTAACCTCTGAAGAGTGGGCTAAGATTCTCCATGATAAGGTATATGCCAAATACAGCATGCCTCAAGTTATTATCTCTGATCAAAGATCACAATTTATATCTAAGTTTTTAGATGACCTTTACCACCTCCTTCATATTTGATGAAATGCTTCAACAGCCTATCACCCACAAACAGATAGACAAATAGAGAGAGTCAACCAGAAGATTAAGAAGTATCTGAGATTATTTATCAATTACTGCCAGAATGACTGGGTTGAGTGGTTGGCACTTGCCATCTTCTAGCATAACAACAGAGTACACTCCACTATGAGGAAAACACTATTTTTCATCAACCATAGTCAACATTCCAATATCTCCCACACCAAATATATGCACACCTCAACATCTGCCTTCTCTGATTTTGCCACAGCTATGATCCAGATTTATAATAAAACCTGAGCCACTCTTAAAAAGGTGGCCACTACAATAAAGAGACAGTATGATAAACATTGCACTTCTGCTTGGACTTATAATATCAATGATAAAGTGTGGTTGGATACCACAAACCTCCACCTTCCCCATCTAAAGCAAAAGCTGGCTGATAAATACACTGGCCCCTTCACTATCATCACCAAAGTCAGTGCCTCCATCTTTAAATTATGTCTTCTAACCAACTGGAAGGTATACAATGTATTTAATGAGTCACTTCTCACCCTCTTTGTCATGCCAGCATTCCTCAATCAGGAATGACCACCTCCTCCTCCTTCCAACCTTATTGATGATGAGGAGTATTATGAAATTATGCAAATACTTAATCATAGGCTCTGCAAAGTATAAGCATGCAGTGATAAAACTATATCAACAGTCAATTACTTAGTTAGTTGAAAAGACTATAGTCTGGAATCTAACTAATAGGTCAATAAAAAATGGATGAATGTTGATGATGCTATACATAACTATGAACTATCCTTAAATTAAGCTATCAGGATGATGGTCTTAAAAAAGAGGTAATACAGTTGACTATCTCACAATGCATAATTCTGACTTTGCATATGGATTGGGCTGGAACACAGTTGAGGAGCAGGAAAATAGGCTAGAAATGCATATCACATAATGCATATAGTTTTAGTTAGGAATATGCATTGTCAGATCCAAAATTGTAGTAAGCCAATATGACATTGTGCATATATTAGAATAATAAAGAACATAATTTGTTTGTATAAACTATAACAAATATTAAAAAAATTATTGTAAAGCAGCACAGCCTATATCTCTATAAACATGCCTCCTGAACCAATATGAAAACCACATGCTAAATCTGAAAATCCATACAAGTGTACAAAACAAAAGAAGAAAGTTCCAATATACACATCATCAGCTCAGCCTCCAAAGCAGATCTCTTGCTCACACCTCACAACAGGAGACTGGCTCATAGTATTCAAATATGTTGATAACCATCCTTCCCATTGACATGCTGACATTGTGGCATATTTTGCAAACCAAAAGGAAAGTGCACTGCTCTTTATCCAACTAACTCTTTTATAGAAACTGGCATCTCATACAAAAATCAAATAGCATGCAAATAAGAACTCTAATGCATTATCATTCAAAAAGTCTTGCATTGTCACTTGACCTAATGTAGAGCATGCTGTTGCATTCTGGTATCAGAATATGCAGCTCCAAGATGAGACTGTGACTAGTGCAATGCTGATAGAGAAGCAAAATCTGATTGAAAATCTGATGAATATTCCAGAGAATCAGTGTTTGAAAAGAGAGGGATGGTTGAGGTCATTCTGTAAGGCATGAAAGATTTAGGAGATTCAGTAGCATAGAGAAGCAGACTCAGTGAATATGATGGCAGTAGAAAAAGAATATGTGTGCCTTCACAGTATTATGATGAAATATGTGATGTGGGACAGATAGAATATTGATAAATCTAGTCTTGTCATCTTTGCCATCTCAGATTGTACCCTGGCATCTGGTCCTATGAGTGGATGGAAACAGAATAAGTTCTACATCATTATGTGTTTTGCTGTGAATGCAAATAGGAGTGAGCAGATGCCAGTTGTTTTCATTGAAAAGTCAAAGCAACTATGGTGTTTCAAAAAAAAGAGTCCAACAGTGATGGGACTCTATTATTGGAATAACAAGAAGGCCTGGATGATGAGTGAAATATTTACAGAGTGAGTGAAGATGTTTGATTTAAAGATGAAGAGGGAGATGCAACAGGTTCTGCTGACCTTAGACAACTTTTGAGGGCATTCCATTGCTTATACACTCCATAACACAAAGCTGGAGTTCTTTAAGCTCAACATGACTCCATATGTCCAGCTGCTAGATGCTGGTATTATCCACTGCTTCAAGGCACACTATCAGAATGCCATATGTATCCATACACTTGATCTTGATGATCTTAGAGAGTCTGAGATCTTTAAGCTTGATCTTCTTGAAGCTATAACTATTGCTCATCATGCTTGGGCAAATTTCAGCAGTGAAATGATAGCAAACTGTTGGAAACACACTGGTATAATGCCTGACAATGCACCTGAATCACAGTTCACCACACCATCCAATGATTTCTAAGACACCTCACTCCTCAAGTCTGCATGAAACCTTATTCATGACTTTGCCTCAACAGACAAATATATGCTTCCAGGAATTGAACAGGCATTGCAGGATCTGCTTGGAAACCAATATGCTGATGCTAACTGGTGTCCTGCTTTTATGGCTGTTATGAATGCAGAGAACAATGTTGGTAAAGCACTGGAGGCAGTCAATCAGTTGGCTCCTTCATCACAGTCAAAAATGAACACATCTTTCACCCAAATTGCCTCCATTTAACAGCTCCAGACAGCAGAGATAATGTTGAAGGATTACCTTGTCAAATTAAAACAACAAAATCACATGTTTGGTCCCATTCCAACTATTGAAGAGATAGTTAGCCCTATTGCAGAAGAGTATACTAAAGATCTCAAGGTGATGCCAACAGATGAGGAGATTGTTGCTGCTGTCAAGCATAATATTGCAGTAGAAAATAGGGAAATAACTGACATTGATAATGATGAGGAGAAAGAGAAGGGTGAGGAAGAACAGACCTTAATAACTACAAGAGAAGGATTTGAGCTTATTTGAAAGCTGAAGGTATTTTGTGTTTCACAAGGTGACTAGGGTGGATTAGTACTATAGCTGAGGAAGTTGAGAGGAGTATTATTCAAGAAGATGCATGGAAAGCTGACTCAAAAGCCACTGACAGCATTTTGGGGCAATGATGATATTGTCACATATGTCACATGTCACATCACATGCTATTTTGGTTCTGCATAAATCTATAAATGCATATGGTTTTCTAAGAAAGTGACGCGCGTTTGTAGCACCTAATAGATTATGCTGTTAGCTATAACGTAGACCTCACACAGCGTAGCAATAAGCAGAAACGCGATGTTGTATTCACTGTACCTAATAGATTATGCTGTTAGCTATAATGTAGACTACAGAGTACCAATCAGTGACATAAACGAAGTAATATAAGTAGATACTCACCCTCACACAGCATAGCGATAAGCAGAAATGCGGTGAGGGTGCTCGACAGACCGTATTCAATATATATAGTCCATCCCGACATAAAGGGGTATCGAGCTTGGCCGGCGGGATATGACGGAGCTCCTGCTTGCTAATCCAACACTCCCCCTCAAGCAGAGCGAAGTTCAAGCTCAGTAGCAAAGTGCTTCACCTTGGCTGAAGGTAAAGGCTTGGTGAGAGCATCGGCAACCATGTCCTCAGTGGGACAGTAAACAAGATGAAGGGAGCCTTCACTGATGACCCAGCGAATGAAGTGGAAGCGAATGTCGATATGCTTGGTTCAGGCATGATACTGATGATCTTTTGAGAGCACAATAGCAGACTGATTGTCTGAGAATAAAGTTGTAGCCTCAGTAATCAGTGAGAAAACCTGAGAGAGCAGACTGTGAAGCCAGAGCGCCTCCTTCAATGCATGAGTTGCAGCCACGTATTCAGACTCGGTGGTTGAAAGCAAGACAATCTCCTGCTTTTTAGACGATCATGAAACAGCTTCACCATTCAGCATGAAAGCGTACCCAGTAATGGCATGCCTATCCTCTGCCATGCTCCTGTCAGCATCCACATAACCATGCAAAACCTTTCCGTTTCCCCCAAATGTCAGCCGGTAATCTCTCGTGCCCTTCAGGTAGCGAAAGATGTGCTTTACAGCCTTCCAATGAGCCTCTGCAGCAGCCATTGAATATTTCAAGACTGTTGTCATGGCAAATGCGATATCAGGGCATGTCCCAAGCATAATCCAGATCAAGGAGCCAACAGACTCCTTGTAAGGGACATCTCTCATGGCTGCAATTTCTCGGGTGGAGGCTGGTGCAGGAAAGGAAGACAAACAGAGATTAATATCCATTGGTGTAGAGACTGGTTTGAGGTCTTCAAAGCCATAGCGACGAACAATGGCATCGATGTACGAGCATTGGGAAAGAGAAACGGAGCGTGACTCACAGTCACGCATGATCTCGATGCCGAGAATCCAGTGCAGCTCCCCCAAATCCATGACTTCCACGTATTTTGCCATACCTTCCTTTATCTCTCACACTAGACGCAATGATGATGCTGCGATGGTGCAGTCGTCAACATGGACAGTAATGATAGTCAAGTTTCGGCCCTCCTGCTTGTAAAACACGGCTTGATCAACGTCACACTGCTTGAATCCCAGCTGCACCACCAAAATCTCAACGAGACGTTGATACCAGCGACGACCACTCTGCTTCAAACCATACAGAGTCTTTATGAGACGGCAGACTTGACCAGGATGGGAGCCAGGCTCAGGATAGCCAGGAGGTTGACACATGTAAATGATTTCTTCGTTGGTGAGCTTTCCATTCAAGTATGCGCCCTTGATATCGACTTGATGGAGCTCTAGGTCGAGTGCCGCAGCCATAGCAAGGATTGAACGGATAGATGCAAGCCTTGCAACAGGGGCATAAGTGTCGAAGTAGTCGACGCCAGGTACTTGTGAGAACCCTTGTGCTACCAAGTGAGCCTTGAACTTGACTATGCCTCCCTCAGCGTCCTTCTTGATTCGAAAGACCCACTTTGAGCCCACGACATTTGCTCCAACTGGTTTTTCGACAATTTTCCAAGTCCCTGCAGTCTTCAATATTGCAAGCTCTTCCTGTATTGCACCTTCCCACAAAGGCCAATCAGGCTGACGCTTTGCTTCAGCTAGACTGCATGGCTCTAAGGCTTCTGCATCGGCTGTTGAAATGGCCATGGCATACTCCTCAAGGAAGTCAGCATCCTCGAGTATCATCAACCAATCTGCCTCTCCTTCTCCCTCAAACTCGAGAGGTTCGTTGTTTTCATTGGCAACTGGTAACTGAACACCAACAGGTACCACAGGATCACTTGGGCATGCTGATACACTGCCTTTGCTGGAGATGAGGTCCAGCATCCACTGGCTAGGCTTTCGAGTGTGTCCGGAACGGGTTTCTTCAACTATGGGTTGGACTGTAGGCTGGGCTTCGGGGGTAGATGACCTGTGATAGCTTTGCAGTAGGTGGATTGGGCTGAGTTTTTGGCATTGACAGAATCTTGTGTAGTTCAATGTCTTCCTCCTCTTCAAGATCGTCAGTGGCAATACAAGTTGTGTCGAAATAGACATTTCACTCGATGGACACCGTCTTGCTCTCTGTCCAGTAGACACAGGATCCATTACTTGTTTCGTCGAATCCAATCCACTGACCTTCACATACGTGGCCATCCAGCTTCATAGCCTTAGTCTCAAGGCATACCCAGCATTTCTCTCCCCATTCCTGCAACCCTTTAGATCTGGCTTCTTCCCTGTGACAGCTTCATAAGGAGTCATTCCATCTAGAGCCTTTGTCGATATTCTGTTGAGGACCCAGATAGCATGGCGAACAGCCTCAGCCCATAGGAAGTGAGGTAAGCCGCTTGAATGCAGCATAGCCCTGACTTTTTCGATAACTGTGCAATTATACCTTTCAGCCACCCCATTATGCTGTGGCATATCATGCACAGTCATCTTCGTTGCCATGCCAGCATTTTTCAGATGCAAGACAAACACTTTGTTGAAGTATTCACCTCCACGGTCTGAATGGAGGATTTTTACAGGGCGATCATGCTGAGTGCAGATGCGAGCTTCATAGGCTTTGTATGCTGTGAAAGCTTCGCTCTTCTGGCATAAGAATTCAAGATAAGCCCAACGAGTGCTGTCATCAATGAAAGAGATGAAGTAACAGCATTTACGCAGGGATTTTACAGATGCAGGTCCCCATAAATCAGAGTGAATTTCACCTCCAATATCGGTTGCATGTTCTCCCCCTCGAGCCTTAGACACTGGCTTTCATGTAGCTTTAGCATAGACACATGACTCGCAGAACCGTGGTTCTCCAGATGACTTGTCGAGCTTTACTCCGGTCACAAAGCCTTTTTCAACCAGACGGCGAGCAACTTCAGGTGAAATGTGGCCCATGCAGCAGTGCAATTGGTCTAGAGTAAGCACCTCCTCAGCTGTCCCAGCCAAATCTCCCTCATGACGAACCCAATATAGGCCACCATCATCTTTTGGGACAACCCCAACAACCTTTCCATCTGATGCACGGATAGTGCATTTTCCGCCACCGAAAGTCAACTCAAAACCAAGATCGTCAAGTCAGCCAACTGAAATGAGTGTATAGCCAACTTCGGGAGAGTACATGACCTCGGTGAGTTGCAGATTGCTCGCATTTGCACCATTTGGCACATCAATGCTCATCACGCCCTTTTCAGCTGCAGAAAATTTTTGAGTGTTCGCAGCATGGAATGCCTTGGGCAGGACAGACTGGAACGAGTTGAAATCATCGTGGTAAGAGGAAATATGGCATGTACAGCCGGAGTCATAGAGTTCAGTATGAATTTGAACATCGGGTGAGTTTACAGTGTTGGTAACAGCTGCAACTGACTCTTCAGAAGCAGATACATCCTCCAAGGTCGGCATACCAGATGTGGCATCCGATTGCTTGTCAACAAAGGAGTTCACATCACTCTAGTCAACATCTGAGGACAATGCACTGCTCAGCTCATCCCATGACTCATCACCAACCTCCGAAAAAAGGTCAGTACCATCGTCTTCATCCCCCGAGTCTTCTGATAAGCCCTCAACTTCAGACTCGTCTGACTCAGAAACTGCAGCCAGCGATGGCATGTCGCTAGCATCATCAACTCTGAATGCACCGCTGGCTTCCCAGTCCGAATCCGATGATTTCTCAGCCACATTGGCTATTTCACCCTTCAATCCAGAGGCCTTGCTGTCATTGTCTGATGACTTTTTCTTGGGGCATTTGTTTTTGAAGTATCCTTCTTTCCCACATCCCCAGCACAATTTCTTGCCGGGTTTCTTGCCCTTCTTATTGCCACCTGAGCTTGATGAAACAGACATGGCTTCATCTTGTTCCGAGTCCTTTCCCTTTCCAGACTGCTGACTACGCTTGGCTCACTCGCACTCCAGTCGGTCGTATTCCTCGGAAATAGCATGGATCAGGTTCTTGGAATCGACTTCCTTGTTGGAACTAAAGAGCTTTGCCGCCGTAAGGAGAGTCGATGCATGCTTGGCAAGATAGGGAGGGATAGAGATGAGAATCATTGAGCGGTAATCCTTTTCTTCGATGATGACACCGATGGAAGCTAATGACTCCTGTTTCATTGACAGACTGTCAAGAAACTCGCGAACATTGCCTTTGGCCAGGCAATGCGACTCCATAAACTGCTGCTGAAGGTCGGTTTGTGCATAGCCGCTCTTATCGGTAAACTCTTTTTCAATCTTTGACCAGGCTACAGCAACTGTGGGAAGATGCTGAATCTTCATAGCGACTGAGTCAGGGATCTTCAAGAGCAGGAGGTTCTTGGCTACAGCCTCATCTTTCTCCCATTCATCTAGCTCAGCCATGAGAGCTGTTGTGGGTGCAGTGAGAGAGGGTTTGGGCTTGGATCCATCAAAGTGATCTCATTTCCCTTTGGCTTGAACACCAGTGGAAAAGCAGAGGTAGAAGATGGACCAGTTGTCACCAGACGTGTTCAGTGTGGGGATGTTCAATGGTAGGCCTGTAGTCAAGGCAGCAATAGCAGAAGTCATTTGAGTATGAAGGATGGGATAGAGTAATTCTCGGAGCCGTATAACCTCTAAGAAAGTGACGCGCGTTTGTAGCACCTAATAGATTATGCTGTTAGCTATAACGTAGACTACAGAGTACCAATCAGTGATATAAACGAAGTAATATAAGTAGATACTCACCCTCACACAGCATAGCGATAAGCAGAAACGTGATGAGGGTGCTCGACAGACCGTATTCAATATATATAGTCCATCCCGATATAAAGGGGTATTGAGCTTGGCCAGCGGGATACGATGGAGCTCCTGCTTGCTAATCCAACAGGTTTTGGTGTCTTCCAACCATATGCATTGTGAAATAGTTAACTGTATTATGATGTTTCTATCTTCTTCTTAGATTAACCCCTATTTATGCTTAGTCAGAGCATTTAGACCAGTGCTTAGGACTGTGAGAGAGGCTTAGTCAGCACAACAAGCCAATCTGTTATTGTCCTCCAATGTAATGATCAGCTCTTGATGATGCACAATCAATCTTTTGTGGATAATAGCAATACCCAAGAACAATGATCACAAGGACTTAGAAATGCATAATAGATAGCCCTATATTTAACTAGGCAGTGTATAGTATATAAGTAGGATAGCTCTCACTGGTATAACCCCAGCTTTGAGCTAAAGTTTATTCATCTCATTCTACTCTTGAGCTACTTCTAAGACCTTGAAGCATTTAGTCAACAGAACACAACAAGTGAACTCTAGTGCAAAGATTTGAATGTGAAACCACACTAGTTTATCACATGCAGCTTAAGTCTAACATCAAAAAGCTAGTCTTACAGGAGTATTAATAGTCTAAATTAAGCTAGGATAGAGAATACTATATTAAAAAATGCAAAATCTGCCAATGGAAAAAAGCATCAACTCAACCACATGCAGCACTATTACATCCAAACAAAATCCCACATATACTTTGAACACACATTTTGATTGACATGATAACTAGACTATCTGACTGCAATAGTTATGATGTGATCTTAGTCATCATTGATTGCTTCTCAAAGGTGATCATTTCAATCATGTGTTTAACAGAATTAGTATTAGAGAGTTGGGCCAAGATCTTATATAATAAAGTTTATACTAAATATGACATGCCACAAGTCATTATTTCTGACCAGAAACTGCAATTTATCTCTGTTAGACCCAAGTAGCATATGATTATAAACACATGATAAACTGATGTCACTTCACACTTTGAGTGAGAGCATCAGAGTCCACTGATGTGTGTATTGATCAACGTGTGTCAAAACCTTGAGATTGGCTCAAGAATGAAATGGTATAAAGATAAACTTTAGCTCAAAGCTGGGGATTTTCAGCAAGAGCAAGCTATCTTATATACTACAGATGCTACTGCTATAAATATGACTATTTATTATGTGTTCATATACTATTGTCCTTGTTGTCCTTGAGCATCTTAATGTCCTTCAATAGGGCAATTATGTGTTGTTGGGCAACTATGTTGTGTCAAAAGATAATGACTGACTGGGCTTGTTATGATGACAAAGCCAGTCTCATGGTCTTAAGCACCAGTGCATAGATGCTCTGACTAAGCTTAAATAGGGGTAAAAAGAAGCAAAAAGGTGAAGAAATCATAACAATCTCTAAGTTTCTTGACTATTTGTATTGTCTATTGAACATTTGTCATAATACTTCCATGGCATACTATCTACAGACCAACAGCCAAATAGAACAAGAAAATCAGAAAATCAAAAAGTATCTTTATCTTTTTATCAACTATTGACAAGATGATTAGGTCAAATAGCTCACTCTCACTGCCTTCTAGCATAATAACTGCATTTATTCTGCCATGAGAAAGACCCTCTTCTTCATCAACCATGGCCAACATCTTAATATTTCCCATACTGAACACATCTATACAACCACATCTGCATTCTCTGATTTCACATGCACAATATCCAAAATTCATAAAGAAACCCAAACTGCCCTTGAAAAAGCAGCATCCTCTATAAAGTGACAATATGATAAGTGTCATGCCTCTGCTCATATCTATAATATCTCTGACAAGATTTGATTAGACACCACCAATCTTCATCTCTCTCATCTCAAACAGAAACTTGCCAATAAGCAGATAGGCCTCTTTTCTATTATCACCAAAGTTGAAGCTTCACATATAAACTCCATCTCTCTACCATATGAAAAATTCATGACATCTTTAACAAAACCCTTCTTACACTCTTTATTGCTCTTACATGCTCTAATCAAGAACAACCCTCACTATTAGCACCAGAATTGATTGATGAGAAACACTATGAAATTGACCATATTCTTGATCATTATCTATAAAAAATTTATGCATGTGGTAAAGGACTAATGATGACTGTAGATTATCTAGTTAGTTGGAAGGGCTACAGCCCTGAATCTAATTAATAGGTCAATGAAAAACATATGAATGCTGATGACACTATCTGAGACTATGAATTATCTCTAAATTAAGCCATTAGGATGATGATCTTAAGGAGGAGGTAATGTTATGATTTTTCTACATTTTCTTCACTTTAACCTCTATTTATACTTAGTCAGAGTATCTACACTGGTGCTTAAGACCATAGGACCAGCTTAGTCATCACAACAAGCCAAGTCTGTCATTGTCTTCTGATGCAACAATACCTCTTGACAATGCTCAATAACTCTTTTGTAGATGGTAGTGATGCTTGAGGACAAAGAGCATAAAGACTTAAAAGGACACAATTAGTAGTAGTATATTTATCTCAAAGGATGAGTAGTATATAAGTAGAGTAGCTCTCACTGTGTATCTCTAGCTTCAAGCTAAAGTTTATATCTTCACCATTCTACTTTGAGCCTCTTGTAATGGCCTTGGAACATACAGACACATATAGTGAACTCAGGCATGACTGTACAAATATGATACAGCACTTGTTTATCATGTGTTTTGGTCACATGTCACTTGGACTTAACAAACTGCCAATCTCAGATATCAAGGCTCTGTCTCTTCTCTCTGTTGTCAGTAATTTCTGTTGCCTGGTGAGGTATCACCTCTTTTTGCATCTCACAAAGGCTCATTCAAATAGTCTCTGGCCTCACCACCTCTAACCAAATCTCATATAGTATTATCACACTGTTATTGTACAAGTCACTAGTGATTTTTTGTTGCCCTCTCACCTCTCCCCTGTATTATTATATAGCCATTCACACACAATCAGATTGAGGCAGTCTTTAAGGCTCTCATTGTAGCCAGTTATGTCCTATTCCTCAAGCAAGCAGCAGAGGTCTGTGGATTTAACACATAACTATTCATATTATTAATGTTTATGTACCTTTTGGGGATTTATTTAATAGTGATTTTTACATTGTTACGCATAGAGATTACTATGGGGTCATGTGACTCTCCGAGACTTCCGAGTTCCTGCTGCAGACCTGGTCTTCACCGCTATCCATGGGAAAATAATCAGGGGTCCTTATGCAGCTGGATAAATGACAAAGCACGAAATGTAGCGACCCACAGAGACTCCGGGCCATCGTTAGGACGAAGAATCTGATGTGCCAAATGCTAGGTATTTTCGGTGATGGATTCGACGTGCGCCACTGAAATTGTTGGCAGAAGTCAGTCATCGGATGACTGGTGGGTCAGCCGACAATGTCTGCCATCGTGAGTAAGCCAAACGCTATTCTGACGCTATATAAGTATCCACATCCACTGATCCAATGATGTTCCTTACCCTCCCTTCTGCTCTTATAAGGTCCATCACTGCTCGTCGAGCTACGCAAATATATCGACACTTTTCCACGCACTACAACATGGCCAGTCTGCCCTCTACCATCCACGCTGTCAGCATTCAGAAGGTGCGAGTCCATCTCATTTACCATAAAGCTAGTTTGACCATCGCCTATAGACTGGGGACTTTGATGTTATCGAAAAGGTGACGTTACCATTTCCCAAGGTCGATCCCGGTCACCTCGTCGTAAAGGTATGAAACTAGAGTACGGTGTTCGCGGTCATCGATGAACAATCTCAACCAAGGTGGACTATTTTGGCGTCAACTTCATTGATACGTACTTCCGGTGAGTGCCTCGCACCCCAGTATTGGTTCCCATCTAATCACAGCGTCGGTAGCAAGGGGCTGTATCCCCTCAAAGACTTCCCCGCCGTCTTGGGAATGGAAGCAGCGGGAACAGTTGTCGCGCTTCCGACTGATGAGAAAGTGCTCAACGATCCAGACTTCAAGAAAAGGAATTACGCGATTGGAAGCAAGGTCACAGCCGTGAGTACTTGTCTATGTTTATCTGTCCAAATTCATGAGCTCATTCCGCAAACAGAACACTATGGGCATCCATCAGACCTACATCTCCATTCCTTGGTTAAAGGCACACCCCGTCCCCGCATCCGTTGATACCAAGATCGCAGCAGCAGCCGGCCTTCAGGCTCTCACCGCACTGTCCTTCTTCACTGAAGCATACAATGTCAAGCAGGGGGATGTTATTCTGATCCACACTGTAGCGGGTGGACTCGGTCTAATCATGGCCCAGCTTGGAAAACACCGCGGCGCTACAGTCATCGGAACGACCTCAACCAAAGAGAAAGCCGAGATAGCGAAAGCGAATGGCGCCGACCATGTCATCCTGTACACTTCAGAAAACACTGTGGAAAGGGTCTTGGAACTGACTAACGGTGAGGGTGTGCATGCTGTCTTTGATGGTGTCGGAAAGGATACGTGTGTCTATTTTTGCGTCTCCATATCAGAGATCGTTACTGATCATGTCGTATCTGCTAGATTCGAGAATAACTTCAAGCTGTTGAGAAGAAAGGGCACCTTTGTCAGCGTTGGGAACGCGTCAGGGCCTATTGCTCCTTTCTCTCCTCTCAAGTTGGTCGAGAAGAACCTCAAATTCGTCCGGCCCTCGTACGCTGTCCCTTTCTGTGCTTACCTTTGGAAAATAGATACTAACTGAGATGGCAGGATGCCCAACTACTTGGTCACCCCGGAAGAGTCAAACTATTATGTTACTGAAGTGTTCGACCTCATCTCGAAGGGAGTTCTGAAGATCAACATCCATAAGGTATATCCCTTCACGACAGAGGCTGTCCAACAAGCGCAGAAAGATCTAACGGGAGGCAAGTCCACCGGGAAGCTGGTGATTGATGCACGAGAGTAAAATACACAATATGTAACACTAGTATTGCAATGTACAATTTCAATATTTGGTTTTGATGCGATTTCTTGTAATTTTCGCTACCTTCTGAGATGCGGTGATTTCCACGGTACCTTTAAGATGTGTATACGGATCCATCCGTCTCTAGCACTGTTTCTCCCACCAGTAGTTGAGAATTTTCGAAAGCCCATTTTCTCTGTTGATCACAACGCGCAGCTTTACGCGTTTAACGGGTTATTGTCAGTACGCGCTGCAATGACGCACTGCCGTCTTCGATGCTTACCTAATACCTTCTAGTACTGCGTCGACAAGCCACTACTGCCGTTTTCATCTCCACCACCTCCTCAAAGGACATCATCCTTTGGGGCGTCATTTCGCTCCCATCGCCATCTTCGATACTTTTATCTCTCTAGTGCATGCTCAGTGACGTTCACTGACATCTGTCGATATCAGTTTGAATAAGACTCTGGCATCACCAGTTCGTGTTGCAAACGATATCGATCTGTATGTTTTTTCTGATATTTTCTAGGCACAATAATGAATAATAAAGATGTACAGAAGCCTCGAAGACCACTTCCAATGCCAGGCTCACCTCCTGCCCAGCGACCCAATACTCCAGTTCCAACCAATCCGCCAATATCGCCTGCGAGGTTCTACAGTTCCAATCCACCACCACCGTTGCCCCATAGGCCTCGCGGTGTAGGGTCGAGTTGCACTTCATTTCAAACAATTGATGAGCCTCCGACCTATGGTTCATCCACTGGTCCTAATGCGCCGGAATATCGCGAGCCAGAGTCACGTCTAGTGACCGAAGACATCATGATTGACGACGGCCATCCCACCGTTACACAAAAGACCTCTCCAGGTTGGACTACGCCAGTATGGGATTCTACATTGACAGACCCGGACGAGTACAACAAGACGTGGGAACCCACCTGGTCTGGTAGTGACGCTGCCTGGCAAAGCAATTTTTTGGCTTCGAGTGATAGAACTAGTTCATCTGTTCCTATTGGGAACCGAGATGATGTGGAAGAGCTGTGTTGGTGGAACAGGGAAGCCAATAAACGACCTGGTCCAGGATTTCTTGCGCCTGTGCTGGAGGTGCACTTGCATAACCCTGAACATTCCTTGCTTTCCGTTTCTGCATCTGCACCAGATATCGCTCCTAGCATCCCCGCACCTGGCGCTGAACGGGATCCTGCCCAGGCATCCTCGTCGACTCAGCGGCCGGCCCCTCAAAGGTCCTCCCATTTGCCACCTACGGAAGAAGAAGTTCGAACGGCAGTCCCCCATCCCAACGCATACTTCTGTCCGAAGGACAATGGCTGGATTCTGCTTAGCTGGAAGTCGTCATCCGTACCTCCGCCTTTGTCGCGTAGTGGCCGAAAAGAGCACACGCTCCCTGACCAGAGCTTCAGGCAAAAATACATCTCCTGCCTCTCTCCGGACGATAACATCTTTGGTGCCGCAAATAAGACCCATCATTTCCATCGATATCAAAATGCGGTTGATTCTAGTCAGCTCACACCTGCTTACCGTGGCTTGGATGCCATAGACGGACTGAAGCAAAAACGGCGAACCGGGATGATCATACAAGGAGAGCTCCAATTGATAAAGATGCAAGAAGACGAGATGGACCAAGATACGGACGAGACAGGCACCCCCCTCGATCTCTATGTCTGTTGCCAATGTTCCTTCTATTGTGTCGCTTCCAAGATTATACCCGCGATAATCCCACGGTACTCGTGGAATCATTTAATTGAGAACAAAAGGTCAGATCCTCTTCCAGGGAAGACAAGGGAGCATAGTGTCGCCACTGCACTAGAGACAATGCTCATGTAAGCCCTCTCTTTGTCCATCTGGCAGCACTAAAATTTGCATTTAAGAGCTCTAGAGAACAAGCTATGGAGATTGGATAATCGTGATTTACGCGCCAGCGGCACAAGTTTCCGGGCGAAAGTTGGATGTAACGATAATGTGTTCGTCTTTTTACAGTGTTTGTGAAAGAGCACCGATTGACAGCATGTTTTTAGCAAGCAGATCTTTGAGGCTCTTGGGTTCGTTTGGGACGAATGTCCAAATGATGTGCTTCTCAAGTCGCCTTCCCTGGATTCTTCTGCCAAAGGACGATTAGCTCGCGCTAAGCTGCTGCGAGGTTGGGTTGAGATTGGGGCCTGGTTGGCCGATTACAGACGGATCAATTGTAGGTGTATTCACGTTTACAGCGTTCAAGCTTAACTCACTCTCTGTCACAGCAAATGCTTTCAAGGATTACGTTTCACTCAATACGCTATGGGTGAAGGTTAACAGTGCCAGAGAGATGTATCAAAATGCCATTGGTTCTCATCCTGATCAAAGTGAGCAAACTCATTTTCGCGTTTTGTTATATTCTCAATGTATACATCAGTTCCCCGTAATGAATTGTCCGACACCATCCAGATGACCCTGAAAAGCTTGCCTGGTACGTTCTGGACTGATTTGGGCTTGACATCCTCAACGGCTTCCACCGGTGAGTCTTGCGCCCGTCAGAGGTTTGGGCGGATTTGACACCATAGTCTCACAGGACTTCTTGAATTCGCGTACTTGTCGCAATGCCGTTGTGATCCAATCCACACACTTCAGTATTTCACGCACTTGTCTGACGCTGTCAGCGAAATGCAGAACTTCCAAACTTGCCCTCAACCGCTCGAGGAATTGTTTGCCGTGGAACGGTCTCGTGGAAGGTTCACACGAGGAGATGTAGACGAGAGCGTGATGATTCTGGGTTTCGGCTCCGAGAACCTTTTACGGGTGGAATACTCTGAAAATGACATTGACGACCAATTCATCGAGAATGCCTGGAAAGCGCGCATTAAGGAGTCGTTCCGGATGACATCCGGCGGTAGTGATTTTCAGAGAGAAGCTACTGAAGCTCTGAAGGTTCTTGCGGAAATGAGAGGGAGCTCGTATCTTCGAAAGTGTTGGGAGGCTTCGAAAGACAGCTTAATGACTCCTGACCGCGCTTACCAGACTCTGGAGATCCCTCAAGAAGTCGATGATTCCATGTTGATTACTGTCTTTTCTATGCGGGTGAGTGTTTAACTTCCTCGGTCGTATACTGGCTTTTGAACATTTTTACTAGCTCGAGGAGCAGCCCTCGCAACTTGAAAAAATGCGTGAAGCATTGTTGGTCATTGCGGAGTCTCGAGATAGTGAACGGTTGCGTAAGTTCATGGAATTGGGATCAGATCGTGAGTTGTATCTTTGGTTGTGAGCTTCATATAATAGTGTGATTTAGCCGGTGAGATTACTGCACCAACTCGCCCTGATTGGCCAAGGGGCCTCAACCAGCTAGGCAATACCTGCTATTTGAATTCGTTGTTGCAGGTACGTCATCTCTTCCATCAGGGTTGTTCGTGTTCACAAATTTGGCTTCTAGTATTTCTATACTATCAAGGATCTTAGAGATGCAGTCTCAACGGGGAAGAAAGAGCTGGACGATGATGAAAAATTCAGCGACGACGACTTGAAACGCCATAGGGTCGGCGGACGCTTGGTGACCCGTCGGGAAATCGTGAGGTCAAAAAAATGTAAGCCGTCTCCGACACGCATACCGCTGTCGCCTTGTTAATGAAATCTGCAGTTGTTAATCAACTAGCCGATCTATTCTGGAACTTAGAATATGCTGACAACCCAGCTGTGACTCCAACCATCGAGCTGGCCAAACTCGCACTGGTTACATCAAGAGATGAGGAGGAGGATGAAGTAGACAAAGGTGGGACGGATTCTTCCAATGACACCGATGCCACCTTGGTCGATGATGGTCCTGTTCGGTATTCCACTGAACCTCCATCATCGCCCAAGTCTCCCTCACCCTCTCCTGGCTCCATTTTAGGAAAGCGCGCCCGAGATATTCCTCGACGACCCAGCGAAATGGACGTTGATACCCCATCATATTCCCCGAGAGAGGGCCGTTCTTCAATGTCTTCGCCTAGATCATCCGATGATGACAGCCCTCCACCTTCGATACCTCTGAATTACCCCGAAGCTTCAACATCAGGTTCCAAAGACGAGGAGGATGTTGATATGCAAGCTGTCTCTAGTTCGAATAACCCGCCTCCGCTTCCTCCCCGGAAACCGGTCGGGTCACCCAGTTCTGAGATGATGTTCGGTAAATACATCTCCTTTGACATTGACATGTATTCACATTAACTGTGTAGGAAAACAACATGACGTTGCGGAATGTATGGATAACTGTATGTTCCAGATCGAAACCGCTTTGTTGAAATTCGATTCCATGACCGGGTCCCGGAGCGACGAAGACAAGACCAGTGTGGTTAAGCGGTAAGTAGTCAATTTCTTTCTATGCATTCGGGGTTGATCCCAACCTTCCAACAAGATTGTTCTATGGCAAGATTCGTCAGAATGTGGTGGCTGCTGATCAGACACACGAGAAAGAGGATTTGTTCTCGCATCTTCCTGTCAATGTCTCGGATGAGGGCTTTGACATTTATGACGGTCTTGGCCGATACTTTTATGATGTCGTTGATTACAAGAGTCAGAAAGTCCCGATGCAGCTGTCTCTCGTATCGCTGCCACCTCTACTTCATATTCAGCTCCAGGTAGGTTCAGGGTCACTATATTGTATTCATATTTGACTGTTCAATCAGAGGGTCCAATTCGACCGAGAATTGTGTCAGTCCTGGAAGTCTCAAGCTTACGTCAAGTTTGGAGAAACCTTATATATGGATCGATTCATGGACGATGTGGATCTGCAGAAAAAGGCTCAGTCACGGATAATAGAGGATGACCTCAACATCTGTCGAGAGCGCCTGCGGACGTTACTCCAAGGCAAAGTCAGTCAAATGATTAGACCTATGCTTGCCGTACTGACTTTGTTTGGTTCTAATCAGAATGGAACTTTTGCTACTGCGATGGACAACACCCGTGATTTCCTCTCTCAGCAGAGTAGTGTTTCTCTTCCAGATGTCGACGAGGAGATGATCACGATGCTCAACGAAGAAGAGGCCAGTCTGAAAGCTGAAATCGATGGTCTCCATGCGCGCATCCAGATCCTTAAAGCGGAGCTCGAGGCAATGTGGGAGAACGAAACCAAGGTGGCCTACGAGCTTACGTCGGTATTCATCCACCGAGGGTCAACGCCCACCTTTGGACATTATTTCTTCTATTCCCGACATCTTCCTGACAGCCCGGATGAGTGGTTCAGGTACAACGATTCGGACGTGTCGGTTATACCCAAGGAGGAAGTTTTGGCGGACACGACTGGCTCCACCGCTAATCCTTACCTGGTATGTTTATTTCTGGTCCAGTGAATGGATGTCCGTTTAATTAGCTTTTTGCGTTAGCTGGTTTATACCCGAAAGGGCAGCGAGGTGGTTGATACCGTCAAGCGATTTGACCTTTCGACCTTGGTTGAAGAGTAGTACTAACTCATTGGATATCTGATACGAATTTCACGGCATGCAATTGTATCATATGGCCATCACAACACTTTTTTTTGCTTCGGTCTTCAAGTTAGAATGCGTGGTCTGAATGACGTACTGTGGCAGTTTTGGGCAGTCCCTCCTCTTTCAGTTTTAAATCGCAAAAATATCAAGTTCCTTGTTGAAAAATCTCTCCTGCGAGAACGAGCAAGGTTCAGATGTAGTCAACCTGAGACAAAGAATGTTGTGGTACACTACCAGAATAGTGGGACCCCACATTCATGCTCCCCGAGGACTACGAGGATGGCCCAAAGCAACTAGACGAAGGTTTCGAATTTTATCGGAGAGTGACAGTTGACGGTTCGATCGTAAATGTCTTCCAAATCTTCACAGAGGGAGATGTCTGCAATGAGCTACCAGACTTACGGCTTGGTGCTCCATCAGGAGCAATTATCCATGCAGCTACAGGTGGATCCTGCATCGACAATGACACCCCCGATGCAAGAGCTGGCGCTGGTATTTTTGTGCCGGAGGAAAACAATATGGAGATCGCCATAAAAGTCCCCTCACCCATGCTTCAAACAATCCAGGCCGGCGAGGCAATGGCTACAAAGGAGCTGGCAGTCAGAGCCAATAAGAGAGCCATCCTACATATTGATATGAACTCAAAATACATACTTCACCGCCTATCGATATCTTTAAAAAAGATGAAAGATGCGGGATTCATCGGAGTACCCAACAAAAAAATCCTCCAAGCGACAGTAGCCAGTCTCCACAGCAGAAAACAGGTGATGACAATGAAGTGGGTTAAGGGCCACAAGGGACACCATGGAACCTCTAAAGGAAACATATTGGCCAAAAAGGGGCCGAAAAAGAACAGGGCGACACCATTGACTTGGAAATCGCCCCAACACTAAGAGTCACAGGGGCAGCCCTGAGCAAACTGACCCAAAGCTGGGCCTACAAGGCCTTCCGAGAATGAAGAAACCAAAGTCTCCTCAACGTGCAAAGACAGCGACAAACATGAAGCTAGCCAGTCAGGGAGCGAAAGATTATTTTGGGGCCAAACCAACAGAAGCGGCTCCATAGAAATCAATCCATCATAAAGACATTGACAAAAATATGAGGCATTCCCTCTGGATGGCAATGCACAATGTTTATCAGATAGGAGTGAAATGGTTGCACTTTGCTCCCCAATACCACAACCGAGCCTGCTGTGCTCACTGCAATAACAACCTGGAAAACATGGAACACATTATGACTCAATGCTCCTTCCCAGGACAGAAAGAGGTATGGGAGCTCACCAAGACCCTTCCAGAATGATGAGGTATTCCCTGGCACCTCCCAGAAATGTCAAATATTCTAGCATGTGCATCCCTGGTTTTTGAATCACCAAATGGATACAGAGATCACGGCAAAGAACGCTGCTTCCGAATCATTGTCTCCTCCTCCGTACAGACCATCTGGAATGCCCGATGTGAGAGTGTTATCCAACAAGAGAACTCTCCCTTCTCACCAGAAGAAAACCGATGGAGAAGGAAAGATAAACAGTAGACCCGACCCAGATTGTCTGATGACACGCGATCGCTTCGGAAAGAAGGCGATTAGGAAAGACCTAGTGCTAAAGACATGGGTAGGCTCAATCCTCAATGAGCATCAGTTTCTGCAAGGCTGGACAGAATCTGACGGGGTTTTAATGGGTATAGGGTAACGATGAAGGCCGGAAGCACATGGTAAGTATGGGGACGGCGCGAGAAGAAGTAGAAGATATTCCCGGGTGAATTACAAGTCCCCCACCAAAAAAAAAAAGAATGTTGTGGTAAAAGGGAACGTCAAAACTGCTCAGGGTCGATGTCCTAAATTTGTTACTCGCTCCCAAGTTTATCAAGCCTTCAAGGACCTTCCCTCTCTTATCTGCCCTGAAAGTGAAACCGCGGGTGCGGCTGTACCTCCCAAATATTCCTCAACGTTACGTCTCTGTCCATACCGACTGCAGGGCATGTTTGCTGGTATTGTCTGCGTCCTTTCATGAAGTGGTGCAATCCATCCGGTTGCAAGCATGCTTGGTATTGTCGGTATACTTATTCATTTCTTGTCTTTGCTTATAGCGCGTCAGAGTGACTGGAGAATAGGCTGTGCGAAGCTTTTCAAGAGTGACTACGACGCCTAGGAGGGTAGGAATCTAGGGTCCTGATCATATTTGCTCAAACGCGTTCTCGAATCCCACTGCCGATGGTGAATTCCTATTGGGTGAATATCGTGAGTGACTCCTTTGTTCTTGTCATTCAAGAGATAAAAATGCTCTATCAGCTTACGGATGATGCCATTTCACAAGGGCATGCGGTTGAGAGTGCTGCGAATAGTTCTCCTTAATCCACACCCCGAAACCCTGCACTTATACGGGCGTTCGTCCCCAGTCCAGAGGTCATGCAACGCGCGTGGTATTGTGAGGGGCATAGATCATAACATTTCTTCGTGCGATGCTCATATATATGTTTCCAGGCAGCAAAGAATGTCAAAAGGGCGATTGGAAGACGTGGCATAAAGATCTCTGCAAGGCTTTCAAAGAAGCGAACGAAACGGATAAAGCCATGCGCCTTGACTCGCTAGCTACGCGCAAGGAAGGTGTGTTAACTCGCGTAGGTATCCATTCTGGACTAGAGCCTGATCCTCCCTGATCCAAAATCCGAACAGGAAATATGCGCGAACCTGTTCTCGAATCCCACTGCCGACCGTGAATATGGAACGTTGCCTGTACAGTTGATCACGTCCGTCCTTCATCTTCCCAATTGATCTGACCCTGGATCCTCCCTGCGAGGAGATCAAATGCACTGTCTGCTTGTGCACGCCATTCCAGAGCCCGACTACGAGTTATAACAGCATGACTTTGTGTTCGAAATGCAAGCTCGCTTGGTGGTGCTCACCAGAGTGTGCCGGAAAGTTTTCCGATATCCATACCCCGGAACTTTGCGCTCATACGTATGACGTTGGTGCGTCGAGCACCTCACAATCGCCTACGGGCTCGCCCGTCGAGAAAGGCGGCAGTTCATGCAATGAAGCCAACAAACCAAACATGCCTATCTTCCCCTGGCGAACCTTCGTGGATGGGAAGACTGCGGCCGGTTGTTCCCAGGGTTTTATTATTCCATACGCATGAATGCGAAGGGAGTTTCAACGCGCATCCAGATGCGAGGAAAGACATGGCCAAGGAGGCTGCGAGCGTTACTCTCACCACCCTCACTGCCCTCGAGGACGCTAGGCCGGACTTGGGCCAGCTCAGGCAGCTGTGTGTTCATGTAGTCGGTGCTGACTCCAGGGAATTGTCCTGTACGGGAATGATGGAGGAGCTCTTGCCTGGAAGAGAGTTGATTGTCTGGTGCCGAAAAGAAATCAGTGAAAAGCGAAGGATCAGATAAAAAGGTAAGTTTACAGTTCTAGAGATGCTTGCCACCTTGAGTTTGAGATCATCGTTTCATGCGAAACCGTGCTTAGCGCAGAAAGAAGTGTCAACGCAGATCAGATACAGATCAGGACTTGATCCTACTAGATCCTGCATTTATTGACCAATGGCGAGCAGTGAGACTCTGGCACTGCGCAACGGTCAAATGCCCCAGTACATGCATTCACCGTGGCATCCGATTATGCTGGCAGATGAAATTGTTAAGCACCATCAAGAAAGATGCTACGAGCTGCCTGTACGAAGCTAGGACTAGAAGCAGATGTGAACACCCCATGATTCTAATGTCGTCGACAGAGAAACGAACTGATGAGCGTTGAATCGAGTTACTTTCTCAGCATCGTTATCCATGTCAATTAAAAAAAAATAAGCCTTCGGTGATGCCGAATCCCTTCATAAATCAAAACCTCGCCGCCGCCACCGATGGCCCTGCACTGCGTTCCTCATATACAAAGGCATATTGGGTACTTTTGAGTCGAAACTCCAAGTCTCGTCTAGCGAGAACCAGCAATTACGGATGCATAATACAAGGGTATTCTTCTCGATTGGGGTGATCCGTATCAAATTCCTTGATTCCCCTTTGAAGCAGCTGTCATGCAATATTTGACGGTTGTGCCTTGACCGTTGATATATCTCAGGACGGACTGTAGCGACGGTAACACCACTGAAATGCCCACGCAAAAAAAAAGCCAAGATTGGGTATCAAGTACCAGCATTAAGGAAAGGAAACGGACTGATTTACTCCAAAATACAGAGGGAATCATCTATAGATGGTTTCCCACGTTATTGAGGGGGAAAATACAAAGTCCGCTGGAAGACACCTTGGCATCCACCGCCATCATCCTGCCATTGTTCCATGCCTTCCCACTATTCTCGTCTCCCAAATGCCTCTGGAGACGCTGACCGCGAGCTCGAAGATGCTTTCGAATCCGAAAACGAAGACGACGGGCACACTCACTCGGAACAGACTCCCCTGACCACTATCAACGTCAACGTCAACGTCGTAATACCCGGCGCCTACAACTTTGAAAGGGATTACGACTACCCACCTCCAGGCTCGCCGCCTGGCCTGTCAGCTTTCGCGCTGCCCAACGATTTTGGCAACACGAACGGCCACATACCGGCCTCCCCCCCAGGAGAAACTCCTTCTGCCCCAAGACCTTCATTTTTTCGACGGTTGGCGGGTGCCGTGCTACCTACACACTATGTTCGTGTCCCTGCGCAACCAGCGCCTTCAGTAAGAGGCGGTGGCATGGAGAATGATGGTGTCTTTGCGAATGTGATGGCCAAGCCTGGTAGGCAACGGGTGGTTCGCGCACAGGATGGAAACGTGCATATGGTCCCTGAAGATATTCAGAAAGAGCCCCCACCAGTGTGTTTCATTCTTTCCTCGCTTACCCTTTCATTCACACCTTCGAAAGTCATACAATGAAGCCCAAGCTGATGCCGTCCCACCCTATTGGGAAACCACCGTTCACGCACCAGCGGGGCCCGAATCAGGTTCTGATATGATCATAGATGACCTCCCTTCGGGCTCCGTCTGGATATTCTTCGTCAACATATTCATTTCCTTCTTCTTCCAAATAATTGGGTTCATTCTTACGCATTTGTTGCACACCTCCCATGCTGCAAAGTTCGGGTCGCGCGTCGGTTTGGGCTTTACGCTCATTCAGTATGGCTTTTATTATCGCTCGATGGAGTCGGACGACGCGACGGGCGGTGATCAAACTGATGCGATAACGTGGCCTCCTGTTGAGACGCCCGATGTTACGGATGCATCAACGGCTGTAACGAATCCAGATGATGTCCAAGTCGTATCCAGTCTGTCGATGAAAGATTGGATTTCCTTTATACTCATGACTGCTGGTAAGTGGCCCCATCTCATCCTCGAAGCCGGGTACTTAGATTTGTATAAAACAGGCTGGTTCCTTGTATTGTCGTCTGCTGTCGGTTTCTGGCGCGTTAAGCGCTGGGAAACATCCATTCGTTCTACTACTACCCCTGAGCGCCCTCAAGTGACAACCCGTGAAGAAGTCGAGCGCGATATCGCTGTTCGTCGAAATTTGGAGACCGTGTTCGGAGTGTCGTTTGATGACGACGCCACACACCGTCCTAATCCTCGAATGGCCCATATGGATGAGAATGGTCATGTTATCGTGATTCCTGCGGCGGAGGCGCTGGAAGAAGCTAGGCTGGCAAGGGATCTGAGGGCTGCAGGTTTACTGTAGCGTTTTACTGGCATTTGACACCTTTTTATGGAGGTTATTTTCCATTTTTTATTTAGTTCCCTTCATCCGTCTCGTTCTTCTCTTCACCTTTTTTTATTTTGGTTTTAGGTTAGATCAGGTTTGTCGAGACGGTTGGATGACGAGGTAACATTAAATAACTGCTGCACAGACAGCATGTATTTTACTAATTAACTTGAACAACTACACTGGAATCCAAGCATACTCTTATCTCCTAGACCGCAGTATCTTCGTTCCTCTAGCTCTTCGGCGCTGAGCTCTTCATCGGGTCGTGAGTCGTCTTCTGCGCCCCAAAGGTCGAAAGGACTACATGTCATCTAGGATCAAAGTGAGTATAAAGTCTAATAGATTATGATGTCCGCCGCACCTGCAAAACCTTTGCCATCACTCCCTTTCCTGTATCAGGGTCCTTCTCCACCTTTGCAATAACCTCCTCCAGCACCCACTGCCTCAGAACGAACCTCGGATTCACCTTCCTCATCTCTTCCAACCTCTCAGCCCGACTGGACCACTCATCCTTCTCACTCTCAATCCGAGCCTCATACTTCCCCACCCAGTCCTCCCAGTCCTTCCTAAATCCATCATCCTTATTCGGGCCTAGCAGCTTCTCAACCACAGCGCCCCTACTCAGCGTCCTGAACGTCCCGTGGAAATCAAGAGCCTGGTCCTCCATAATCCTAAGCAGCGGTTGGATGATCGTACTCTCGTCAGACCCGTCCTGCCTTCGAAGCCCAAGCCGCCGACGCATGAGTCGTGCATATTCTTCAGGTATGACTGACTGCGTAATGCGCTCCAGGTCGTCTTTCACGGCATCAATGCCTTGGTCCTTCCATGCAGAAATTTGATCGTTTGACACTTTGGACCAGCCTGGAGATACTGCCTTGGGAGGAGTTGAGGACTGCTCGGCGCCGATGAGTGGTGCAAGTGTGTTTAAGAGAGCATGAAGAGCATAGATGCTACGGACGATGAGAGAAGTATAAATGAGACAAACAAGTATGCTTACATCATGTCGGGTTGTTTCTGTTAAACGCAAAATAAGTGAGTCGGTTCGATATTACTAAAGAAAACACCCTACTCGGTAAGAATAACGACCTTCGCTGTCGGTATGGTTGCAGATGTGGAATGAGTCAAAGATGTCCATGAAAGCGTAAGGACCTAACAATTGAGTTAGAGTGAAGACAGCTTCATTTCAGAAAAAGAAGGTCACCATAGTCTATAGTCAGGCCCATGATCGAAACACTAGAATAGAGTTAATCATCTTCAGCTTGAAAAGAACAGGAACATACTTGTCCGTATTGATAACCCCATGCATAAACCCATAGGCCTGCCACGCTGCCACCATCTTTGCATTTCGTTCAGCGACATCAAGAACCAACTTCTTCCCCCAGGCTTCGCCGTCATCTAACCCAAACTTCAAGACCTTCCTACTGACCCACTCCCCAAGAATTCTCAGCGCCTCATAGTTCGGTGATTGCTGCCCTCCACCAAAAAACATGATATTCTGTGGACCGTTCAATGCCTCGAACGATCCGATCCGAATGAATGAAGGAGCCATGCGCGTTAGGATGCATGCAGTTTCCTTACGTTCCCGATAGACGGGTACATCAGGAAGAGATATAAGTGAAAGCGAACGCGACGTAGGAATGGAGAGCGCTTGCAGTGCCTCGGAACAGAGGAACTCGCGAATGGACGAACGCACGACAGCGAGACCGTCTGCGCTACGGGAGTACGGAGTACGACCAGCACCCTTTAATTGGAGCTCGTACGTGAGTGATGGGTCATCAGGGTGCTGGGATACCACTGTCGAGTAAATATCAATACCTTACAAGGCAGGGAAAGGCCACAAAAGAACATACGGATAGTTACTGCGCGTCCGTCACCCAGCTGACCGGCCCAAGTGCCAAATTGATGTCCACTGTAGCGAAGTGACCAAGGGGCAAAATCATCCGACGTAAGAACCGCATGTCCGCTCAAAATATCCACAAGATCGTTCCTTGCAGATATATCTGATTCAGACGCAGTGGATGCTGATAAATTATTGTCCACCGCGCTGCTAGCTGTTAAAGCAGGTTTGCCTAGAAGAGCAAACGCGTCTCCGACATGTAGCTGAGGGATACAATCCCTTATGCCCGTCTCCGAGAGGCCGATAAGCATTCTGGTCTGATTCCTCTCCTGGGGGATATACTTCTTTAAAACGGTATTGCTCTGCGATCGAAACTCCTGAGTAGCTTCTCTACGGGAGAGCCATTGTTCAATAAAAGCAGCCTTGTCGGTGACGGTATCGGGTTCGTCTGGTATAATGTCATATGGAAATGACAGAGGGAATGGGGAGACGTAAGAAAAGTGGGCCTGATTGTCAACCAATCTAGCCCGGCGCTGAATACTGGGTGATCCCGCGAGGACTTTACGAAAAGCAGCTGGAGTAGATGACTTGGGGTCTGCCGTCAAGTTGTGATTCAGAAGATTCGCAGTTGGTGGTAGTGGGAATGACGAAAGTGAAATCTTTGAAGTCATCGTATGGAATAGCGACTTGAACTGCATACAGAACTGGAATGAACACAATTGCGTCACGGGGCTCGTGCGGTGGGTGACCATATATCTGACTTACCTATCAACAGGACCCTTTATTTTTCTTCTAGTGTCGGTTGTTAAGCATGAGATAATTTCAGCGCTGGTGAAGGTAGAGAAGGAAGAGGCGGTGTCATTGCAAAGTAGGTCACGGTGTCCTGACAAAACGCCAATCATGACATAATCGTTCTGCAAAAATTAAATCAAGGTACAAAGTGTTGTTATGACTTTACAGAAGTCCCTGGATAAAAAAATTGTTATTAGTCCACATCAGGAGGCATAGTACTCGCCTCAGTTTCATTGTCGTTGTGGGTCAATGCTAGGCGTCGGTCATTGTTGAACCCAGCTTTTTTTATAAAAATCGATCTTTGTAACTCAAGTGAGGAAATGATACGGAAAGCCATAAGAGAATAATATATTACACAAATTAAAAACAAAATACTTGCAGAATCACATTCTGACCCAGGATGGCCGCATATAGCGGTGGTCCGTGCACCATCCCGCCAGTATAAAAGGCAGGATCCGACATCTGAAAACTTCATACTTACCTTGATGGCACAAGCCTCTTCATGTACCTGGGTTTGTGGACTGTGGAGATCCTTCATAGCATGGCGACCCTGTCCTCAGAGGGTGTCTGCGGCTTGTATAGGCTCAGGCTTATGCACCGTCTAAATATTTTCCTGTTCCACTTTGGCCACTCTGGCTGGGTGGGCCTCCTTTTTCTTTGCTGTGAATGAATGAGAACTTCCATTTGGTGGTCTTTGTGTTGCAGCAAACTAAATAGATGGTAATCTTCTGTAGTTCAAAGTAATTGTATTATTTGCAATGTAATTTTTGTTTTTCTGATATAGTACTTTTTATTGTGATGCCAGTAAAATTTGATGGTGAACTCAGTGATGTACTGAGGGAGGTGATAGTTTGGCTGTAAGGCATATAAGAGGAATGTTCAATGTTTGCTATGTGATTGGGAGGACTATGATAGCCTTTGAAATTTGAGCCTGGCTGGAACAGGGATATTTGTGAGATGAATGAGAGTATGATGTCCCAGCTTGGTGAATGATGCATGGGACCAAAATGACACTACAAAACAGACTGTGTATTTGTCAGCACCTGCTAATGCTGATGCAACAAGTGGGGTGGAGTTGGTGGCCTACTAGAAACCATACCTAAATAGTCTGAGGTACAGAGGTTGTACCACCACCCAAGATTCTGTTCAAACACTTCTGGTACCCATTCAATGATTCAGAAAATCATCGATCCTTTTGATTGCTTGGTGTTGCATGTAGTGACAATATGGGCTTGGGATGACTGCATATGAGATCAGGAACTGCCTCTGTGAACTTTCCTGGACAAAATATTGAGATAAGATTCCCAAATGTTCATGTGATCTATGACAGGTAGCGATGAATCCACTTAGCCTAAGAAAATGTCGATTGCCCCGGAAACGGGTGAAGACAAGGAACAATGCTGACTAATGCAGCGGATTGCCATTGCCGAGATCGTCCGTCAACAGACACTTCATCTTGCTCTCTATAATTCCAGTCAGTCCCTTGAGTTTTTTTCTTTTCTCCCACTGACGGATGGCGACAGCGCTCGCTTGTAGCTGTAGGTTTTTAGTCCTTCACTTGGCGCGGCCGGTCGAGAAAACAAGGCAATACCATGGTTTCACCTACTGTGAATGTGCGCTGTCCATTCTCCTATTTTCCTTTCGTCCGTTGTTAAGTCTTGGTACAGGTTGCCCGATACACGGCTCTCTTTTCTGGTGTTGTCTACGGCTGGTACCACCGTCGATCCCTACAAGCAGCACACAATCTACACAAAACCCAGCATGCGGAGCACGAGCGAGAGCGGTTAATTGCAGAGGCAAAGGAGGCATGGAAGAAGAAACAAGAGGCAGCAAAGGCTTCTACTACAGATTCCAGTGAGTGTAACTGCTCCAACGATGCATTCTTAGTGCTGACGGTCGTCGACTTTGCAGTCATCACAGACCCAGAAGACCCACGGTTCGACCTGGAGAAGCTGATTGCAAAGTGGGAAAAGGCAGCATAACAGTGTTACTCTTGTTCGTCCATGGATTGTTTTATAGACATGTTAATCCGCCCACAAAAGACGCATAATCTTATCCCTGGTCCAGTATACCTTGTCGGACCTGAAAACATGGATCATGTTCGTAGATACAAGCATCCTGTTCGATTTATGTTTCGTATATAAAAATCAAGAAATTTTATGCCTCCGTAGCCGTCTCCTTTGTGACTTGTTTGTAGGCGTGGGAAAGATTTCAAACGCGTCGCGTCTTTTCTTCTTGCCACCAACCCCGACGACAGTGATTTCTTGCACTTTGCTTTTATACCACGACTTTCCGAGTTGAAAATGAGGCCACAGGTTGAGGAGATAGAAGACGATTTCGCGGCAGAGGAGGAGAACAAGCTGATCAATGAGGTGCATCCTTTGTTATAGTACAGTTCCATTCTTTCTGACACTGCAAGTCCATGAACAGGAATACAAAACATGGCAAGTTTGCCTCTACATTTCAGCCTACCTTTTAACTGACATATTCTCAGGAAAAAGAATGCGCCATATCTCTACGACCTCGTTATCACGCACGCGCTTGACTGGCCCAGCTTGACTTGTCAATGGTTCCCCGACAAAGAATCGTGCGTCGTTATCCAGTGCTTCGCTTCACTCGACTTCATGTAACCACACAGCCCACCCAACAAACCCTATTCCATCCACCGTCTCCTCTTTGGGACCCACACCTCCGGCCAAGCCCAAGACTACCTCCAAATCGCCACCGTCTCCATCCCCAAACGTGACAACTCCCCAAGCTCCGACAAATTGGACCGCAGTGACTACGATGACGAGCGTGGGGAGCTTGGAGGACACACTATCCCACCTGCGCCCCGCATCCAAGTTATCCAGAAGATCAACCATGCCGGAGAGGTCAACCGAGCGCGGTACATGCCTCAGAATCCTGATTTGATCGCGACAAAGGCCGTGACGGGTGAGGTGTTGGTGTTTGATCGTACGAAGCATTCGAGCGAACCTGAAAGAGGCGGAGTGTGTAAACCTGATATACGGCTGGTGGGGCAGTCAAAGGAGGGGTGAGTACAACAATTATACACCTTTGTGCCTTTATTGATATCTTTCCCAGTTTCGGTTTGGCCTGGAATCCCGTCAAGGCTGGGAACGTGCTTGGTGCCTCTGAAGATACGACCGTTTGCCACTGGTAAGGTCAATTGTCTGTCCTCAAGACAAAAATTAACACAACATAGGGACATAAATTCGTACCAAAAAGGACAGTCAACGATCCAGCCAACCGCAATCTACAAGGGCCATACTTCTGTCGTTGGGGTCGGTGTTCACTCCTTTGGCTCTCTTCTCTACTGACAACTGTACAGGACGTGGATTGGCATGCGACAAAAGAAACTGTATTTGCCAGCGTTGGTGACGATAAAATGCTCATGCTGTGAGTAGGACATGCCTTGAGTTCCTGGCATGCTGACGTTTGACATCATCCCAAGTTGGGATACAAGGACACCCGCAGAACCAATGACCAAAATACAAGCTCATGACCGTGAAATACTGGCGGTGTCATTCAGTCCGGCGAGCGAACACCTGCTCGTTACAGGGAGTGCCGATAAAGTTGGTTTGTCTCATTTTGATAGTTCCCTGATTTACTCATTTGGCGGTAGACTGTAGTACTTCATGACACGCGAAACCCGACGAAAAAACTGCATACATTTGAATCTCATACGGACGATGTCTTGCATCTCGCCTGGTCGCCACACAGCCCCACAATTTTTGCTTCTGCTTCCAGCGACCGCCGTATAAACATCTGGGACTTATCCCTGATAGGTTCCGAACAGACACCCGATGACCAAGAAGATGGACCGCCCGAATTGCTGTTTATTCATGGAGGTAAACTCCCCTTTATCTTGCTTGTTTATTTGCTCTCTTAATGGGTGTCCAGGACACACATCCCGACCATCCGACTTCTGTTGGGCTCCTGGTAAAATGGAAGACTGGACTGCTGCCAGCACTTCGGAGGACAACGTGGTCATGGTCTGGCAACCGACCATGCGGGTGTGGGCTGGCGACGAGGTCAAAATTGAGGAGAAGGAATTGGAAAGCGATGCTATGGAGGGTATTGAGGAAAGTGCTGCGAGTGGATCTAAGACGAAAGCTAGTGGAAGCATGAGCAGTAAGAGCATGAGTGTCAGTCCCACCAGCGACTGATATGTTTATCTTGTATTTTTTTGCGTTGATTATGGATAAATGCGTTCGAGTCAATATAAGACGGAAATGGTGATGATGTACAATGCACTCCACGCCAGAAACTAAGGTAAGGACGTGCTTTGATGTTACAGGAATAAAAGTCTCGCCAGCTCGAACAGCACTGTAGGGAGAGTTACGTTGGAAGACATAGCTGGAATGCAACGCACCTCCGCCTACAACAACAAATACAATGACAGCCAAAACCCAGATATTGACAGGGCTTCGTTTTGCGAGCTTTTCTTGCCGCGACAAATGTGTCGGCTTTTTGCCCGATCGCGCGTCTTTGGCGAACTTTTCGTTCCGCTGACGCATCTCAAAAGCGGTGGGCTGTAGCTGGAATAAGGAACCTGTGGGTGAGATACGGTAGCTGGGGAACGCACCATTTTGAAGTAGTTAATGAGTGGGCTGGGTTACACGTAGGTATGATTGTCGCGGTTGGTTATAAGTACTGAAATGTACGAACGTGGCACTTTGGATCGGATGATGTGGTTTGTTAGAGTTGCGTCTCGTCGACAAACTAATTAACAAATCTGTATGACGTAGTAGAGCCAATGCTAATCGTACATAATACGTATTGACTGAGTCCAACATTCTTTGTTAGTCAAGGTACATGAGTACCGTTCTGATCAGTACACCAGTTGTCTGACCACGGTTCAATCGCCGCACATTTTGGAGTCAATCCTTCAGGTTCGTTACCGGCGTCCCTTAGCAACAACGCTACGACACCGTGAGGGGGAACAGCACGTGCAGTAAAGTTGCGGATAGCGGTTCCGTTGTCAGTGTGGGTCCAAAGATCCTGGGCAGGTCAGCGTAAGAATGGCAACGCGGCACTGGTGAATCGTAACTTACTCGTACGGCGTACTGCCTCCCTGACCGTATCCACGGGGATTCAGTCAAGTTGAAGAACATGTCCGTTGGTTCGTCCAAAGTGTTGATCTGGTATCAATGTAAGGCAACAGAGAGCGTCACTGTATCCACCACTTACTAGCATAAAAATTGTCCCCTTTTGACTGTCCCCACTCCAGTACTGTGCCGGATGCGTTTTGTTGAAGGTCCAGTCAGGCTGTTTTTACAGTGTAACATAAGGTATGGAAAATATGACAAGGAGGAACTGCTCACATTGACGCCCCATCGGAAAGGCGTCACACCAGGACCAACGACTGGATCTTGATTGATTGCGATGACTTCGGTATTCTTGAAGATGCTCAGCGTTTCTTGGGAGACCGAAGCAAGCTGCGAGAAAAATTAGGCAAGGCCACAAACAGGGTACTAAACTAACATAGGTCCCCTAATCAAAGGAAGTAACTTAGTGAATTGACATCGGCCACGAAGCGACACTTACGATGAGTAGAGGAGACTTCATGAAACTCCAAACCGTAAAATGGGTCTTGGACTCTTCATATGTGAGGTCGCCATTTCCGACTTCAAGCTGTAGATCTTTGTCAATACGTACAACAATGGTGCGCCTTTCACAACTCACGATGTCCATATCGTTATGGCCATAAAATTCTGACGCCCATGCATAGAAGGAGTTTCTAGATAACGTTAGCCCGCAAAATATGATTGAATTATTGGACCTACTGGTTGATGATACTTGCAATGGAAGGCCAGTTGGCACCTATATCATCAGTTGTCTGTGAAGAACGTAAATTGAAAAAGTCTAGACCGAGGATACGAGCAAACACCAACCCTCCAGGTTGGGCCTAGCTTACGTGCCCACAACCAGGGTTCCAGCTACAGCGGTCGTCATTAAATGGATCTGACTTTATGAGAGGCAAAAGGACTTGCACGACCCCACTGGCACAAAGACAAGAGCATTGGCGGCTTTCCAGTCGACTTGGCTAGGTCATTGATTGCGTTGGCCATTACAGTAAACTCTGACAGAAAAAAAAATTTTAATATCCCGCCACAGAACAGCCGTGAAAGACATTCACTGCCAATCATGCCCTCTCGAATAATCTCGTCGTAAGGTACTGGAACAAGACATAGTCATTGAAATAGCGCAATAGATGATGAAATACTACCTACCTGCACAATTGTCATACCTAGAGATTATGATATCAATATTGGATACGGACTCCGGTGAAAAGAGACTTACTTCAATAAGTCAAATCCCCAATCTTCATGGAACAGCTTTGCATCTCTGTTGATATGGGATGAATGTTCATAAGTATGAATGGTTCGAAGCAGCGAACCTTGCTTCATTCTGGAATGATCCCGGATAGTATTGGCACGTATACCAACCGGAATCCCCGTACTATAAGAAAGTTAATATATTCCGAAATTAGACGAGGTGCCTCATACAATTCCAGTTTTCCTAAACGGTTGTTAGTAGGTAGAAAACGGGGCGAAAATGCTGCAAACACCGACATCCCAAGTCCGTGAATATGATCGGTTAGTGACCTCATTCCAGAAGGAAAGCGCTCTTTGTCTGGAAAGATGGATCACTTTTACTGATGGGGCGTAGTGGGCATAGTAGAATCACGAACTGGCAACTATGTCTCCATCTACATTTCGTTTCTTCTCCGAATAGCAGTCGTCAAGGTTTACGTACTCGTAACCTACGTCCTGCACCTAGGTAAGCGCAGAGTCACAGCGAAGTAATCGGACTTACCCTCAGGCCAAGAGATACCATGAGGTCTGCAGTTTCAAGGATGAGGGTCTCATTGATATTGCACCAATATGCATTCCAGGCTAGTTGGCGCGTCAATATTTTCTGAAAGTTCTGTTATTTGCTACGACACACTGTTATATCCCATGACTAGCAAGGCACGCTGCGTTTCAGCATGTGCAAATTGGTCAGGACAAAGCAAACGCACATGGTAGTTTGCCAACTCTCAGATCGTCTGCTTCCTGTACAGGCACTTTCAATGTAGCGTACAAAACAAGCGTAACGGCTATTGAAACAATGAGCGCGAGTATGCCCCAGATAGCGGTGGCCTTGTTCGACTTTTCCTTCCGGAAGCGATCGCTGCGACGATTTGTCAAGTCCGTAGTTGACTCTCCATTGAGAAATGCGGTGGTTTCGTGGTCGTCTGGGGGTTATTGAGTTTGGAAAGCCATTTGCTTCAGGTTGCAACTTACCCGCATCTCCAGCTGTAACAGCTGTTCTGTGAGCAAGGCAGTGATAGTAAGTAGCTTACTCACTTAGTGAAGGAGCTGAATATAAGTCAGTAAAGGAGCGTGATATCAGTAAGAGACACCTCACCCATACTACTAAGTCCCAACCAGGCGAGACGTACGTATTCTCTGCTTTCAGACAGACTGCCGGTCTCGTTTAAGTTAATGAAAGGTGGTTACCAAACAATTTTATGCCTGCAGAGCTCGATATTCCAGTTAATTTCTGAATGTAATGCGTGTAGACGGATCCAAATCGACGCTGATGGTTGAAATATCGAAGCGAAGTGTGCTTCCGTCTTAAGTCCGGATTCGCACATTACGTCATGAAACAATTTACAGGCGTGAGAAACATTGACTTTCTTCCCTATTTTTTACATCATTGTCCGACGTGCACCTCACCATGGACGAAGATGTAGATATGGATGCTCCACAGATATCGACACTCAGGGAAGAGGTTACACCCCCGCCTCCTCAGCGTACGGGGATTCGTGTCAAGCTTGTCGTAGGCAAGAAAAACGCAGGTCCGACTGTTACCGTGCCATCGAAACGATCGCACACCGAAGATGAAGACGACGAAGACGAGGACCAAGAAGACCAGCTTATTGACGACGACGACGATGTCAGCGCTAAACCATCCAAGGCGCCTGCGCGTCCCGTAGAAACGACGCCTAAACGCAAGGCTCCGGTGAAGAGAAAGTCGAAGAAGATAGAGAAAAAGGGGTCAGAAGAGAAGCAGGAAAAACCGGTACCACTGCCTCCACCGCCTTCGTTGCCAGGTATGTTTTTCCTGTGTATCGCTGCGAAAAGTCGGTTTAAAGTTGGTATATAGAGGAAGGGTTTGACCCAAATCATATATCCTTGACTGTCGCCCCTCCAGTAGAGCCAGCATCGGCACCTCCCAAGGGCATGAAGAAGAAACCTGCAGCGAAGAAGGCGCCTGCGAAACCCAAAGCTACCAAACCTCCAAAGTTCATATCCTATATTTCATTTCTAGCTTCTTCGCTAATGGTATTTTTAGGGTGAAGAATGTCCTGCCTCAACTTGCTGACGATGCTGGCGTGCTGAGCGAAGGTGCGTGACGAGACTACTTGTACCGACTGTTCACTGATTTGGTATAGGGGGATTTACTGGCACTGCTGCTTCATCACCCGTAACGACTCATTTCGCTAATAGCCCTGACCCAGAACTAGGAGATGCTCCTGGCGAAGAAATCAACATTGAGGCCCTTCTTCTCCCAGTATACCCGCTTCCGACAAAACCTTTTCCCGTCCAACCTCCTCCCAAAATCAGTTCCGGATTTGCTCCTGTCATGCCGCTAGACAGGAGCGGTAAAAAAGTGCGATTATGGCGCGTAGCCAACAGAGAGATTCGAGGTATTGCTGGAGGTCGTTGGTTTGCTCACGCATGGGTTGGCGAAAAGGATTCGGAATACGCTGGTTCTAAAGCCAGCGAGGGCTCGTTGACTATTCCAAAGTTACCGGCTGTGCTTTCGGCATCAGGAAAGGGTAAAGGAAAAGTGAATAAAGCACTTTCTCTGACGGGGACTTCGCGGTCAGGATCACTTGTTCCTGAGGGGCCAACTATTCCTGGCGTCCGTAATCTCACAAAAATGCGAAATAGCATGCAGTTCCCACCACCGCCATCGTCCGAAGCAGGAGATTCTGATATGATGGGGCCGGGGTGATGGCCCATTATCTTACAGTATTCCGTATATAGCTTTGTATAACCATTCTTTCATTCCGGGGACTGTCGTTACTTGTTATCTATGCACTATATAATTTATTACAGCCTTATACTATTATCTCTATGTTGACATGACGTCGCAGCGCAGTTAGAATTGAGGTCACAGTGTGACGGCAATCGTACCGACGTTTCGACTTTTACTGGCTTCTCCGTACAGTCCAACGCTCTCAGCAACGTCGAGCATCCCGTGCCCAACGACGACGGCGCAACGGTCCGTTCTCTCTCGCTGTCATGGCGTCGACCGATTCCGTAGAAGCAGGCACGGCACCGAAGAATGGTTCCACGTGGATCTCTGAGAGAACGAGTGAACGTGGTGCGTCAGGCTTTCGCCGACTTTGCTAATCCGGAGGTGCTAAATGACAACTTCAGCCGCTGCCCAACAAGCATATGAATCGGATCCCAAGTACAAGAAATACACCCAGCAGGTCGAGAAATGCCTCAATTCGTTTGATAATGTACACGAATGGGCAGATTGTATCGCGTTTTTGAAGCAACTGCTCAAGGTGCGCTCATGTGTCGCCTTTTGTTTGATGTATATTCACTACGAACAGACCTTCCAATCGTACATGCAGTTCAAGGAGATCCCACGCAAGTTGGTTGTCGCAAAACGGCTGTCGCAGTGCTTGAATCCCGCTCTACCTACGGGGGTGCACCAGCGGGCATTGGACGTTTATGCTCATATTCTCGCAGTATTGGGGGTGAGGGCAGCACTAACATCGTATAACATTCTGCTAATGGCACATCCAGTCGGAAGGTCTCAGGCGCGATCTAGCACTCTGGTCATTTGGTCTTTTCCCCTTCTTTGAATACGCCGCAACATCCGTCAAGGTATGTTCTACACTACTTCACAGCGCGTCCGTCAGTGACGATTGTCAAGCCTACTCTCCTGAATCTGTATGACACGCACTATCTGCCGCTGCAAAGTGGCTTGCGTCCTGTAATGAAGTCATTCATTATAGCGCTGTTGCCCGGATTGGAGGAGGAGACTGGGGAATTCTTTGAAAAGGTGCGTCTTTCTCCAATGGTATTTCGACAACGCCTCATTCATGTATAGGTATTGAGTCTACTGGATCGTCTGTCTGGGGCCGTGTCAATGTCGTTCTTCTTCCAAAACATCTGGCTGGTCATGCTGACAACGCCAGCTGCCCGTGGGACATCCCTCAATCTTCTTTCACGTCGACTCCCGCGGTTAAGTAGTGATGAAGGTGCGCTATGCCTTTCACAGTTCTCTAACCCGTTGCTTAGCCTGAGTCAGATATATCGTCTATCATTGGCCAAGACATCGGGTTGATGATTCGTGCCTTTGCTGCTGCCTTGGAGGACGAGAACCTTCTGGTAAGAAGAGGAGCTTTGGATCTTCTACTGCAGTCTATGCGCTTGGATAGCGCGCCTCTGCGGAAGGCTCAAGGAGACGATCGTACAATTCTGATGAGGGCAGCAGTTTCTGTCGTACTTCGACGCGATCTCTCGTTGAATCGGCGGCTCTACACTTGGTTACTTGGACCTGACGAGAAAACGGAGCATCAAACAGCTTACCTACGAGCCAATGCGCTGACTCTGCTTAGCTCAACCTTGAAAGTAAGCCCTGCCAGATGAGCTTCATGCTGACAACTAACAGTGTGACAGGAGGAAATGATCTCGCCTTCCGGTGAATATTCCGAATCAAGGCCATTCAAGATTTTTATCTCTCTTCTTGATAAGTGGGAGATAGGCGCACCACTAACGGATGTCCTTGTATTTGACTCTTTCAAAGCCCTTAAAGGTCTGGTCGTGACGGGCACGGATGGTAGCGAAGATGTTAGACACACTCTCTTCTATTGACTGCACGCTTATTATTGCATTTTTAGGTGACTATGACAGCTAGCACTCTGTACGAAGCTGTGGAACCAGGCATCATATGGAAACAACTACTCCAGGCAGTATTTGATGAAATCATCAAAGACGAAGAGAAATGCGAAGTAAGCTTTGTGTGGCAAATTTCTGAGGGGATGCTGACCATTTTTAGGCGATTTCCATGGTCCAGTTCATCCTCAAAACGTTCTCCCAGGACGAGGAGATTCAGACCATTCATCTACCCGTAATATTCGCAGCTATCGTCGATCTCCTGCATGCAAGCCAGTCACCTTCTTTCAATATCATCTATGCTGACTGCGATGTTTCTTCTAGTTTCGACTGAGTAAAACAAAGTCCCCACCTTTATCCACCACCACCAAGGAAATTCTGTTACTCTTGGAGATTATATTACACCAGATCCCTCGTGTCGCTCTTATGCAGCGGCCAGAAGCAAACGAAGGGGACAGCTCTGTGAGAGATTCACAACGACCATACATCTTTGCTTGCACAGTTTACGGAATTGAGCCCCTTGCGATCGAGCCTGCCTCAACTTCTGGGTCTTTTAGCATTCCTTTTGCATCATCTTTCGAGAGCCTGGTATCCCTGAGCTCTATCTTCTCTCATAACTTAGTTTCGGCTGCAGAGAAGGTTGTTGCATTCCGTGAAGCGCTCTGTCAAACTCTTCTTCTCCTTGATGCGCTGGTCGGCAGACTTGGCACATCTATGATGAAGATTACGTGGCATCCTTCGCACTGGTTGTCGGTGGTCCTCGATTGTATCGGTCACGGGGTGAGATATACTTGTGAGTACGGCACAAAAACACTGACCAGCGTGAATTTGTTAGTCTGCCAATTTTACAACCGTGGATCGCACTGTGAGCCTTGTCGTTGCGTTGCATCACGCATCAGGGATGGAACCCAAGGTGCACATCGATGAACGGCCTACGATGTATAAAATGGTGATCAAGCTTCTTCGTTATCTTCGCTCGGATTGCGCAGCCTATCACGTACGGGTGGTCAATCTTATCTGGGCATTGGAAGCTGCCACTAAGAGACCACACGTTGAATCGATCCTGGCTCAAACTATGAATTCGCCCGAGTCTCGGAATGTTCAAGAATCGTATGAAGCATTTGGTATCCTGTGGAGATTAACAGGTTCGACTCTATAGACTTGAGGTACGAAGGATGGCTGATTCTTCCTCCAGAGGACAATCTCCTTCCCGGTTTTCGGTTCAAGGTCCCTATGATGATCGTTCTGGACACACTGAAAAACGATGACCCTAGTCTTCGGCGGATTGGCGAAACGTGGATGCGTTGTAGTCTCAAGTCCTATTTGAGGTGAGCAGGAGCAGGCATTTAGGATTTCTGTGTTACTGACATCATTTTCAGAGTGTTGGACCCGATCATCTTCGAACTGCTGGATCCTTCAATCCGGAGAGTGCCCAACACGGTAAAAGTTCGAGGCAAAGAACTGCAAGGGTTCGCTTATGGGCGCCCATTCGATCAGCGTTATACCCAACACTTGCTCGAGATGTTGCTATCAGTAATCCGATTTGGGGGACAAGGATTTGCCAAGACGGCGCGAAGCACATCCATCAAGCGTTCTCAGCATTCAGGGCTTGTTCAAAGGGTGCAGTCTGGTAGGTGATTCTTGTGTCATTTTCATGCATCACTAGCTGACATCTTAATCAGGAGGTTTCCCTGAGCAAGACGTCACCTATATGGAAGTGCTGGTGGACCTATTGCTTCGGTATGGGAAACATCTTTGCGTGAGTGTTTGGATCTAACGGACCGTCAGTTTCCTGCAATCTGAGCCTAGTGTGCCCTGGGCTCCCACGATGCAGCCTCAGAATGCAGTGATACATTCGACCACGGTGGACCTTCTTCAGACGATTGTTGCTCGCGGCGAAATAGAGCTTGTCGTGGTTGAATCCATCGAAGCAATAGTCATCGGAAAGCTCTATTATTGCATTCACACGAACAGACTGGACCTGCAGAATAAGCTACTTCACCTGCTCCATTCGGTGATCTCTGCATCTACCACTGACGATCTTGTCAGACTATTCGGAAAGCATAGACAAGGTGAACGACCTCCGGAGACCCTAACTACGTTTGACGGCACTCAGGAAATACAACCAAGAGCATACACTGTCAATCCTTTACTCATTCAAACCCTGATGGATGGCATATCTATTCCAAACAATAGGCCTGTTTTGCAGCACTGGCTGGACTTTGTTCTCATGGCCGTCCCTCAGTTCCAGCCCGCTCTACATGCAGTTATTGCTCCGCTAAATGAATGCATATGTCGCCAGCTTCAAACGTCGCTTAACAACCTTTTAAAAGCATCAAGCCATGACGACACATTTAGCGATGATACAAACTCCACGGTCACTGACGCAGAGTTCATCATGCTGCTGAATGGTCTTGAACGTCTCGTACTACTTAGTCTTGCATATACATCAGAACTGCTAAGTCCGGAGGAGGATTCAAGTGGGACAGAGAAGTCTGCTGAATCCGGAGGCATTCTTGGTTACGTTTCGACTGTCTTTAGCTCTGAGCATACGCAACAAAATGTGGATGAGCAGTTGACAGTTCGTCTCCGGTTAAATTCCTCTGCAATAGTTGACCACTTTCATAGGTTCGATCGCAAGGGTACCGCTCGCTACAAGATGCTGTGCAAGTTCTGTATTCGATATGGAGTTTGCTATGTTGGACAGATCCCGAGACACGTGCTCCGAAAGATGAATCGACATCTCTCATCTACAATCGCGTACGACTTCGCAGTCGCAGGGTACTTGAGCACCTGTTTCGAGTGCAGTCTCCTGAGGTGTTCGAAGCCATTGTGGATTGCTGGAACAAGGATGTTGGGGTATGCCGCATCGCTACCATTTATTGCTGAAGTGTCTTAAAAGCCCACCTAGACCACGACTATGTCGAGCTCGGGATTTGAGCTGACGGACATATTAATAGCCAATGCGCAGAGCGCGGTCCAGATGATATGTGACAGTATCTCAGGTCGCATTTCAGGCCTGTTAGAGAAGACGAAGAAGCAGACAATGAATCCCGAACTGTTGGCTCCCTTTTTCATGCTCTTTGGAAAGATGTACTAATGCTCGTGCAGAACCGATGGCGTGCTGTTTAGGTTCCTTGAGCAATATCTTCAGCGTCTTGAGGGTCCTTTGGCTGTGCAAGTTTGGAGCCGTTTTCTTCAATTGACCAAGGAAGTCATCGGTGGTGGAAAGGACTATAGATCACAGAGCTTTCCGACCCTAAGGTGTGTCATCCTGATTGCGCACCTAGTCCGTGTAATAAAAGTCAATCCCCAGATGTTTGACCGTTTTAGCGGATAAGTTGACGCAGACGACGGCCATAGAAGATAGGCGGATACGCAAGGACCTCCAGGTAAGATTGTTCCCTTTAGAGAGAGAGACTGTATCGAAACTTACGATAGGAAACTTTCGGAAAACTTCTCGACTCGTGCGTAATGTATGTTGGCCGATCATTCGACCAAGGATCTTGGATTCGGCGGACTACCAAAGAGGCTTTGGCCACCAATGGCAGAGAATCTCCAGCTCCACGTAACGGTGAGACACACGAAATCACATTTGACCATCAATTTACCAAGTATCAACTGTAGATGCAAAGATTGATGAAAAGCTCAATTCAAGTAACACCTCGCTAACGCCAGAACCGCCTAAGCCTGCCTCTAACGAAGTCATGATTCAGGTAAGAAAAACCCGTAAATATGTGTCGAGTTTTGAAGTTGGCATAGATCAATGACTTCATCGCGAAAACAATACTTCCGAACTTGCGGCGTTTCCTTGTAGACAATGACAAAGTTGCAGGAGCATGCAGCAACATCGTGTATTACATTGTCAATCCGGCCATGAAAGGTAAAACTAAGTAAGTAAAAAGATTTCAGATAGGTCACTTTACTCACTATCCTTCAGACCAATGGACGTTGATGCTACCACCGTTTCCATTCTACAACAAATGTCTAGGCTCCCTGCAGCGCTGAAAGCGTGGCGGACACCAATTTCAGATCTCTTGAACGATAACCGGGTATTCAATAGCACTGCAGAGGCTGCCGAGCCATGGAGACCTATAATGAAGTCTCTCTTCGATGCAGACAAAACTGCGTTTCCCGAATTACTTGGTACATATTCAGATTCATGTTTGCCTTTAGTACACGCTGACGTCTCACAGGCAAGGTGGCCACCGCGCCATCCACAAATATCTTTACGAATAGGGAGTATGAAATGTTGTTGCGGTCGCTCAATCTTCGTAGACTGTCCTTCGTGTTGTTCACCGGGGACAAGAATCATTTCCTAACACAGCTACCGTCAATACAAGAGAAACTGGTGGATATTCTTCGTAATGTGTCAGCCCCAAATGTCCAGAGTGACGTTTACCTCTGCATACGCGTCCTATTGTGCCGTCTATCCCCCCACAACCTCACCAGCTTCTGGCCAGTGATTCTCACAGAATTGGTATAGTTGTTCCCATCCGAAAACAGTTTGCCGCTGACTTTCGCCCGTATAGTACCGCCTCTTCGAACAAGTCATGTCTACGTTACCATCGGATGGATCAGACGACTTACAGCTGATATTGTCTGCTTGCAAGTTTCTTGATCTTCTGTTGGTCCTACAAACCGAGGAATTTCAAATGTGGGTACCTATCTCGGTCCGAATCACGAAGTTCACCTGGTGCCTTGTTCTAGTCACCAATGGATCTTCATAACCGATACAGTGGATGCAATATATCGACCAAACGATTGGTATCCAGAAGCGATGTTTGACCAGTTGGCTGAGATTGCTGGTAATCTACCCAGTGTATGTTTTTCCTTTCCTTGACTCAGCAGTCTAAATTTTTGACGACACCGTAGAATCCTGCGTCGCAGAACGGGTCAACTGACCTAGGCATTGGCGCAGCGTCATCATTCAATTCTCAGAGGGTGATGCGGCGCCCTTTGCTGAACAGGATCCATCAGATAGACAGTATACGTGATTTGGTTCCCTTCTTTTCTAGCATAAGTATGTCATCTTACGAGAGTGTCTACGCGAGTGGTGGTATCGTAGATTGGGAGGCGATAGAGAAGGGGTTAATGGATGATATGTTTGACGGACGGTAATTATTTAATGGGCTACTACATGTATTGATACCTTCCACTTTGCTTGTGATACCTTAATGCTATGTCTGTCCTCAGATATTTTATTAACATGCGACAGCTGGATCCGAAAACAAGAATAATCTAACAGTGGTATATGGAAATGAAAGGTTACATCGGAGTAGCACTAGAAATCATTCCAATTGCGTTTGAACTTGTACTGCATCCGATTCTGGTTAATCTCAGCGTGTTTGTAAGACGAAGAGAGAGCTGCTTTACCTTATAGGGCATGTTTTTACTGTGGTAAAGATAAGTAAGCGTAGGGTGGCGGTAACAAGCTGACATACCGCATTTTATCACCAGCATTTGACGGAGGCAGGTAACCTTCCTCTCCGGAACCCCACGCCCCCTTCTTATCGCCTTCCGACTTGGCACCACGGAATCTGACACCAGGATCTTGCTTTTCGGGGGGTGTCACTCTGGTGATTTTTGGCTTGGGAGCTTCTCCTTGGGGAGTGGCATTTTCGTATTGCTCGTCATGAGGATGGGGCGCAACCAGTGGTTCTTGATCTGCTCCTTGCATTTGGACGTGCTCTTCGGGAGGGGGCTCATGGGATCGTAAAACCTCCTCAACTGTAATTCCTTGGTAGGCCGCCTCTTTCTCCGCTTCTTTAAGCTCGATGTCCTCATGGTGGGCAAAGTGTTCAATGTCTTCCGGGTGAATATATGCTTCGTCAACTTGAGTTTCGGGAGTATTATGAAATTCTTCTTCGTGGTGCAAGAAAAACTCTTTGGACGTATACTCTTAGGAACGGGATGATGATAAGAGCTGGGTAGGGACTGACCGCTCTCGACATCGTAATGGTGACCTTCTGCACCCAGGTCATCGAAGTTTGGCAAGCCACCAAGTCCAACATCTGCAAGCTCTTTTGCGGTAATCTTTCCATCCCCGTTCTTATCAAGCTTTTCGAGTACGACCTTTACTATGTGGTCCGCCTTTTCTTGATGCTCTATATCATCCTATGACGCAAATGTCAGTCAGGCTGCCTGCCTATTGTCGAGACTCGGAGAGCGAACGTACCTTGGACTTCTTTTGAGAATAGACGTGATGAACACCGTAGATAGCTTGAATCTCGTCTTTGTCCCAGTGCCCATCCCTGAGAGACTCGATTCAACACCGTATCACGAGACACAAGTGAATGTACATACCGGTCGAGATCGTGGATCTGGAAGAAACTGTTCGAGTCAAAAGATTCTCTGTAGAGGTACATTCAGACTTCAACTTGGCACATAATGAGTACGACTGACTCACATATGGTGCTCCTTTGCCATCTGTAAGAGAATCAGTGCAACTACCCACATTGATATTGGTATTGGCAAATGAGAACTTACGTGTCTTTGTGCATACTCCTGCACAGACTCACCATCAGCAGGACCATCATGGCTGTGTCCGTGTCCAAGGACGCTGAGGGAGGAGGATATTAGGGAAAGAAAGAGTGAAGCCCTCATCGCTACAGGTGAATGAACGTGAGTAGCATGTGCCATGTGCTGTTCAATGCGGTAATCTTAGTCAGTGTTCCCACGCCCACATATGGACACGATGTTGAGTGCAAGGTTGCGAGTGAACGTATGCGACGCCAACGACTTGACATTCCCAGATAAGTATAGATTTCTTGCTGCGCGGAAAATCTAACACGATGTGGCGCTGACATGGATCCGTAAGCATTTTTCTGTGATTTCGGGACTTAAAAAGCTTTCAACCAACAGATCCCTGCCTGTTTTACGATGTTGAATTTACGTGCATGGGGCCGTGTTCCGCGGTGCGGTACACGGCCCACGCACATTTCAATGTCACGATCATGCCGTTGGCAGTCGGTTGCGAATTTTGACTCGTCTGGCATCGCATCCCTGACTCGTTGGATGCCATCCTCCCTCCAGTTGCAAATCGCGTCTCATTACTGTAACATACTTCCTCGTAAGCCCTCTTTGAATCGAAGAATCCAACCATACCATCATTTTGGCAGGGAAGAAGCAAAAAAACTTGGGTGTAGATTACCGATCAGACTGCAACATGGCCGGGACCGGACCGGCCATGAGTCACTTCTTTGCTTCTCTGCGAAGCCCGCGAAAAAATATTATAAATATGGAGATTTATCATCCAATGATATTAGTTGTCAGTACACCCTCCCTTCATGTCCTCTCCATTTCTCCACCCCGGCTCCTCGCCAGTGGATGGAGCCACTTTGAACGAGGTGGAAACTCAGCCTTCCAGTCGCGACGAAACCGAAGCACATGTCGACGTCGACAGGGCCGAGCAGGAATTCAATGCCCTCTCACGGCAACTGACGATTCGCTCTGAAGGCGATGGCGAGAACAACAAATGGAAGACCGCATCAGCGAAGGACCTTGAAAAAGGTGTGAGCGCGATCACCGAAGAATCTAGGTTTGACCTACGTGAATACTTGACCTCTTCCAATGACGCCAACCAAAATGCCGGAATAAAACACAAAGTTTGTCTCCAGAATTTTTCTCCTTACTCTCCTGGATTAACTGGGTCGAACATAATAGCACGTCGGTGTTACATGGGAAGACCTTCAGGTTGACGTTATCGGCGGCATCGATAGCAAGGTTTGTCATGGATTCGATAAGTTTCTAGTATTTTCTAACTATGTTGACTCCGTAGATATACGTGGGGACTTTCGGAGGTTCGCTTACTTCCGTCGTGCTTTTCGTAAAACTAATGTTAGGAAAGGTGCAATCGTCTCTTTCTTTCTCACACCTTTTCTATGGATATGGTCTCTCTTTGCCCCGTTTTTCCCTTCAAAGAAATTACCAATCCGTCCCATTCTTCACAAGTGCGCATGCTCTCATCAGACCAATTTTCCAGCCTGACACCTTGCTCTTGTAGGTCCTCGGGTGTCATGAAACCCGGTGAAATGTGTCTGGTTCTCGGTTGTCCTGGTTCTGGTTGCACTACGTTCCTCAAAATTATCGCCAATCGTCGAGAAGAGTATGCAAATGTCTCAGGGGAAGTTCTTTACGCAGGCATGTCTTCCCAGGAAATGGGTAAATACTACAAAGGGGAAGTCGTATACAATGAAGAAGGTACGCCGCTAATATAAGTATTTAACACTGTTCTGACCTTTTGTCAAAGATGATCGTCACATCGCAACCTTAACTGTTGCTCAGACCCTTTCCTTTGCACTGTCTACGTGAATATGCTACTCTCGTTCAATTAAGCATTTACTGAAATGCCGTTCTAGCAAGACCCCTGGTCCCAATGGCCGTCTGCCTGGTGTGACACGTAAAGAGTTCGACCAAGAAGTCCAAGACACTCTCCTCCGAATGCTGAACATTTCTCACACCAAACAGACTTTGGTCGGAGATGAGTTCGTACGTGGTGTATCTGGAGGTGAACGTAAACGAGTCAGTATCGCGGAAATGATGGCAACTCGTGCCCGAGTCCAGTCCTGGGACAACTCCACTCGTGGCTTGGATGCTTCAACTGCTCTTGACTTCTCGAAAAGCTTACGGATCATGACCGATGTTTTGGGGCAAACCACGTTTGTCTCTCTCTATCAAGCTGGTGAAGGTTGGTAATCCTGGGAACAATTTCCATCCGCTTTCCTTCATTGATTATTCTATTTTAGGCATCTACAACCTCTTCGACAAGGTTTTGGTGCTAGATCAAGGACGACAGGTGTTCTTTGGTCCCCCAGCTGAAGCCCGCGCTTATTTCGAAGGCCTTGGGTACAAGCCTCTTCCCCGACAAAGCACTCCAGATTACCTCACGGGCTGTACGGATCCCAACGAGCGCCAGTTCGCGACTGGACGCTCAGCGCGTGACGTTCCGTCAACTCCAGAAGCTTTGGAGGCTGCTTTTCGCTCTTCCATTTACGGTCAAGCCCTCGATGAGTCCTTGTGGAAATACAAGTTGTACCAAGAAACGGAGAAAGCAGACCAGGAAGCTTTTCGTACTGCTGTGATGGCGGATAAAAAGAAGGGCGTGTCGAAGAAGAGCCCTTACACTCTCGGTATGCTTGGACAGGTTCGTGCGTTGGCAGTTAGGTCATTCCAGATGAGGATGCAAGACAAGTTTCAACTGATCACTAGCATGTCATTATCGACAGTGAGTTCTCAATGCATGTGTTCCCATCACTTCTTAACCTAAACTATGTCCTCAGATTTTGGCCCTTGTGATTGGTGGAGCCTACTGGAATCAACAACTGACTGCAGCTGGCGCGTTTACTCGCGGCGGTCTGATCTTCGCGGCTTTGCTGACGACATGCCTTGACGCTTTTGGTGAATTGCCCATGCAAATGCTAGGAAGACCCATCCTCCGGAAGCAGGTCCGTTAGCGTCACATTTTTCATTGATTTATTGTGCCAACTTCATTGTCAGACAAGCTACAGCATGTACCGACCTTCGGCGACCGCGTTGGCCAATACCATTGCCGACCTCCCTTTCTCCGCCGTTCGGGTGCTGATCTTCAACATAATCGTCTATTTCATGACAAATCTCGATCGTTCGGCGGGCGCATTCTTCACGTTCCACCTCTTCAACTATGTAGCCTACTTGAGTATGCAAGGGTTCTTTAGGACGTTCGGGCTGTTATGCCAAAATTTCGATGTTGCGTTCCGCCTGGGAACATTCTTCATCCCCAATTTGTGAGCCTTTGTTCATTCTTATCAAACCTCCAGATTTTCTCTGACCAGTGATTCAGCGTCGAATATTGTGGGTACATGCTTCCTGTAACAAGCATGAAACGATGGTTGTTCTGGATCGTAAGTGTTGCTCAAGCCTACTCTAAGGAAAGGATCATTAATTCCGTTTCACTAGTACTACATCAACCCGATTTCATATGGTTAGTACTGTGTGATAATGTCGTTGTCCCCATCTTCTAACACTCGCAAACAGCATGGCAAGGCTGTATCGAGAACGAATTCATGCGTCTCAACGTGAGGTCTCTTTTCACCTCCATTTTACGCATCTCATACGATCTTGGCAGCTTCTATGCAATGGAGATTATGTCGTTCCTAGAAATGGGCCCGGAATGACGAAGTATCCGTATGTACCAATATCTATTCATATTTCCGCCATTACTAACACACAGCCGCCATTAGCACTGAACTTGGTCCTAATCAGGTTTGCACCATCTTCGGAGGTGTTAGCGGGAGCGACTTCGTTCGCGGAAAGGATTATATCAGTGTTGGGTATGGTCTCGATTCCAAGGATATATGGAGGCGTTGTCTTCTTGTCCTCATAGGGTTTATGATCGCGTTTCAGATAACCCAAGTTATTGCGTTGGAGTACTTCCCCGTGGGTAAATTTCCGTTGACCGTGAAATGGAAGTGCTGATTAGTTATAGCAATACAATGTTAGCTTGTCGGTCAACATCTTTGCCAAAGAGGACGAAGAGACTAAGAGGCTTAATGCTGCTCTTCGTGAGAAGAAAGTCGCCCAGGGCAAGGCTAAGGAGATCGGCAGTAAGGAATCTGACCCAGAACAAAACAAGAAGCCGGAGACTACGTATGTGTTTAAATGCACAACGCATTTGGTAGCTCACATGCGAATAGAGCTGTCCGTTCTCACAAGAAGACATTCACTTGGGAGAAACTCAACTATGTGGTCCCTGTTCCCGGCGGCTCGCGCCGTCTATTGCACGATGTGTACGGCTATGTTAAGCCAGGGACTTTGACAGCACTTATGGGTGCGTCAGGCGCCGGAAAAACTACATGTTTGGATGTCCTTGCTCAAAGAAAGAATATTGGTGTCATCACTGGAGACGTTTTAGTCGATGGACGTCCTCTTACTTCTGATTTTGCCCGAGGTACCGCGTATGGTCAGTCGGTCTCCCTCTCATTTTATGCCTTATTTTGACATCGTTGCGCCCAGCCGAACAAATGGATGTCCACGAGGGTACCGCGACTGTCCGTGAGGCCATGCGCTTCTCCGCATACCTGCGTCAACCCGCTGAAGTACCCGAATCCGAAAAGGACGCATACGTCGAAGAGATCATCGAGCTTCTGGAGCTCCAAGATCTCTCCGAAGCTCTGGTGTTCAGTCTCGGCGTCGAAGCACGCAAGCGGCTCACCATCGGTGTAGAACTGGCTAGTAAACCCGAGCTCCTCCTTTTCCTGGATGAACCAACGTCTGGTTTGGATGCCCAAAGTGCTTGGAATCTGGTTCGGTTCCTCCGTAAACTCGCTGACCAGGGCCAGGCCATTCTTTGTACCATCCATCAGCCGTCCTCGCTTCTCTTTGAGAGCTTCGATCGTTTGTTGCTTCTCCAGAGCGGAGGCGAGACTGTTTACTTTGGCGATATCGGAGCGGATTCGCATATCATTCGAAGCTACTTTGCTCGTCACGGCGCCCTTTGCCCTGCCAATGTCAACCCGGCCGAGTTCATGCTGGACGCTATAGGTGCAGGCGTTAGCCCCAGGATTGGTGATCGTGATTGGAACGATGTATGGTTGGGTTCGCAGGAGTATCAAAATGTCCGCGCTGAGATCGATGCAATTAAAACCAAGGCCCTCGCTATCCCGGAGACCGACCAGAAGATGCTTAGCACTTGTGAGTTTGGCATCTCTTGATTTCAAACTAAGGCTCGCACTAAATTGTTTCCAGACGCGACATCTTTCTTTTACCAATTGCGCTTGGTCGTCAAGAGGAACAACATGGCACTTTGGAGATCCCCGGATTATATTTTTACCCGCCTTTTCGTGGTTACCTTCATTTCGCTTTTCGTTTCTTTGTCATTCTTGCAATTAGGCAACAGCGTTCGAGACCTGCAATTCCGTATTTTCTGCATGTGAGTCCTCTATTATTTCTCCATTCAGAGTCTCTCTCTGACTTTATGGTCAAAGTTTCTGGGTTCCTATCCTTCCTGCCATTGTCATGGCTCAGATAGAACCCCTATTCATCGCAAACCGAAGTAATATCATCCATTTCGTCATCTGCACCTCTGCTCACTTGTTTGTTAGGGATATTCATCAGGGAGTCCTCTAGCCGCATATACTCTCCCTATGTCTTTGCGATAGGTCAATTGATCGGCGAGCTTCCGTATAATATTTTGTGTGGTATCGTCTACTGGGTGCTCATGGTCTACCCCACGGGTTTCGGAAACGGCAGCGCCGGAATCAACGGGACTGGCTTCCAACTCTTGGTGATCCTGTTCTTCCTGGCCTTTGGTGTCTCGTTGGGGCAACTAGTTGCGGCGATTTCCCCCAGTGTACAGGTTGCGGTGCTGTTCAATCCTTTCATTACGTTGGTCCTGATGACGTTCTGTGGTGTCACTATCCCGTACCCCACGATGATCAACTTCTGGAGGAGCTGGATGTATTATATCAGCCCTTATACGTGGAGTATCTCTGCTATGGTTGCTACTGAGCTCCAGTAAGATTTGAATCGCCTGGATTGTTATATTACTAACTACTGTTGGTGTGTAGTGGTCTTGTTATCCGGTGCAAGAGTGATGAATTCTCGGTGTTCCAACCCCCTTCAGGCGAGACCTGTTTCTCTTGGGCCGATGACTTTGTACAAGCGTTTGGTGGGTACCTCGATAACCCCAACTCTACGGGTTCCTGTCGCTATTGCCAATACTCTATCGGTGACGATTACTATACACCTCTCAATATGAACTACTCGGACAGGTGGAGGAACGTTTTCATTCTGTTTGCCTTCTTCGGTGAGTCTGGTTCCACTGCTTCCGGCGTCTTTATACTGAAGAAAGGCCTTCTAGTGTTCAATGTTTTGGCTACAATAGGTGAGAATAATTTTGTGTCTGTATAGTAAAGGACAGGTTTTAATAGCATTTTCTAGTTGCATCACGTTTCTTACGATACGCAAAGCGCTAACGAGTGCATGCCTAGAGATACATAGAATTTATGAACGTACACCTACCTACCCTACAGCTTTATCAAATTTCCGGCAACATGTTTCTGTTCAGGAGCTACGCCGGGTTGACATCGGATAATGAATCTTCCTTCTGGCACCAGACTGATATGTGGTTCCCAAAACATTGTACAAGAACAAACTTCCGCAAGTGTGCAGATCTTTCAATTGTATCTAGGAAAGCCCGTCTGACTATCTAAAACTTGAAAACCTGGTCCTCAGTGTATCCTAACTCCTTGAGAGCGCCACTCAACTCTCCCTGCTTGAACCCATCCTTCTTCCCTGCCAATGCAGCAACCTGACCGGGAGGTCCGCATACGAACACCTTCACTTTCTCGTTCAAACTCGCGGGTGCAACATATTTCTTGAGCAAGTCCTTGCTGATGAATCCGGTCGGACCCGTCCACCCAGCAGGGGGCTTATCAAGAGCGTAAACGACCTGAAGATTGTTAGGGTAACTTTTCTGCAGGGTATCCAGCTCGGGCCGCAAGAGGATATCGGCTTCCGTGACATTTGAGTACACAAGGGTGAACTTGGTGCGATTCGCGGGATCAGGAAGGGCGTGGCTGATGACTTGGTACAGGGGTGTGCTGACAGAGGGGAGTTGTTGGTTAGTAAGTGGGATGTCATGGGAATTAGTAATGGAAAGGTCGTTTCTGCTTACATTCCACTGCCTCCGCCAATGAGGGTGACTTCGTCGAACTCGTTATCTTTTGTAGAGTTAGTGGAGTCCATAGGGGTGGAGGAAGGAGATTGGACGTACGCTTGTAAGGCCACTTGGGAATGGGGCCTTTGACGGCAAGGGTGTCACCCTCCTACATGGAATATAAAGCCAGTTAACGCTTGGATCGACGATACCACGTACCTTGAGAGAGTGAATATGTTTCGACGCGTTGCCATTCTCGTATTTCTTTACGAGGAGAGAGAGTACACCTTTTTCGTCAGGCTGGGAGATGGGAGTGTACGGGCGAATGATAGATTTGCCGTTGGCGTCTACGAGCGCGGTGGGATCAGAAGACTTGATGACGAGACATGAAGCGACAGGCAGAAGGGATGCTTCGTTGTTGGGGAGCTCAAAGACGAAGCTATCCTGCTAGGTAAGTAAAACTCCAACCGCAAGTGCGCAACACGCACGTAGATGTGTTGTGGTTGTAAGGAATGATTTTCTTGAGCTTGAAGTCTACAAAGTTGTTGGGATCTAGAGGACTCTTCTCCTGAGTCGACATCGTTGCTTGGGTTTGGTTCAGGTAGAAATATGCACCAAGTCCGACTACACCCGCACCGAGAAAGTAATAAGGCGAATTAGAGGATTTCTCGGCTGAGGCACCTGTAGAATACGCTCGACGCGTCTGAATATTGGTTGGTATTGGACTAAAGAGTACACAGAAAAGGGTCTTACGAGGAAACGAGCCGAGGCGGTAGCAGATCTGAGGAATGACATCGTATTTGACGTTTAAGTAGATTTTTCGAATTCTATCCCGTTGATTCCTAAGCAAAAAAGATGGCGTCATCCAAAGTAAAGTGTTGCAAGAAAAAGGTACATACGCTGAGTATAGAATCTTAGTGATATATTTCTTTCTAGATTTCTAGGCTGCTCGTTGCGGGCGATGGAAAGGAGCCGAGTTCAGCCGCGGACCAGAAACGGATGGTGCCGACGCAGGACTGCGCCATGCAAGTAGCTGGCTGCTTCGTGCACTCAGGACCGATTCTGGATTGCGCAGACCATCATGCAGTAAATGCTCAACGCGATAGAAGCACGCTTTTTCGTCTTCATTCGGGACCGATGGAGCATCTTATCATGGGAAGTCGCGGATATTTTAGAAACAATTGCGAATCACGTCGACCAAAAACTTATGCAAGACGGCAGCGGCATCCCAGAGCTCAACAAAAGTGGCTGCTACCGAAGTTGCGGTCCCGCATGCACAAAAAGTTTTTCGTATGTAAGATTCATTCAATTCAACACGAAATGTCAGCCGGTACTCTCAGGCTCGAATTGATGCATGAAGTCACCATCCGACTCGCGTTCGATTTTGTGGCGTCCCCTGCAATGTCAGTATCTAAGCGAGCATCATTTGCGTCATACAATAGCTTCTGTGACGATAAAAAAAAAGAGAAACGAAAGAAAACATCGAACTTCGCGTTGAAAGCGTCGGCCTAGGCCTGCAGGAATTCATTTTATCAAGTGTAGGCGGAAGCGAGGGCAACTGAGTGAGATTTTCGTCGATCGAATGCGGTAATCCCTTTTACGGTCACGGACCTACTGCACCTCTTTACAACAGGCGTCCATCATCCTTCCCTTTCTCCCCCCCCCCAGTCATGTCCTTTGTCAAGCTTTCAATCTTTGGGACTTCCTTCGAGGTCTGCGCTCATTGCTCGCGGCGTTGTAGACCTACTCTTGACCTCCATCGATATCGCAGGTTACCACTCGTTATGTTGATTTGCAGCCCGTTGGAATGGGTCAGTCTCCTTTATTTGTCCTATCGCCCTTTTCACCGTCTGACTTCTCTTCTTTCAGGCGCATTTGGTCTGGTCTGGTACGTTCATCCGTGTCCAAGGGGCTACTGGAGCTACCCTAAGGTGAAGAGACATCCTTAACATAAATTCCGTAGCTCGGCCAAGGACCAGCTAACAGGTTCTTCCGTGGCGATCAAAAAGATAATGAAGCCGTTCAGTACGCCTGTGTTGAGCAAGAGGACGTATCGAGAATTGAAACTGCTAAAGCATATCCAGCATGAGAACGTAAGTCAGCCGCTCCTTTCAGTATTCACGTCGTCCTGAATCCCAGGTGCTTCTGTCATACAGATCATCAGCCTGAGCGATGTGTTCATTTCTCCCCTTGAAGATCTGTGCGTTACGCTCGTGTCTTTCGAAGTCTTGTCCTAATTGATTGACCCTATCTCCTGTGCAGATATTTCGTAACAGAGCTCCTGGGTACCGATCTCCACCGACTACTCACCTCGCGGCCTTTGGAGAAACAGTTTATCCAGTATTTCTTATACCAGATTCTAGTGTGCACTTTTACAGTCGGAATGCATCTCTTTGCCTAACCCTATTCTCCATAGCGTGGCCTTAAATACGTCCATTCTGCCGGTGTCGTCCATCGAGACCTCGTGCGTACTTCCGACCGGCATGACCTGTGCTTTGTCTGATGACGTCGTGATGATAGAAACCAAGTAATATCCTCGTGAACGAAAACTGTGACCTTAAGGCATTTATTTAACGGCTTCTACCGCCACGCTATTCGCTGACGCGAAGGACCATATAGATCTGCGACTTTGGCCTCGCACGAATTCAAGATCCTCAAATGACAGGCTACGTGTCCACTCGATACTATCGAGCCCCTGAGATTATGTTGACTTGGCAAAAGTACGACGTTGCGGTCGACATATGGAGTACAGGGTGTATATTTGCAGAGATGCTGGAAGGGAAGCCGTTGTTCCCGGGGAAAGATCGTAAGCTGGTGTATATGAGTTCCATATGCATGCTAACAGATATTCTTAGACGTGAACCAGTTCTCGATTATTACAGAGCTTCTTGGGACTCCTCCAGATGATGTCATTGAAACTATCGCTAGTGAAAATGTGAGTGGCACCTAACTCTGTCGTAATGCTTACAGGCTGATGAACATCTTTACCCGTTCAGACACTGAGATTTGTGCAGAGCCTACCCAAGCGAGAACGAGTTCCTTTCAGCTCGAAGCTCAGAACTACAGATCCAGATGGTACGTTCGAACATATCGGTACGCGATGATCGTGTGTAACACGAATTCTCGTAGCTATCGACCTTCTCGAAAAAATGTTGGTCTTTGACCCGCGGAAACGAATAGACGCGACTGAATCGCTGGCTCACGAATACGTTGCGCCTTACCATGACACCAGTGACGAGCCCGTAGCATCAGAAAAGTTCGACTGGAGTTTCAATGACGCCGATTTACCAATTGATAACTGGAAAGTCATGATGTACTCTGAAATTTTGGGTAGGTTTTGCTGGATGTCCAACGAATTTCATGTGCTAATCGTCCTGTGATAGATTTCCATCAAGTCCCAGACCCCGGCCCTTCAGGTGTACCCGAGGGCGCATTAGCAGGACCAGACATTCCAATACCAACAGGAGAGACTGTCACCGCAGCAGATTAAATCCCTCCCTCCCCTCTTCCGCTGTGTGTTGTTCTTTTTCTTTCTAGAAGTCGTCTTTATATCCTTACTTTTCCCCATGCACGGACCGGGACTTACACGTAGTTCCATCATTGGTATACCTTATTGCCCTGGTGGGAAATTTACTCTAGTTTCACGAAGAAGCAAAGATATGTATCTCGTACTTGCCATGAGGAAGAATACAGTATTATACACGTACAATGTAGGATTTAATGCGAGCGTCTAAGTACATGTTGGAGGATTCGGAGGAACCGAGGGAACGTGAATCAAACATGCAATGTGTGAAATTATAGCGTTATTCTCCCAATGTGCGGAGGTTTGGTATTAATTCAGAATGCTAGTCAGAGGGCATTGAGACTGAACTCATGATTAAGAGATTGGCAACGTACCCAAGTTCCTGTCATCATCCAGGGATTGGAATTACAGTTCGCTGAGGGACTGAGATATTAAAGTCGCCCTTCAACGACACTGGATGTACGGAACAGCGAAATGACAAACCTGTATCAAACCGATTCTCTCTTTTCATCGTCGCCTACTACTTTTTGCTTCTGCACAGGCTCGTTCCTCTCGAGGATAGCAAGGAGAGAATCCAAATTCCCCAATAAATCGTCCAGCTTCCTCTCCATGCCCTTGGCTACCCCATCTGCACTTTCCAGACGCTGGATGAGCTCTGCAACACTAGCCTCATCCGACTCATCGAGGTTATCCTGGGACAGCAGGGAAGTCAACAGAGAGATATCGTCGTCGAGAGACTGCGTCATGGAAAGCGGAACGAAACACGCTTCGGCATATGCCATCATGGTTTCTCTCCAACCCATTCTCACCGCCCTACTCAAGTCCCTCCCGCTTCCCCCCGTCGAGCCGCATGTCGTTAAAGAGAATATCCTCAAGGTTGTCAAGAGCGGGAAGCAGATGAAGATATCAGTGGAGAATCAGAGGGTGCAGTGGGAGTATTTGTTGAAGAATGAGATATTCAAGCTTGCTGTGCGTTCACCTGTTCTTTCCTGGGGGTATCTTTGACGACTTGGTAGGAAACTGAGGGCGAGGCTTTGAAAGAGGATCCTGTGGGATATTATGCCCAGCTGCAGACCTGGCTTGACTTAGTCTTGACGTTTAGTGAACTTGGTTCGTCAGTTTTACAGGAACAAATGAAGGTTCTCTTATTTGTCTTTTACAGAAATATGTGACCCGACATTCACATTCATCGTCCTCCAAGACCTCCTCGAGACGCAGACCATCACTTCGTGCTCGCATATATTCTCTTGGATCGAATCTCGCGCGCCTAGGCTCACGGAAGGCATGGTGCCCCAGAAGGGCAAATCGCTCTTTCTGCTGAGGATGCTGAACGACTTGCTGCGGCGCCTGTCGAAGATGGGGTCGACGACGATGTTTTGCGGTCGGATACTGACCTTCTTGAGTGGCGCGTTTCCGTTGAGTGAGCGGAGTGGCGTTAATCTGAGGGGAGAGTATGGACCGACGTGGGAGGGCGTGAAGGATATGACAAAGGGTGAGGAGTATGGTGAGAAGAAGAAGGCCGATAAGGAGACGAAGAATGAGAAACAGGATGAGGACGACAAAATGCAGGCTGAGGATGACAAGCCTGCGTTGACGACGCAGCCTGGCAATGCTGACAGTAAGTATATTATCATCCCGTCTCATTTGAAGTCTAAGATAAACCTTATATATTCAGACTTCTATCAAACATTCTGGTCTTTGCAGCAGCCCTTCTCTAAACCACCGCTATTCTCCGACCCCTCAACTTTTCCGGTATTCAAGGAATCTGTGGACAAGGTCCTGCCTGTCCTCAAGGAAGCCACTGCGAAGGAACGCGTAATGATGGGCAGCAGAGCCGGCTCCGGCGGTTCAGGCTCGCTCAAACGAAAACGGGAACCACTAGACACTGGAGAAGAACCAGTTACAGACTACTTTTTCGCTAAGTTCTTGACGAGTCCTGATCTCCTAGATCTCGAAGTGAGTGTCGATCTCAATGACCGTCATATGTCATTGACAATCGTGTTTCTAGTTGAAAGATACACACTTTCGACGTCAGTTTCTTTTTCAGCTTCTTATACTCCTCAGTCATCTCCTTACATTCGTCAAATCTGCAAAAGAACGGTGGGCGACGGTTCGCAATCGATCCTTGCACATGGATTTCACACTCGAAGCTGCCGACATTCAGTGGGTCCAGGAAACCTTCAACAAGACGATGGAAGAACTTCGGCAAACCACTCCCAATGGTCGTGCATTCGCAGACACAGTCGGCGTCATACTTGAGCGCGAGAAGAATTGGATCAAATGGAAAAACGAACTTTGTGTACCGTTTGACAAGGCGCCCTGGTCTACGGAAGTCGATGGAGTGAAACTCGGGTTTGAAGAGGCCACAAAGTCGTTACGGGAAAAAATGAGAGAACCTCCGGAAGATTGGAAGTGGAAATATGGTAGCGAATACTTGACGGACGTCTGGGAGATGGGATACAGAGACCTCGATGACTTGGCGTTCCCTTTTAAGTTGAGCGCCCAATTCGTCATCTTTTATATGCTTATACCTTTTTAGACCGGGAGAGGTTAAAGATTTTGTCAAACGACTGAAAATGGAAGATACTCAGATTGAGCAGCGGAAGAAACAAATCGCCAGGCAGGCAGAACGGGTTGCTGCACTTGCTACAAGTCAGCCAATACTGGCCCCAGTACCACTCAAAATGTCCGAGACAGCACTTGTCTCTGGTATCGAATCGACCCCGCGTCCAGCACCAGTTGCTACTCCCACGAACCCTTCGCTCCATCCGTCTCTCCCCGCAAAGCCCGTAGCTACTCCAGCACCGAAGCCTGCTCAAGATCCGCAAACAGCACCACCAGTTCCAGAGCCTTCGCCCACACCACTTCCTGCTATACATGCTAGATCCAGTCCACCAACTGATCCCAAGATCATTAAATACGAAGAAGTGCGATATTTCTCCGTGTTGCTTGTCTCGACCTTACTGACCTATGCTAGAACAAGCAAAGGATCGCATGGCTCGCGCTCCGGGCGGCCCGTGAACAGCACTTGAATTTATTTGGAAGGATTGGAACCGGGGACATCGAGCTTTTGGTTGAGGAAATTGAATCTGCTAAACAAAAAGAGATAGTTCAGCCGCTCAGAGATGCCCCACCGGAAGAGACCGGGTCGGCAAGTCCACTGGTCGCTGTACCGACTGCAGCAGAAGACTCGAAACCGGTCGAGAAGGCTGACGGAGAGGGGGATGTCAAAATGGACGAACGGTAGCACACCGGTGGAAGCAAAAGTATTGTAGTAGGGAGGTATCTAGGCATCGTCGAGGAACCTGGAATCGGAATTTTTTTGGAGTTCCCAATGCATACGATTTACGGATCATGGTGGGGGTACCCTAAATATACACACGGCCCAGCGGTAACGGTAACTCGCGTGATAAACTCTATGGCACGATCGATAAAAGGACTCGATTTTTTTTTCCTTCTACTCCGTTTGACTTGATTTTCGCTTTTCTTCTATACGACTTTCTTACGACCATGTCCACGCCTCTCAAAGTAGGCCGCTGCTGTCGTCGTCGTGTTGTCTGTAATAACTCGTCTTTCAGAACGTGCTCGTTACGGGAGGAGCAGGTTACATTGGTGAGTCCTCCTTTTTCCTTATTTTTATTCTGACCACCTCTTCTTAGGATCACATGTCGTCTATTGCCTCCAAAAAACTCGACGATACAAAGTTATTTCTATAGATAATGGCCACAATTCACTGCCCGAGGCACTCGTTCGAGTTGGCCAGCTATCCAGAGAAGAGTTACCTCCAGACGCCTCCGAACGGGATATCCAATCCACCGAAATCGATATGCACAACGTCGATTTGACCAAGGAGGAGCAGGTTCGAGGCGTGTTTGAGAAGTATGGCAAGGGTGGAATCTGGGGACTGATACATATAGCGGTGAGTCCAAGGTAGCGTCGTTCATCGTTCTGCACAGGTTCTCACTTGTTCCTTGCAGGCATACAAAGCTGTTGGAGAATCTACCGAAATACCTCTCACTTATTACCAAAACAATGTTGCCGCGACCATCTCACTTCTCCAAATCATGTCAGAATTCGAGTGCTACCGGCTGGTCTATTCGTCATCTGCCACGGTATACGGCACGCCCCCCATCGTTCCCATTCCGGAGAGCACCCGGTTACAAGCAGACAGTCCTTACGGAAAGACAAAAGTAATGGCCGAGACAATCATTGACGATCTATGTCATGGTGCGTCGCGTTTCTCCCTCGTCGGCCACTCCATCTGACCACTAATAAACCTTAGCTGAACCTGAGAAATGGCAGGCCATTTCTCTTCGTTACTTCAAGTAAGCATCCCCAGTATATCAGCCTTGGGTCTTCTCATTGACGCTCTTTAGCCCCGCTGGCGCACACCCTTCAGGCCGCATCGGCGAAGATCCCAAAGGCCGACCCGGAAACCTTCTACCACTTCTTGCCCATATGGCCGTAGGTCGCGTCAAGGAAGCTGTGCTAAAGGTCTTTGGAAATGATTATCCCACTCAGTGTGTACTGTCTCCTTCTACATCTGCATCCCGCTAATGCATACTAAAGCGATGGAACATGCGTTCGGGATTATCTACACGTCCTAGATCTCGCTTCAGGTCACCTTTTGGCCCTCGACGCACTCGACGGCAATAGCCAGGTTTTCCACGACCGACCAAACGCCCGTTTTAAAGCGTACAATCTTGGCAAAGGCAGAGGGATGAGTGTGCTGGAGATTGTCGAGGCCATGAGACTAGCCACCGGGTTCGATTACAGAACCGAGATCATAGGAAGACGGTGAGTTTCGGGATGTCCGTTCCGCTTTCATATATCTTAACTTTCATTCTAAACAAGACGCGGTGACGTTCCGGACCTCACTGCGGATCCCACTCTTGCTGAAAAGGAGCTGGGATTCAAGGCTTCCCAGGACCTCGGGACGATGTGTCGGGACCTGTGGAATTGGCAGAGCAAGAACCCGCAAGGGTACGGAGAACAGTAGGACTTTCTAATTTAAACTTTTCTGGACGCGTTAAATGTAATTATCGGCCTACCTCGTTTTATATCCTACGTGCTACGACCTTGTGGGGCCTTCCTTTCATCTTATGTATTGTTGGATAGATCTTACCACTGCGTCGTTTGGGGTCAGGGTGTTATTCTTTTGATTTCAATTTCACTTCCCAAACACCCTGTATAACATAGTAACTATCTCCCTTCAACGTTTACTCCCCGTTTGCATTTTAATTTCCCTCTTAGTTGCTATGATTATTTGCTGTAACCGCGATAGATTTAAATAACGATGCATAGGAAAAATTTGAAGTTTTGAGAATCCTGTTTCAGCCAAGCTATGTTATATTTCAATCTTTGGTCTCATGCAGACTCGGACTAACAATCACTGCAGTAGTACAGTACAGACTTCCGTACCATTACCAGACGCGATTTCCCATTACACGTGACCCTGCCTTGTACTTTTGGCAACTCATGACGTTTGAACTGCGTTGATCACTGGTAAAAATCCAGAATGAACCTTCGAAAAGAACTTGAATTTGGTTACAGACGGTTAGAGTACACCTGCCAAAAGTTATGAAATAAGCACCTGAAAGCAATTCCGAACGCTCCAAGGAGCTCCGAAACGTTCCGCTGTTATTTAATTTCAGTGTTAGATATATCCATGCCGACGAAAAGGTTCTTCTTTCCCACATCTTGCTGTTTGACTGGCATCTGTGACAAGATCAGCGTCATCAAAGCTAATGCAACATTCCTAAGGATATAGAAGAATATCGGGACCATTAAATACATCAAAAGGTATTGAAAAATAATGGTCATCATTATTCGAAATGAACTCTCGTCGCTCCTGCATCATTTCCTCCTGAAGACTTACCATCTCATCTTCATCCACGAGCCAATCCACATGGTCCATTATCCTCGTTACGACTTCCTCTGGGAAACGCACGTCAAGAAAACTATCCAATGCTTCACGGATCCATGCTTTTTGTTGTGGCGGAACATTTGAGGTGGACGGGATCGGCGGGATGTCAGGATCGACTAGAAGGAATGAGATCATACGTCTGTGTCCTGGTTTCCTTGGATCGGCTAGTTGAATTGGTGTATGTCGGTACTGGTAGATGTTTGGGAAGACTATGGCTGTTCCTTGGTAGATAGGCACGTTGCCAATGTATTGGTGGCATGGAGCGGCATCTCGCATGCCCCAGGTTCGAAAGGTGGCGCCATTATCGCCAGCGTTGAAGCCTCTAGGGTACGTAACAGCCATGCGAAACTCGATAGAACTGTTTACTACGTTCTCCTGGATTGGGAACGTGACTTGAGTACGGAACCCTTTGACAAATGGGTATCGCATACCTCGGAGGTGTAGAAGAATCCACAGGCGACGATTCGCTCATTTTTCATTCCCTCAACTCTCCACGCTTCAATATGGCCCTGATGACTTTGCCCAGCGTTCTGGGTGTTTACTAACTTCAGTCCACGCCAAGCGAACAAGTAAAAAACGCACAAGCCGCATTTCCGAAGCGCCAATGACTACTTGCAGTCTTCTGCCTCCGAGCCTTACGACGTGTTTCCTCTCTTCCAGACCACCCTGATAACCATCTTTTGGAATATCAGGTAGATTGATGGGTCTGTGAGACATCCAGTGCCACATGTCGAGCTCGTATAGAGCCCAGCCCTCTTCATCATCCGAGAACTCCGGTGGCTCCGGCTCGCTCCATTGTGTGTACCACGACCGACCGGGTATGCGCTGAGGTAAAGGGTTATTTCGGTGGAGGTCGCTGAGAGTATGTTCAAATAATGGAATGAAGGCTGATAGGGTTTTGCTGAGGAGTAGGTAGAGAGATTTGTGCCGGGGATGAAGATCGTTGATGTAAGACGATAGTTCCAGGTGGTTAGAAGTAGTCAGCTGGACGTCTGTGGGTAATAATGCGAATTTGCGAGACACAGAGTATGTGGCATCGACAGGGGCCGAGATGGGGGTAGGATTACCTTGAAGGTCGGTGGATATCGATCTACCGTAAACAAGAGGACACGTGTAAGGATTGATCAGTTTTATAGTCCTCTTGCTGGAATCCCATCCCAGAGAACAAAGCTCATGGTCGAGAGAAGAGACGATCAAGGGCTCTAGAAGAGATTCTGATTCCCATATACGCTCAAAACAAGACACTTGGCTACAAGATTTTTAGAATAGGATCAGAAGAGTCGAAACACTGGAGTGATTACCAATTGTTCGCTTGATCGCGAAGTAAGGCGTACCCTTCCAGCTCTTCAAGAACATATTCGGCCTTGTGGGCAAATGAAACAAGCTGAAACCATTGAAGAAAATTTACACGCGCCTGTCTCTCAGATAATTTTATGTTGGTGTCCTCTCCGCATGGCAGAGGGATTTGCCATTCGCGATCACATGCTGTCAAGATCCAGTTGCGTTTAAATGTCTTTTCGTAGTATAATAACCACCAGTCCTTTTGACGACGAATAATAGCAGAAATGCGACTCATGGCCAGGTCTACAAGCTAGTAAGATTATCCAATGAGTTCATTCAAGTACTTTTTACGAAACCCACAGTTCGAGGGTTATCTGGATCAGTAAAAAGATAAGAAGATTATGAAGTTTGAGCAACCAAAGATCTCTCACCACCGACGCCACCCAGATATTGGGTACAATCGTTGAAAGGATGGCGATAGCCACGAGAATCCGACATACTCTGCATCATTCGTACTGGGGGTCGTCACCAAAGAGCTCCGGGTGATTGCCGCCGGCAATTACCGGAGACGGTTTAATCGTTCACATCAACAGCATCAACCTTACTGTGAACGTACGACTAGAATACCGCTATGGTACGTGCCGTATCTTCGACTTTATCATGGTCAACTGACTACGATATTGGTTAGGCTTGGCAGGTCAGAATGTCCAGCTCGCGGGGCAAGCCCTACTTCTACGATGCGGACACGCAACAATCATCGTGGGATCCGCCTGCTGGCCTTACACAGGAGCAAATACAGCAGCTCCCAGGCGCAAATTATCTCACAGCCCAAGATGACAAAGTCAGGGCTAGCCATTTGTTGGTGAAGCACAGCGGTAGCAGGCGCCCGTCTAGTTGGAAGGAAGCAAGTCACATTTTAAAGTTGTCCAGTCCGAATATTTATCTAAATTTTGACGACAGGCCAACATAACGCGCTCGAAAGAGGAGGCGATCAAAATCCTGAAGACGTACCAGGATCTTATTGGCAACTCCCCTGACAAGCTTGGACAACTGGCGACTAAATATTCCGACTGCTCCTCTCATGAAAGGGGCGGCGACCTTGGCTTCTTTGGACGCGGTCAGATGCAGAAGCCGCTCGAGGATACTGCCTTTGGCCTCAAGGTTGGAGAGATCAGCGATATCATCAGCACGGACAGCGGTGTCCATTTGGTACTGAGAACCGCGTAGGGAGATGCTGGAAGACGGAAATAAAGGAAGAACTAAAGATTGTATAATATTCTATGCCTTCAAATAGGTGATTACGTAACGCTCTATCTACCTCCTCAGCCCTGAAAGTGACCACCATTATGCTGGACCCATTCTTCGATAAGCTGCCTTTGGACAGGACCATGGGAACCGAGACACGCCTGACCTTCCTTGTGGGAGCTGCGCTACTTTTTATCGTCCTCTATCGTTCTATTCCCCTGTCGTTTCTGATATCAAAGGCCACAAGACCACGGTTGCCAACGTTAATGGTGCCGGTAAAAGGTCGAGAAATGACTATAGACCCATCTCGCCTGCACAAGCCAAACTTTGGATACGATGTGACCGTTTCAAAACTGTTAATCCACCCGGTCAAGGTGAATATCCTCGTTCCACATTGTTCCCTCTTTATGGAGGCATAGCGTGCTCACGGCCGCGACCAGAGCTGCCGAGGACTGTCCGTTACAAACGCTCGGTATACCCCTGAGGGTCTAGAGGTCAGCGTCTCCTTCGGCCGTGCTGCGCTGTTTGGATAGAAAAAAAAAAGACGAATTGCTTTTCAAAGAACGATCGGCAATGGTCCATCGTGGACGCGGTAACTAAATGCGTCATAACAGCGCGTGAAGTGTCAAAAGTAGGTTTAGTGCCCTTGCGGCGGATATCGAGATCTTACAAATCTCCAGATGGTGCTAATTACACCAGAGATTGAAACGGACAGTAATTCGCCATACGGTGGAGTATTGCGTGTTTCCTTTCCGGAGGACTCGAGGTGCGACTCGTTTGATGTCCCGTTACATCCATCCGAAGAGTTGTTAAAGACTTGGCAAATGTATGAATCGAACCTTCTCTTGTCATATAATAATCATATAGTGTAACGTTTCAAATCTTCACAGGTTTGATGTTGCGATGTGGAGCTCTAGCATCGATAGCTACGTCTGCGAGGCCGTTCCATTGCCCTATGTGCCCTCGAAATCGCCCTCAGCCATCCTTTCAGCATACTTCGACAAGCCTGTTTATCTGGTGTTCAAGGGAAGGAGACCACGGAACTGCGCCCCGACTGCGGCATTCCCAGAACTCAAAGCCACAGCAGTGTATCAGGATGGGTATCCTCTTCTTGTGCTGTCTGAAGAAAGCATGAATGTATTGGAAGATGAGCTACGCGGTCAGGTGGGTAAACAAGGGATTGATGAACGCTGGAGAACAGATAGATTGATGATAGAGAGGTCGGTGTCTTTAATACAATTCGCTGAACCCTCACCTCTGCAACATGTGGGCACTGGCTTGTATTGAATGCGCTCAGATTGCTGCGTGGTGTTTCGTTGATGGTGGTGGCTCGTTCCGTCAGCTGATAAAGTATGCTTTTCAGGTTTAGACCCAATATCGTTTTCAAAGGTGCGGGTCCGTTTGCGGAGGACATGTGGGAAGAGATTGCTATCGGGTCCGGGCCAGTTTCAGAGGCTCCCGGGATTCTCGTTGTATCGAAATGTGCTCGATGCCTGGTAGGTGCCGCCGCGCCTGGAAATATCGCTACGTCACCTGGGTTGGGTGCCTTGTTTTTTCAGATCGCTGATTATTCAACTTAGTTGCCCAATGTTTCTCCAGACACGGGTGTCAGGGATAAAGCTGTTCCGTATAAGGTTCTCATGAAGGTCAGAACCGGTATTGATCCTGCGAACAAGATGAAGCCTTGTGTTGGATGCAACTGCGTTCCTTTGGGAGAGGGTATGATAAGGTTGGGAGATAAAGTGGTTATCAGACGAATGGTGGGGAGCGATGGGAACGATACTGATACTAATAGCTCCTAGATAAGTCTAATCATACTTTACAGTCGTGCCTCAAGGCGTAATCGATTTGCACAAGATGTATAGGGTCTCAAGATTATACGGTTGCGAGATTTCACTCAGCACCGCGTTCTGGAGGGCTGCGGGAGATGTATCTGGGATAAAATGAAATGCCAACAGCCCGATTCGGAAATGGGGGACCGGAATTATCAGGAAGAGAGGTATCCGACGACGTCGAACCGCTCTTTCTTTCGGGCTTACCGACAATTGAGCCGCACCTGACATTGAGGTGCGAGCGATGAGAACCTGACTGGACCATGTGCCACGCGGAAGGGGATCGGGACGAGGTGCATCGGGATCAGCGCATCACGTGCTGATACTCCTATTTTGGAATGCTGTGCCTGACTTGTCCAAAGTCGTAATTCCAAGTGCCTCTGGATCATTTCTAACATCAACGTCCAGACGACGACCGTTCTACGACGAGCAGCCTCGCGCTCGCGCCTCCCCCGTCGGGTACATACCATTGCCACTTATTATGGCAAGAGCAAGAGCAAAATGGATATTTGGTACTCAGCAAACCCCATCTCAAAGAGACAGCTCGAAGCCTATACCTATCCCGACAACATGCTCTGCCGATGGCAAGAAATTTGGCCTAGAGAATGTGCGTGGCAGGCCCTTTGCTTTCTAATTCGCTCTCATTTTAGCTCTCTCATGACTGCAGTTTGGCAATACTTGGTGAGTAGTCCCTAATATTCTGCAGGACACCACTTACGACATCATTGCAGCTATGCCAACTCGGTAGTACAGGCCCTGTACTTTTGCGCTCCCTTCAGGGATCTTCTCCTGCAGTCAGAGGAACATTCCGTTGCCCAAGGATCTCAGGACGCCCTCCCCGGACCCGCGGCTCTTCTACCCCTACGTCGAAGGCCCTCCGTGTCTGGCTGCACAGATGCCGCAATCGCGACCGGAATTCACTCGCACGAGCCTGCTGCCATTCCTTCTTCTCCCCCTACCCTTTTCTCCGCACTCCGTTCGCTTTATTTTTACATCTCCACCAACCCCTCCGACAGCGGCACGGTCGCTCCACGCGCTTTCATCGACAAGGTCAAGCAAGGAAACGATATATTTCGTTCTACTATGCATCAGGATGCACACGAATTTCTTAATTATCTCCTTAATAAGATCGTAGAGGAAATAGAAGAGGAGAAGAAATCGCCGAACGACGCTATGGGTGAGGACTGTGAGTCGTTTCGCTGTCATTCTCCCGTGTCATCCATGCATATGGTCATTTTTACTTCGTCAGTGTCCAACTCGGTCGCCACCTTATCATCAAAATCACCACCTACAATTATAACCGCCACTACGAGCTCTAATTCTGGTACATCACCGCAAGACGCAACTTTAGTTCATAAGCTTTTCGAAGGCGTTCTCACCAGCGAAACCCGTTGCCTCACTTGCGAAACGGTCTGTTTCTTCCGTCTGCGTGATTCTCCCGCCCTGTTTACCCGGTATACTAGGTTTCGGCTCGCGATGAGTCCTTTCTGGATCTCTCGATTGACATTGAACAGAACTCTAGTGTCACTGCGTGCTTGCGCCAATTTAGCGCCAGTGAAATGCTCTGTCAGAAGAACAAGTTTTTCTGCGACTCTTGTTGTGACTTGCAGGAGGCGGAGAAACGGTAATGTGTATCAGGCACACTCGGCCGGCATTACTCATGCGTTACTGTAGTATGAAGATTAAGAAACTACCCAATGTCTTGGCTTTACACTTGAAGCGGTTCAAGTATCAAGAGGACCTGCAAAAGTACATCAAGCTCGCCTATCGGGTAGCTTTTCCTATCGAACTTCGACTGTTCAATACTGTTGACGACACGGAGGACGCGGACCGACTGTACAATCTGTTCGGAATCGTTGTACACATTGGAACGTGAGTACCGCCGCTTTATTATAGTCCTCGTGTTGATGAGCTCTTTTCGCAGCGGCCCACATCATGGTCACTACATCTCCATCATCAAGACGAGCGGGTCATGGCTCGTTTTTGATGACGATAATGTCTATCCATTACCCGAAGGCGATATCTCCAAGTACTTTGGTGATTCTCCCGCTGGCTCTGCCTACGTACTCTATTATCAAGCTGCCGACATCGATCTGCCGGCTCTTGGACTACGTAACCCCTCGTCGGCGCCGCTTGAGATGTCCGAACAGGCGCTCTCCCCAACTGGCTCCATTGAGGCGTCACCTGCCCTACCAATAAGCCCCCCTCTACCCCCCGGGCTTGCAGAAGAAGGTGACTCTTCAGACATAAGTGATCCGCCTCTTCCAGTTACGCCGTCGCAATCCTCATCGCCCTCACTCCATCCAACCGATAAGAAGTCGTCTCGGCAAACGCTCGACGTCAGGGTTTCGGCATTGGACGAAACATCATCCCCACCCAACCTGTCCAATGCGTCTTCCCCTGCGATTATCTCCACAACCTCCAGTAACACCCGGAGTAAGGGGGTCTTTACCAGACGCAGACCCTCAACGTCAGCGGGGGCCTTGCACGGACCGGAATTCCGCAATTCTTCCGAGCGGTTCGCTACGCCTGCGTCGTTATTTTCTACAGCAAGCTCAGATGAGCCGAATCACAAGGCGCCAACGCCACCACCTTTACCAACAACCAGTCCAGAGCCTGGTGCGAACATTCATGAAAATGATCATCATGACCATCCGCATCCCGAACGTAAACCAAGTACTTGGTTTAAACGGAAGTCATTCAGATTGACAGATAAGTCGCGGCCATCCAGCCAAACTGGACTGCCCCAAATTCCTCAATCGCCGACGGTTCCCTCAAACCCAAAGGAAGAAGGTTCTTCTCATTGGTTTCAGACGTCAGCTCCTCCGCCGCCTCGAGAGAGGAGGCGGCGTCCGTCGGAACCTGGGATGTTTGATGCGTCCGCATTCCATACTCCTAGTTCAGCCTCACGTCCGAAGACATCGGGTGGTGGTCTCGGTGTCAACGCTAACCATCACCATAGGCATACCCACGATTACGAGAGTTCCCCGCCTGTATCTCCGACGTCGTCTCTAGGTTCAACCTCACATCTTCTACCGACTTTCCCTGCGACTCCATCACCCCATATCTCATCCTCCCCTTCGCCTTCGACCCCTACGCGGAAGTCTCTAGAAAAACTTTCTTCGCCGACAAAGTCCCCTGAGCACAAGAAGTCGTTGTCAAGTTTAATACATCATAAGGACAAAGCACGAGATCACTCATCGCTACGCGCTACGCCTCCTCCGCGACCTTCTACCGCTATAGGCAACGGTCATGCGACTTCACCGCGGCCGCTACCCCCTGTTCCTCCTCTGCCATCTTCGTTTACTGCTCCAGATTCCCCTGTACGCGGCATGTACGCAAGCAATGGACATGCCTCAGTCGATCATGTTGTAATGGCAAATGACAAAGGCAAGATGAAGTCGGAACATCCTGATACCGACAAGTATCCTAATGGATGGGGTACGCTCCCCGGTGCGAACCACAGCTCTGCCAGCACATCCAGTATCAGTAACGCTAGCTCGCATTGGAAGCGGACAAGTAAGAAGCTGAGTTTTGCTATGCCTCTCCTTCATTTCGGCAGGAAGAAGGACAAGGACAAGGACAAGGACAAGGACAAGGACAAGGACAGGGATAAGGCTGCTTCGAGCTCGTTCCCTCGTTTTTCGATGCCCTCAAGGCACTGACCGTGTGTACAATACAAAGGCATGATGGACGGTTCTTTATTTTTCTTTGTAGCATTTCATCCGTGGGCAGGTTGGTGCCGGTATATGACCATCTATTCATTTGATGTCGACCATGTATTGCTTGCTTTGTTTCATTACTCCCTGCGAGGATGACTGATACACTAATCCAGTATTCCTACTACATACCACAAATGCAGTTGTATAATATCAATACCATTATTCCTTCAGCTCTTTAGGGCTAATTCAAGACTATTTTTGCGATTGTTACTGATTGAAAGCTTTATCTTGTCTTCCAATTATTCGCGACGCTGGAACGGTTCGGTGTTGCAGAGGCTCTTCCTAATCCCTCGATAAATCTGAAAAGTGTTCGATTCGTCGGAATCCTTCTGTGAAAACACCATTTCTGATTCAAACGCGTCAATAATCTTCTCTCAACTCTCCATGCACTGGCTCGAACTATTCCCACGCCGTCATCTGGACCGGTCCGAGAATTGCACGCGGATGAAATAATATCGTTCAACGCTTTGCACTATCATGGGAAAACGTAGACGCGTCGAATCTGACGATGACTACACCGAATTTTCGCAAGACGAGATCGATGGTAATTACGGCTCGCGCGTGAAAAACCGCAAGGCAACGGTATCCAAAAAAATGCAGCCGGTCGCAGTGTCACCATCTATTGCTGATTATTCAGACGAGCACTCCAGATCTCAGCATGTCATCAGCAACGCGGACGAGGTCTGTGATGCCCTCTTGCGATGGTATTCTGGTGTTCATATGACACGTGGTATGCCATGGCGAAAGGAGTACAATCCGAATTTGGGGCGAGAGGAACGCGCGCAGAGGGCCTACGAAGTGCATTTTTTTAAACGTGTTTTCGTCATATTTTAACACTTAACATGTAGGTCTTGGTGTCAGAATTCATGCTGCAGCAAACCCAAGTTGTCACCGTAATCCCATACTACGAGGCTTGGGTGTCCAGGTGAGTCTCGTCTTACAGTGGCTCAAACTGTGACTCATTTCTACAGGTTCCCGACTATACACGTCCTTGTATGCCTCCCTTTCTTTCGAATTTCGATTTATTTATGCGATTTATGCAGGCTGCTGCTACCGTTGACGAAGTCAATGCTGTGTGGAAGGGTCTCGGATATTATAGACGTGCTAGTCGCCTCCTCGCGGGGTCTCAGAAGACTGTCGCGAAGTTTAGTGGGCTATTACCAGACAACGCGCGCGACCTGGAAGCAAACATTCCAGGTGTTGGACGATATACAGCAGGCGCTGTCTGTTCTATCGCCTATGGAGAGCGCGTTCCTGTTGTGAGTCCGAGGATATCAATGCGTACCGACTGGCCTTGAACTGAAAAGCCGCTTACAGTTGGATGGCAATGTGCACCGCCTGCTTTGTAGGCTTCTTGCCCTCCATGCTCCTCATAAAGCAGTGACCACCCTTAATATTCTATGGGCAGCGGCGACTACCCTGGTTCAGTGTGAAAACCATGGTAATGTCTTCAGTGTTTAGCTATGAAATATTTGTTAAGACTGCGTAGGCAATGGCCAAGAATCTGATGATTCTATGGTACGCAATCGTTACCCAGGAGACATCAATCAAGCTTTAATCGAATTGGGAAGCACGGTTTGCAAAGTTAATGCTCCCAGCTGTGGGCAGTGCCCGCTAAAATCGCATTGTACAGCATACCAGAGTGAGGTTAAAGCATATTGACACTATATTTCGTATACTCGATTCTGACACCTTGCACAGTTAGTTCCACTCCAGCAGGATATGGAGGATATCTGTACTTTGTGTGAGCCCCGCTCCAAGCGTGGCGTCACTGCTTATCCTATGAAGGCCGAGCGAAAAAAGCCTCGAGTGGAACTTGACCTTGTGAACGTCATTGAATGGCGTTCCAAGTCCGATCCTGAGAATAGGCAGTTCCTTCTCGTTCGTCGGCCGAATGAAGGTTCGCATTCTTTGAATAGAGCCGTAGTCTCATACCTAACCAATCACCATAATAGGGTTACTTGCTGGATTGTATGAGTTTCCCACAGAAGCCAACATTTCTAGAACATTGTCAGATACTCACCTTGCAGAAATACCTCGGACTCAGCTCTCTGCCTTGTTACAGTCGCCCATCCGGGTTCCTGAGTCCCCTGACGAGGGGCAATCTGATGGATCATGCTCAATTGTCAAGACACAGCCAGCAGGCGATGTCTTCCATGTCTTCTCCCATATCAGAAAAACATACAGGGTGCAATGGGTTATCATCGAAGGGGGAAATGAACCGCCGGAGACTGCAGTGCCACAGAAGCCATGTCACGGTCGTCTAAAGGCGACAATGTGGAAGTCTTTGAAAGAAATATCGACCTCAAAGTAAGTATGGTCTTATCACACATCTGAAGTCTCTCTCACTCCCAGTCAGCATCGGAAAGTGCTCAAGTAAGATATGGGACCAGGTACAGACGTTGTGGGAGACTGCATCGTGACCCATCATATCAATTTTGGTTGTATCTAACTATTAGTATATACATTGGGCTGATCTGCTGCTAAGACTATCTACCGACATGCCTGTGGCCACTTGATCTAGAAATTCAACTGTTCCATTGGCCGGAAGGGCTCTCCCCATGTCCAAAACCACAATTTTACCATCCCCTGAACTGATGCATGCACGCCCTGTGCCCTCATCCCAAGTAATTGCATCCATGCCGGCGGTTCTGATCCGCTGCAGAATCTCGTTCGGTAAGGTAATGGTCTGGTAAACGGGAATTGGCCTCCAGGTTTCCATTGCATATCTGCGCAACAATGGCTCCCTCACTTCCCGAAAGCCCGAAATGTAGGCTGAGTGGGGCCTTTTCTTGTTCAGATAACGTCGCAGCTCCACTATACCCTGTGTTTGAGTAGCGTCATCATAAACAGTCTTGTAAACTAGAGCCCGATGTATGCCAGGCAGGACATCGTACTGCTCCTTGTCATTACGAGACTGCTGAGTGAATGAGTTTCCTTCTACGGTGTAGTAGACGTCGTCAGCTCGGTCGCTCATCGGCATCATCGTATAATGTACCAAGCCCGGTGGATTGCTGGTCTGCACAAAGATGGAGATGGGGGGAGGATCATAGTTCAAACTTTGTAAATAGTTCGTATGGCCGGCGATGTAATCCATGGACTGGTAGTTATCCGATATCTGGAAAGAAGGAATGAAACCGCGAATGTCCAGGAGCCGTGTCTCGTCGGGCTCTTGATTGTGTTTACCGAATTTGGGCATGCGATAAATCTGGGCGTAATGTTCGTTCTCGAGAGAGGTTTGTATCAACAAAAACTGGTTCTGTCTAGGTATGACGCGGAGCGCTCGAATGCGAAGGTGCTAGATTTAGATATAGATTAGTACTGAAGGCATCAGACAATGTGAGAAAACACTGACTCGCGAACTGTTAGGAGTCTTACAAACTGCTATGTGCGGCCGCGGTTCGCCTTCCGCTAACAGATTGGTAAAAGCGACTGTGTGCGGTCCGTGGACAAATGCAACGAGAGGTACCTCGTTGATCGCAAAGAACCCTACGTCAAAAATAGGTTCATCGCACGCGTACCAGTCGGTCCATGTTAATGTCAGTGGTAGTTGGTTCGTAGTATCTTTCAACTGCTCCAGTTTGATATACGACCATCGCCAAATATACTGGACAGATAAGTTTCCAGGTGTTCGAAAGTAATCGATTTCAGACAAATCGATGCTGATATCCAATATTATTAACCAAGGTCTTCCTCAAGCCATTACCAAGGCCCCTACCTGTTATTTGTATGCCCCAGACTGTAGGCTCGGTAAACATATCCAATGAATATGCATGGTTCTCCTTTCCAGGGCATGAATCTAGTTTGGAACTGGAATGCTCGATGGTGCAGGTTGGTGGAAGAGACGAGGCGGAAGACCATCTGGTCCGGGCGATCCCCGCAAAGTTCAAACACTGCAATAACATGTGTCACACCCTTCGCTGCGATGACAAGATATTTTCCTCCTGGGAGCAGCTTCATATCATAGACCAGTCCATCGAGGAAAATCGTGTTTGCATGGAATACTCTCGTAAATTCGGATCTCCAGTTATCATCGGCTGACGATATCTGAGCGAGCAAGCGCTCCGGCTCAAAGTCCCGAGGACCGAAACTGAACTGTTTGTCGTGAAAGTATGGAATGGGCCTTTGGAGGCAGTTCAAAAAGCGCTTCCAGATGGTGGATTCGTGTGTAAGGACAAAGAAAGCTTTGTCAAGCTACAACACAGTGAGTACACGGGTCGTGATGTGAATGATGGAATAAAAGCACCCTGCGTAAACGTATGATGTCTGCCACGGACAAGTATACAAAAATGTGGTCCACCAGAAGGTCGAAAGGGAGTCGACCTATAAAACATTGAGGGTTCCTTCGGAAACCGATGTTCAAACATTGCGATGAAGTCGACCAAACTCCGGGCACTTTTTCGGCCTTGGAAGGCTTTGAAGTGCTTGGGGTCGGAGCGAACTCGAGTGGGCGTAGCCTCAGAGATGGTCGTCTTCGGGGTCGCATAAGAGAAAAAGTGGAAGGAAATAGATGTTCAATAAGAGGGGAATACTGTAGGAATGTGTCGCCATCCTACTTGAGGGCCCGACGCCTAGCAACCTTGTCCAGTTCAACAAGGAATATTCGAGCTCAACGTTTACCTTTTTTGGGTTTTCCTTTGCTTGTTCGAAACCCCGATCAACATTCGATCGCACCTGGTACTTTTGGATTTGTACTCAGGCTGTTCCTTGTACTTGGTTGCGATTTGCACTCTTCTTACGGGCGTGGCGGAAGCTCCCAAGCAACCACGTAATTCCAGATATCAAGACACTCAGAGAAAAAATTCGGATGTTGAGGCCTTGAGCATGCCAAGGCACCACTGGAAAGCGAAACGGACTACAATCCGATATATAAGCCTATGCCACAGGTCCATTACCTGATCAAATCAAAGTCCTTTGAAAAAGAAAGAAGGTAATCGAATCTCATTATGCGGTAGACTGTCCGTGCAGTTCCACTCTTAACTTGATTCTGGGAAAGACCAGTGGGAACAAATGGTTGTGATGGTTTGAAGAGACCCAAATTAGCAAAAAGACGGGCAATAGTCGAATCACATAACCTACGGATACAGACGGGTCAACGACACGCATCCCAGAGACTCCTTTCACAAGTCAGTCTGGATCCACAACGCCGTAATCTGCGAATTTTGTCCCAACGGGACGAGCAGATGTGTCGGCGTTGTTTCTGACATTCTGCTCCAACGCATCGTCCATCATCTTAGCTAGTATACTATATGGCTCTAGAACATAATCATCCCACACCTACTAAAGTGAAACCGTTAAATTTACTCGAAATAACCTGGATCAATGAGGGGAAGTCCCAAAGGATCGGAAGAATTGAATTTGGCCAAACCACAGTTTATGTTCAGATATACGAACGAGATCGAGCGTATCTTGAGCATGCGAAGCTCGTGATACGACACACGTCGTTATGTTCATGAAGTATCCGGATTCTGGGGTAGTAGCAGCTGGCAAACCCATGCATTCTACGCCGCCTGACATAAGCCTTTGGTCTCAAAAGCAAGCCTGCTTGGATGCAGTTCAACATGAGGGGGTCTTCGATCCAGCTGCAGGATTAGCAGACCACTCAAAATTTGGCAAATCATCTGGAAGAACAGACCAAATGATATGGCTCTGCAGCATGACTACCAACGGTCCCATCTTCGTCTCATTCCAATAAGCGACCAATTTACTTTGGTATGTCAGGTTCCGGAGAATGTCGTCCCAGGTATTCGTGTCGTTGACAAACCGTGTATTCCAAAATTTGGGTTGATCTGATAATTTCGTCCTGTCGTCAGGAAGATCGATGACTCACAGCCTAGACGCCGGCTTCAGAAAGTTTCGCAGCGTCACCGATCCTAGAATTGAGCAGTATATGTGGCGTTCCTGTTAAGTACACCGGCTGAAAGGGTGATTTCCTTCACCGCTATAACAAGAGGTGTGTTGATCCTACATGGGGCTTTCATTAGCTGTGTGCTTGCGCGGGAGAAGAATACATACATATCTTTGGAGGATGCAAAAAATTTCATGACATCGAAGAGAAGCTCGGACTTCTTGCTCCTGAGAACTCTAGTCACTTGCGCAGATTTGTCCTATTGATAAGTTCCGGACCCAGATACAATACAGCAGAATTACTTCTCCTGCCGTTATCGATCGTGGCTTGTATGTATCCTGTGATGTAAGAAACAGTGTTGCAATGAAAATGCAGCCGTAATGGCGCGCCTAGGCTATGGGGTGCTCCGGAGTTAACGTCAGGGCAGAAGCGGAAATTCATCAGGGCGTTCGGATGTTGTCTTCAAGATCCGTTTGTCGGTAGGATGAGACTAAGATTAACGGTGTTTACGCCATCCGAACTATGTATAGTTGGGTATCGTGACTACCTGCAGGTGGAGTCCATCATCTGAAAACAGAACGTTGGCAAATGAGGATACAAACATCAATATGAACAGGTAGCCGACTTTGAAGACATACCGCTTGGGGTTCTCCTAAGACCACCTGAATCCCCGCAAATTTTGCGTAGCGATCGTAATTCTGCGGGCCGATGGGGGTTAGATGTATAAAATTTGGTATAACACAATAATAGGTGTGCTCTCTTCAAGTACATGGCCTCTCGGAAAACCAGTGTTATTGTCCACGCTAACGACGGTTGGGTGATTCGAATTGTAGGAGTCATTTCCTAATAATCCCACTAGCCACGGAATTTCAATCGATGATACACCGTGGCCACTGGGAAGTAAGTGTTGGGATAGCAATCCCGAGCGAGTACGAGAACGTACTCGAAGATACGATGCCAGTCAGCGGCAGCTGACTTGGATCGTGATCCGGACTTATTTAGTATCTCGTAGAAAGATCTCGAAGTAATACAAAATGTATTTAAGTAGGACGTCTCTCTCTCGAGAGGCTAATTCTAATCCTCTGTACATTACTCTGCTCTCTACTTACAACAGTAAGAAATGCAGACTGTCTGTTCACTGTTTCTTGATACTCACGATGAACCAGTCTCGAGAACAAAGACCGGAAAATCTTCTTCACTCAAACGGTTAGAGACGGTTAGCTACAACCGCGCCTGTCGCTCCGCCTTGCAGTGCATACAGTGTCCAAACGAGTGCTCGGCGGAATACCTTAGCGCTAACGACCAGAAAAGTCAAACACAGACCAGAGAGTTCAGCAGCATCTTGGTATATTACACCGTAGCAAAAAAAATGCACTCAGGAGAAGCCTGTACGACTGAGCTGAGGCGCACTTTTATCAACGTTCAAGAAGGATCTCGCAAACCGACTGATTCTTTTACATTAAAAAATATCACCTGAACAACGACGGAGTCAGAACATAACTCGGGCTTGGGAATCGAAACACTTACATCTATCACGGAAATAACACTCCGAGTATACTGCGGGTGTTGCAATGACCCTCTTTGTGATCTGAACGCGCAACCAACAAAACGAAATGAAATTTTTGTCACTTTGGAAGACGGAGGGTTACGTACCTCATTCTACAGCGCAAAATGAAACCTCTCAAGGTTGATATATTACGGTTAGAACTGGGCTCCACACACGTGGTTGACAATAGAAGTTCGAAGTCAGATCGTTCCACTGAAGGAAGAAGACGATCAAATCAGGTAGATGGCAGAGTCCCCGAGCCCTTGTTAAAGCGATACTATTTCCAACATAGTTCTTCGCGACCGTATACTGAAATCACTGTTACCTCTCCAGAAAGCTCAAAGAAAACTATGCTATCAATGTATGGAGTTCTGAAGAATATTGTACAAACCTTTGAGCAGTCAAGGGTTCCGTTGTGACAACAACATCCATCTAAGGATGCTCTTGTAGTAAAGAACCCTTATGAAGAATGCATCAAGAATGGGGAAAAGATTGGCCCACTTAAGTGTGCTGCAGAATCAATTGCCCTGAGATATTTCCTATAGTAGATCATCAGCAGAAAGTCAAATGCATCATTGACTCCACAAGTTATTTCAGAGTAAGATTAGTATAGATTTGCATAGCTGTGTGTTGAGCCCACAGCTATGGTGTGATATGGAGGTAAGAGTTTTGGAAGGTGTGACTGAGCTACTAGAAAAACTGACCTTTCTAATGCAGAAGAAGCACAACAATGTTTCCCTCTCTCTCTAATCAAAGCATAGCTTGACATTATAGATCATGAACAAATAAAGCAGAAGATTGATTGATATAAGAAGTGACTTGTGATAAATACCCAGAATCAGTCATGCAAAAGCTTTAAGCATCATTCTAATTTGTTGGTTTCTTTTTCTGTCTCCAGAAGTCACAATTAATGGATAGATCATAAAATTGTTAAGCTAGGACTCACAGCAAGAGGATGTATTTGATTTGACCTGTCTATTCTGACATGATTGCTAATAGATCTGCATACACAGAAAGCTGAACAATATTTTGAAACATTCAGACCAAAATCACTGACTCACTGAGTGTCTCCACTTCCATGGTCTACTCTGCTTCACCTATCTTTGATAACCTGAGTTTAGGCATCCCTTTCTCCTTGATATAGTTCAACAAGTGCCAAGGAACCTCCATGGTCTTGGAAACCTCACCTTGTCTCCCTCCACCATCCTCAGATATGAACCAAACAGTGATAACTGACATAGCTCCTTTGTAGGATTTGCAGAAGGCAGTATCACATTTCCAGGTTCTCTTCAGTGCATCTTCTCTGGAAGTTTTTTGATTTTCCTGTATGTGACAATTTGCTCAGAACTTTCATCCTTTGGTTCATCAGCCATGAGTTGCTGCAACTAAAAACTGAGATCTGCAGGTTGAAGAGTACAATGAATATGGATGAAGTGTGTTCTTGCATTCTCCAGTGCTGTTACAAGGTCAAGGTGGAGAATTGCAGTGAATATAAGGAATTCCATCAGGGAAGATACTGCAAGGGAGCATTCAGTCTCTTTGAGGGTTGTACAGTATCCAGGTCCACAGTCAGCTTTATGCTTGTGCCAATGAGACCTCTGACATTCAGGCAAGGAATAATGAGCCTGGTTAGGGTTCCACAACTTAATATACCATCATGTCTAGAAATATATTGAGACTTTACAATGCAAACACAGTAACATTATCCAGGCTCTTCTAATGTTTCTTCTTCATGGGGACTGAGTCATCCTTGATCTGGGAATCTTCAAATGAGCAGAAGGTATGAGTATTACCATCTTTACCGACCACTGGCTTGACTGTAATTTTGATATAGCCTTCCTCTGGCTTGTTATCATGTAAGACCATTGTGTTTCAATGTGTTCATAGTCATACTGAGATGGTGGTAGCTGGAAAAGCGACAGACCATTTTGACCAGTCAGCATCGACTGCAGGAAGTCATCCCCAGCTTCTTCTACTATTTATGTATATTTTGCCCTGCATATCGGCTAATGATGTCGGCCGCATAGTCTGTTGATAGCGTCTTATGTCACGACCTGTCATTTTCGTCGGGACCGGAGGGAGATTGGGAGCGCAGTCAGGGGACCTTCCGATGCCGAGGCGCGCCGATTCGGCATATCAAAGCGGAGCTCAATACAACAAAGAGACACATTCAACTCCGACAGTATGCCGCAAGCACGTGCCATTGTTTGTCTGGCTGTTGCGCGTCGGATTCGAAAGGCGCTCTCTGTTCGCACTTACTCCCATTATGTCCGGGCTCAAAAACTCGCCGTTCGGCAAGCGTTTACGAGCGCAACAACCCGACGGTGACGACGAGGCTCCTCGACGAAACCGTCCTCGGTTTAACCCGATTTTTGGCACATCCGATTTGTCTTCGACCCCTTCTTTGGATTCGAGGCCGACGACGAGCGAAAGCAGTGGCCCACCGGAGTCGCCCGTAGACTTTCCAAGGCATTCGAGGGATTATGGTGATAGATTTGTGCCAACGCGAGACGGTGGTGATATGCGGACGTCGTACCATTTGATGGACCATGGCCCGGTCACTCCTTCAAAGAAAAACAGGATAATACCTTCGGAATTGGATGCATTGAAAGGTGCGTTGGCGCCCTTCTCAATCTTTTTCGAGTATTTATCCCCTTTCTACCTTTCAGAACAAGCCAACCATCTTTTTACCGACATTCTCCATAACGAAGTATCACCGCCGTCACCCCAACGTCCTGTTTCTCCAACGCGTCAGCCAATAGCTTCTACGTCAACCCTTCCTGCAACGCCGTCTCGGAAGCGTTTATTCACATACCATTCTCCATCCGTTTCTAACCCATCCACCCCTACCCGTCATCTGGACTCACCAAATGATGAAGCCTATTCTATGAGCCCAGTGCGTGCTGAGAGTCGCCATCTTTTAGAAAGTCCGCGCAGAAAGCTCCGGAGTGTTTGCAAAACGCCTTACCGTGTTCTGGATGCTCCAGAACTGGCCGAGGACTTCTATCTCAACCTCGTCGACTGGTCGAGCACCAATGTCCTAGGTGTTGGCTTGGGCTCCTGTGTTTATCTATGGACCGCCCACAATGCCGTCGTATCGAAACTTTGTGACCTTACCAACACGACCGACGTCATTAGCTCAGTGTCTTGGGTACAAAAAGTAAGGTTATTAAGCCATGACAGTGAGCTTCCGTGTCTCATTGTCTTTTGACAGGGATCTACACTAGCCATCGGTACACTATCTGGCCGCCTGCATATCTACGATGCCGTAGCACTCAAGCTCTTACGCACGTACCAGGAGGCGCACACTCAACGGATAGGTGCCCTTGCTTGGAATGCTCATGTCCTCTCATCCGGTTCTCGGGATCGTTCGGTTCACCACCGAGATGTTCGTGATCCCACCTTGAATCCATTCAAGCGATGTACAGGTCACCGACAGGAAGTTTGCGGCTTGAAATGGAGTGCGAACGCTGGTCCCATGGAAGCCAGCCTTGCTAGTGGTGGTAATGACAACAAGGTGTGCATCTGGGATTTGAGAGGGTCCAGGCGAACTGCTGCTTCGAGAAATCCGACTAGCGCGGATGACTGGACGGTTGGAGATGCACCGCTATGGAAATTCCATGAACACACTGCTGCGGTCAAGGCTCTGGCATGGGATCCTCATATTCCTGGGGTTCTTGCTACAGGTGGCGGGACCCAGGACAAGCATATTCGATTCTGGAATACAATCAATGGTTCCATGTTGAATGAGCTTGACACCGGTAGTCAGGTAAACTTTTTTCTTGTTTTTCTTGTATTAATAATTTAACAATAATGCATTCTGTTCAGGTCTGCAACCTCATCTGGTCGTTGACGTCGCATGAACTTGTATCGACCCACGGCTTTTCATCGACTACCGCCCAGAATCAGATTTGCATATGGAAATACCCAGCCCTCAGCATGGTTGCGTCGTTGACAGGACATACCAATCGTGTCTTGTACCTGGCCATGAGTCCGGACGGTGAAACGATTGTCACAGGCGCTGGCGATGAGACGCTGAGGTTCTGGAATGCTTTCCCCAAGAAAGAATCCAGCAGGCCGGACGTCGACAGTGTCCTTGACTACGGCAAGCTCATTCGATGACCACGATTCGGTTTCAGCTTTCTTTATACTTGTCGCATTTCATTATATCCGCTTCTGCAAACATTGCTTCCATCTACGTATTGCACTGCATATTTCACTCTCGAACGCTCGCATCCATCATCGCATACTACTCCCAATCTGCACAACTACATATATGCCCGGTCCTAACAGAAACCCCGATGTATTACCGATCCCATAGTCCACTAAATAGGTCCTTTTAAACAGTATTCCTCTTCGGTATGCTCCTTTTTTCTCTTATGTTGTGTTTTTCTATCTGGCCTGTAGTTTTGCGTATTATAGTCATGTCTGGCTTTGATCTTTTCTTCATACAATAAGTTATGTTGATCCTGTACTAAATTTTTGTCCCTTCAAATATGGTGAGCCCGCTTCAATCAGTTAGATCCACACTTATCGGGTCCAATATTTCCGACATAGCATACTTACCTACGTTTACCATAAAATAACATCGACAAATTGAAACGCAGACATTGTTTGATAACTTCACGAAAGGATGAATTCGTATTGTACTTGTCCGTGTAATTACTTCGATCTACAGTGTACTACGGTTCCTTGGGACACAACAATAGTAAATCTTGAATAACACTGCATTAATTTAGTTTTGAGGCTCGACTTTTTTTGAGACAATGCTAGGACATCTTACCATCATTGTGTGTAGGTATTATGCAGGATGTGCAAAGGTGATAAGTAGAACAAATTAAATTTAAGCAGCAGGTCCCAAGTGGCCCATTACGGGTCCTTGGGACACTGTGACAACCTTTGACAGGAGTAGTAACTGGATTACTCCTTGGACTTACGTAGTGCGATGGTTCCTCTCGGTTTAAACCATTCATGTTTTTAGGGATGTACCTGGTTTCAAGAGCGAGTTTAACGGTCTCCTCCCGGGGCATTTCAGGGAGAGCACTAACGGTACTGTTGGATTGTGGCTCGACATTCACGCCTGTTGGGACAAGATAATGTCCCGGGAAGCGATACTATTCTTTTCTGATGCAAAGCGTGAGATCGAGCTCCTTGACAGGGCTGAAGTCGATTCTCAGCTGTTGAACTTTCTTATTCTCGGGGGCTCCCATGGACGGAAGGGGAACATAAACCGTTCCTCCAGTATTCTTGTTTGCTCAATATTGACAACCACAGGTAGAAGGGTACGAGTCGTAGACTAAGAAGAGTAAAAAGAGAGCTTTCTTCTTTGCTGGGCCTTGTGAATCCTAGACGCTTGCGATCCACCGCATACGTGGTGGCGAGGGCAGGCAAGGAGAGTGAGGCAAATGGAGTGAGGACACTGAAGTTGAGCAGGAGGTTGAGGATGCAGAAATCCCATGGCTCAGTGTAGGTTTGATCCACGATCTGAAAAGAGGTTATACCGAACAATGTTCCGGGGTACAACAGAGAATTTTCCATGGGCGAAACTATCGATAGCTACCACGGGAATCTAATATAGAGCTTAAAGGCGAGGCTAATCTTGCTGGAAAAGGCTTATGAATATAAGAGAGGCTAATGCACCGGCCCCGAATAGGCGTTTCCATCTTGTTGATATCCAAGATCCATAGGAGGCAGAAGGAACTGTATCAGCACCGAACACGAATAACTCTTCAAACACGAAGGGAATTGCGAGAGCAAGAGCAAACGGCCATCCGACAATGGCGCCAGTAGCAAACATGATTATCGATACTAGTCTTCCGATGTCCTTTTACAGATGAAGGAGCAATTGAGTAGGCAAAAGCCACACTCGACGTATACATGGCAAACGAGGAGGAGAGAAAAGCTGCTCGACATTTCAACAGGAACCGAAAAGAGGGTGAGAACTTTCCTACCTGTTGATGCATTCCACATCCCGGCGCTAAACGCTAGCATGAAGAATCGTCCGACTCTCTGATTGACATTTTCGTAGACTTAGCGGTGTAGGATGACTTCAGAGAAAGTGCACAGCAAGAAAAATCCGGACTGCGAAAAATGACGGCCGCTTGAGAAGAATAAAATAGTCTATGCCGTTTGCATGTCTGCTTCATCGATATCCTACAAGGTGTCAATGGATAGTGCAAGGAGAGGAAACAGATGGAACGAACAAATGTGGAGGCTGGTTTTGTCTGTCGCGTTTCCGTTTCGTTCTCTTCTTCGACCTTTCCTCCTCCACCCTTATGACTTGTTCCAGGTTGACATCTGCGTCTTTTACCTTCCTCTTGAGCTCCCTGTCTTGCCTCGGATTCTCTACATTGTCAAACTGCACCGTTAACGTCCCCTGAGCGACCTTCTTTTCCTTATTCTTCCTCTTATGTTTCTTCGTCAGCCAGTGTCTCACGTTCCATCTCTGCCCTCTTATTCTTCATATACTCAATTTCTGCGCGAGCTACTGCCTATTTTCTCCCATTCAAGAAACACGGACACAGACTCGGAGATGAAAGAATTCGAACCAGCTCTTCTTCCTTTCCTTCCGGCAATCTAACCATCCAATTTCCTCATTTTCTCTAGATCCTTAGCTTGTTCAGCCAAGACATGCACCGGGCGGTCTTCACCTAGGGGTACGAAAGCGAGTGTAACATCGTGTTTCAACGACAAGTATTCATGAAGAACAGCAATGTATCGAATAAGTTCGACATTTTGGATGGGTTCCTGCCTAGACATGAAATTGTTTGTTCGCTAATTTGGGAAGTATTTCGTGAAGCCTAGATAGTAACATATACATCTTTAGCATATGTAAGTGACTCCTTGAGGCATAGCTTACAATTTAATGCACACTTTCGATCTGTATTGATGAGAAAGGCATCTGAATTGTTCGTGTTTTCAAAGTCACTTTGCTGGATTTGCTCTAATACTACGCTAAGGTGAAAAGACTGACTTAGGGTGTTCAGTACCCCACCAAACGCCTGAACCGGCATCCGCGTCGGCGAAACCATTGTTTTTACAAAGAATATGGTGTTTAGGTCGGTAGAGCCCTCAGACACAGTGGGAACAGATCTTGACACGCGTTCAGTTTAAGACGTGTCAGGGTTAGTTTGATATCGTGTGACAGCAATTTTGCGAAGAATTTCCGTAGAGGCCGTCTTGATACAAGGAATGATAGACTATACATTGAAATACTGATACTCTTTAAACGATATTTATAATTTTGTACTTAGGATCCTCGAGTACTACGGCCTGCAGCTCGCGTCCAAGGGCTGTGGCTACAGGCCAAGGCACCGCGTTTCCTATTTGTCTATGGATCTGAGGAGAATCATGGTTAGTACGTACTGCTTGCACGATAACTTTGACCATACCGTAACGACATTGTTATACAATGATTCAAACACAAAGTCATCGCGGAATCCTTGCGATCTTGCCAGCTCCCTGACCGTTACCATTCGATGACACTGTACAACCACCATCAGCACAACGAAGTTCTATACCATGGAATATACGATACCCAAGGATTGAGTACCCGGCTCTGTTTTGCGGTGACGTAGACATTTGTAACAGTCGTTGGGAAAACATCCTTTGCATCCAGACGGCCGTACATGCCTGAAAGTGGAAGAAATGGGATTAACATTCCGTTGGACAAAACACAGAAACATACCGCTACGGAACCCTGTTCTCGCATTCGCAGACCGTGGGTTCACCGTTTGGTACTCATGGAGATCACCCGGTAACGCTGATGGCTCACTTCAGATTGCACGTAGAAACCATAGCAAGGTACATACAGCGATAGTCGGCACCAGCTTTCAAAGGAATGTTAACTATCCTGTAGAAAGTTCATTAGCCCAACGAGACAGGTGTAAGCAATTGGACATACCGTTCCACTATCTTCTCCTTCAAAGGCCTTGTGAAATGTTGGATGTTTTCTGTTGCATTCTTTCTAGCTTCTTTCTGGTACCGCGTCAACGGCGCGTGGTGATACGGAGTTCTGCCTTCGTAACCGCAATGAGCATCCGTAGACTTGCAGAAGAGGCTTTTGATCCCCCGGTCAACACGCTTTCCTGGAATTGGATGTTTGCTGTGTTCGATACATTAGCCTGCGGCACAGCATTTAGGAAAAACTCACTAGTCATATCTTGGTAGATCGCTAATGGCATCACCGATAGTTACGCATCGGTGCGGCGCAGTCCCATTAGTCGTTCGGATCGGAGTGATAGAACCGCCGACGGACAGTTTGATGGCAAGCTTCTCCGTGTTGGGGAAGTCATGCGTAGGCTGTGGAAGGGATGATAACTTCAGCTTCTGTTGCGCCGCACAGATGAAAAACCGTTTCCGCCGCTGCGGAGCACCATAATGAGCTGCATCCATTAGGCCAAACCGAACTTGGTATCTGCAAAAGCAAGTTTACTCATTAGAAATACCATTGAGGTGAAAGTTGAAAGCTCACTTCATGTCCAACAGAGCATGTAGGACAAATTTGAGCCCACCTTGTTCCATACCACCTTGAAGCTTATGTCGTCCAAACTGGGTCGCGTCCGGTCTGTAGTTTATAAATCCGGGGACATTTTCGAAGAAACCATAATCTGGCCGAAGAAAATCCATCATTGACAATGTCGTGAGGATGAGATTGCTCTTCTTATCGTGTTCATGCTTGTACATGTTCAAAGCAGAATGTGACTGACTGGGGAAGGAAGGAAGTTAATGATAAAAAGTCTTGAGCCGCTCAATGAAGTCTCACCAAGGAAATCCAGCGACAACGACCTTGATCTGGCCCGGGGAAGGAGGCAAAGGAACAGGCGTCTCATCGTAGATCTGGAGCGGAGGGTCCATCTGACCGGGTCGATGGTGATGCTTGACCATGTACTTGAGCATGGTGTTCGCACACTGGTTATATACAATTGTACGTGGAGAATTTCGCCTGGTGGGAGGTCAGTACAGTCAGGCAGATGAGAAACTGATACGTACTTGTAGGTCTTCGCAGCGGACGGTGCAATCTCTATGGAGTGTGTAATATCCATATTTCCGCATCCCTTGGCCATTCCCAACGCAAAGGCCCCAACACCACCAAAGATATCCAGAGTAGGCAGTTTCACCCGTTCTTGGATGTCCTTGATATTCTTAAACCGCTCAAGCTCTAGTGCTGTGCAGGATTTGCATATAGGTACGTGTACCGGGTTGATGACCGTCTTTGCATCCCAAGAAGCAACCTTTAGAGAGGGAAAGCTATACTTGACGTAGAAATGATCAGGAGACATAGCTAGCCAGGCCTCTTCATCTGTGATTGACGTATACGAAAAAACGAAGCAAACACGTAGGAGATCGGTTACATCGACAGATATCATTCTCTCCGAGTTCGTAAGAAAGACATGCCGCTAAATGAAACTAGGTAAGGCTCAATGCCGACGCAAGAAGAAATCGAACCTCATCTCTTATTTCCGAGCGGGGTAGGATACCGAGGTCACTAATACGACCTACGGGCCTTACACTGACAGTCGGCTGACTTGAAGCTGTAATACGATCGGAGGCTTTGATATCAATGATTTGACCTATGGCAGCAGGTCCACTAGGGGATGCGTAGAGTACGAAGTCGTCGATATGATAATGGTTTCCACTACATGCTATACCATCCGCTATCTTGACAGCAGATTTTTCTTGGTCACGCTGGTCTCGGCATAGGCAGCTTGGGCAATTGTTTGGCGGCTGTAGTGTCGAAGCCATTTCCGAGGCTTCAAGGTCGGGGTCTACAAAAGCCGCAGTTGCTTTGTCATACTTGAACCTGGAATAAGTACTGTAAGCGAATGATTGTCATTTAAGAAATTATAGATGCTACCGGCAATAAAAATCACTTAAGGGCACAGGTTCTTTCGGCCAACGATGCACTTTTACGGTTCCACATATTGAAAGAAGCGGGATACTTGTACAGAGATCAAGAATGAATAGTTCTTGAGGATGCGCAAGCTCTTCCAACACGGTGTTGGAGCCATGATCATACCAAAGTACATGGGCCATCTCTGATTCGAAGTCAATGAATAATACTCTTGCGAACCTATCAAAAATCATGAGCCACGGGATGCTCAGACTGAACCGCCAACTTACCAGAAGTAATGAGCAATGCCATTACCAAACTTCACGGCCTCGATTGTCTCTGGGAAACATTCGCGATTCTCATCGGGCAGGACTACAATGTCATCGTCGATCTACAGGTCCTATGAGACTAGCATGGCAGATATGAGTGAAAGCACCTACACAGATTGTCACCCCATCTATTGAAACGCTTTTCAGATACCTTGAGCTACTAGAAAGCCGTTGATCGCGACGCCAATCGGTCTTCTTGTGGTGGCGATTGGCGCGTCCAATGAGAACCTCCAAATAATTACGGTTTTCTTGCTGTTCCTGAAGTTTCTTCTCCTCGTCCACAGGAGGAGGAGGCGCTTTACAGACGTGTAGTTCTTCAGAAAACAGACCCTTCGCAAGATTGGCAATAGCGCCTGTAACATGAGTGGGTGTCTGATTCTCTGGCTTGAGCACGATGGTATCAAGATCTAAACCTGCACGTTCTGGGATCTCCGGGGGACGATGATCGAGACGATGCCGTTTTGCCTTGCGCTTCCTCTTTGCCGCAGACACATCCACCCTCGGTAAGATGGCTCTAACGAAAGGGAGATGCCGAAGTTGCTCGCCGCGCTCATGTTCATCTAGCGCTTCTTCGATTTGGGATAGCTGAGTGAGGAAGTTAAAAAAAAGCACGTAATTCAAGTGTGAAAACACACCGAGTCCGTTAAATCATCTCTTGTGAGCTTACTGCCAAAATTATCATTCTCGTCCTCCAAAAGTCTAATGAATTCCGAGCGAGAGGCCGGAGGTGGACGGGCTACAGCTGAAGAGACGACAAGCTGTGCTATTCGACGTGGGACTAGAAATCTCTCGAAAAAGGGCTGGTATCTAGGAGAAGGGCGTTCGAGGCGGTACCAGCTATACTCTGTTTCAAGGTATACAGGACTTGGAAGAAAGGTTAAGTCAGGAAAGGTGAAAACCTACGAGACGAGAAGTATCGTACCTATCCTTTTTAGTATAATCAAAACTGAAGGTCATGATAGAGCCAAGATGAAGATATGTATCGTCGTCGATTCCATCTTCCTGTCCCTCGTCTTCGTCATTGACAAAAGACGGTCTAACGAAACCCGATGCACGAAAGTGCCGGGTCACCCCATCGTTTTCTTCCATTAGAGACAACGGGACGAAGGCATTATTATTGTTATCGTCATAGAAGGCAAAGTTGGTGAGGTATCTGATAATTTTGAGCTCGTTGTCAATTTCGTCGGGGTCCTCTCCAGGAAGTACCAAACGTCTTGTCTCCTCGAAAGCTTGAATACCGATAGGCGGTTCGAAGTACACTGGAATTTCAACTGCATTTCTGAGTCAACAGATATAAAGTCCCGGGTACTGATGGCATTTACTGGGAGCAAGATTGCGCTTTCGCCTCTTTGCAGGCTAAGCGCAGGAGATGATTAAGAAATCGTATTTCATTATATTCAACATACCGGTGCCTCAGCGTTCCTGGGAGCTCTGGGAGCTCCCTGAACGTGTACCAGAGGTTGTCGTTCGTCGCCCTTCCTCTTGTGCGGATTAGCATTCGCCGGCTTCTTTAATGTCTGGAGGGTCGGTGCAAATTTGGTTGTGAGACGCGCCTCTTCTTCTCGTCGAAGGGCCGCAGCTTCTTCTGGAAAAGACACATCAAGGGCATTAGGCCTGTTGGCTCTCCACGACATGTTGAAGAATTCTGTCAACGCTGCACGATAAATCGATAAGGTAGGTCCTTGGTGGCTGTGTCCCGTTCACATCTTCCACCCACTATGGGTAAAGCAGGGAAATCATTGAAATCCGCTCTCCAGTCTCAACAGTCACGCCAAAAGCACAAGGAGCAGATAAACAAGGCTGCTCGGATATTGGAACAAAAAGCGAAGAGCACCAGACAGCCTCGACAACGAACAGCTTTGGTCCCTTCGACGTCCCGGCCCACAATACCATTCTCTGCTACAGATACGATTCTGCTCATTGGGGAAGGAAACTTTTCATTTGCGCGTGCTTTGATTCAGGATGCGCCTCTACCACTAACTCACATCCCACCCAGTAACATCACCGCAACCGCATATGACTCTGAGGAGGAGTGCTATTCAAAGTACTCGGATGCTCGAGCCATCGTCGCTCTTCTGCGAGAGTGCGGTGTCGAGGTTCATTTTGGTGTGGACGCGTCTCGGTTGGACAAAATACCACTGTTAAGAGGACGGCGATGGAACAGGATATGTTGGAACTTCCCTCACGCTGGTGAGTATAGTGGCTTCGAACCTATTACCTCAACACTTACCGTTGCTTGAGATGACAGGTAAAAGCATTACTGACCAGGATCGGAATATTCTGTCTAATCAGGTCCTTATTATAAACTTTTTGAGAGCGGCTGCTAGCTTGCTGAAAACCGGTCCGATACTATCTGTGACTGGTTCCAAGAAGAGAAAACGTGCAAATGACGAAAAAGAAGAAGAAGCGGAAGAGACGGACGAGGAAAAGTCTGCAAAGACTGGTGCTAGAGGAACAATTCTTATAACACTACGGAACGTTCCACCCTATACTCTATGGTAAGTTTACATCCTTATGCCTATTCTATGCTTATTTCAGTTGTCTAGGGACATCCCAAGGCTGGCGAAGCACCCGCCTCCGCCAACGTCAGGGAGTACACAACCAAATCCTGCCTACATAGTTCAAAGGTCATTTGTATTTCATCGTAACGTATGGAAAGGCTACGAACATCGAATGACCAAGGGCGAGCGAGCGTATGGCACGGGTAAAACGGGAGAGGGAGGTGAAGACCGTACTTGGGAGTTCTGTCTTAGGGATTGAATGAAGATAGTATTAGATGTAGTAGATATCATGGTGAACTATCCTCCGGAGACTCGACTTTTTCTAGTGCCTGCTTGTATCCCTCCAGTGTCCTTGCTAGTCTACCACCACTTGCTTCGCCCAACACTGCCGCAAGCTGAGTCGCCGGCGTACTCAGCAAGCCCACTATCTGCGACCTGAGTGTGTCTAATGTTGGTAACGTCGCGACATCCTTCACAGACGGCGGAAGGAGAATCTTCCCCTCAATGAGAGCCCCCAGGACTTTCATTTCCGGCACCAACACTGCCCGCTGTCGCTTCATCCTCCTCCCTGGTGTAGCCGGATCAGCATTCTTCGCCTCCAACTGCTTCGCAATCTCCTCCTCTGTCTTTTTGGGCCGCGACGGGACACTCCGGTCAAGAGCGCGTAGAATAGCGCTAAGATATGGCGGATGGAACATGGGAATCGAAAGAAGGGCATATCCCCCGGAAATACCCTCTATCATTTTCTCGGCTTCAGCGATGTTAATGCCGGGAAAGTCGCGTAGAGCAGCACCAAAAACGCCGCTGTGAATAACCGTCAATGTGGGACTGGGGATGGGTTCGGAGCCCTTCGGCGGCGGTACTCGACTGGATGCAACCAGGAGGTCGATGCGTAGCTTTTTCAACCGTTCCGCTGAAAAATCCTCGCGACTGAGGAAGATGAGAGGAGATTTATGGGTTGTTTTGAGGATTTGCATGTAATTGTTGTACTGGAAGCCCTTTCTGCCCGAAAAGACGCGAGGCGCTGTCTGGCCTGGCAGAGGCAGTCCTGGCTGCAGAGACATGGCATACCCTCGAGACAGACAAGGTATTCGACGCCGTACATGGCCCAGCGAAAACATTTTGATGGTGCCAAGGAGGAAATTGTATAATTGGAACGGTGTGACGTCTCTGTGACGATTATCACGCGTACCTCTTGGCTTTCACCTCGACTTTTCCAACCAGGAACATGTTTGTCTCTACGACTGCAGCCCGTCTCTCTTACTCACTGGCTGGTTCTATTGCAGGGACGATGACGATGAGTTTTTGTATGGGGGTTCCACTGCAGAAGGCATTCCTGGTAAGAGTCTGTTCCTTTCCAGCAAGCGTCAACACTTGTATTCCTCCCTTGTCTCTCTATACTCTCGTGTTAATAACATGGTCTTAACTTCATTGCGCGTGATTCGTTAGTGTCGCAGCCGTGAGTCTTGTTCAAAGCTGTCTTATTTGACCGTCGTTGAATCTTCTGTGGTAGGGCTCCGTTAGACACCGGTCGAGTGACCAACAGCGTCGTCTCCCATTTGGAAGCTGAAGCCGAAAATACAATCGATGTGCCATTACAGACGACGCCACCTACTGAGGAAGATAATGCAGAAATGTCACTGGCAGACGAGGCAACTGAGGAAGTAGAAGAGGAAGAGGAAAGTGACGACGATGATGTACGCCTATTCGCGTTTTTCCTGCCTTCCTTTACTCAGATTGTCGATTCAGGATATCGAGTTCATCATGGATCAACCCTCGCGGACACTCGATCTCAGGTAGGAATTCCTACTTTTTTGGTTTCTGAACATGGTTACACATCTTATTAGGCAAGGTCGATCGTCGTTGAATCGAAATGGAGGGAGTTCCTCACAGCCTCCAGCCCCAAAACGTTTGTAGTGTGCTACTCCCCAATGTCCTTTGTTTATATTATCACTAGCACCAACATCTGGCCCGTCATTAACGACCGAATATACTCCCATATCTCGAGGCGCTTCTAATGCTTCCATAGGCGGACCGCCTCCACCGCAAAGCCAACCAGCAGCACCCGTGCCTCAGCTGATTAGGCCCTCAGAGGTTTCTGTGGCGGCGCCGAAGACAGAGGACACGGCTACCCCGGACGATGGCATAGACACTTCGACGTTACCCCCAGCTACAGCCCCCCCTTCTCATCCCGTTATCGACCCATCAGCTGTTGGCACAATGGACGGGCGCTCTATTCTGGATGTAGACATCGCGGCTATGTCAGATAAGCCATGGCGTAAGCCTGGCTCCGACATCAGCGACTGGTTTAATTATGGTTTCGACGAAATCTCTTGGGAATCGTATTGTTATCGTAGAAGAGATCTTGGCGAGCTGGCCAATGTGCTCAAGACGAGCGTGCTGAACTTTTCTGGCATGCCCGAAGAGCAACTAACTGCGCTTCCACATGAGGTTAGGCAGATGGTCATGACTGGAACAAATGCGATGTTGTCCAATGGGGGTCCTAATCCTGGCATGATGGGTCCGGGAGTGATGATGGATATGTCTGGAATGATGAACCCTATGGCAATGAGCATGAATGGAGATATGAGCATGATGCCAGTAGATGGGAGAGCCATGGGTATGATGCCAGATGGTACACCAACGCAGGGCGTCCCTGTCGTTGGTACAAATGGTACTCCAGAACCAGGAGTCGCAATGATGCAAGAAGGATATGGCGGTCCGGGAATGATGATGACTAGCGAGTACGCTATGCAGGTCAGTTATTACTCACTTACCCTACGTGCAGTCGTACATTAAGATCTGCTTGTAGGATCAAGCTCAGATGGCGGCTCAGCAACAACAGATGTACCCTGTCATGGAACCGCCTGCAGCCAGTCAACCGCCTGGTGGACCAAAGGCTGGAACACCTAATCAGTATCGTAATCGTGGTTTGGCTACTGGTCCTCGTGGAAGAGGGTTTCCTGTCAGAGGAAGAGGACGCGGTGGGTATGAGGGAGTTGGTGCGTACAATAGCCTATCTTCGTGTCAGCATGTCCAATGAATCACTAGGTACAGTGCGTCCTGCGTCGCCTTTGCCCCCAGGTGTCCCTACCGGACCCAGAAATCAAAATAAGTACAAGGACCGCGATGGAAATGCTCCAGCTGTTGACGGATTGGATTATGGAGGTAATGGTGGCAGGGGGAGCGGGGAGCCTGAAGACAAAGGTTCGAGTCGGTATGTGCGCTATCTGTGACTGATATGACAAATTCTCATATCCTAAGTTGCAGAAAACGCAGGAGCTCTCCTGGATTGGATGACGGTCGAAGCACAAAACGACGCTGACCTAAATTTTTTTTCATTTCATGTCTACTTATGTATTTGTTATCATAAATGAATGCAGCTGCTTTCGATAATCTGTCAGCGGAAATTACGATCGCTTACCAAGATCTTGGGTTTATGTAAGACAAGGTAATACGTGCTGACCACCATCTCTTGCTTTGTTTTTTCCGCCACAGACGTATAAAATGCTGCCATTTCACCTTCCCATGCCTTTACTTCTCCCATACCCCTCCTTTTTGAAACAATGTCGAAGAAATTTGAAGACAAGTTCAACGTCGTCGTCGTCGGTGGTGGATACGGCGCAGCTGCGGCCCGTCACCTCTCTGCAAAACTAGACGCCTCGAAATACAACCTCATTCTCATCAACTCTCGTCCTTACCGTTTCCACCTACCTGCCTTCATTCGGCTGGTCGTCTCCGATGTCGACAACCTCGAAAAGACTGCCATGGCAGGTTACGAGAAGGTCTTCCACAACAACAACGGCACGCCTTATTAAATGCACTGTCAATACAACCTTTCCTGATCGTGTTTTCTAGGTACTTTTATCGAGGCTTCGGTAACTGGCATCCAGAAGTCGGAGACTGCTGGTGGTACCGTTATCCTTGACAATGGCGAGAAAGTGCCCTTCCGCGTTTTGATTCTAGCCACTGGGTCAACTTGGAGTGGTCCCCTAGATTTCCCGAATACCAAAGATGACATCTCCGCTTTCTTAACGAGTGAACGTTCCAGGTTCGAGGATGCAAATAGTATTGTTCTCGCTGGAGGTGGCTCTGTTGGTATCGGTGCGTATTCATAGTAACTGTGGCTTGAATAAGGTACTGATCTCCTTTGCAGAGTTCGCAGGGGAAATCAAAGACATCTGGCCCGTGAGTCTTCACCCATTGAGTGTCTTTCAGTTATTCTGACCCTGCCTTTAGAACAAGAAAGTCACCATAATACACGGCGGAAGCAAGTTGTTGAACGACACATACCCAGACCGATTCCGGACAAAGATGGAGAATGGAATGAAATCCCGTGGTGTGGAAATTGTGTATAATGATTATCTCGATGAAGTGCCTAGTCCAGGTGCTGACAGCGTCACCACTCGGAAGGGAAAGACCATCAAGGCTGATCTCTTTGTGCGTGCGCCTATTTCTGCTATTCAAACCGTCTTTCTGATTTCGTTTAGGTCCCAGCTTGGGGTCCTAAACCCAACACGGATTTTATCGCCTCGTCTCTTCCGGGCACCGTTACAGACAAAGGGTTCGTGAAGGTCAGGCCCACGCTGCAGCTCGTTTCTTACCCGGAGATTTTTGCTCTGGGTGATATTCTGGATTGGAAGGAGCAGAAACAAGCTGCCAAGGCGGATGCCCATGCAGCCTTGATCAGTGCTAATATCCTGCGCTACTTCGATGGCAAACCTTTGAAGGAGTACAAAGGAAGCTACGAACTGATTCTGATTACGAACGGAAAGGTGCGATGATCTGATCTGATCTGATCTTCTCTACGTCGGACACTCACCCTGGTTATAGAATGGTGGTGCCGCGTACTTTGGTGTACTCTGGGGCATTGTCTTAGGAGACTGGGCTGCGAAATTGATTAAGTCCAAAACGTTGCTCATACCTATGTTCCAGGCCGCTCAGGGATTCTTCTAGAGATGGAGATTATGATATTCTTCGTTACTTAAATTATTGGACTTAGATATCACGCACAGGAGTCATGGCATAATGGTATTTCTTTCTGTCATTCTCTCAGATTACATCGGAAGTCTGTTTGATAAGCCTTCGTATCCATCCCATTTGCCCAGGTCATCAACAATATCAACCATCCTGGTCTCGTAGAAAGTATGCGCAGTCGGCTTCAATTTCTCCAAGTTCATTCTCTTCCCTGCGTTATCTCTGTCCAACTGTGCACCCCAAACACTCCATTCATCCTTCTTTGCGTTGTATGAGGCGACTGTACAACCGCAGTTCGCGCAACGATGTCGCTTTTTCCATGGTTTATCCGCAACCTCGTATATGCGGACTTCGCCCCCTTCGAATCGAGTCCAGGCAAAAGCTGAATTGGCGAAATGGAGGGTGTGAATGAACGCTGCGGCTGTTGGACGTTAATTAGCAGCTCTTTATGGGTGAGATTTCAGAGCGTACCGTTGAGCCTCTGACAGAGTGTGCAGTGACAATAGGCGCTTAGAAGAGGTAGGCCTTTAACTGTGTAGCGTAGTTGCCCACAGTAGCATCCGCCGTTGGTTTCAATATCTTCACCCATGGGAGTTGAGTAGTAAGCCTAAGCCTGCGTGAGAAAGAAGTCCGCAATGTGCCAAATATAAGATTCACACATACACAGGTTCATATTTAAATACTTGACAATGACATAAAGAGAAAAAGGTGATATGAGAGTCAGTGTAAATCTCGGACTTCGTTAGGTCTCAATTTGATTGCATTGAATTACTGAGTAGTAAAGCAGTCACTTCGGAGAAAGAACAAGATTTCATTTATAACTCGACAGTTGTGCAAGCGAGAGCAAGAAAAGGAGATGATAGCACGGAAGGAGACCATAAGAGAAACAGACGTGAAAATATTCAAAGTTTCCATTCGTAGGCAAGTAAGGGGAAGCTCTCTAAGAGATTGCGACATTCGCCATGTTTTCCTCCAATGCATCCTGAATTCTCAGTCACGGTTGATAGAAACAGACGAAAATGAATTACTCACGAGGCGGGTGCGAGACCATCCCGGTGTAGCAATTATCACTTGTACCGTTACGCCTTGGCTCTCTAACGTCGCGAGTTTGCCTTCGATGCAGTCATTCATGGAACAACAAACGTGTGAAGGTGGAAAGGGGCCTCGGTTGTGAAGACCTGCGCTAAAGTCGATCCTAATTTCAACCTTGAATGATTGAAGAGCAGGCATCCGAGGTTTCAACAATGCATGAGCCACCCTAACCCACACCGCTTCATGCCTAGATTTATACTCCACATAACGCACATATGTATCCTGTTCTGTGCGCACAAAGAAGTGAATGTCTTTGAGAAAACAATCCTTATCGGTGTTTTTGAAGTTGGAACTCCACCAATCGATGGGTTGGGTACCCTCCAAAGTGGTATTCGGGAACTTTTACCGTAAGCTTCCTGAGGTGGGAAATTGGGGAGAGGGGAGACCAAGGGCACTGGGGCTACGTACGGTCGGTGAGAGTGTGTATTTCCAGAACATCATGACATACCACTGCCAGAGTGCCGAAATGTCAACTCTTTCAGTTTAGTTGCTCAGCTGAGCAAAGCCTCGAATTAGAAGAAATAGTCCCTGCCGCGGGGGGTGATCTCTAAAGATCTGAGTTCTTGGATGGATACGGGGCACTGCCGCGAATTAATAATTAATGCCACTCAGAATGTGATACAGGGAGCCATCATAATCAGTCACTACCAAGTGATAGACAAGCAGTCCTGGAGATGAATGCTGGTGAATACAGCAGGATGGTCTGGGATCAATGATAGGCTCGAATTTCTGTATCGTTAACCTTTCTAGATGCGTGGAGTTGGCAAGCAAAGGAGGCAACTCGGAAAAAGAGGTCAGTTTAGTGTCAAACAGACCGACTGATGTGTACGTCCAGGAGTAAAGTACCTGAACGAGGTGCTCCGGCAGTGAGCTCCAATCCACCCTCGAGATTACCAGTTGAATCGGATGAACAAGGAGTTGGATGGTGGCTACAAATGAGGAGTTATGTTTGTTGCCATGGAGAACAAGTCTTCTGAAGAACGCAAACTGTGGATAGTGTAGAAGAGATGAACCCTCGTCCGAGGTGTAAGGCAGCGCGATGAACACGCTTTTAAGGCAGGCTACCGTCTTTCAATAGGTCCACAACCGCATCTAAAATCTCTTGAGGGAGTATAAATTGATCCATCTGACCAGGAGAAATCAGAGGGAGGTTGGGACGGTAGGTAGCAACTGTACTGACCGTTCAAGTGCGATCGGTCATTGATGATTGGCCGCATATAGCGGTGGTCCGTGCACCATCCCGCCAGTATAAAAGGCAGGATCCGACATCCGAAAACTTCATACTTACCTTGATGGCACAAGCCCCTTCATGTACCTGGGTTTGTGGGCCGTGGAGATCCTTCATAGCACGGCGACCTTGTCCCCAGAGGGTGTCTGCGGCTTGTATAGGCTCAGGCTTATGCACCGTCTAAATATTTTCCTGTCCCACTTTGGCCACTCTGGCTGGGTGGGCCTCCTTTTTCTTTGCTGTCTATGAACAAGGACTTTCATTTGGCAGTCTTTGTGTTGCAGCAAACTAAATGGATGGTAATATTTTGGGTCCTTGTGATATTATGGCAAATGGAAATAGCTTTGACACATGGATGGAATTGTACCAAAATTGATATAGATCATCTTGGATGGCATCATTAGGCAACTGTTTGTGTCAACTTCTGCTGCTTGTTTGAGGAGTGGAATGTCTAATGAGGGCCCTTGAGATTGCCCTTAAATTGATTGCAATGTGTGAATGGCTATTATGGCTTTTGATACATGAGATGATGGATAAGGGAGGAGGATGAGAATGATGACGTGCACTTATGGACCCGGTACCTGTTCGATGAAGAAGGCTATGACCCCGCTCAGTCAGATGCAAGTGACCAAGAGTCTGCTCACGGAAGCTCAACGTATAGCGTACGTCGGACTCTGCTTGCTGACGGGCCGGGAAATGGCCCAGGAAATGAAGGTGGTACGGCGCAAGGAGCTCAAGGCGGCGGTCGCAAGCATGGAGCTCTCTGCGATGAAAATAATGGGTCGGTTATATTATCATATAGAACTTGAGACTCAAGGTAAACAGTATTTTCTTCCTATGACTCTGTCTTAGCTAAACGAGAATGTACAGAGCAAAAGATGATTGAGAGTCTCGGCGAACATGCGTGCTACCTATGGATCTCGTCCTGGCCCTCATGACAACGCATACCGTCGCTAATCCAGAGTACGATCCCGAAGACCACCCTGCTACCATGACGACCCTCCTCCCACACCGTCCGTTTCTAATAAGCCTACTTTTCAGACGACCGCCAAAGTCCTTGAAGATACCTCCACATCTGCGATACCCGGTGTATCCACCGCCCTCTCTTCGGCTGACGAAAGGGTCACTCTCGACGTTCGATGGGCGATCCTATGCGATCTGCTTCTGATCCTCATCGCCGATAGCGTTTGTGATGCTCGTTCACGCGTTCACCTCGAAAATATCGCACGTAAGTTTGGTCTCGGATTGCTGGATGTTGTCAAGTTCGAGAGACGTGTGACTGAGGCGTTGGAAATCCAAGAGGATGTGGAGAGAATGGAGAATGAGGATATAATCGACGGCCGCAGAAAGGCTAATGGAAAGAAGCGCTATATGATGCTGGGTCTTGCTACGCTGGGAGGTGGACTTGACATTGGTCTATCCGCAGGGCTTTTGGCTCCCGTTATAGGACCGCGTTTAGTACCATCGGGATAACAGGGACAACAGGTTTTCTTGCCGGGGTCAGAGGTGCTGCCGTTATCACGACTGATGATGTACTAATTGGCAGTGACATTGCATTGCTGTTCGAGGGATGATTAACCGAACACAACAAGTTTGAACGTTCAATCTACTTCCTTTGCACAATAACAAGCGGGTGAACTGCATCATCACAGTTCCGGGGTTGGTGAAGTCTTCTATGTTATCGATCGTGTTCTTATCGATATTAGATTTCTGAACGGCGCCCTAGATGACCCTCGGCTACCTTTCAGTGTGTCGGATCCCATTGTTGGCGAGGTCTTCAGTGTTCTTTGGGAACCTGAAATGATTCGAGAGACTGGAAGCGCTTTGAAGATCCTTACAGGCAAAGTTCTCCGTCAAATCGGAACAATGGTGTTACAAGCAACCGTCATGACCGCCTTAATGAGTGCCCTTCAATGGCCAATCGGTGTGTCTCTTCTTGGATTACTTCTTGTTCGATTTCTAATGGCACATTAGTTCTCACCAAACTCGGCTGTCTCATCGATAATCCCTGGAATAATGCCCTTTACAGAGCCAAGGCAGTCGGCAGTGTCCTAGCAGACGTTTTGATGCAGCGACATCTAGGTGTTTACTCCATGACTCTCATCGGTTACTCTCTTGACGCTCGCGTTATATTCTACGCCCATGTTGAACTGGCCAAACAGAAAGCGTTTGGCATCGTCCAGGACGTCTTCATTTTCGGAACATCATCCAAGACTTGGTGTGAGACGAGGTCGGTAGTATCAGGCCGATACGTCAACGCTTTCGCACGGAACGATTGGATGCTCAACTATCTCTTTCGAGCTACGAGCGGGGAGTCGGAACGGTTGCCGGGCTGAGACCTGTAGATGGTGTCCCGGGGTTGGAGAATGCGGATGTGACCGACAAAATTTCCGGGCATATGAGTTACAGAGCTTTGATGCCCTTGATTCTGGATCAGTCGGGTTTCTCGGTATCGGCAGATTATTTCGATGAGCCTGAGGTACGTGGTCCGTTATTTAGTTCCTGTCTTGTTGCTCAAATGTGCTCTGCTCCTGCCATAGGAACCCGAATTCACTGAAGATCGGGTAGTTGTACGGGAAGAGGCTACGTCGAAGAAGAAGGGATAGTTTTCGAGGAAGTCAAAACTTCAAAAGCCAAACACGTATCAAGACCGCCGGGTGGACCTTCGTCATATTCGAGGAAACCATCGGGACCAGCATCAATGCCTACAGGTTCCGTTGACAATGACCTCTCTCCGCGAATAGATTCTTCCACACCCGTAGCGTCGCCCCCTTCAATGCCTCAAAGAGACACAGCATCCCCCGGACCGGACATTCCTATTCATGCTGGATTCGATTTTGCCGCCATCAAAGAGATGATAAAAAGCTCGGAACATCCTGAACATCTGCACCGATTGCCGCACCACCCATTCCATCGCCAGCTAACCGCACCGAATCCATGCCTCAGGCGATCACAAGATGGCCTTCCCTTGCTCCAGGTCCAAGCACGTCGCGTAGCCCTTCACCACCGCAAAAGGACGAGATGAGCTCTGTATTCTCCCGATCCATGCCATTGAACCATGTGAATGACTCAGATATCGAAGATGAGCCTTCCAGATCGCCATATGCTTCACTGCCGTTCAATCCACCTTCATACTCGCAATCTCCACCTCCGTCGTCATTCAGTGTTAATGATAGCTGGTCAGACCCACCGTCACGAACTACAACATCTTCATTCAACAACTACAGCTATACCTTCCCTATCTATTCAACTTCGGCTGCGTCGCTTCAGTCAGAATCCATTTGCATTACCACTGGCTACGCCACCTGACGTGGGGGTGCTATCTTTTGGTGGTGTAGGCGGATCTATAGCGACGGCATCTCCTGCCGACGTCAGTGAACCATGCAGTATACCCACCCAGTAGGAAGGACAAAGAACGCGGGCGAGACCGACTATAGCTCAAATCCATGGTCTTAATTATTACACACCTTTGCATAATGTAATAGTATGGATACAAACATCATTCAACTAGACCTCATAATACATTGGCACATCTAATGTTCTTGGATGAACAGAGCACAAGATATTTCCTCTGGATGGCAATGCCAGAGATGTTAAGAGCAAGGTCAGAGGGTAGGACAGATGGGAAGGAGCAGATTCTGACTGCTGTCTTAGGGCTTGAGCTGCTTCCAGCTCTTCCTGTGATGGATTGGAGGGATTTGGGTCTTCAGAGGGGTTAAGAAGTTCTCTTAGCTCCTGGCTGTAGGCTAAGGAGAAGGAGTGAGTCACGCTTTGGAATAAAATAACATTCGTCTCACCTTCTCCGAATCCAACCAGTGTGGCAGCCACCCAGTGCGCGATGGACCCAGCAGCTGTCTGGCAGAAGCATGTCAGACCAGTATCCAGTCTGCACATCTGCTTCTGATTTGTTAGGTGTATTCCTGGTCAGCATATGCAGAAAAGTATGTCTTTCCATAGTGTAGCATTGGTGCCCTTGGCTGAGGTTACATAGTGGTATCGCTTTTGCCCTTGAGCTCGTCCTCCCGGACAACAGGCATATCCTGCCATTCCTCAGTCGCCGTCGAAAACGTTAACAGGTGCAGGGGCCATCGTCACTGGCATAATGAAAGAGCAGAATCAGACACATGCCAAATTTAGCGAGGCCGTCATTATCACCTGACTTTTTTCGTCCTCGACGATTTCTCAAGCAGTGAATAATCCTGATGTGGCCAGCTCTCAGCTCGGTTGACGACAGTTGATCAGCTAGTATCCGAATGTACTGACTGGCGATGAGGCTGGTTCTAGTCCAAGGGAGAATGGACTGAAAATAGTGCGAGATTCATGTGTCCGCGCACTCCATATGCACTGGGTGGCTGCCACACAGGTTGGATTCGGAGAAGGTGAGACGAATGTTATTTTATTCCAAAGCGTGATTCTAAAGATTGAGAAAGAGAGGATTATTTCTGTGAATTTCTAGCAGGAGAATGCCTAGTGATGAACTCTGTAATGGTCTTCTCTTCTCAAGTACCGTTCCCAACCTACAGTGCATTTTGCGGCATTTGACACGAGGTAATTCATGACCACAAAAATCCGAGTTTTGTGGATTCCACTTCCAATTTCGTTGTTCTCTTTGCATCCGGTACATCATGCATGTCGTTGAGCTGACGTGCTTAATTGCCACACGACTCGACTTGCCTGTCTCGACGTGTTAACATCGGTAGCTGTTGTTTTTTTCCACCGAAGCCCATGTGCTGCACTGCTCTAGCGCTGGTGCGGGTGAAGAGCGCGATACACTGAGTCACCTGCCATGCTGTCCAGTCGCATCCGTGACGGAAAACCCGTAAAGGACTGAAAGTACGTACAAGGCTTGCGGTCACCGTTGAAACAGTGCGACAATGTTGAGAAAGAGAAGGCAAGATTCCGGGAGTGGAGTATTAGCGTGAGATGATACAATTGCTACGGACATGAAACGTCTGACTTTTATATGCTGGAAGATAAAGTGGGTTTCAGTATGTGGCAGATAAAAAGGCCCGTCGTGACCCAGCAATCGGCGAATAAACCGGCACCCACAAGCGACCGACGCGGTGGATCAAACAAATCAATAAGATACCCCGCCATCGATACTAACAAAGCTTGTCTTCTTACCATCATCTTCGTTATCCTTCACTCTTCTCCTTTACCTTTCTTTGCATGGAGGCTCCCGCGGTGGTGCTGGCATCATCGTCCAAGCATCATTCAGCGACCCTCGCACCCTCACCTTTCTCTTCTGCCACCACCACCTCCAGGACCTCTTCATTCGTTGATTCCCGGTATTCTACTGCAAAGTCATCCCGCCAGTCCTCGGAGACAGCCATCGTCTCTATCTATTCCATGTACGGCGATGACCACGGTAGAAACAGCTGGGCCGCCTCTCACGCCCTTGCCACCGATATGGCCAAGACCATGATTCCTCAGGTCACGCTGGCCCTTCCTGAAGATACTTTGGATGATGATTTTGACACCGAACTCGCCTACTATAATACGGACAGACCGCCAGTAATCGATCTCACTGATGTCGCACCCCAAGCCAATGGTTCCCTCATCATGCATTCCTCTTATTCGCGCCCCGTATCCAGCTCTGCGACGCCTTCTTCCTTCATTTCAGAGTACAGCAGCGGACGTGGCTCATACGGGCAGTTTCGTGGTAGCGATGTTACTGACTTCTCCTTGCTTTCGACCACGTCCCAGTCGGACGAACTCTATCCTTCATCTCCCAACTCCAGGTGCCTGTCCGGCGTTTCGTGCAGTCCACCAAGTCGAAAATCTACGTCCTCCGTTCGCGAGACACTCTCTCCTAAACTTATTTTGGCTTCTTCACCATCTCAGTCGTCGGACAGAGCGACTCCAGTATCAGCGGATCGACTAACATCTAATATCATATCTCCATTACCCCTCAAGCATCCATTGGAAACGACTCTTCAAAGCAAAACGTCTCTTGTTCCGTCAGAAGGCGAAGACATGGATGCATTTCATGTACGTAACACCTACGCACAGTTGGACATGTTGGGAGTGAAAGGCGACGGCTATGACGAAGGAGTTGAGCGAACACGAGCTCGGATAGGTGCAAGCCGTGCAAGCCAGCTTTGTGCAGAGGCAGCCTTAGGCGACGGAACAGAAAAGTCGAAAGAGTTGGATGAACAAGAAATACAGACATTAGCAAACGTTGACCGGTCTGTATTTTCTCCTCTAACCACTGCTCTTCTCACCATGTTCTAGCTATGGGTTTTTTAATGTCCCATCCCACGATCGGTTAATATTACTGCCTACCGCACCTCTGCTTAAACGACTTAGCCGGACAACTGCGGGCCCACCCGCTACTTCCCCGTCTGCCTCGTCCCTAGACTCATTACCACCCACACCCATCCCTGTTAAAGAGGCTTCTCGTATCGCTAAGTGGACCCGAATGTTAGAACCCGAACAGCGCGACGAAGGCGCCAACGTCCAAATATGGCGGGTGAAGCCTTCCAAGGGCCTGAAATTATCAGAACGCACGTACAAAGGCATTCCAGACCGGTGGCGCTCTGCTGCATGGGATTTGCTCTTGAGGAGGTTTTCGAGGACTGGAAATGCGGAGACGACTAAGCTATGCAGAGACTATCGTGACGCTCTGGATAAGCCATCGAGTTACGACATCCAGATAGATTTGGATGTCCCACGGACGATTGGGGGCCACATAATGTTTCGAACAAGATACGGCGCAGGGTGAGTCTCTCGCTTACTCTCCTTCATTTTCTAATATCCAACTAGGCAACGATCATTGTTCCATGTTCTTCATTGCTTCTCATTACGTTGTTCACAATGTGGCTATGTCCAGGGCATGGGTCCCATTGCCGCTACGTTACTATGCTACTTCGATCCTGAACATGTCTACGCCTCGTTGGTCCGTTTACACGATTCATATGCGCTCCATAACATCTTCAGCCCTGGGTTCCCTGGACTATTGGAGGCAATATACGTTCAAGAGAGAATAACAGAAAACATGATGCCTGATGTTTATGCCGCTTTTAAAAAGCATATGGTCTCGACCACGTCCTACGCAACGAAATGGTATATCACGCTCTTCGCCAACTCGGTCCCTTTCCAGACCCAACTGAGACTATGGGATGCCTTCCTATTAGAAGGACAAGACCTTTTCATCGCTGTGGCCGTGTGTATCGTCTGGGTATATCGGGGTACGGGTTTTTCCGTGCTATATCTCAGTTCATCTTTAATGTTACCTTTGACAGATCATATCACGTCGTCCAATGCGAACTTCGAAACTGTGCTATCGCTTCTATCGTCCTTCTTTGTTCCCGAAGACGAAAATGCCGTTCTATTCTGGATAGAAAAGACCCTTGGGGACAAGAAGCTGCGGTCGAACATGGCCAAGTGGAGATTGGATTGGCGAAGGCTAGTTGCTGAGGGCAAGGATGTCAGTGCGCTGCTCTGAGCAGTCCGTTCCTTCTTATCCATTATTAAATATTCTTATCGTGCTTCTTCCGTATCTCGTCTGCACTCACAATGCCATCGTCTCTCCCTCTCTCATGCATTCACGTATATATATATATATACTCCGCAAACATATACGTATACCTTAATAACCCTACCACTCTCGTTTCGCTTTTTTCCAGGTCATTCGCTGGTTCTTTCTCCCGTCGCATGTTTTCTGATTTATTATCTGTTTGTTTGCTTTGCTGTTCTACTTAACCTTAGTGGCATGCATTTGTACAACTGCGCAATGAGATCATCGTCGCATTACTAGGACCTGGGTGGTCTCTATATACATCGCGCTGCTAAAAAGTATACATGTGTGGGAGAGCCAAGAAATGAACGCAAGATATATGTTTGCAGAGTCAAAATCAACGCGAAACATATCAGAGGAGATCGAGCTCAATGTCGTCGTCGTCTAACAGCCCATCAGCATAGAAAGCTGTTTCCTGAATTGAAGAATGTTGATGCTCAGCTCTTTTCCAAACCCTAGAAGAACTCACTTCTTTAGACAACTGCGGGGCAGGAGTGGCAGGTTGTTCTGGCCGATGCTTCATTTTCTTCAACTCGGCGTTCATTTTGTTGGTCAAGATTTTCTCCAGAGTCTCCCAGTCACGTTCCGGAAGCTCTGGAAGTGTAGCACCAATATTTGCCTGACGGTCCGCTGCTTCATTCCCTTCGATACCTACGTGTCCCTGAACGTATTCAAGGTTTATCTTTCGTCCAAGCCGATCCGAACGTTCAAGAAGTCTCGCAAGGTACTTGATGAGGGATGCGTTCTCCACCGGAGTACCTTTGGCAGTCTTAAAATCGTTGACCGCCCACTTTTGCAGCCATTGCGTCACACCTAAAGAAATCCGATAACTGCACAAACGTCAAACAGTTGAAAACGCATACAGTTTATTGAATATCTAGAATCAGTTTTGATGCGGAGAGGGTTCGTCTCAGTCTGTGATTGTTCAAGTACCCGCACAATAGCCTACGAAAAATCACTTTGAATGACAATCTCTGATAGATGAGATAATGATACTGACGATAAGCTCTGCGCGGTTGTTGGTTTGTTTGCCTGGACAGCGTTCTGCCAAGTTCCTACGTCAGATCCGCTGTCAATCACCATTGCAGCATGGCAGATATGTATCCTCACCTTGGATCGTTGTGACCCCACCATACCCCGACTCCTGCCACGGCTCTAGTCTTGCCGTTGCCTTTGCATGCACCATCCGAGAAGATGGTGATTTCACCCTGAATGCTGGCAACAGGAGATGTCTCAGATGTTGATGGTACTGAATTTGATCTGCTTGTGGCAGTTGAGATGGTTTGCGCTGATGAATGAGCGGTGTCTGCTGATCCTCCTGATGTGCCAGTGATGAACTCTTGCGCCAGCTGTGCCGTCGGAAATTTCTTGTATTTAGCTCCGGGAAAGGCTTTGATTTGTTCTTCGCAGTCGTCCCTGGAGTCATCTCAGTTCAATTTTGGACCGAGCTGGGTCACGGAACGTACCAGGTGGAGTAAACGCCAGGACTACGTCCAACTCTTACGGCGTAGAATGCTGGGCCTTTAGCCATTGATGCAGGGGTTATTGAAACGGAGAACGAAGGGCTGCTGCGTGAGAGAGGACGAGAACAAGTCGGAGGCGGCTGCAAGTCAGTGGAACAGTCAGACGCGTATACCGTGGCCGCGAATATTGAACCGCGCAGCACGTGATGTGAATCTTGAAAATAGAATCTCGCGCTTCCGTCAAACTGCTGATTGCCTGCCCGTCGATGAAACGCAAGGGGAACGCAAGTGACTCCGCTTTGTTCTACTTTTTCAGCTTTGGGGCCCCCCTCTGGCCATTGAGATTGGACATTGTCCTCTGTTCTGGTCGCATCTGTCACTCAAGGCAATAATATCGGCTGTAAGGCGCCTTTCTTTCCTGGTCGTCTGCAGAGCTTCCCCAGGAATATCCTGGCCCTTATTCTATCTCAAGCGGTGATCGAAGCAGATGTAGAAGGATTCGTACGCTTTCGAACGCAGCCCTGATTTCTCGGTCAACGCTTCTCATTTTGACGACAAGAACAGCCGTTTCCTTTGTTCCCAACTTGGAATACAACGACCTGGTTACGCAACACTCTGGCCAAGCATGGAGTTGCCCTGAGCTATATGACATTAACCTTGCTGCACTTGCCATTCGCAGACAAGGACACTTCCTAATATGGGCTTTACCTTGTCTTTCCTCTATAGGTCCAGAATTTCATGGAGTATCCTTTCCATGGCTATATAACAGAGCTCGAGCGCTTTGGTTTCTCCAACAACAGCAGTCAGTCGATTGGCAGGGATCTGACTCACCCTCATCACCACTTCTTCTGAACATTTCTCGCCAAGTTCTTTCGTTGACCATTAAAGTTCCCAAGCACGTCGTTATCTCATACCTGACGACCTTTCTATTCTTCCTATCCTTTACGGTCTCAATCTCCCACACGCATTGCACTATTCTTGCCTCTGCCCACGCCGCGCGCTTTACTCTGACACTTTAATAGCGACAGCACATTCAATGATGTCCTTCTCTTCATCTCCTTCGTCGTCTTCGTTCTTCCCTACCGGTTCAACGTCCCCAAACGCATTCTCATCCTTCTACCAGTCTCCGCGAGACGCACATGCCATGTATGCCTCCCTTTCTGGTAAAGGGCCCAAAGGCCAGACAAGAGGAGCGTCACAAAACCGGACTCATGGGGTCCAAAGTGGGTTGAAGAAGTTGGTGTGCTGCAGGAAGTGATTGGCGGAGAAATGAAGAAGCCGCGATGCCATTGGAACATATGGATTGTAGAAGCCCTTGGTTTGGGTGCATTGTGAAGTAGCGCTTGAGGCTTGCGAGGTTGCCGGCTGCAGGATAGGAAGACGCCATGATCATCACATATATGTAGCTGCTAGTATTTTCATTCGACCTTCATCGTAGCATATTTTTTGATTGTATTTTTAACTAACTAATGCTTGGGTTTGCAAATCGAAAAAGGATCCGGACCGGGACACCCGACGGGTCTTTGTTGTGGTCAACAAAGTATAAATGATCCTTTTTAGCGCTGGCCACAACGTCGTGCACGACATCTCTAATGATGCCTCAGCAATCTCGCTCAGCAATAATGTCCTCGAATTCACACATCGATACGGCATACTCTCTTTCTCTGCTTTCGGAGTATAACCACACTCTCGATTCTCTACCACTTGACCTCTCACGCAATTTTGCGGACCTTCGGGAACTCGATGCGGTTCTGTCCACTGCCATGGCGTCTATAACGGCGAAAATACACACTCTTACGCAGATGATAGAAGAGGGCAAAGGACCCAAAGAAGAGCGCCTTTGGCTGTTGTCCGAGATCGCAGAGGAGGCGAGAACCCTCAAACCGGGGGGTGAGGATAAGATTCGTGTCGCTTGCCTGGCTGCAGATAATCTCAAGTCTCATGTGAGCCATCTCCGTACTCTGGCAGAGCACATCCCCGGCTTCGATGCTTCCATTCTTAATCGACAAACCACGTACCCACATGTGGCGAGCAAGACCTTTATGCCGGTTACGATGATGGAGGGTGGAAGAAGACGGCGAGGCAATTACGGCTCTCTTTTGACGAGCGCAACGGACCCCAGTCCTGTCAAACGAAAACGAGCCCGGGGGGATGATGATGGGACTCCGAGAAAAGAGCGAGTGGTAGACGGACCAAGCAGGCCGCGCAATGGTGGGCGAGGACGCAGGTACGCCAAAAAATAATTGCACAAACATATGGTTTTCATTACTTTGTACAGAAATGAACGTGCCGGCTCTCCAGCTGACTCAGTCCTTTCTGTCACTTCACATATGCCGCCCCAACCGCCCCAGGCGTCTTCGCGTGGAGGTTCGACACATGGACGAACGAACGGTACAGGCCATACTCACGGTGGCAACAGGAGGTCGCGTACTGCGGCAAACAGTAACAGTCGCCGTACTGGCTCGCCTCAGAACGAGCATTACCCTAATGGCACCTATGATCACGGTTTACCCAACCACGGATCGCGTCGAGAAGCATTCAACGTCCCGCCCTCAGCATCACATCCATCCCTTCCCCTTCCGTATCATTCCAATGGCAATACCCATCCCTTCGAGCTTCATATCCCGAACGGTGCCCTCGGAGGTGTGGTCACGGGCCCAGGCGGCGAATGGCCTATGCCCAGACAGCTAGAGGGTCCCGGAGTGCCCATAGCAAGGAATCCCGCGGCTTACTCCGACGCCGGTATGCCGATGAATGTTGGCTCCGGTGCAGAGGACGAGGGTACTGTCGAACAGGACGGCGAAGCGGATGGAGACAATCGCAGGTATTGTTTCTGTGACGGGTACAGCTATGGCGACATGATAGCATGCGATGACTCGAATTGTGAAAGGGAATGGGTAAATGTTTGTTATCCCTAATGAAGCAAAGGCTAATACTTTTTTTTCTTTTGTTTTTCCAAGTTCCATTTGACCTGCATTGGTCTAGAAGTGCCTCCCGAAGGAAAATGGTATTGCGATAATTGCTCAAGTAAGAAGCCGGCAAAGCGTCCGGGCCGCGGAGGTAAGCGGCGTGGTGGACATCGTGCAGGCGCTGGTCGAGGGACTACATAAGGGCAATCATATAGGGCAATCAACTACAATATACGATTGAGTCGGACATATAATGACGTTGTTTGTTTGTCTTCACCCCTAAGTATAAACTGTCGGACAAAAAACCCGTTTTTCCAAATTCGAATTGATGGTCAATCAAGGCAATTATCTCAACGATTGCTGGATCATTCATACGCCTGCCAGCCTCCTGACTGTCCACTCTCAACTTGCATGCTGCTGAAGAAAATGACTTGATTTGCCATGCTGTTTCTTCGGTCCGACTCCGATTTCGACTTCGAATTTTCTCAGGAATCTGATCCTTGAAAATTTTCGTTCTGGACCAGCTGGGACTTGGTACTTGCTCTGCCAGCTCAAGTGATCTGGCCTTCCGTTCTGGTTTAGTTGCATACACAGCCATACGAGCCATGTGAAGCCCATAATTGCCCACCGTTTGCGAAGCCCCGATCTTCGATGCATTATTGTTTCCAAGGACGTTGTTGAACGGTTACTGCTTACATCAAGAACGTCTAGTTCAATTGAACCCGTCTCCTCTGTTCCGCTGATTTCGAAAATCGCGGCTTGAAGCACATTCAATTGCTGGACGTGTGCGGCGGCGCAGCGCACCATTATGACCGATTCTCTCTGACCCGGGGATGATGGAAGCACACCACCCGGAAACTACGTCCACATCAGTTATAGGTTCCATCACGATCTTTCTGACTTGACCAAAGGAACCCTGAGCTTCCTCAGACTGGTTTGCTTGGTTCTACAGCCCCTTGACCATACGACGCCGCCAACGCTTGACAAGTATTTAAAGCTCGAGTAATGCGACTGGTATCTCGACCTCAGCAGTTTCCAATTCTCTGCGATGCGTTGGATCCCACTCGTCCTCGCTCAGTTATCATGCCTACCAGGACTCATATCTGCTATGCTCAAGGATGGCCGTCCTCACGCGAATATAATGCCCATGCCCGTATTTCCTCCTGTTGAAGCCTTATACCTTGCTTCGCCCGCAGAGGCGAATGCTACTGTTGCCTATGACACCGTGTACTACTTCGACCAGTTGATTGACCATAATAACGCGTCTCTTGGGACGTTTCAGCAACGTTATTGGCACACCGCCGAGTATTATGAATCTGGTTCGTGTGGCGTGTTTTTCTCCGCGCCGATCTGCTGACCCGCACCCTTTAGGCGGCCCGATCATTCTCCTTACTCCCGGGGAAAACAACGCTGAGAGTGCGCTTTTTTAATTTCTAGGATGCTTCTGTAATTAACGGTTATCACATCTGTCAGCATACTACCCATTTCTTACCAATATCTCAATCTTTGGCCAGATCGCACAACAACAACATGGTGCGGTGGTCATCCTGGAACACCGCTTCTACGGTGCAAGCAACCCGTACCCAGACCTCTCATCGGAGAGCCTTAGAGTGCTTACAATTTCTCAAGCCATTAGCGATTTCGTCTATTTTGCTGAGAATGTTAATTTGCCAATGACAAACGGAGATCAACTAGGTCCTAACAAAGCACCTTGGATCTTGGCTGGAGGAAGCTACTCCGGTCGGTATCTTTTTCCGCTTCTGATTGAAGACGACAGATCTGATCCAGGACAGGTGCCTTGGTGAGCTGGACTATGGTAAAGTGAATAAACCGGCTTGGTTTCGTAGAAAATTTTTCGCTAATACTTCACCGATAGCAACCCTGGGATGTTTTATGCCGGCTATGCATCATCTGCAGTAGTAGAGGCAATAACGTAGGATCCATCTTTTTACGTCCCGCCGTTCCGCCTAATGCTCGTTGAATGGTCGGCTTTTACAGGGATTTTTGGCAATACTACGAGCCAATCCGACAGTACATGCCAGCCAATTGTTCCGCCGATGTGGCTGCCGTGATTGCCTATGTGGATGAAATTTTCACTGGCGATAATACTACGGCCATTGACTCCGTCAAGGAGACTTTTGGCATGAGCGATCTTACTCATCTTGATGATGCTGCGGGTGCCCGTACGTTTCTGTCCGGTATACGCGTGCTCACAGACTAATTCGGCGTTAGTACGAAATAATCTCTGGGATTGGCAGTCTCTTCAGCCTACTTCAGGGCCAGATGCGCAATTTTACATGTTCTGTGATGCCCTAGAAGTCAAAGATGGTATCAGCGCCCCTGCGGAAGGCTGGGGCCTTGAAAACGCCCTGGCCTCCTGGGGTGCTTATTTTAAGGGCGAGTACCTCGAGTATCGTAAGTGCTCAACTCTAGTCCGTGTTGTTTCATTTATTGATGTATTGGTATCCCTTCTTTTCAGTATGCGGCAACCTTAGCGTTGTGTGAGTGACTGATGGTATTGTACTTTCTGGCACTGACATCCTTGACAGAGTGTGTTTGGGCACCTACGATGGGACCTTGGATTACTACACCAATATCGAAGTGGGCAATTCTTACCGCTCTTGGATGTGGACCGTGTAGGTTTTCCTGGCGCCACTATGGCAATGATTGCATCTTTATCTAATGATTACGTAGATGCAATGAAGTCGGCTGGTACCAGGTAAGAGCGCTTTGTTCTACTTTTCCTCGACTGACACCCTGTTCAGGGCGGTCCCCCAGAAGGCTACCCCTCGATTGTCTCCAGACTTGTTAATACCGATACTTTGTATACCCAGGTCAGTTATTTGATCACTCTCTAATGTCTCTGGTTTTCATGTTCTGTGATCAATTACAGCGTCAATGTGTTCTCATGTTTCCCGACGCGTTTTCGGAACCACCTGAACCTTCTGTCGCTAATGTCAACTCACGATACACTGGTTGGGCCGTACAGGCTGATCGATTATTCTTTGCGAACGCGAACCGTAAGATGTTTTCCCTTAGCCATGACATTGTTTCTCATGCATTCCAGGTGACCCATGGAAGGATGCCACTATGTCCGCTGATGGTTTGGGCCTCATAGGAACGCTATTGCAGCCCATCTTCGTGGGTGATGGTTTTCATTGCTCGGACCTGAAGGTCGCGAACGCAGAGGCAGACTTCTCTGTTGCTGAAGTCCAGACTCAAGCTCTGCTATCTATGAGCTCCTGGCTCGGAGACTGGCAACAAACATAAATGTTAATGATATGTAGTTCAATAAATACGGATTGGTTATGAATAAAATGTCAATTTACTCTTTTTTTAAACTGCGCCCATCCGTGAAGCCTGAAGGACGTTCAAAATGCTAGGTGCTTCCGACAGTTGAATGAACATTGATGTAGATCGACCTGCGTTTCAGCCGCCACCAACCCCATTGCTGCTAGCCCCACTACATCAAACTGTTCAATTTTCCTGGACTATGGCAATGCCCATGGAGATAAATCGATCTGCCTTCATATGGAGATGACTCGCTACCGCCCTAGCACATGAACCTATAGCAATGCGAATGATGCAATCCGTTCAAAATCCTTCAGAGTAAGTGCTTCAGTCCTTATTACCGGGTTGAGGTCAGGTCCAACAATAGACATCTATAATTACCGCTCTTCTTGTTTTTGACGCCATTGACTCGGAGATCTTTGTTTCAGGAAAACGACCTAATGTGAAAAATGAACCGTCCTGGGAACGGTTCGGTGTGTTCAAGAGATACCTTCTTCTTCTCCTTCCTTCTCCTTCCCATGAGTGGCGATGTTAGTCATGAGAAATGATTTATTCGTGTTCGAAGGTCATGCCCCTGTGGTTCCTCTTTACAATACGGCAGACTGATTAGCAATGCTCTTGTTCTCCCAAAGGCTTTCTCAGATCTCACGTACGGTAAGCCCAGGAGAACCCAGGCCTGCGACGATCGCGCATTAGATAGAACCGGTGAAATTTTCAATACAATGAACTTTAAAAACTTACCATGAAGGAACAGTCGACCGCGTCGAGAGTCGTAGGCTGCCGTACTAATGAAAGAAGTCAGGCTTCCATCGTCTTCCAGGACCTAAATCAGAAATGAAGAATGAGCGCTGAACAGGATCGCACCCAATTTTTTTTCGCACCTTTTCTCCCTTGTATTTCTCACCGAAGAACGAAGACGGCCCAGTGTTTATAGAGAACTTGTAAACCGAGATAGGACACGGGGTCGTGAATAGATTCATCATCGCCTTGAATGCATCCTGCGCTCTCGGAATACCTGAACCCATACGCCTAAGACGGAGGCCAACCTTTCACATTCGAAAGAAAACTGACCAGCCGCCCACACCGTTCCAGTCTCATCCATAGATAAATTATCAATGATGGTTTCTAACTCATTTGGTTTGCAACTGTGGATCGAATTGACAAAACGAGAGCCTCACCAGAGGGAATCACATCTGTTAGAACAAGTGTATTGTCTTCCTGCCTCTCCAACACGCGTATTCCACTCGAGAGGGTGCTGGAGACATAAATAGTTCCATTGTCAGCCTGGACGACACCGTTGTTATTGAGCATTCCGGATATTGATGTCTTGCAACCTTCTTCGACGTGACAGTAGCCAACAGATGAAGACGGCCTCAAGAACTCGTGTAAATCCCGTGTCTAAACCTTTGTTGAATACAGAAAACGGCAAAGAAATATTCTAAACTCACAAGACCAGTCTTTGGCCCGCCTCGATCATTGGTGAAGAAAAAGCTCTTGCCATCCGCGGAACCAATAACATCGTTGGGGGAATAGATAACGGGATGTTCAACAGTTCGCAGGTGTGTCAAGGTTTTGCTTCCAACGGATGTTTTGAATATCTCAATCGATGAGTCGTAGCCCACTCGCGCAGGGTCTTGACCTCCCAGAGGCAGACGGTGATGCACGAGAAATACAAAGAGTTCTTGAGGAATAGCGGATGATGGTACGACGTCCATCCCGTGAAATACGACAGTGCGAGACATGTCAAAGTTTTCTAGTGATAGACGAGTAACATGTTCGTCAGGGCTATACGTCGCAAAGTAGCTGGTTTCAGAGTCTGGCACGGTAGCTTCTTTCGACGGATGCAATGCATGGAATCGCTGTTTTAGTGTCGAGCAGGCCATGTATACATGTCCAGTTGTATGGTGCAACACTATTTCTATAAAGGAGAACTCAGTTAATGACTACAGAGGAAACGAAACAATAATATTCACTTTCACATCCTTCTACCTCAGCAATGGTTTTGCATCGACCCTTATGCTCGTATGGTTCAACAGTTCGACCGACGCCAAATGTTGTCAGTGTGGGACTCAGATAGAATTGATAGAACACAGCGAAAATGAGAGAAAAAATCACAGTTGTCGTAGCCAGAAGACCTGCCATGTTTTAGTCGTGGCAGCAGAAAAGTAGGATTGATCATGACGCTCAGGGTCCATGATTAGGGGCCATGGCAGCCCTGCAAAGTTGAATATTAACTACCCCCTCCACTATGTACGCATGCATAAATTCAAAGTAAAAACACAAGGACGAAACCTAAAATCCGGCAGCTTCTAATCCCCTACGAATATCTGCATGTGCCAACTCTGAGTGCTGTACCTCTTGACTTTTTGTCCAAGCCAAACTCGAATCCTTCGTACCATTTGTCCGTAGATGCAAAGAAACAAAGCCACGGATAGATACACTCTCTCCGATATTATACGGTTTCGACTGATGTCGTAGCATCTGCGTAATTGTCTCATACCACCGTTGCCGCTTGATAAACACAATTTGGCCATCGTCGTCAATGTCCTCAAATTGATCCTTGATGTGGGCGATGTCAGTAAGGTACATCCCAACAAAAGGCACGCAAGGACCCTCGGCATTACTCTGAAGATTTCGAAACGCCGCGAAGCCTCCAGACGGTTCGCTGTATTTCAACAACGCGTCGAGATTCGCCTTTCGCCCCACATGGGCCCATGTGAGATGTAACCGTGTGATGACGACGCTGTTAAGCGCTGTGATAAGCGCGCTCATAGATGCAAAGTTGTTCATATTTCGGCATTTCTAGGGACTACGGTCAGAAAGTTTTTGCTACGAGTAGCAATGAAGTCATACCTCGGAGACTTTGATCCAGAAATCAATAGTATCCGCCCGTTTTCCTAGGGCATCGTTGTTCAGAACACTAAAGGTTACCCAGGTCGCCAGTTTGTCATGGGTGGCGCAGAAGTTGTTGAGATTGGGGGCTAACTGAGGCGATTTTGCATATAGCAAGCAATCTTGAGGAGTGACTTTGCTATAAAGAGTGTACTCAAATAGCGATAACTGTTCGGCCAAATCTGTGGGGTCAAGGCGGAGAAGGTCGCCTTTGTGATCGCGAGATTTTCTTCTCCGACGAGGAGATAATACGGGCGTTTCCACGCAGGGACTGGCAAATGTCTGGAGGATCTGAGCGCCGTGAAAGAGTCCGATTTTGATATACTCACCAGCCGCTCAATGGATTTAACAATCAATTTAGCCGTCACGGCAAGGGGAGGAATTACGTCGTTGAGGAAATTAGTGAGGCGCTGGGCTATGTGGGGCTCCTCCTCGAGTAGCCGATGATCTTCGAGCCACATAGTAAAGATAGTCAGCACTATACGTTGTGTAGGCAGAGAGCATTTCTCTTTCCATTCTTCGTATTCTGAATCCGTTATCCTGCTAGGGTACTCCATAGCATAAACACCCACAAGTGCGGCGAACAGCTGATCGGCAGTCATAAACGTCCGGAACGTCATCAGAAACGCATTTCGAAACGATGTTTCCCGTGCGGCCTCTGTAGAGACGGTGAGAATTAGAGTGCATATGCAAGATAGCAAAATCTTACTGATAACATCTTTCGAGGTTTCCGCCGTGAGCTTCTCCAGCAAAGCCTCTGTCGTCCCGGATCGGACCTGTCCGTCGCTGTCAAACCTTAGCTGATCTGAGTGCCGCGATTTCATATACCATGGGGAATTGGCCTGAGCTTGGACAATGCTGATGAACGAGACCGCTTCCTCGCTTCCCGTAAGCTGCTTAATCTTTTCCAAGCGTCGCCTGTCAGAGGCAGACGGAGATTCAGCGTCCGACTCGTGGTCCGAATAATATGGCCGTGGGGTATTTCGGAGAGGTGAGAGAGGCGCGTGGGTGCCAGCGAGCCTGCCCCTTGACGAGATGTCATACATGCAGAAGGGGTTCTTCAGCATGCACTTCATGGGCACGGCTATCGAAGGAGGATGAGGTACTGGTGTCTTTGGAGAGGGCGGGTGGTACGGTCTCTGGTGAGTCTCGGGCAAAGATCGCTGTGACCGAACAGACACATGTCTTTCTGTGTCTGTAAGCAAAGAGCGCTGAGGCTCGAGGTCGCAGGATAGCCGTGAAATAGGTGCAGAGTTGTAGAGCTGCTCAGCGTCATATTCAAAGACGCGAAGTTCTTCTCGGATATTGCGCAGTCTCTCCGTCATTTCCATCGAAAGCGGGCGCACAAAGGCTTGCGGTATCCAGCCGACGACAGAGGCTCCACGTCGCATCGCTGCCCACCATCCAGTTGCCTCCTGCGTGATGATGTCGAGCATTTCGTTCTTGCTGAAGGACAGGTGGCTGGGATCGTCCGACTGGAAATCATACATGCACAACACCGTGCATATTATGCCCTCCTCGGGCATGGAAGACAGCGGAGAGCTCTCCATGGTCCCTGAGCTGGTCGTTGCAGAATCTGACGATGACGTATTTGAATCCGATGATGAAGCACGAAAATGGTGGTAAGGCGATGGATCTATGGACAGATGAAGAGACTGGCGGACTTTGGTGGTGTGGGAGAGGGTCGTGCTCATCGTGGGAGCAAGGCGAGCAGAACGGCGAGGGCGTCGAGGTCAGAAGATGCAGAGGACCGAAAGCAGTACTAACAGGACGGTCACTTCATCCATGGACTGCCAGATCCATAAGCGGCAACAATCAACCATCACGATCAGATCACCTGCTTTCTACCTCCGCCTATACTTTTAATGACAGTGAATATATTGCGACACGGGGTCATTCTCTCAACACTACTGAATATACTTCTTGCAATTTCCTCACAGGAGCTTTCTCAACTCAATTATCTGATCCTTGCCGTCAGTTACACATACATGAGGCTGTCCAATTGATGGTCGAGTACAGCAGATATGAAGCATTTGTTTCCTCTTGTTGTTGATTACGGGGACCGTGGGCACGAAAGACCTGGCGCTTAAATCACTGTCAGATAGTGCCAAATTTTGTAGATCATCAAGCATCCTCCTGCTTTGGACTATCGATGGCCCAGATGGCTGATGTAGAGCATCACCAATGCCAGGTAATGTCGTGTTGTCAATGCTGTGGACTTTGCTCTGTGGCACCTAATTTCTTCGTGACGGAATGGTGGACTTTATTTTATGGGAGGATGAGGTTTCTTGTGCGAGTATTCTTATTATTGTTTTATCCTTCTTTGCGTAGTCTAAGAACCTCAAAGAACTTCCTTCTTTCCACAGGACTCGGAGGAGACTTTTCACCCCACGGCGTCACCGTCGCCACGTCGTCCTCACAGAAATCATCCTCCCTCTTCTCCTTATTTCGCTTATGTGATATATTCAAGTTTACTGTACTGTACTACTGGTAGTACACTAATCTTGAGCCTAGCACGCTCCACAATGTCCTGGAGAGCTTGTATTCTCAAGCTCTCATTTTGGCCAGAATGAGTAGAAGCGAACGCGTCATAGAAAATATTGGTGCAACTTTGTCACTGACAGACCCACCGTTGCAGGCACGTAGAGGCGGCTGTCTTCACCTGCTAGTGGAACTCAAAAACGGGAACATCGGTAAAAGTGTGCATACTTAGTACGTGATAGGTATCCTCTCCTACCCAAAAATCCTGTCCTTTCTCCATGCTCATTTGTGCAGCAACGGTCTAGTAGGCAATGACGGAAATGCGTTCCGATATCTACCCTTCACTTCATCATATGTGTGGATCTAGCACTGGCACAAACATTGACTCGGAAACAAACAGACAGCCGATCCGAATCCACGTGTCCTGTAACTTACTTTCCCGTCATCGGTCATGATTCCCTGGAATTCTACTAAAGCCAAGGTAAATCCAGCTCTGACCATTACTGATTCATCGTAGAGCTCACCTCTTGTAAGGTACAGCTCCGGTAATGATTGACTGTAATTCCTGTAGCCGGTGATCCTCAAATTCACACGCAGCATATCCGTACAACGACTCAGGACTTTACAACAAAAGAAGGAGGCCCAGGCCAAGGCTTCGCGTCGAGATATTGCCACCCTAATTGAGCGGGGAAAGCTTGAAACCGCCAGGGTTAAAGTTGAGACCAGTATGTTCGCATTTCCCTCCTCCTTGCCACCGTTGATCCGGATATTCGTAGTAATCAATGAGGACATTCATATCGAGCTTCTGGAACTCCTCGAACTCTACTGCGAGCTCCTCATAGCTCGTTTCGGAATTCTAGACATGAAGTAAGCAAGCAAATCTGTGGCGTTTCGGCGCGGTTGATTGACAGAAATCGTTCAAGTTCCCGAGAACCCGATCCGGCAATCAGTGAAGGAGTTTGTTCGTAAGTAAGGGTCACAACACACAACTCTTTCTCTTCTAATGCAGGTTGCCGATCCAGGATAATATTTTCTGCCTCCCGAACCGAAGTCAAAGGCATAAGCAAAAACCCCTTTCACCATGTCAACTGCTTTCTTAAATATTCTCTTCCAGAACTTCATGTGCTCCGCGATATTCTCATGCACAAGTACGGTCGAGATTTCTCTGTCGCCGTCATGGAGAACCGTGATGGATGCGTCAACGGTCGCGTAAGGTTTCTCGTTTACGTTCGAGGGTGCTCGATCTACAAATGTATTTATCTGCATAGGTCGTTCGAAAGCTGGACATTGCCACGCCTTCGCTGGACCTGGTCAATGCATATTTGGCAGAGATAGCGAAGGCTTATGGCGTTTCTTGGACGTCTCCGAATACAAGTTCGGACGATAACACAGGTGAAAGTCCCAATGGAGGTGTGAAGGTCGGTAATTTATGCTACTTTTGAATATCGTATGAGAGACTCCACTGCATTATGTTATAGCAAACGGCCGCTGATGAGGAAAATTCGCCACCTGCGTATAAACCGGAGTCAACGGCAGACCGTGGCCCCACACTCCCAGCAATTCCGCCGACCAACATTGATGGTCCAGACAACAAGAAATCAATGTCGGAAGATGCAACAATAACATCCGTTTCAAAAGCCCAACCGGCGACAACGGACACGCTAGAAGACGAGTTTGAGGCATTGAATAGACGGTTTGCGGCGCTCAAGAAGAAATAGTAGTGACAGGTAGGTTTTGTTGTGAACATGTATGTAACGTGCAAGTCAGAAAGCTGTATTTGAATAATATTTAGTGCCGCATGCTGCGAAGCTCCTGTGTGGCAATCATCACCCGAGTCACTGATTCTATTCTTCGGTTGCTTTCATCTAGCGTTTCTCCGGATTCACATCCTTCACGGATATAAGCATGACACCGACACTGGTATGTACGACGTCCTTAGCATGTTCCTACGGTGCCTCGCTCGGTGTTGAATGAGCGTTAACGTGGTAGGGTTACAGACTCTTCTCCGCCGTGATCATGGCCCGCTTCCATACTGCGCTGCGAAGGGACCTTCCGAGAATGAGGGCTGTCCACAACATTCAAGGTCCACCGACGCCAATACGGGGCTCATCAGGAAATCTACCCTTACTTCACCCCTGTTGTGATCTGCTTTCCCTTTATGTATGATGTTAAGAATAGACCCTGTCGGCTATTCAAACTACATGCGGCGGTACTGGAACACTCTCCGATGCTTGTTTGAGCATGGACGACACATTGTAGCTGGGACTGGAGTACTGGCGTCAAAGTTTTGAACACTATGAATCTCGAGAGGCGGGACTGGAGGGTGACTCCGAGGACATCACGGTCATGTTCAAGATTTACCTTTCCTCCCTTGATGAACGTCGTATTCAAAGGCTTAGTATTCATATATGGGAAAGCTCAGGGCAGAGTACATAGTTAAAGGAACTTTGATGTGGTATCAGTCCCATGCTGGCTTTGTTACTCCCTATGCATCATCATCGTGGCCGCATCAGGGAAATGTCATCGCGGCGTCTGAATTGTAGACGTAGAGGAAGCCGCTCGATGTCGGAAAAGTCGAAGAAGTAAGAATTTAAATTCGACGAAAGAACTATGAGGATTCCAAGCTCCCCGCGAGGCTGGAACACTGATAAGATATAAAGGCGGCTTCGGCTGGCCTATCGTGAATCCTAAAGGCGCAAAATAGCCGTACGTAGTAGAATCATGCCTGTGCACACGAGGAAGGAAGTCAAAAACGCTAAGTATAACGTAGTCGGCGGTCGTAGTGCACCGAGCTGAGGTGACGGGTTGTCATTAATATGATGTGAATAAAGCTTTTTGTAACCCAGCCAAGTCAACGAGACCCGCTGCCCTGCCTGCGTCCATGAATGAGTGACGCGTAGCATAGGGCGAGCGCGCTTTGGGAAATGGAAGCCGATGTGGACTCCGAGTCGGAGATGATGGCATCCTTCCATTTGGTAATCCACCATTTTCGAGAATTTCTTTCTCGTCCCAAGGAACCGTGTTGGAAATCTGAGGTCGGTAACTAACTGTCGACGTCATGATTGCCGCTCTACGGGGTTTCTTGTCGCCATCGAACGAGTTCACCGACGGTGAAAATGTGAACATGGGAAACAAAGCGCATGACGATGCCATGCCGTTCAGGCGGAGTTGGTCATGAGAAAGCTGAGTTGAATCTCCACACTGGATATGGACATGTGGGCATTTTTGTTTTTGCCTCCGATACCTTGGGTAGCTTCCATCTCTAAATTTTTGCGATGAAGCCTCCCCCCTCTTTACTTTCCAAATGGATAACACATCATCTCTCGTATCGGCGGTTTGTTTCCCTGCTCTGCCATATTCTCCTCTGATAAAAATAAATAAGTATTTTATCTAATTTATTGATTTAAAGCGGAAGGGGCTCGGAAGTAGTTGGAACGTCATCGGAATGGCTGGTTGATGTCCGCCGTGAGCCTGAAAGGCTACGATCTCACGATCGCACCGGGTCTATCAGCCTGAAGGTTATAAAGGGTTATTACATTTAGCTGATGACTTTATTTCATCGCGATTATTTTTCATCTCTTCTATCCCGTCGACTGTCCATCTGGTCATGGTCTCCCATACGTTCCCCAAGCCTCTCGACAGCGACAGCGATACTGATGATAGCGATGTCTGCTCCGTTTCCTCACTACCGCCTTTCAGTCCGGCTCCGAGTGTGGGGGCGAGTTCATATACTTCATATGATGCCTCAATGCGCTCGCTGTCGCCTACACCCTCCGTCTGGTCCATGACGAGCTCCCTACGCGCCGAAGCGTATAAGCAGGAATTTGGGCGCGGCCTCAACAACTATTCGGAAATATATCGGTTGCCCGCCGATGCTGAAGAGTTGGACCGTCTTGGTGCGTCGCAACACTCTACGTCTTCAATGTTCTTGACCAGTTCTTTAGACCTGCAGCACAACATGTTCATTGAGATTATGGGCAAATACATCCCACCACTTCCGGAGGTCATGGCGGATGATGTACCTGGTGAACAAAAGGCTGTCTTGGATCTGGGCTGTGGCAGCGGGCGTTGGTTAGTCTCTGTCGGGTTCTTGCTAGCCGGTTCTCTAACGCATTACTGTAGGATTATGGAGGCGGCCCTTGACTTTCCACATTGCAGCGCCGTTGCCGTTGATCTTGTTCCTATGCAATCTCCGTAAGTCTTATGCATTTAATATATCTGCCACCACGCAACCTCGCCTATAGGTACATGCCGTCCAATTGCAGGTTTGTTCCCATCCGATCCTAATAGCCAGCTCGCTGAAACATTGGCAGGAGTGAAGTTGATGATATCAATCTTGGATTGGAACATTTTTACGGCGACTTCAATGTTGTCCATTGTCGTCTCATCTCCTCTGGTGTAAGACATAATCCATTTTTCAGAGAGTTGCTTCTCAGTATTACCATAGATTCGAAATTACGCACACCTTATCGATCAAATAAGTCGCGTTCTACGACCGGGAGGTCTCATTGACCTAATGGAATTCGATTTCCGCTGCTACGATGAGAACTACCACCGAATAAACTTGGACACCTCCACCCTAGCCTCCCCTTGGTGGCCCCGATGGCTATCGTTCCTGGAAATGGCTGCGCGAAACCGAGGCGGCGATGTCGATGCTGCAACGCATCTTCATGATTGGGTTTCAAATCACCAATCTTTTGAAAAAGTGGTTTACAATCAGTACTGGATTCCGGTAACGCCATGGCGGACTGACAGTGCGTTTGACATGAGAATAGGAACAGCGATGAGGGATGATATATTCGTGCGTACCTTTGTTTTTTAATCGCTTCATACTCAATGCCCATTTCATTCTAGTCATTTTTGAAATCCGGACGACCGTTGCTACTAGGTAGCGGAGTTCCTGAGCAACTCGTAAACGAACTCGAAACGAATGCGTACAAGGAACTTATGGAAGGGAATATGCGCCATTATATTCGAGTGCAGTGTGTCTACGCTTGCAAACGACAACCCCGGAATCGCCGAATACAAACCCTTCGAACTGATATACCTTGACAACCTTGACACTCTTCCTCTGGCTCTATCTCGCATTGTTATCAGCATCACCATCATTCTGCATCCAGTTTTCTGTACTGATACCTAGCATATATACAATACTAACCTTCAGCGCGACTATCCTAATGGATTTAAGTTACTCGAAGCCGCAGAGACTCTCGGAGTTTAAGATGTATTTGAAATCTGGTTGACCCTTTGATAACACTATATTATTGTGGGTCCAAGCGCCCTTGGCATCCAAAGGAGAGATGAGTAGATTCTTGCGCTTGAGTGCTCGGAAAAAGAGCTAAGAAGCTTGGGGCCATCCTCGAGTTCATTCCGGTCCCGATTGACTAACTCCAAGGCACCTCCAAGGCACCCTCAGTATTTTTTGGAAAGTCCGATATCGGAACGTTCGAATCGGGACTGTTGCAGTATGTTTATTTCTAAAGACTTTCGTTTCCTAATTCCCTCGTCGTGCCATGGATCCAGATACCTATGTCGAAATTGTCGACCAGATCCTTCATCCGCAACGTAAAAATACTGCACGAATTTTGGAAGACCTTGGGCTCGCACAACCGCTCCGAGAACACATCCATAAAGACCTAGAGACGAAAATCCTTGCGCCCAAGGATCGACTACCGTCGCATTGGCTTCCGACTTACCAAGTGTAATTGAATGACTCTATACGGTCAACGAGGGTTTTTATGATTTTTCAGGCATTGGAAAGATCCGTTTTCAATACCATCGCTACTCAAGTCCTCTCCTTCCCCACCGCCGACGAGCCTGACGTTCGTGAGGACCGGGTTAGAAGGTCGCGTTACGGGTTATATTGAAGTCAGTCAGGTCTGCGAAATTGTTGGGGAGATAATAGATGATCATTTTGTTAGACCCCCAATCCCCGAGTGTCTACAGGAGTGACCTCCACGTCGTTGGAACGTGCACCCGGCCCCAGTACCAGCTTTGTCCGAGGAAAGTCTGGTCATGTTCCATTTTGGCCAGGGGGACTGGATATCCTGCTTGACCCTGACGCATCGCTTGACTTGGTCGCAGGCAAGAAGGGCCTGCGAACCGTGCCACCTGGATTTAGTAGAGGTTTGCGCCTTCGGAGCGAAGAATTAGACGACGATGCTCTCCTCGCCCTCGATGAAATTTCAACGACCAAATTGTTGACGGATGAAGATTCTACGGTACTACGCATCATCATTTCCTTGCCTTTATTGACATCGAATGCGCTTTAGCTTTCCGATGTGAATGACGAAGTTGGTCAGGATCACAACCTTTCACTGACACCTGGCAAAAATGAGGAAATTGACGAATTACTGCCTTCGACTGTGAGCTTAGACACTTCGGACATTTCTTGACCTTGACATGTAACTCAGAGATCACATTTGCGGCCAGCAAAGGCTCCTAAGCGGAGTCGCGCAGCTCATTTGCAGAAACGCGATTGGGCTCACGTTATCGATGTCAATACGCCCCTCAGGAACTTTCACGAGCTGGTACCAGATATGGCTCATAAGGTTTGTCTTCTGGTCTCAGTCATAGTGTGTCCAGCTCTGAGAAGCGCGCATAGTATCCGTTCGAATTAGATACGTTCCAAAAGCAAGCTGTTTACCATCTGGAAATGGGTGATTCAGTATTTGTGGCTGCCCACACATCCGCTGGGAAAACCGTAGTTGCGGAGTATGCAATAGCTTTGGCCGGAAAACATATGACACGGTAAGCCAATTTTAACAGCACCGGCTATTGCTTATTCTATGATAGAGCTATCTATACATCCCCTATCAAGGCACTCTCTAATCAGAAATTCCGCGATTTCAAGCAAACCTTTGCGTCAAACTCTGTAGGCATTTTAACTGGCGACGTTCAAATCAATCCCGAAGCCAGTTGTCTCATCATGACCACGGAAATCCTTCGGAGCATGCTCTATAAAGGTGCAGATCTTATTCGGGATGTAGAATTTGTTATATTCGATGAAGTCCACTATGTTAATGATGCGGAGGTGCGTATATTGTGTCTCTGATCAAGTGATCCATTAAGTTTTTAGAGAGGGGTTGTGTGGGAAGAAGTAATTATAATGCTTCCAGATCATGTTACCATAATCTTATTGTCAGCAACTGTCCCGAATACTAAAGAATTCGCGGACTGGGTTGGGTGAATGCACCTTTTACCTGGTGTCACATATCTTTACTCATTTGACTATCTATAGGCGCACGAAGAAGAAGGATATCTATGTCATTTCAACGCTTCAGCGGCCCGTGCCTCTGGAGCATTATCTTTGGGCGGGGCGCGATATGTTCAAGGTTGTTGATGCGCAAAGAAATTTCTTGGGCCAGGGGTCAGTCTTCGATGGAGTTTGTTGCTGTGTCCCACTGAGGCAGTTCTCACAGATATAAAGACGCTGGTGAGGCCGTAAGGCGGAAGCAAGACAAAGAACGAGAGGCGGCCGGTTTGCCACCGATCCAACGTGTTGGCGCTCGTGGCGGAGCTGCACAAAGAGGACAGCAGCGTGGTGGACGTGGCGCACCAACTCCACCGAGAGCTTCACGGGGCGGAGGCTCCTCCCACAGGACTATACACACCGCAGACAAGAATCTTTACGTGCACCTTCTGGGGCACCTCCGGAAGAAGTCCTTGCTCCCGGTGGTCGTATTTACTCTGTCGAAGAAACGTTGTGAAGAGAACGCTTCCACCCTTACCAATGCAGATTTATGTACCTCAGTGGAGAAGAGTGAGGTACATGTCGCAATCGAGAAGGCGTTATCCCGATTGAAAGGTGCGAATGAAGGCCCGGCTTGTCCCTGGAACTTCCTCTCATGCTCACATGTTAGGTTCTGATAAGAAACTCCCACAAATTCGTCGCATGCGTGACCTTCTCAGCCGTGGGATTGGGATTCATCATGGTGGTCTTCTACCAATCATCAAAGAGGTAAATTGACCATGCTGTGGTCCATTTTCCTATCTGACCCGTGATGGCAGCTCGTAGAAATACTGTTTGCGCGAGGGCTGGTCAAGATCTTGTTCGCCACAGAAACTTTTGCTATGGTGTGCAGAGTATTTTTTTTTCTTTATGCGACTTCAGTCAACTCCTAAATATACAGGGCGTTAACATGCCCGCAAGATGCGTCGTATTTTCTAGTATTCGCAAACATGATGGCCGGAGTTTCCGTGATATCTTGCCTGGTGAATATACGCAGATGGCCGGTCGCGCCGGTCGTCGTGGTCTTGATCCCACCGGAACAGTGATCGTCGTAGCCGGCGATTCACTACCTGAGGTGACTCTTTCTTGGACTCCTGCCCGAATATGTCAGAATCTGACCCTTTTGTAGCAAGGAGCGCTGCATATCATGATGTTAGGAAAACCTGGAAAACTCTCATCTCAATTTAGGCTCACTTACAACATGATTCTGAATCTACTTCGAGTGGAAGCCTTGAAGGTCGAAGAAATGATCAAGAGGAGCTTCTCAGAAAACGCATCCCAGAGACTGTTACCAGATCAACAGAGAAAAGTGACAGAGGTGTGGCGTACTGTCAGACGATTATTTTCAGGGTGGCTTGCTGATGTCTTCCATGTTCCAGAATGAAAACATACTCTCGGCCATGGACAAGCTCCAGTGTGATATATGCAACGTAGACATTGAGTTATTCTATGACGCATCGCGATCTATCGTGGAATTTAACGAAACCCTCCTGTCTATGGCAACAAATAGTTCGCACGGCCAAAAAGTAATGTCATCAGGACGGGTGGTGATTCTTCGGGACCATGTAAGCTCCCTACCCTTGAATTACTTGGGGTTGATGCTGATTCCTGTCCTAGCATTTCAAAACAAACAACGCCGCCATTGTGCTGAAGAAAACACCAATACAAGCATCCGATTCAGGAAATGCGGATAAGTCGAAAAAATATTTCGTCCTTGCCCTGGTGGATGAAGCGACCAAAGACAAGAAAAACGGTACTGATTTTCAAGGTTCACTTCCATCTTTGCTAATCGTTTTCAAGATCTTTCTCTTCGAGGTATTACCCCTCAATGGCCACCAGTACTTAGCGCATTAGCTGTGGATAACTGGACATATGAACTAACTTCGGTCCCGCTGACAAGTATCTGCTTCGTAACTATGCGAACGGTGAAAGTAAGTCATATCATGTCTTTGTTTTCTTTGAAGCTCCAATTTTAAGGTCGATGCAAACACCATTATCGATCGACATATAATCTCCGCCATGCGTGAAGGAGTGGCGGCCCTGGTCTCCATGGTCAGCGAATGGTCCCGTGCCGGGAACATTCCGGAGGTAGAATGGGGTAAAATGCGTTCTCTCGACTTCCAGGAAGTCTTGAGAAGGCGCAGTGCCTACCTCCAGAGGATCAAAAGTCGAACCTGTTTCCTTTGCGAAAAATTTGAGGATCATGTGGGTAAATTCATATCCTCTATGTATGTCAAGAGCCAACATCCTTATTGATTGTAGTATTCCAAAATACACACCGAGAAAGTGTTACGAGCAAATATCGAGGATCTAAAGCTTGCTATTTCGGATCAAAATTTGGAGCTTATTCCCGATTACGAGCAGAGGATAGAAGTCCTCAAAGATCTTAAATTTATCGATGCAAATTCAACCGTTTTGCTCAAAGGCCGTGTAGCCTGCGAGGTATTTAATTCTCGCCGTCGATTGTTGACACATTAAATAAACTGAGGATAGATAAACTCCGCCAACGAACTAGTACTGACAGAATTAATCCTCGAGAACACGTTGGCCGGCTATGAACCTGAGGAAGTGGTAGCATTACTATCATGCTTTGTCTTTCAAGAGAAGACGGACGTCCCACCTGTTATTCCAGCAAGACTCGAGGAGGGCAGGGATGTAATTTTGGCGATCAGCGAACGTATTGAACGGTTGCAAGATGAACATGAAGTCCCAGTCGAAGACTTTCGTAAGCTCAATTTTGGGCTAGTAGAGGTGGTTTACGAGTGGGCGAAAGGGATGGTGAGCTGTGATTGACATCTCGTATGCTAAAGAACTTACACTATCGCAGCCATTTGAACAAATCACGGCTCTGACGGATGTCGCTGAGGGAAGCATTGTTCGAGCCATCACACGTCTGGACGAGACATGTCGTGAAGTACGGGATGCAGCTAGAGTAATCGGAGACGCAGAACTGTTTAAGAAGATGGAGGAATCACAGATGAAGATAAAACGAGATAGTGGGTGTCCCTTGCAAGAGTTCTGTCCCGAGTACTCACTATCCTTCACAGTTGTGTTTGCCGCAAGTTTGTATTTCTAGCATTACTGTGTCAATCAAGCCGCCTATTTTTTCTATTTTCATTATAAAAGAAGACGTTGCCTCTGTCAACTCGCTGTCAGGTACTTGGACGCTAAACTTGAAATCACACTTCCTCAGATTCCAAAGTCGGCCCTTCTTCTTTCACATGATTTACGCGACGCGCATGTGACGTCACTTGTCCTTTTTTGACACCGGACCACGATGCAAGCGAAACCCGACATCCCACTAGGCACCTTACGAATCACCAACAACTCATCCCAGATGGGTGGTTTCTGCACTGTACAACCAACAGCCAGTAAAAAACGAAAACGAACATCACAGCAGAACGAACTTCCAGATGCCGAAGCAATACTACCAGATGGCGCAGATGACAGTACGAAGTCAAGAAGGGTCAATCCTCACCGTATATGCGCTCTTTCTTTAACTGTATGGCTTAATGCTAACACCATCATCATCTTATAGATCTGGCTGCTCGGCTTGGACCTGATCTCGTTCGCGAAATGGAAGTACACATCAAACCAGGCGCATATATGCCGTCTTTTCCAATCAGGAAGGACCTTCAAGAGCGTTACAACGTCGACCGTCGTCATTTGTATGATTACTTCCATTCAAGAGGTGCATTTTAGGTCTTTGGTAGTTGCGAAGCATCGACTTATTTATCTTTAGGTCTTCGGGTCGCCAAAGAGGAGAGATTCAACAATCTCACTAGAAGTAGGATGCAGAAGGCTCAACTCGCTGCCTCTGTGGCAGAGACAGACGTTTGTGGCCTTGCTCCCATTTTCTATTATTTGCTGATCTCTTGCAAGAACTCGGCTTCCACCCGACCAGCGAAGACAAACCGGAAGCGACGCGCCAAGGCGAAACGTACAATCTTAGCTCCTATTACTACGAACGCTACTGTATCGGCTCCGAACGTGAACGCAAATGCTGACTCTGGTGGCGCCCAAAAATGCTCTGATTCTCCAGGTCGTCCTTTGAAAGAGTCTGGCCTTCCTAATTCTCCAACGTCGACTCCTCGCATTAATGCATCTCCGCTGCGTTCCCTTGATATTGCCGATGTTTACACGCCTCGACCCGACACGCCTTATAACCCTAGCGATGAACCTGAACCTTCTTCCGTTCGATGCGAAAATTTTTCTTCTTCGGCGCTGTCCTATCCTAGCGAAACATTTGATTCTTCCTTGCCTCCTCGCGAAAGATCCTTCCCACCTGCTGCATTGTCATACCCTAAATTATCGGAGCCAAGCACCGCAGCACCTTCCCTCAACTCTTCCCTCGAAATATCTCCTGCATCTTGTGGTACATTAGACAATTCTGGTACCTTGATCCCTGCGCCAGACGAATGTTTTTCTCCTTTCGATCCCGTCATTGAGATGGATACAACTGACTACCTGGCACTATTTGATTATGACAACTTCTGTCCTCAGTCGGCCTGTGACGAGAGTAGCCAATTGATGCCACCTGAAGGCCAGATTCTGGAGCCAGAACAGAAAGCACATCTCTACGAACTGATTAATCGAGCTGCAAAGTTCTCTGATCAGGCGCAGCAGTCACTTGGCACGTATAAAGCATACATGGAACTACGGAGGCGCGTTTACTACGATGCATTGAGTCCAGGAGACGAATTGCATTGTAAAGAACAAAGTGAAGGGGCCGCAAGTAGCGTTGACTTGTTCAATTTTACAGAAGTTGACGTCGGGAATTGGATCCATGCGGTATTCATTGACGAGCCATTTCGTGTAAGTGCTAGCCCTCATCCCTCGACTGCCTATGGCCGTCCCTTGCCGGGCTTCGCTCCCCGTTTATCCATTCCAGACGTCATGGCCTCATCCGCTTGCATCCCTTTTAACACATTTACCAAGCAAGCTTTACCGGGGTACATCTCTTGGCCAGGATCTATTAGCGAGACCGAAAGACGGCATGAATCTGCACTGCACGGACGGTTTGTACGGCCAGATGTTTTCTCCGTCGGCTCTGGCTATCGAAGCAGACCGATGAGAGCGAGATCTATGTCTACTGGCGGTGGTATTTGAAGGAAGAAGATGGGATGTTCTGTATGCGCCGATATGGCTTCGTGGTAAAACTCCGTTCCTCATGATATCCGCATGCGATCGCCCGTTCTATACGTCTATGTACACGATGTCTCTCGCTCGGAACTTGTCAAAGACACATGGTTCTACCGGAATATTAGACACCTCGGTACGTCTAGGACAGGTAGAAGTATATTATGATACATACTATAACATCATTCATGTGACGGGAATCAATCAATACAGCAAAGGGTGATGATTATATGTTACATGAGATGGTCCGAACTGAAAACCAGCCGCGTTGTTGAAAGATGCTATGCGAAAAAAGTTGATGGAAAGAAGAAGGAAGAGATGAGAATGTAAGACTAATAACGCCCCATGCCGTCAATGTGAGTGATGGGCAGATGTGGATGACTCGATGGACCTTGGCAAAGATGAAGAGAATCATGGGGAGATGAGCCGACAGCCGCCTCTGCCTCTAGGGATGCCGCGAACTCCATCATACGAAAATTGGGTTTACGGATGGGACGGGGTTGATGAATGGGAATGGATGACGGAACGGTCAAGGATACAAAAGGTGGCGTTGAGGGTGGTTGCTGTTGTTGTGGGAATGGGGGTTGGTAGAGAGTCCGCCAGTCAGATGGCTCCGGTAGATTATAATCCATCGATGCCAACGGCGAAGGGGTAACATCCGAGGGAGAGATCTGAGTGTGGTCATCACGCCCAAAAATGATGGGCGGTGCACACCGAGTATCGATGACGAGGTCCTGGTAAACGGCCTGCTCCTCGGAAAGGACCGAATGGATGCCGTGCTCGTAATCATGAAGGTAGAGTGGCTCAAATGGAGCGAGCTTGTCTCTGAGGAAGGGTTCGCGTGAGTCGTGACCGAGGGATTCAAACGATGGGCAGGGCGAGTCCATCATTGGGGAGTAGGCCCAGTCTGTCTGTCTATCGCACGGCTGGGAGCTGTTGCATGACGCCGATGCCATCGAGGCGTAGTCTTCCTCCATCTCCTCGTCCATGCTCTCCAGCTCCGTGGGTCTGGACAAAGGCACCATGCTCGATATCACTGATGGATAGAAATCTGTTTGGTATGATGGTGGGTGAAGATTCATTGAAGATGAGCAACCGTGGTCCTGTCGGGGCGAGTTTATGTTGAAAGGGTCAGGAACGACATAAACTGCACTGCTGGCGGGGTGGTAGTCTCCTGGAGAATAGCTTAGGGGGTCAGACTGGGGTTTCCAATAGTCTGACATATGATGCGCTGGGGATAAGAGGTAAGATACTAGTGAGAGAGGAACAAAGGACACCAGACATACATACCTGAAGGAGACAGGGAAGACGCGTGGCGCGATGATTCAGAAGGACAAGGATAATAGTGGAGCATTTGTGGGTGAGTGAGAGCGGGAAAGGTTGTTGAAAAGAAACAACCGTGAAACCTTGACGGATAGGACTTTATAAGTGACGCGGCGTTTCAACGCCTCAATTATTCATTCGAAAACGTTCCGCGTCTTCTTGGGAGTGGCGCTGATCAGGGTTGAATGTTGAAGGCTGAACAATGGGAAATCAGGCAACCACGTTGTGCGCTGTACGCTGGGAGAAAGTTTAAATGGGAACCGCTGATGAATTCCGGGAACATTACCGATTCTCACAGCACAAGAGACGCCTGGCTGAAGAGAGCGTTTGAATGCCATGTCAAATTATTGAGTATTGAGTGACAACTGAGGGAACCATATCGGGGAAATCACTCGAGACCTTGCATGATGAAAGCGGGACACTAGTACCGAAAACCGATGAATGCTATTGCTGTTGCTATTGCTATTGCTATGCTATTAGATTAGGATCACAAATTAGGATCACAAACGAACAAATGCTCACGAAAGCGCGGATTCGCGGAAGAAACGATACCATCTTTTGACGTAATCCATAATTATAGTTGAAGAACCATTCCACCAGAATCCGATGCCGTTCACAAGTTGCTGTCCCAGCTCAAAACACTTGTCCATCACACGTCCTTGACGACGACCTCTACGACATCATGCGCGTGGACACACACCTTGTCCCAAACCAAATTCATCCACCTCTGCGATACCTGCTGTTCCTGTCTCCTGTCGCTGTCAAGCTGAGCCCTGAGATAAGTCAGCACGCACTGCGGAAATGCGGAAATCTGTGTTGATTAACCATCAACCCTCTAGACTGCGAACTGCGTCAGCCAGCAGGAACCACAGAATATATCGCATCTCATCTCGCTGATAGGTCCCTGCCTCCAACTTGGAAAAAGAAAAAAATTTAAAAACATTAATAAAAAAAAACACACAGATGGCGAAGATGATTCAATTCAGTCTAGTGTGCTTATGTCATAACACGTGGCATTATTGCGATCCGAGAAAGGAAAGACCCATCGTACCTCACAAATTACGGAAAACGGTGCTCACTGTTTTGAAAATACCACTGAGAGCTATACATTATGTAATTCGATAAAAAGCGATTATTTCAACAAGAAAAGGAATGAGTGTTGCAAGTGAACATTATTATCGCTGGTCAGCACCGTCAACTCCCAAATAATACTGCTAGAAATCCACAAAAAGACAGCCCCACGCCATTTCAGGTAAAGTGGGAAACATTCGGAATAAAACCTCCGCAGACGACATCTTATCTTACAAAAAAGAAAAAAAAAAAATAGCCCGAAAGGAATTTGGGAGAAAAAAGGTGAACGTTACACACTTGCTGCTCACTCAGCCACTACCAATCCTCCCATAGCCCTGTTGACATCGCGCATAACGTTGTCCACCCCGCCTTTCGTACTACCATTGGCCGCGCCACCTCCGTTCACAACCCTCGGGCCCAAAGCTGGATGTCTAACGCCCAGCGCAGCACCCAGCATCCTCTTTCCAGGGTTACCAATCCTCGGACCTCCCGCAACATTCATATCCGGACTCAAGCTCGTCGCAAGAATAGCTGGATCTGATGGAGGATTTCCCGTCTTCACAGCCTCACCCAAAGATGAACTAATCAGCGAGTTGAGGGTCGGATGACTCGGAAGGCTGGGCAACGTAGGTGACGGCTGATCACGTCCATTCTGTGTCTGAAACTCCGGAACACTGACGTTCTGCACGGTGCCCGGACGGTAACCGGTGTTGGCGGAGATGGTCCCTCGGTTAGGGAACACGGAGATGGAAGCTGAACGGTTATTGTGACGAGATGCGTTGTTGGGATTGTGCTGGCTCCGCGAATTGACGTTTTGGATAACCGTCTGCGCGTCTGCGCCATCGTATGGCCTTACACTGGCGCTGACCCCGTTTGCTGAAGTGAGGATGCGAGGTGGGAATGCAAGCGTCTGGAGATACGCCCGCTTAGCTAAAGAAAGAAAGATTAGCATACAGCCCAAGAAAAAGCCGTAAACTGCGCAAGAAAATATTGAACCGGTCACTCACCCGTTGGTGCATCCTGGAAGACAATCAATAGGCTGGTATCGTCAAGCCATTTGATCTTGAAGCCACCACTGACGCCCTCCCAATCCGAGAAGGCGCTCTGGATGTCCTTCGTCTTCAGCTCTTTGGGGAAGCCACTGAGATACAGAATACGCGTGACTGAGGCGGAGAGTCCTGCTAGTGCGGCAGCCATGGGGAAATGATAAGACTTGATAACTATAAAATGCGTCGAAAGCGGCGAAAAGCGAGGAATAAGAGGGTCCCCGACAGCGGCTCGTTCTAGTGAGCTTTCAAGTGAATAAGCGGTTCAATGAAGCGCTGAACGTTATGTAGGTTCCGATACAGCTTGCGCACAAGCGCGAGGCCGAAATAAATGGGCAGATAAGGGTAAGCTGATAGAAAAATGACCTAGTAAAAGCGAGTGGGAGGTTTTCAAAGTTGCGAATGTTTTACAAGGAGCCAACTTGTCTCATGCCCCCCTACACATCAGAAGTATGTAATACAAACTTTCCCACGAGCCTATTCCAGGGGTGCCTTCTTCCTTCACATCAGATACTACTACCCATATTTTATTCTGCCAATGTATGCACGACGGAGGGGACATAGAAAGGCTACGCAAGCGACAATATCTGCCGATATCCAAATCACAGCATAAATAACAATCTCTATATGCAACTACACGTGTCTACCATATATTAACTGCTTGATCCCACTACAAAACCAAAATGAAAAAAAAAAAGTATATCACACTACGAACGACGTTCATCTGCTCAGGTCGAGCGTCGAGCCACCTTGTGATGGCCAAAGGCGATCAGACATAACGGGTGGTACAGGCGATGGAGGTTGATTGGACCACAGACTTTGAGGCGGGGGCGGCGGTCCTGCGCCGACACCACCTATGGCACCTCGACCCAATCCCCCTCGCTGTCCAGTAGTGCCAAACATTCCTGGACGTCTTCCTTGAGTACCAGTTCGCATGCCAGGGAAATCCAAGGCTCTTTGGAGCCTTGTACCCACATCATTTGTTTGTCCCGGCTGTGGTGTGGTAGATGCCTGGTACGGCTGCGGCGGCTGGCTGGGACCATTAGTAGGCCACCAGACATCACCACTATCCTCTCTACCATGCCCACCAGTCCTCTGACGCTGCGAAAGCTCCGGGTGCCTCCTCCATTCCATTCTCTCGACCTCCGCCTCCATATTGATGCCAGTCTCTGCAATACTTGAGGCGTCAATACCTAGCATTTTCCTCAGTTCGCTATTCTCCCGCTCCAGTCGCGCGATCTCGCATTCGCGTTCCATAGCCCAGTCTTCCCTCCCAGAGGCGTTTGTATAACTCGCATGCTCATCCAACGCATCAAGAAGCGACTGAAGTTCGACGGGATCGATGAGCATGTTCGAGGAACCATCTTCATATTCAACCTCAGATTGGGATCGCAAATGGTGGGGTTCAGCATCAGGGTTTTCCCCGGCCATAGAACGGAGCAGGTTCCGGAGGTTGTGCGAGAGGCGCTCAAGTGATCGCGACATGTTCGTCGATGATGACAGGTCTGCAGATAGAGTTTGGTTTTCACGAGCCATAAGTAGGGCCTCATAGTGTCTTGTAAGAGTCAGCTCATGCTGTTGAGCTGCCAACTGAAAAATTGCCATTAAACAGATGAAACTGAGAGACAATGGAACAGGACTTGCAGCATGGTTCCTAAACTTGGTCATCACAGTGTCCATCGTTCCTTCGTACTCTTTGAGCAGCATACTTAGTTGCTTATTCTCGTGCAAATGCGTCTGGTTTTCGATGATAATTTGCGCGTTCATCCTCTCCAATTCGGACTCGAATACCTCTACGAGACGTCTGAACGACACCCTCGCAGAACCATGACATCCCTGACGCACCTTTTGTAATATCCGTATTAAAGCGTCTTAGAACGAAACCAGTGCTGTTGTGAGCGGCCTGGGTCTGCAAAAAGGGTTATGTGCATGACGACGAAAGAGTTACAGGTCAACGTACTTGAAGAGACCTAGCCTGGGACTGGAGGGTCGCCGTAAGCTTCTGGTTGTGCGCAAGCTGCTCGCTGAGTTCGTGGACGAGCTGCCATACGCGCATGAGCTCGCCATCCATCTTGTCGAGTCGGAGGGTGCGAAGGGTATTGTTGACCAAAGAGGAAGGCAAGGCCCCCGGCCACAAACTCGAGACAACATCACGTACTGGTGGCATCTCAGTTGCCCTTATTCTCGAGGGATTGAGACAGGTAGCACAGTTACCGTTCTTTCTAGGCGTAGGCGCTTATCCATTGTTGCGACCCACGGAACTATTTATCGAATTCTGCGATTTTGCGCGACTAATCATATACATTGGAACTTTCTTGAAGGAGCCCGGTAAGCAGATTTTTTTTTAAGGGATGCTGGCTCCCTTTGTTGCTATCTCTATTGGATTCGCTACCCACGTTCGTTTGCTCTAGATCTTTACTACACATGTCTCTTTTCACCACCCTGCCCTCTGAGCTTTATTCCGACATTCTCTCCCACGTTCCCAAGCCGTCCCTCCAGAAGACTGTCTTGTCACTGTCTCGCGCCATCCCTTATTCACCCGTGCCCCTTCACGATATTTTCAGATGCATCAGGCTCTCCCATCCTGATCAAGTTTTTCAGTTGTACCGTCGTCTGCGCACAACCACCGCCAATGATGCCAACTCCGCCTGCATAAATATTGATCCTGCCGCGTCATGGGTTCGTAGCTTCTTGCTGGAAACCTGGGCTGCCGATGCAAACGTTGTCATCAATCTTGTCGGCCTACTGACAGAGATCAGGAAACTGACTCTATGGGTCGGCCCTATGAATTTCACCCCGGAAAATCTGGAAGAGCTGATCACAAAGCTGAAAAGGGATATGAAGCAGCTCAGGGTGCTTGAGCTCCGATTCAGACCCTAGTAAGTCGCAGCACGACGCTGGCTTTTCCGGTCTCTAAATTTACATCCCAGTGTGCAAAAGGCTACGTACCTTCCGTTCTTAAAGGTGGGCCAGATATCACTGTCGGCGCTCGGCACTCAGCATTCAATAATCATTCCATTCAGGGCTCATATTTCGATAGCACGCTCTTGGCTCTTGCTTACTGGCCTCATACAATTCTCCGATCCCTTTCCATCGTGCAAGATCCTCTGGATCTGACTCAACTGCAGGTTGCGCCGGGAAAGTCATTTGCTCAACCAATCGTCTTCTTTCGTCTCGACCATACTTTCTCTTCGCTTCTTCTCTGCCCTCACATTGGCGCTTTGCGTTTCTGTCTTCCTTCACGGGCATTGATTCGCGCGTTCACAAACAGCTCACCACGCACCTATTCTCATATTCGCATCCTTGACTTGTCTACGACCAGCACCTATGACGCAGACATCGATACGATAATTACTAGATTTTCAAAGCTAGAACATCTTGTATTGGATGGATGCTCTTCACTTCACGATGCCCTAGGTGGCCCAACCTTAGAAGGCACTGGCTTGCGTGAAGAGTGGTACGCCCTTGGTAAACGATGCGCTCTTGGGGGCGCACGACGTGCCAAAGAGCGGGAGAAATTGGTTAAGCAATGGCTGGAAACCAGTCGGGAACATGAACATGAACAGGAAGCCGTAGCCGAGTCAAGCACAAAGAAACCAAGAAAAGGTAGAAAAGGGTTAGCCACGGCCACCATATCTCTGCGATCGGCATCACTACCTCCGTCTCAAGTCGCAGGACCTCCAAAATTATCACCGTCAATTAATCTCCCTCAAAGAGTTCGCATAGTTCCGCCTGGGCCGACACTTAAATCGCTCTCAATTGCTCTCCCCAATACACCGATAAACCTCCATGCTGATATTCTCTCCGCCTTTGAGCGTGGCTGGAAAGATGGTCTTGCTCAGCTTACAACTGCAAGGCGAACAATCCTACAAGCATGGGTGCGAAGGAACACAGGCACTAACAGCGATAAGATCACTACCAAAGTTGTCAAGTTCGATGACGACGAGGACGAATGGAATAGATTAAACGGGTTAGATGATGTAGAGGTGGATGATTTAGAGGACGAGGATCGATTTGTGGAGGAATGCGGGGTTCCGGGGTTGTGCTTGCTTGGTCCCGGCTCGGCAGATGATAGTCACCAGACGGAATGCGGACATCAAATGTCGATTTTGGCAGAACTTGCTCGTTTGTCTTAGATTCATTCAGACCCGCTATGAAGGTTAGTGCTCATGGCTTCCAATTGACTGGATGTAACTCACAGCAGCACTGCGTACGTTTCACAGCGCTTTAGCTTTCAACTATTTTCTTACAAGGATTTCAGCTTGGCCTCTAGCAATCCGTATTTTACCGTTTGACAGTATTACCGCGCGTCATAATTGAAGCCTGACCCGACGTTTATAGCCGGCCTCCGCTGGAAATTTCCAGAAGTGAGTCGCGCTAAGAATAATGCAATTTCACCAATATTTCTGACATGAGACTGCAAAACATTCGGTCTAACCGTTGTTGCGACTTGGTTGTTCCGGCTACGCACAACCGAAGCCGTTCCTTCCGTCGCGGCGGCGGTGGCGGAAGGAAGGCGCGGTATACAACAGAAATACCGAGCATTCAAATTTCAATATTGTCTTCTTCTCGGACCGACAGCCTGGAACTTCATTTTCGAGATGTGCTTCCAGGAGAGACAATTCAAGACAGGTAAGTTTTAAATGATCATCTGTTGATTTAAAAGATGATTGACAGTACTCTTACTTACGAAGGAAGAGTGTTTGCTGATTTTCCGAAGTGGAAGCGGTGGGCCCGCGGCTCGAGGCCTCAGGGTAACGTTGCAACGTTGTGCAACGCTGTCTCCCGTTTGCCCTGGGTTGCATTACAGATCACTACATATTTCCTCTGCGTGCGGCGTCTCTCGGTGCATGCAGGCCAGTAATATTCTTCTTGGATGTCATCAGATCCGGCATTCTCACTGCCGTTTTCAGCTTTTTATACGATAGGCGGCATCCTGTCCTTTGTCTTGGGTCCGACGCTAGGACACTTATGTACTTCAGCTTCACGGTCCGAAGCCACTCGAAGCCGCAGCCTGTTTCATCGGGGTCTCAGTTCGATGTCCAACGCAGACACAGTTGTTACGTTTGCGGAACATCTAGGAAGTACAGTTATGGTTAGTCTTACCTATTCTCAACTCAATATGTGAGGTTAACTACTTTACGGCCATACTCACTAAGTGCACTTCGCACGGGCGTTAATGGCTTCTAGTTCTTACCAGCTTCGGCCGCCCATATCGTCCTGCATTCGACGCTATTGGTGTAACATTATCAGCTTCCTGGCTTCACGGGCCATGAGCCACATAACCATGTAGCGAAATGTTCACACCGTAAACCGCTCTTCCGGGGGGATATGACTAGTCTCAGACTCGGATTTAATATCACCAAGCCAATAACCGCACTGTCTTCGCATCTTGGGAATCTTCTGCCGTCTTCTGGATGGGATTACACATGTCGTGCGAGGGATTGTACATTGGGCTATCTTAGGAACTCGTCTTTGTTGTGATAATGACGTCGACGATACTGGTCTTTCACGGCATGATTGTTGTAAATATAACCATCTAGATACCCCAGGTCTTCGTGCATGAGGGACAGCCTACGGAATTCATCTCCGAACACGTTCGTGATACCAAGAAAATACCAAGTTCCAGCCGTTAACAGATATAAGGGGTGATGACTACACTAAGTATTTTCTAACAACCCGGACATTCGTACAAGGTTTCTCTCGTTGTCAAGGCGGTGAACGTGGTGATGACGAGGAAGCCGCAAGGCACTGGCAGTCAAGGAGAGGATGCCCTTCTCTCTCGCGTCGTGTTTGAGAATGGCTCGTAAAATATCGCAACATGGTCTGCCTCGAGGCTTGCCAGTTCACCTGAAGACATCTCTTTTTGGATGCGGGTTTCGCTTAGGTTTAGATATCTGCCAGGGTAGCATGGGACTGCGATCATTATCGATTTTTTGACATAAGGATAGATGCTGACTGAGGCTGAGGACGAGCACACGGACAAAATGTTCATCTTTGTAGTGACGACAATATGACGATCCTAAAATACTTCTATTACCTGAGGTGAGCTCGGAGATCAGCATGTACTCAAGTAGATAGGCAAAGTAGGTGGCGTTACACTGCTGTTCCGCGTAGGAGATGCCGGAGTTTTTTGTGCGCCGTGCCATGCCGTGAAAGTACGCTGAATATCATGATGCTGTCCCGTCGCTGACTGACAATTGACTTGGTAGAGGAAGGCTGTAAGGGATGGACAGCCAGGGCTGTTTCACTGTGTGCCGCCGAGATGTGAGTCCAAATACAGGCGCAAGGCAACACGAGAAGGAGTGGTGGGAGGTAGGGTGGTGAGAGTAAACGACAGTTTCTCGGCGTAGCAGAAGGTCGAATTTAAGCTCTGGTGCTGAGAAATTGCGTTCTATTTCGAAGTACGGACTTGGCTTGCTTCAAGGGTCGGTCGAACGAGATGATAATCAGCCCATATAATATCCCTGATTCAGATGTGGCGAGCCTCGAGTAGCTGATAGCATTGATGCGGCCCGTAAGGGAGGCATACGCGTACAAAGAGATAAGGAAGTGGGTTCAAGCCGCCCGTCGGATAAAAGAGTGGCATTCATTAGCGAAGGGCCGACCGCAAGGAACACTGGCGGGGCCTTATGAGGGTCCAGAAGAATTTGTGGGCACACCTTGGGACTCGCAAGCTCTATCACAGTGACAGTACCAGAAAGGTAACTTGGCAGAGCGTAGAGAAAGAAGCAGACACCAATTGAAAACCTGAGAGGGACCACGGAACAGATAGCAGTACAGGAACCAAGTTTTCGGTGAGAGGCAGTGACGAGATTTACATAGCCCTGAACCCATATCAACATGAGCCAAAGCCCGTGGCGCTATGAAGAATAGACTGACAAGACGAGTCCCTGTATGGAACGAAACGGTCAGTAAACGATGCTACAATAATATAGACCAGAAGAGAAACAAGAGAGGAAAAGGAAGTAGAAAGAAGGCAGCTGTGGGTCCATGTATTCTGAGCGGGCGCGGTCTGATTGGCAGATAAGGAGACTTCCATTTGCGTCAGTAGACAAAGGCAACCCTGTGCAATCTCGCGTCAAATTGGTTGTCGTTGGAGACGACCAAGAGGGATGACCGACTCGGTAAGGGGGCGGACATGCCAGTATCGCCGTAAAGAAGAGAGATAAAGTCGAATAAAGTTTGCTTCCGAGTAGGACAACAAGATAGCGGAAACTGATCCTGGTGGAAGAATACAAATTAAGGATCCTTAAATAACCAGTTTTCATCAGCCGCCGAGCTGTCGGCCTCGAGGCTGATAATCAATGTGATTGAACGTGGCTTCCCTGTTGGTTCCCTGCCGGGTTCCCAAGGCTATATCTGTGCCTTTGTATGTTTCATTCATCTTTTTCCACCCATTCCCATTCCGCCGTCGATTCCGTGTCCCTCTTCCCATGATAGCGCGCGGTCGTTCTCGCGAAGTTTCGCGGGCAGCGCTGGCGAGGAGGTCCTCTGAAGAGAGGCTTTCTCGTGTTCATGAAGTAAATGCCCCACAGCATTCGGAGAGGATCCCGGGGCATGCGACCTCGAGAAAGTCACGACCCAAGTTGGATATCCCGCACCAACCCTTGGTTGCACCGGCAGCACTCGCACCGCAACCTTTAACCTCAATGTTCATCCGAAATTCCGAGGTTAAGCAGCCTCTCGCCCCGGCCGAGGTCGCTCCGACACCCATTGGTAAGCACAGCCACATGTTAGACAGCATATGCTCAATATCACAAGGGGCAGAACATATGCCCATCCCATCGTTTCCACCGTCACCATCCACATCACCATCGGAATCCATGTCTTCTCAGCCGTCGTCCAACGACCGCGACTTTTGTAACTATTTCTACTGCGACTCGCCTCCTTCACCTCCTCACACGATCGAGGACCAGTTACATGTCGCCTACGCACATGATGATATTCATCTCGCTAAGATTCTACTTCTCAAATTAAGAGGCATCGAAGTTACGTCGGACGATGACCCTCGCATAGCTGCGGTGCAGGATGAGGATTTTGACGAGTGCTTTCTTCCAAATGGTATGTTGCTGCTGACGGAGGAGGAGGAGCAGAGAGTAAAGAAGGCGCAGCGCTTAGAGGCTGAGAAGATACGGATAGAGTTAGAGAGAAGAGCGCTGAGGGAAAGGGAGCGCAAACATGAGATTTGGGAGAAACGGTGCGAGAAGATTTGGGAGAACGAGAAGCTGCGTTTGCGGGAGGAGAAGGCGCGGATTAAGCTAGCCAGGCGGAAACAGGAAGAACAGCGCAAAGCTCGCCAGCAGGAGCTCGAGTCGCATCGCCCTGTCACGCTCAGCAGATCGCGAAAACCAAAGTTGTCTTACAATTCTTTGTCGCAAAGTCGCGTATCATCGGCCTCGTCAGCGTCGAAAACATCGCCCTCTGGGTATGCCTATAGTTTTGTCGTTACTCCGGCCTTGCAGATACCTCCGTCGCGACACAGGAAGATGAAGGCCGCTTCATCTCGTCCATCCACGTCCAAGGCTCGCCGAGAATACCCCGCTTATACCTCAGACTACAGTACTGATACCGCGAGCGACGATACCGGATTTGACGCGTCAGGGCCTTCAGTGTCATTCAAAGAAGTGATCACGTCTATGAACGGGCCTCTCTTTCCTCTAAGCGCATCTGAGCGTGCTCATTCACTGTCCAGGTCATCCAAGTCCGTCTCTACTTTGAAGCATCATCGTAGATTAGACCCACTGGATGTGCTTTTGGATTCCGAAGCGACTAGTTGGGTACCTGAGGAGAGGCTACGGCGAAGGCTCGATAAAGCGCCCCCAAGAGATGACAACCAGCCTTCTGGGTGGAGCAGGAAGGACTCGTGTACCATCTGCCGAACGAATTCGTCGTCGAGCTCGATATCATCTCCCACGTCTGCTATCTCCGATAATAGCGACCTATCGAGCTTCTCATCGTTTACTTCGTCGATGACCGATATCACGACTCCCCCGGTATCACCCTCTTCCTCTTCCGATGTACCTCTGGCACACTCACTTGCCGATGCCATGCAGCCACTCTGCCTGCCACCAGAGTTTGGCCTCTCATCATGTCGATGTATTCGACCCGTTTCGCGTTTAATCGCGATAGATCCATTCGAGGATCCGCTCTTCGTACGCCCGCTCCCTGAAAAGTCTAAGGCCTTATCATCTCCCTTACCATCTCCGAAGTTAATGTCTCCTCAACCACTTTCGAAGACTCGCAAAGCATCGATATCATCCGTCTCATCTCTCATCATCACACAATCCAATTCAAAGCTGGGACAGCACGTGAGCAGATTTATTCAGCTTGCGAAGGGGTTTCAGAACGCGTATATGCACGCGATGGTTTACTCGGTTGTTCCCAATTGTGATGATTTGTACCGCGATGACTCGATCCAAACTTCTCCCAAGATGAAGAAGATGCGGTTAATGCCGGATGGTTATCGCACCAGTAAAGAGCAGGTCGCGGAGTTTATATGCAACCTTGATTCTTTGGAATCTTCGTCGACTCCTCCGACGTTTATCTCTCTCGGAAACGGGGTAGATGCGCTACAGCACACCGTCCTCAAACAGCCGTTCCGCTATCAGACCCGGTTGAAGCGCGGCTTGGAGCCTTATATATCACCCTTCCTGCGTGCACATCAGCAGGAACGTGTGGCTAAGTCCCGGATCCGGAGGAACGAGCCAATGCTGGACCTGCGAGATGACAGCGAGTTTCGTCGAGTGATATCACGAAGTAGATCACTCTCACCACATCCAGAACTGAGGAAAAGAATCATCGAGAATCCGCTGTTGGTGAGGATGCAGGCTTTACAGGGTGCTGTGTTGGAGCGTGGTGGAACATGGGACGCGCCGATGGTGAGGGCCGGCAGGTTAAGTTGTGGAAAGGAGAAGATCCTTGTTTACACGACGGCGTTCATAAGTGATAGTCCATTAGGCATTCATCGTTGACACCGGTAAGATGTTATGGAGGGGACTTTGGGTTAAATTTGGATTTTTTATCTCTGTACATTTATTGCTGTCGGGTTATCATGTTTTGCTATTTTGTTATCTACGTTCGTATAAATACTTTTAGTTCTGCAAAGTAATCAGACTTGCCTTTTGGAAAGATTGCAATTGTCTTTTATTTGCGAGTGTCAAGTAGCGGTGCAGCACGTAAACCGCCGTACAGGTTCTGTTAGCACCCAGATAAATAGAAGAAGTTACATCAGTACAGCAACAATGATCCCACGAAGAAAAGACCAATGGATACAGGATCTTATACTTTACGCGTATTGTGGTGGAGGCTCATACTGACTCCTCGCTCGCATCTCTTCCATCTCTCTCCGTAGGTTCTCAACCTCGTTGCGAAGCTGGCCCGTAGTATCCGAATCAGATCCCCCACTTCGACTCGCACTTGACGATCCAAAGGCTGTCGTAGACGCTGCCGCAGTTGGGTCAGACGTCGGACTTGAAAGAATAATAGGTTGTCCTCTCTTTCCCAATCGCTGCCCAGCTTCAGCATAAGATTCTACGGAAGCATACTGCTGTCCTGGACGCAATGGCTGTAAAGAGTGCTGTGTTCCATAAGAACCGTATGGATCGTATGGCTGGGGAATAACTGATTCTGATAGTATAGGATCGATGTTATTACTCTCGCGTTCTGGAGATTTCCGTTTACGAAAAATGCCCATACAAAAGGGAGTATCACTGGTAGAGGAAGACCAGCCAGATCGTTGGTTATACATGTCCTGCGTTCGCCGCTGCCGTCTTCGACACATGAAGAAGCCGAAGATGAGAAGGGTGAGAGCAGCAAGTCCGCCGACTACGCCACCCGCAATTGCACCAGCTTTGGATGAACCTGAGGAGGAGGTTTGATCATTATTACTGGATGAACCGTCTCCAACGGTCTTATTTTGAAGACTACAGACGAAGCCGTTCGCGTCACGAATTGAGTACGTACAACAACCGAACACACCTTAAAGCCATTAATGAAAACATGGCCCCTTGGCCAGGGCTGATCAATGGTCCGTTAGTGTCTGTACTTTGCAAAGACCGATTGTCGCGTACCTAGCCTGACCGCTAATCGTACTCCCATTATTAGGATTGTACGTCAAAGGAAAGACGCCAGCAGAGACATTGGAGCCCGCTTTCGTATGGACTAGTGATATAAGGGTATCCCGTACGGTGGTATCATTTGAAGCTCCAGCAGCAAACATGGTCCAGTCTAAGAAGCGCCATATCAGGTTCCAAAAGTGGAAGAAAAGAAGTCAAAACATACGAGATTTGGCTTCGTTGGCAACACTACTGTCATACTGTATCCCAAAAACACCGGCTTAAACCCGATTGAGACGCGACGAAACGAATTAAAACGCTGAACTTACATGTATCAGCCTCATGGGAGTAGAAGGTATCTTGGTTAGTGTAGATCTGCAAAGGAGATTAGCGATATATAATGACTTCTTGTTGGTACCCACACTGGAGTCGACAAGTGCCGTTCCTAACAACTTATCTGCAAAAAGATTATATACAAGGGACCATGATGACGAGTCGGCCGTCGGTCCGTAAGTAGAGAGGAGGTGGCCTGTTGAGCCGGCCGAGATCTGCCACTGCTCAACGTACGATTTGGCTGTGGACTGTTTTGAATCAGCACAGGACTAGCGAAATCGTAGTAACTTGAGTGGCGCACCGAGTATGTTTCAGCATCTTGGCTCTTTCCTAACGCTTGACTGATTTCTGACATAGCCTTGATGCCAATGATACCCTTAATGGCTAAGTTGGTCATGTTCGCATTGTCCAATCCATCTGCATCCGTGCTAGAAGAATGACGTGGATAAGAGTGAAGAGCGGTTGAAGGGAACTGCCAACACGCACTAGCCATTCGGGTCCAACGTAACAGAAACTAGGTAGTCTGCCCACCGCTTATACAAATTATACTTTGCATCACATTAGTCATAACAATCAGATGAAAGTGGTGCGTAGCGTACATATCGTGTTATTAGTGTACTATCACCAGAAAATCTGGCATGAGCCCAGCTCATGATGAGCATGTTTCCCGAATCTGCAGGGTCCATCAAGTGAATTCAACAAATTGGAGACGAGCGTGGCCCACCCTCTATTGCTCCGAATATTGATGGGCCATCGTTCCCCTCGGCACTTGGATACGACGAGCCTTGGAACGAGGATTAGAACACATGTCATGTTCCTATACAAAAGGACGAACCGAGATCTGGAGCTGCATAGGTCTTAGTATACTGTGAAGACTGTTGGTATTGCAGCAATGGTTCAAGAAGATATTCAGCCCATGTTGTATTGAAATAGAGATAGACGGGGAAGGCCGCATATAGTATTTCGACGGGATTAACGCGACTAAAAGGCATAAATATCTACTAACACGATAGGAAGGATTCCGAATTACTCACCGTGAGTTGCCCACATCCTTCATGAACGTCATCACATCCGATGTATTCCATTGTCCCTCGCTGTCTTTGGAAACCGTAATATCCACGGCCAATGCTTGACGAGCAGCGAGTGTAACAAGGTCCGCATAATTATCTGAGACCTGGCGGGCGTCGGACACGATCTTATCGTCGAGGTCGATGGCTCTTTGCCTAGCATTCGAGAAGTCACTGAGGAAAAAATCGATCTAGGCAGCAGTTGAGTGAGTAAAATCGATCTGAACGGGAAATCCAACATACTGCATCGCTGACTGTGTTGTATTCCGTCCAAAAGTACGAACTGCGATTGTTATTTGCACTCGTCGAATAAAGATTGATCACTGGATCACGGACAAGCCCTACTGCCCAGACAACTGACGAAGCTGTATTAGTAATGTTACTGAGATTGATGGCATGGCCAAACACGACGAAGTGGCTAACGAAAGATTTTAATGAAGCATAGACGTGCCCAAACACAGCAGCGTACTCTGAAATTGCACGGAACTTTGTATCCACACTGTCGAACAAAGCACCATTTTCTATAAAATCGCCCCGAACAACGGTGTCATTGCCGGTCTCATACGTTGCGTCATTGCTCTGCAAGAAGTGTCAGAAGTCTTTAGCTAGATTACTAAAAAAACAGACGAACTATAAGAAATGCGTAGTACACCGTCGCATCTTCAGCTAAACTATTTATCTCTTGCATAAATAAAGGCGTCTGTCGAGCAGCTTTATGGATAGTCGAAGAATCTGTTCTAGTAGTGCTCCACTCGGCCAAGGAATTGGAATCGCCAGAGATCCACTCTACATAGCGCAGGATAAGCTAAGGTAGCAATCATAAATATAGTAATACGCACCAGCGCTGATATCTGAATAGAGCTGTATTGAATGCTCTTGTCCGTCGTTCGACTCTACATCGATATAAACGTATGAAAAAGGCAGTGACTGAAGAACCAAATTTGACGGCTAAATCTATAAATTAGTAAAAAAAAAAAAAACAAAGGCGTCGTTCGGAAGGAGCTGACCTCTATTGGACTCAAAAATGTCACGTTCACATTCGTCGTGTTGGCATGTATGGAGAAAACGGTGCGAGTAGGAGTAACCTCGAAACTAGTCAAGTTTGTAGTGGTTCCAGATTGTCCCCACAACTGGAAGGTTGAGCCGTCGATACGAATCCATCCACTCCAGCCCAAAATCTAGAAACGATCAGGCAATTCGGAAGGATATAGCGGACGGCGAGCGTACCCTACTCTCAGTCCAAAACTGGGGCCACTGGTCATTAGTATTGTCACCGGCGAGGGTGTCGGCGTAGCACTGTAAGTACGGGGAGCGAACGGACAAAGGAAGGGCAGCCGGGTAAAAGGCAGAGCGAACAAGAGTCAGACAGGCGAAGCAAACAACGAAAAAAAGGGCGGATAGCAACATAACAAGTAGACCCTAGAAGATAAAGAGAGACTGGGTGCTGAGGTTGGCCCCAACGTGAGCGGGCCCTTCACCGCGCAAAACAGGGTTGTGGTCTGTCCTTACCCTGTAAAAATATCCAAAACGTTACAAAAGGACCCTGGGCACCAATGCCATACAAGGCCATCTGTAAGCGCATCAGGAGTATGCCAGTGCTGCGAAATGATGGCTGTGCTGTGGGTGATTCTCTCTATCTACGACATATTATGCCGTCACCTTGCGAACAGATAGTGAGATAAGTAAGAACGTCGTGTCAATAATACTGTATACATGAATGCAACCTTGTGAAGCTAGGATTCAAGTCACCGCATTTTCTACGCTTTGGGTCCGCGGCCACGTGCCCCATCAATCGTCTACTGATGCCAGTGGCACTGGCAGTGATCATTATCAATTTCCCTGTGCCTGCGCCGTCGAACCCGCTCATGTTTAGGCGTCTGTGTGTATCGATACCAGTAAAACGTTGCGTCCGAAGACTTAAAGAAACATTCGTGAGTTCAATTATAGGACTGCTATTTATCAATATAAGTAACAATAACAACATTAAGTCATACGTTGCACACGGCCTTGGCTGGCTGTTCCTTTTTTGATTGATCCTATATGTCGTAGCGCGATCAAGTGTTGTCATAGTAGCAGTAGGGCAGGCAGAGATCACACTTGCACCTGTTGACAACGCAAGGAGTATTGCGAGTAGTGATCAGTTATAGACTGAATGTTACATGTCAAACAAGAGAAACAAGTGTTACGACTTGATCGAGGAACCCTCATCCACGGTTCACGAGTCCCATGCCAGGCCGCTAAGTATCTTTAATCTCACCAAGGCTGCTGCTTAGACTCTACAAGCTACTTATTATTGGCTTTCCTATTGTAATGAGTCGATGTGCGATGACTGTGGAAGCTAACGGCACTTACTCTAAAGCACAAGATCCACGAGCAAAGTTAGAGACGGAAGCATACATGTCGTTGACTACTCTTTCCGTCTCTCCCAAATCTACGAGAAAAGATCAAGCACTGTATCATACAAACCCATAATCTAATAGGGTTTGCTTACCTGCAGCACTGTCTCCCCCAAAAAGATCATCTCTTTTCTGGTTTCCTCCACAATCAGATCCTGTATCTGATACCACCTCTCTCCAGCACGGACATGAACCTTCCATACTGTGTTGATTTTGTCTCGGGTCGTACCTGCGACGGATTCATGAGTCACATTGGCGACAAGGTCGTACAGCAGAGGCGACGGTGAAGGCGTGGAAAGGTACTCTCGCAAGTCCAATCCATTCAGCGGGAAATTAACGATGGTTGGGTTTTTCTCTTCCACAAAAGCGTTCTTTGTAAACCTTTTGAAGTGAAGAATGACATATGGTGGCAAGGATTGACACTGATATCTTCGCAAATTTCCCAAAGACTCTTGTGCTGTCTTTCCGTCATACTTTGCCAAGACCGACTGGAGTGAGACTTGTGGAATGATGTTTTTCTCTATGGCATCCTGGAATAGCGGAGGCGGAGGAAGGTCTATGGAAAGGAAAAGGAATGGTGAAATAGTGGATCTTATTTCCCGGTCGATGTCGAAGCGCGGCTTTGCGTCTCCGTCTCCAGAAACCACGACCTGCTGCGTATCGACGCGTAGCTGACCTTGGAACGTCGAGAATATGATACTGGAGTTCTTTTTCTTCGTACCCCCCGAATCTTTATGTAAACGATTCAACAGCCAGCCCAGAAAATCGACTGGGTCACCCTGCTGTTCCAGCCGGAACTTGCCACCGCTAGCACGATTCACCTCTTGTAGAAACTCATGAGGAGAGACCTGGGCTTTGAACAGACGAGGATTCCAAAGCTTTTTTGCTAGCGCCGAAAAGCGCCTGGTCAGCTCTGTTCCGCTGTTCGAGTTGGTAGGAGACAGAAGCAATGTGTCGCGGAGGAGTGGTATGTGGAGGAGCGCATGTATTATGACGTTCATGTGGTCATTATGCTTGATGTTATTAAGACCAACGTATCCGGGAATGTAGGCATTAGAGGCCAGGTCATAAGCTGGCTTGGGAGGCGGCTGTGAAGGAGTGGGTGGCAGATTGGATTTTGTAAACGTCGGATGAAGGACGTAGGCAATATCGTCCAAGGAGGGGTCGGAGACAGGATAACCATCTGGAAGCACATACACCTATACAACATCAACAGGGAAACGGAAGGAATACGACGAGTATCGCACTTTTGTCGTTTCTAGGTTGATGAATACATGGTGATCATCGTGAATGGAATGCGAATAAGCATAAGACTTCCTTCCACGCCCTTGGAAGTATTTTCCGCACACAAGACAGCCGTAGATATTGATATTGGAGGTAGATACTGAGCACACCTTTTCAAAGTCAAAATCCAAGACTGCGCGGTTGATCTACCAGGGGGTCAGACGGGGCCATCTCATACCGACAGAAACGTACCGTGTCCAGATACAAATCAGAGGCGCGGACTGGCTCGTCCATCACCGCATCCTCCTCCTCCTCCTCCTCTTCTTCTCGGTTGTTCTCCGCTATCTTGGCTCTCTTCGCCGGCCGTTCGTCTGAAGGTGTCTCGGCCATTGCAGTTGACAAAAGACACGAAGTGATGGATGATTTTGCGACTACTCAAAGGGCTGCATAAGACAAGAGCCAGCTTGACGAAACGTATACGAACCGGACAGGCAAAAGCCACTTGACGTGATGGTGTGTGGCTGTGCTCTTCCCGTCTGCCATCCCTCTCTCACTTTGGAACGCTCGAGGAAACAATCCACTGTACTTTTTCGTTCGACGGAACAAAAAATAGGATTCTTTACTCACAAAATACTCTGCGTTTTAACATGTCATCGCTCGATGATTATGATGAATTTGGCAACTACATTGGTGCCGACCTTGACTCCGACGACGAGGGCGATGTATCCCAAATCCCTTCGTATGCCCAGCCTTCTGGAAGTGCCGCGCCTTTAGAAGGATACGATGAGGATGTGCCGATGCCAGGACCAGACGACAATGCGCTTATGGAGATTAACCGTTTGTGTTTTCACCTTTCCAACATTCCCTTACTTCGTTGACCAGTCTTTTCTTGAACAGAACCTGTACATAATGCTGTCATTCTACACGAAGACAAACAGTACTATCCTTCTGCGTCAGACGTCTATGGTCCCGACGTTGAAACTATGGTCCAGGAAGAAGACGCCCAGCCGCTCACAGAGCCTATCATTGCCCCCGTAAAAGTGCGAAAATGGACAGTAGAGGAGAAAGATATGCCCGAAACAAGATTTGACAAAGGGTTGGTCCTCATTTACCAATGGTGATGTGGAAACTCTGATTTGGTCTGCAGGTTTTTGCTGAATATGACCGCTTACCCGGATATGATTCGTAACGTAGCGGTCGTTGGGCATCTGCACCATGGAAAGACGGCGCTGATGGATATGCTTGTGTTCGAGACGCACAAACTCATTTGGGACTCTGACCACCCGGTGCGTTTCTTGTTTCGATATCGAGAAGACTTCTCATCAGATCTCAGACGCGGTATACGGATACCCATGTCCTTTCTCGTGCCAGGGAAATCTCCATAAAATCATCTCCAATGTCTCTTGTTCTTTCTACGACAAGTGGGAAGTCCCATCTTATTCATATAATTGACACGCCAGGTCATGTCAACTTTGTCGATGAGGTTGCCTCAGCTATCCGTCTTGTTGACGGAATACTGCTGGTTGTTGATGTTGTTGAAGGCGTGAGCATCCCTTTGCAGTTTCTCATTTAATCCCGATGCTGACTTTCTAGGGCAGCTTATGGTGGGCGCTGAATCAATCATCCGACATGCTATTCAGGAAAATATTAAAATCACGCTCGTCGTGAACAAAGTCGACCGGCTGATTCTTGAATTGAGAATAAAGCCTCAAGATGCATACTACAAGATTAAGCATACAATAGAAGAGATAAATACGTTTATCAGGTGCCATCATTTGTACAATGCGTTTCTTTTCTGACCTTTGTCTTCCAGTAACATTGACCCAGATCCTGAACTCAGGCTTAGTCCAGAACACGGCAACGTTGCTTTTGCTAGCACTGACATGGGTTGGTGCTTCACCCTGCGTTCTTTCGCACAGATGTACGCAGACGCGTTTGGTCCGTTCTTCTTTTAACAAATCTTGGCTGCATTGTGATGGATCTTTTAAAAGGCAAACTTGACGTTACTGCATTTGCTGACAGATTGTGGGGCGACATCTACTTCGACTCAGAAACCCGAAAATTCACTCGCAAACCTAAAGATCCTGAACACAGCCGGAGCTTTGTACATTTCATTTTAGAACCTTTGTACAAGCTATACTCCCAGGTTCTCAGTGAGGACACTGAGACTTTGAAGGATACGCTTCAAGGCTTGGGAATTCAGCTGAAGCCTGTCATGTACAAGATGGATGTTCGACCATTATTGAAAGCTGTTCTTGATCAATTTTTTGGTCCAGCAACTGGTCTAGTTGATGTGATCGTGGATAATATTCCTTCTCCCGTCGAAGGCGCAGCGAACAAGGTATGCTATAAGCCCAGTCTATCGATAATGCACAACTGACGATAGAGCAGATTGAAGGCACGTACAGTGGCCCTCAAACTTCGAGTTTAGCTGGTTCAATGAAGGCTTGTGATGCTGATGGCTCTGTGATGGTTCAAGTCTCCAAATTATATCACACAACGGATGCCCAGTCTTTCCGCGCCTTTGGCCGAGTGATGAGCGGTACGCTACGAAAGGGCATGAGTATTAAGGTGTTAGGAGAAGGCTATTCTCCTGAGGATGAAGAAGATATGGTCACAGCCACCATCGATGATATTTGGATCAGTGAAGCCCGGTATGTCCCCTTCTAAATATCCAATCTGGTACTTATCTTCGATTCAGTTACTTCATTTCAGCTGAAGAAGTTCCCGCCGGGAATTTGGTTCTAATCGGTGGTGTGGATGCCTCAATATCAAAGACAGCAACATTGGCGGCTACTGATATTGAAGAAGGCCTACACATCTTCCGACCAATCAAGCATATGACACAATCCGTCTTGAAAATTGCCATCGAACCGATAGCGCCGTCGGAATTACCGAAGATGCTGTCAGGTCTACGCTCAATCAATAAATCATACCCGCTGGTGTCCACCAAGGTCGAAGAGAGCGGCGAGCATGTCGTCATTGGGACTGGAGAGCTGTACTTGGATTGCGTGATGCATGATCTAAGAAAACTGTTCTCAGAAATCGAGATCAAGGTGTCAGATCCAGTGACCAAGTTCTGTGAAACGGTTCTCGAAACAAGCGCTCTCAAGTGCTATGCTGATACCCCGAATAAGAAGTAAGTGTTATCTGTCTTATGCACGTTGTAACATAGTATTCAAGTGCTTGACTATTAGGAATAAGATCACTATGATTGCGGAACCTCTTGAACGGGGTATTGCGGAGGATATTGAACGAGGACGTGTTCACATGCGCATGACCGCGAAAGAACGAGGAACGTTCTTCCAGGAGCAGTACCAGTGGGATCTCTTGGCGTCACGGTCAATATGGGCCTTCGGTCCGGACGAAAACGGACCGAATATTCTGCTGGATGACACGTTACCATCCCAGGTGAGTACATCTTTTTTTTTTACCGGCTGTCTTGTTCACCGGGCAATTACAGGTCGATAAGAAACTCTTGAGTACAGTCAAGGAGCATATCAAGCAAGGATTCCAATGGGGCGCCCGAGAAGGCCCGCTTTGCGATGAACGTGAGTGCTCAAAGCAATTCCTCCATTTTCAGAACTCAGATATCATCCAGCCATGCGAAATGTAAAGTTCCGAGTGCTGGATGCTAGCCTAGCTCAAGAGCCAATTTACCGAGGAGGAGGGCAAATTGTACCCACGGCACGGAGGGTTTGCTATTCGTCGTTTCTGATGGTGATTTTTTCTTCTTTCAGACACAGATTTCGTGCTTATCATTCATAAGGCGACACCTCGTCTGATGGAACCTATATATTACGTGGAAGTTCAGACCCCTGCTGACTGTATCTCAGCCGTGTACACTGTTCTTGCACGGCGTCGTGGGCATGTAACACAAGACACACCAAAAGCTGGGTCACCGCTGTACACAGTGAAAGCCCTCATTCCGGTTATTGATGCCAATGGCTTCGAAACAGACCTGAGAACTGCTACCCAAGGGCAGGCATTCTGTCTACAAGTCTTTGACCATTGGTCAATAGTCCCAGGTGAGCTCGGTTAATTAGGTATCGATATGGTTCCAACAAGATATTCTGCAGGCGATCCCACGGACACAAGCATCAGACTCCGGCCACTCGAACCTGCATCAGGTCAAGCGCTGGCCCGCGATCTTGTGTTGAAAACGCGCCGGCGAAAAGGTCTTGGTGATCAGATTGCTGTCTCCAAGTACTTGGATGACGAGTTTGTGGTGAGTACAATTCGGTTCACGTCTTTGATCTGGCATGTTGAAATTTGCCTATTCGCGTCGCAGTTGGCTCTTTCGGCCTCAGGACATGCTGATCTTTTGGGTTGACGGTGTAAATGTTGTAGTAATGTAGAGCTGTCGTACAGTACTTGAGGAGCATGAGCCACGTTCCGAAAGAATGGAAATCCATTATTGTCGACGTGGAAATTGATCACGTGGAATGAGAGTACGTGGCCACAACCATAAAAGGTTCAATCCCCCCGGAATTGGTATTTAGGACCACGCAGGTACACTTGCAACTTTCCAGCTGATCCCTCCCTCCTTTCCTTTCTCCTTGTACACGGTTTACTTTCTCGACCTTCGTACCACCATGCGAAGCGTAGCATACTCTGTGCTTGCTCTTGCGGCAACCACTGCCTTGGCTCAAACAGACGACCCGAAACCATCTTTTACTGTAAGGTTTCTTCCTTCCTTACCTTTCATGCATGCTCAATCATTCTTCTATTATAGCCTACTGAAATCAAAGCGCCCTTCATAGAACAATTTACGGAAGATTGGTCTGGACGGTGGACGCCCTCAGAGGCGACGAAGAAGACGCCTGTCGGCGGAGAGACCTTTAGCTACGTCGGCCAATGGGAAGTTGAGGAACCTTCCATCTCGGTCATCGACGGAGACCTAGGTCTTGTTGCTAAGACCAAGGCTGCACACCATGCAATTTCAGCGGCTTTTGCTGACTCCGTTGACTTCAAGACTGAGCCTCTCGTTGTTCAGTATGAAGTCAAGTACCAGAAGGGCGGCAACTGTGGTGGTGGTTACCTCAAGCTCCTTGAAGACGGTTTCCAAACCAGCGGTAAGGAGTTCTCTGATACCACGCCCTGGGTTGTTATGTTCGGACCTGATCTTACGTGTCCTGGAACTAAGGTGAGAGGGATATGTCCTATGTCTGTCGTCAGTTGCTTAACCTTCGGCACAGGTTCATTTTATCTTCCGTCATACAAACCCTAAGACTGGCGAGACCGAAGAGAAACATCTCAAGCTGCCTCCCAAGCCCTCAATTGAAAAGAAGACCAACTTGTATACCCTCGTTATCAAGTAAGCTTCCCGTCGCTTTTTAGACTTCCCCCCATTTATGCTTCATTTTTAGCCCCAACAATACCTACGAAGTTTTCTTCAATGGAGAGAGTCAGAAAGCAGGTTCCCTACTTGAAGACTTCGACCCCCCGGTGAATCCGTCCAAGGAAATTGATGATCCTGAGGATACTAAGCCAGAGGACTGGGTTGACATCAAAAGGATTCCTGATCCTGATGCCACGAAGGTAAAGTTTTCTCCACTTTCTGGTTACCATGTCACTCATCACATCCTAGCCCGATGACTGGGATGAAGAGGCCCCCTATGAAATTCCTGACGAAGAGGCGAAAAAGCCCGAAGGCTGGCTCGATGATGAGCCCCTGACCATTCCTGACCCTGGTATGAATCGTTTTGTTTCGTTTGATTCGGTGGCCTAATACTATCGTCTATTTTAGACGCTGAGAAGCCCGAAGAATGGGACGATGAGGAAGATGGTGACTGGATCGCGCCAACCGTCGCCAACCCAGTTTGCGCTGAGGCTCCCGGTTGTGGCGAATGGAAACGGTAAGTCATCGATTTGTTCAATGGGGATGTAATAATAAGTGCTCGCAGTCCTACTAAGGCCAACCCTGCCTACAAGGGCAAGTGGTATGCACCAATGATCGACAACCCTGCATATATCGGCGAATGGGCACCTCGCAAGATCCCTAACCCCAACTTCTTTGAAGACTTGACTCCAGTTAACTCTCTTTCAAAGATTGTAAGCCATCCATGTTCGAATGTGGTGCTAGCTCATTCAACGATGTGTATCAGGGCGGTGTCGGAATTGAACTGTGGACCATGACCGAAGACATTCTATTCGATAATATCTACATCGGACACTCGCTTGAGGATGCAAAAGCTTTGGCTGCTGAGACCTTCGACATTAAGAAACCTCTTGAGGTTGCCACTGGCAAGCCCAAGGATGACGCCGATGAGGATGACCTCACGTTCCGCGAGGATCCCGTTGGCTACTTGCGTGAGAAGGTCTTCGACTTCATCGACCTTGCCAAATTGGATGTCGTTCTTGCCTTCAAGACACACCCTGAGACTGGCGCCGCTCTTGCTGCCGCTTTGCTCACATTCTTCGGCATGGTTGGCACTCTTTTGGGTCTCATTGGTGGTCAACAAAAGCCTGTTGTCAAGGTGTGTAGATAACATGATTTGTTTCTGTATCGTGCTGACATATGGCTCGTTAGTCCTCGAAAAAGACTGATGCTCCTACTCCCGACGACAAGAAGGCCGAAACGGCGCCTGTTGCTCCTGCTGGTGATGAAAAGAAGGAAGAAGGTGGTGCCAAGAAGCGCAAGTAAACAATTACATGGTCGCTTCGCTGACTACGTATGCTACATGATCCGCTTTGTTCATCTCACATTGTTTTCAATGTCTGCTATTGGTATTACAAGGTATCTCGATAACTACCGGGATATGGGAAGCTCGTCAGGTTGTAAAAAGTACTGAAAATATATTTTCATTCTTCTGTTACCTGTCAAACCAGGGTGTACCTACTTATATTGATTGGCCCTTTCCCCTTTCCCCGCAAAGTGAAGTCAAGGTCGGACACGCGGTGCAAGACTTCACGGCAATGTGTCGGAAGCTCGTGGCGAGCAGTGCGGTCGTATCCTGTATCCACTCTCCTCTTTCGAGACAGAAACGTTCTGCTTGTATGAATTGATGAGCATTCTAAGCTATGAAATGCCATTACACTTACCTTTCCTACAGTCCACGGGTAATCTGCGACGTGAACACCATCATATTTCATAAAGGTAAAATCCTCGCTTACTACTCTACAATACTACTACTAAAGTCAATTACGACGACAATATTGCATTACTGAGAGTAAACCAACCCCATGTAGCGTAATCCGCTATTTTCATCGTACAGTATGCAACAGTGATACAACTACAGTTTGTACGGTCACCAGGCTGACATGTACAGTCATTTACAATGCTTAAGAACGCTTGGCCGCTTGCTGCGTGGACCTGTCAGGGGTTGACAAAGATAGGGCATAAATAAGGGCACTCACAAGATAAGACATCAATTGTTGATAACTTGCATTAGCACTTGTTGCTGCAGATTGGGCTGAAGACATCATTGCTCCTGGCGGCGGCATACCATACGGAGGAGCACCGCCAGTAGAGGGTGGCGTTTGTGTTTGCTGCTGAGCCGACTGCAGAAGTGCCAGAACATTCGGGGGGAGATTGCTTAAAGGGTTAGTGGCAGGAGGCGGTATAGAACCAGTAGGCTGCGGGGGGGGTGGGAGATAGGAAGTAGCCGGAGGTGCAGCCGCGACGGCGGCCGGAGTAGGTGGGTAGAAACCAGGACCGGGACCAGAATGTTGCTGTTGCATTGGCGGTGGAGGCAATGTTGGCATATTGGTCGGAGGAGGCACAGTCCTGTTGGCCGCTGGGGGAGGAGTATTGCTCGCAGGTTGTTTGAGTGCAGCAAGCAGCTAAAAAAGATATATGTCAGGAAAAAAGACAGGAGACAAGGGAAGCTCTTACCTGTTGGACTTTTCTGGCCTGCTCAAGACGATCGTCCGAGACCTGCAATGATCAAAGGTAAGTTAAGGTAGTCAATTCTTCATGTCAAACGACTAACCGGTGGTGGAGGTGGTGGTGCATCATTATAGGATGATGAACCGTCAGTGTAGCTTTGAGGCGGACCATATCCTCCTCCTCCACGATTACCTTCATATCGATCATTGTATCTACCTCTACCGCCGCCATGTCCTCCATGGTGGTCATCATCGTATCGGGCACCTCCACCGCGACCACCCCTGTCACGATCTCTACCATAGTCGTTGCGGCGGTCGAAGTCATCATCGTGACCACCTCGACCGCGACCGCGACCGCGACCTCGTCCACGACCACGCGAACGGGATCCAGTTCCTTCATCCCACTGATCACGCCCGCCATCCCTAACAGGTTGTTATTACAAGCGTTGACACGCTAGGATCATAACATTTACCTGCCGCCGCCGCCGCCGTGAGGACCATCATTGCTAGCATCCCAAGCGAAGACAATATCCATCACTCCATCTTGCAGACCTTGATGGCGTAATCGATCATAGGCTTCGTCGCATGCCTAGCGCATTAGTGTATGAGTATATACAAGTCCGACTGAAGAAGCGAGCTTACTCGAGTGTCATAGAACTCGACATATCGAGAACTAGGCGTTAATTAGCGACCTTGCTGAGACGAACCGCGAAAACATAGATACTTACTCAATTCTTTCGCCTACATGTCTCACAGACTTCACATCACCGAACTGCTGAAACTTCCGCTGCACTTCGTTGTCATCAATTGGCTGACCTGATGGTGAACTTCTGAGAGTGACTTGTAAGCATCCTTGCATTTCCTGAGAGATATTCAGATATAGCGCGATGCAGAGTTCAGTAACATACATTGTTTTTGGCGTCCTTCGCGTTGTCGTCACGTGGAAGAGAATAGTGAACATCAATCTGTCATAGAATGCATGTGAATCAGACCGAGAGAAGATGTCATCAAAAGAGCTTACTGGTCGTCCGCTGATTTCAGACCCTTGCAGTCGCTCTCTGGCTCGCTCTGCAGCACGTAGATCATACTTCACACCTCAGGACTTAGTTGAGGCGTTCACAATTACGTCAAGGAACTTACGTATGACACAAATACCATCCCTCGGGTTGATATCAAGTCAAAAAAGGTCTTAATATCGCCATGCTCCTCAAATGAGCGCCGCACATCATTGCTGTTGGTTTCATACTGGGATGACATCAGCCATGCTCTGATAACACCCATCTCTTGCGAGAGTGGATGGTGCGCGGACTTGCCTTGATGTTACGGATAAACAAAGTCCGACAGGGACGTTCGCGCTGAATTCGCTCTTCAATGATAGAATCGTGAACTTTGTCATCTCTTTCCTTGCGAGGGGGAGGGGGGCGTCGCCCATGACCATAAGCATCGTCATCGAAAGCACCTGGAACGTCTGACAACGGAATGATAGATAAAGTGAGATTTACATCCAAATTCACGAAAGATAGACAAAGGCAGTATCCAGAAACTTTGGCACGCGAATGCACGCAGCAACAATCTGCGTTTGGCGCTTAGAACCTCAGCATTCCCATGGATAAATTAATGGGTGGATTCAGCGCCTCCCTGGTTTGCAAGCTGGACAGCACGTGCTCATCATCCTCGTCATGCTCAGCGTGGCACAAAACAGATTCGCCTTAGGAGATAACGAGCTCAAGCGATTCGCCAGATATCCGTGTGCCTTAACTTTACAAGTCCGACATGAAAAGGTGCCAGCTGCCACAACGATAACATTCAGTCTCAGATTTTCAAGCGCACCTTCGTATTTAGGGTAGCCCTGACTGTAACCTGCTGAAGGAGCAGCTGGGTATGGAGCTGACGGCCCAGCATCATAATTGCTCTGATAGTAGGGATCTTGCGGGGCATTTCTGCTATAGCCCATGTCGCCTTGCGGAGGTCCCTGATCATAGGCACCATAGTTTATGTTGTCGTAGTAACCATATCCCCCGCCACCTCCAGCGCCGCCTCCGCTGCCACCACGACCACGACCATATCCTCTCCCACGCGTAGGGGGACCACCTCTATAATCTGAGAAACGATGCGTGCGCTCAGGCCCTGGACCCGGTGGAGATCCTCCACGACGAGCCATAGGACTGTCTCCGTACGGGTGGTGACGATTCATGGCTTTTCAGAACGTTGCGATACAGAATTTGGCTCAGTGACGTGGATGATGCTGAGAGACGAGCGGTGTAACGATATAGTGATAATGGATCCCAATGAAGAAGGATATAATGGACAACGACAACGCAACTCAACTCAAAGGTAGGCGACGAGCAAGTCAGACGCTGGTGGATGATAGGTAAAAAGACAAGGCGTTTTCAATCTCCGGTTCTGTAAAAATTCACGCTCGGCCGTTGCCGCGTCACTGCGTCACTGCGGTCCCCTGAACGTGGCCTGAACACCATTTTGGTATCCGTACGTACGTCCCCAGCGCCTCGTACTGTCAAACCATCACTATGTCCAAGCAATTCCAGTTCAAGCTCGTTCTACTGGGTCGGCTATATCCTACTCGCTTTATTCATTACTGACATGCTTCGCGTTGCCAGGAGAGTCTGCTGTCGGCAAGTCGAGGTAAGCACACCTACCGCATACATGGCCTCATGTCAACCTTGTGATGGGTGTAGTCTTGTACTGCGTTTCGTGAAGGATCAGTTCGACGATTACCGGGAGAGTACGATTGGAGGTGTGCCCCCGCTATATCATATCCGCACCGTGACCTGATACTGTCTGCCCAATACAGCGGCGTTCTTGACGCAAACTGTGACTCTAGAGGACCAAATGACTGTCAAGTTTGAGATATGGCAAGTCTGTGAGGCGTTTTAATCGAGAGATACTAACGTCGTCATCGTTATCGTCTTGGCAGGGATACTGCTGGTCAAGAACGGTACAAGGTAAGCACAACAGCTATCAAGCAGCAGTCTGATAACTCATATCTATTGACATCCAGTCTCTCGTGCGTCTCACGGTTCTATACAGATATCTACCAGCTATTGACATCATACTAGGCGCCAATGTATTACCGTAACGCCAACTGTGCTGTCGTCGTTTATGACATAACGCAATCCGCTTCGCTCGAAAAGGCACGCACATGGATCCGGGAACTGCAGCGTCAGGCGGACCCTTCGATAGTTATCGCACTCTGTGGCAACAAAACGGATCTTTCGGCGCGCAGACAGGTCACGGAAGAGGAAGCGAAGAAGTATGCCGACGAGGAGGGTTTGATGTGGGGCGAGACAAGTGCTAAGACGGGTGAGGGTGTTTCGGATATATTCATGGCCATAGGTTTGTCGTCGTTTCTAATTTTTTTCTGCTGCTTAACATTTTCACAGCTAAGAAACTTCCGCTAACCGCACCTTCAAGAGCAGGAACCAGCCGTACTGCCCCTGGTGCACGAGCAGGAGTCGACCTGAATAAACAATCTGCTTCGGTGGGCCAGAATGACAACTGCAATTGTTAATTCCGTCCCTACGTTATCCTTACATTCCTCGCCTCGCATGTTATCTTTCGCTTGTAATTTACCTTTACCTTTTACTTTTCGGACTAAATATGGGATGCATCTTCACCCGATCTAATGTTCGAATAGACTCCTCGGCTGCAAGACGTATTATAAAGCAGACCTCAATATTCTTCACGACTCGGCCGGGGGGAAGAGTTTGATGCACGAAGTGGCCGCTTCTTTCAGTGAAAAGTGGGGGGAAGATCTATTATTTAATGGAAGACTGAGTGACTCGACAAAATGTTTACACTGCTTTTCATATCGACTAGTATGTGCTTACTACAGGCTCACTATCGTAGTTTTTGGCTGCCCCTCTCGCCCGTCGGAAACCCCGCTCCTTCTTTCGATCTTCCTTCAATCGCTCTTGCAATTTCTCATATCCAACCGGACCCTTCAAGTTCTCCCCCTTCTGCTCCTTGCTACGGCCTTTTCCTATGTCTGCACCTTCCACCACCGGACCCTCCTTTTTAGCCCGCTTGGGTTGGAACCGTTCCTGGCCCGGTTTCTTAGGCTCATGCGGAAAAACATCCCCCCAAGCTGACTTGCGCGCATCGTAATACTCCTGCTTCCCCTGCGACCTTGGGATGGTCATTCGCACGATTTTTCCTTCCTGAGTGCATCCATCGAGAATGATATGACCGCCCTTTTTCAACGGAGGAAAGACAAGTCGTGGCCAAGAGTAGGATTCGTGTCGAAGGGCAGCTACGAGATTCTCGTGTGGTTCCTTGTCAAGCAATGGCTCTTCTTGTGGCTCAAGCTCTCCAAAACCCTCAGTGAGAACAATTTCTCTGACCTCTTTGGCTTCTTCCTCAGCCTCCCGCCGTCCGATGCTGCCTATCCGGCCCAACCCCTCGCTCAACGGAACCCTCAGAGGCCTTGGTCCACGACGGATAACGACATAAGCATACCCTACATCCTCATGCCCGCGACCTGAATGTTTTGTTTTCCTCACGAATGACGGTCTCTGAAGTCGCTGTTCAAAGATACAGTGGAGTTTGGTGCCAAGTAGAGGACACTCTCCATCGTGGGCACAAGGCGCGACGACATGTGCACCTTCGCCTACCTTTCCAGCACCCTCGCCTCTAAGCACCTCGTGCTCCCAGTCGAATACAGAATCGCTTCCAACCCTGGACATGCGAAGCAAGGCTTCACGACCCTCTGCAATGGCAGTAAAGCCATCCTTCGTGCCATGGTCAATCAGTACAATTGTCTCCGCACCAGAATCCCACATCTCCTTAACAATCTTTTTCCGGAGAAGAGGAGTAGATTGTGCAGAGAGTGTAAAAGCACTGATGGCCAGTGTATTTGGGACTTTGTCGAGTGAAGGGTAAGGTAGACCTCGTCGAAATGAGATATCAGACATTGGTGGTACAGGTATCCCGTGCAAGATTCGCTTGCCCATTTCGACCAATCCGTCACGTTTGTCGATTCCGAGGTAAGAATCGAGTGTTGAGTCAGCTGCCTTCAGCTGTTCGACGGGCCTTTCAATATCTGGCTTCTGAAAAACATGAAGAGCCGCCCATAACACGCTTCCAGTGCCTGCCCCCCAATCAACGACTCGTTCAACAAGCCATTCTGGACCGATTCTATGCTTCACGTGAGATAAGACGGCTGTAATGGCACTGTAGTGGGCGGGAAGCGCAATACTCGCGAAGGCCGTTCCATCTCGCTCCGAGTGGCGCATACGGTGCTCCCATGATTTATATTTTTCGTCATATTCTGTGTCCCACTTATGGGTGTCGGTATGATGGAAGAGACGCTTTGCATCTTCATGTAATCGGTGCTTGTCGACATCTAGTAAATTTTAGTGTCTAAACTTGAAATTAAGATGGAACCGGTACCTTCAATCAAGGCCATTATGGCATTCTGCAGCTCCAAGGGAAGTATTACAGCACCAATTTGCTTGCTGCCAAATGTAGCAGCGGGTGACTTGCGAGTGGACTTTTCACTGGGCAATTCATCCTCTTCGTAATCCAGCAAAGGGTCAGCCTCTTGAACAACTTCTAGTTCCTTGAATACCGGCTGGTCCTGCGCTTTATGATGGAGTAAGGTGATGTCAACATCGTTGAGAAGGGCCTGAAGACTGGGATCAAGGTTGAGACGGGGATTAGGACCTCGACGAGAAACAGAAGTGCTAGAAAAGGCTCTCCGGAGGATATGACGGTACATGAAGACCTTAATGGGAAAATAGTGAAAGCCTTTTGTTGCTGAGCGTATGACGAATGTTCGGGTCGAAGGTAAGGATCGTTTTGAAGACGCGATAATTTTTGAACTCCGTCACGCACGACTACATACCGCCACCTTGTTAGCCACTAATATCGCGACAATCTTCAATAATGTCCTTGTCAGATGATACCTTGAGGAAGGCTTGTGCTTCTTTTAATCTACTATCAACAGCATTGGATTAATAGGCCCAATCCTTCAGATTTTGGTTCAGATCCAGCAGACAGCTGTTCAATCGCAAAGAGCATTGAGTCTATCCCAGCAACAAACTCAAGCAAAGGAACGAGACAGGCGGAAGATCCAATTGACGATAAAGGAGCTTGAGACCATCGAAGGCAATGTGAATTTGTACAAGGGCGTCGGGAAGATGTGCGTACATTTTCGACTCACCAGGGATGTACATTTCGACTCTCTTCGTCTCTAGGTTCATGATGGTCCCCCGCAAAGAAATGGAAAACGATCTGAAGGCACAAGAGAAAGAGCTGAATGACGATATTAACAGCCTCAACAAAAAGGTTTCTTCATCTAATTGCGCCCCATCCATTACTTATTGCTAACGCCATTGACAGTCAAAGTATCTCGAAAAACAATTCAATGATGCGCAGGCTCAGTTGCGCGACATCGTACGTTCACCAGCCTGCTAACTACCACTTGTCACTGACCATTAAACCAGTTCCATCATTCACCAAATCAATAGGAATACATTCCTGCCTTTCCACCTATTTTCTAGCAGTGTAATATTATAATACGACATTTCATTCCCCTTCACTGAAATTCCACTGAGAATGCCAGAGCACAGTGGTTTTATTGGTCGACGCTACAGATCCTATACATCATCTTCTAGGCCATCCTCGATCATCTTCGCATAATCTTCATAACTGGCGAAGGTGGGCAACGACTTGAACTTCTTCCTCTTTCCCTTGGACTCATCTGTTCGTTTGCGTTTCCCATTTCCGGAATCAATACCTTTCCACTCTTCCTTCTCTTCGGATCCATCGTATTCAATCAGTCCCTCTGGCATGTCGTCGTCCAATGAAATTAGATCATCGTTATCGGAGTCTTCAACTAACGAAAGATCGTCACCATCGTCAGGCTCTTCGTCATTGTGTTCATCAGCGTTAAAGTCTAACGGTAAGTCATCTTCGTCGATGTCACTATCTTCCATGAGATCGTCGTCGCCTTCCGCCTTTGGCATGCTAGCCTTCATGGCCTGAGACAACGAATTGAGGGTGCTGTAGTTGCTATAGAGAGCAAAATCTCACCTTCCAGATTTCTTCCTCATCCTCGCCGTCACTGTCCTCAGCAGTTTGGTCTCCGGCAGCCGCAGCCTCGTCGCCTGTAAGGTCCATGTCCTCACCGCTTACGCCACTTCCATCATCGCCATCCTCGTCCTCATCCTCACCGACGTCCTTTTCAACTTTCGATTGGTTCCTATCATTCTTTCGGGCGAAAAATTTGTGAAAGAAGACCTAAATTCAAGTTGTCGTCATGCATCCAAGGACAGGAAGTGATCACACGAACCTCGTCCACAGGCACGTCCTGTATCCTCATTTTCATAAATGCCACATCGTTCACCAGAATGTTCCCGCTTGCGTCACCTTTCATCAACTTGACGCCTGTTCCATCGAGCCCGCTTGCGGCAGGTTGCATTGCACTGGCTCCTTTCGTGGTCGTAGACTTTTTCGGATTCTTGTAAACAAACCGATCCAAGAAATGCGAGAGGGTGTTCAAGGACAGGTCGGCACTGGCGGTCAATGGCTGGGAAGAAAGGATTTGACGCGCATGCAGAGATATTGTTGGATGATAGTGGTGCAGCAAGGGAGTCTGGGAATGTTGAATTCAGCATTAGACACTCGAGGATCTTGTAACGCCAGCTTACTAGTTCCCAAAGCGGTGAAGAAGACGCGTGAGCATACTGCGGGTCCCTTTTACGAGGGTCATAGGGTTCAGCGTCTGTTTTGGGAGGACTGTAGATCATCTCCTTCAAGCCGGGGGTAGTGCTGAACAACTGAGCAATCGATAAGTTTCCGTGTCAGACTGTAAGGAAGGAAAAAGAAGTTTACCTCTCCCAATAAAAACAACCCTCCAGCGACGAACTCCGTTGCCCCATTACCACCTGAGACCAGGACTTGAACGAAACGCCGTACTAAAGCTTTGACGCGCTCTCCCTCGACCTTTCCCATGTCCGCCTTAATTGACTTGAATAAAAGATTCAAGTACATAGCTTGTTTTGACGATGATGCCAAGCGTGCATCGTGAAGAGAGTCATAAAGGGTGCGATAGAATCGATCAATGATTGACTTCGACAGTGTGGATGAAGAGGAGGAGGATGCCTTGACTGTAGATAAGGAGGCGGCAATCTGCTGAATCAGCACCAAGGCTTGCAACGAGGTATTGAACGTTGACGTATGTGTGATCAAGAACAACGTGTCGATGTGTTTTGAAAGTCTATTGCGACGATTAGCGTTATGATCATGTCGAATACCAACGAGGTTTCACCTAGCGTCGCCAACATCCATTTTCGCAAAAGGTAATGCACGATTTACTCCAGTCAGAATTGCAGAGATGAGCTTTGAGTTTGCATCTTCGACTTCCGTGAAGCCAGCAGCACCTCGTATCTCTAACGTCTTCCCTTTCCCTTTGAACTTTCCCCTAAGTTTACCCTTTCCGCGCTTGCCATCAATCAACCGTCCTGATTTGTCTTTTGCTGCCTCTTTCTCTTCAGGATCGTCATGTTCTGTCCCTACACCATGATCGCTTTCTCCAAGCAGCTCCTTGAAGATCTCGAAATATAGATCGATCAGTTTAAGCGCCACTTCCCGGTCATCAAGAGTAAGAAGGATTTGGTTGAAAGTGATTGTTGCATAATATCGGGCATGAGGGTTTCCTACTTTTTTCTCGGCGCTGATTGGTTTCGGTTTGTCCACCTCGTTGAATCGTATGCGGCGGTTTGCTACTTCAGCTGGTATGGCTATTGATGATGATGATGATGTAGAAGGTGGAGCAATGGGACGGAGAACAAAGGAAGTGATCTCGGTTACAATCACCGATTTCATTGACGGATGGGTCTGAAGGAGCTGGAGAATATGATGAGATGCTCGTGAGCAGATTGATTTCTCTGTATCGCCCTAGCGAATCCATGAGGGTGGGGACAAAAAGAGAAAAGGAAACCGCGCACGAGCTTGTTCACAAGCAACCGAAGTAGATTCTGCTCCTGTTCGGGCTTATCGCGTAACAAGGTACATATGAGATTCAGGGATTGCGTTCGGACATAAGGCAGGGAGTCCAATGATAACATCTAAATCGTAGTATATTAATCACCTCTTTCAGAGGTTTATGCTACGGACATACCTCTAGAATCTGGAGGACGGAGAAGAAATATTTCTTCAACCAGTCCTCAAAGTACCACAGTAACAAGTGTTGGTCTGTTACAGACGAATGTCGAACTGGTCGGTCCCGGAAATACCTGGATTATTGTAAGTTCCAGGTAGGCAACAGTCTCAAGGACAACGAACTTCAGCTTCCGGTTTGGCGCACCACCACCTACCCACCAGTCGACGATACATCGCAAAGCCTTCAGGCTCTCCCCTCTTCCGCCTTTACCTTTTCCGCGTTCCGCCATGCTTTTCAGTGTTTCCAAAGCCTTGATATTATGTATCGGCCCACTCTGAACAAGTAGTGTCAAGGCACTCAAGCGGTCAGATAGAGTTCCGGACTGTATGATCTTGGAGAGGAAACTCGCTTCCGAAGTTTGAGAAGATGAGGAGGATTTGAAAGTTTCGATATCACGAGAATGTAAAGATGCAGCGTAGGACGCTTGAGACCCGACATCTGCAGAAGTAGTCGAAGACGTCACTGGTATTTCCGGGACGCTCAAAGAATACCACTGAGGAGTAGGCTGGATAATAAATGCGCTTTTTGAATTGAAGGTGATCTTTTTCGGCAGTAGAAATGCTTCAGAGACTTCAACCTGAGGAGTCCCATGCTTCTCCACTGAAGGGGCTTTCTTCTCGGTATCAACCGTCTTATTTTTCTTCGACTTTTGAGTCCAATTTTGGTCCTCCTTTCGTCGTTCCATAGCTTTGACTTTTCTGCTAGTCTTTCCCCCAGTTTTCAAGTCCTGAAGGAAGGAAGAAACATCGTCGGCCAGCTTTGGCTGCAAATATCTGTTGGGTAAAAAAATAAGGGTACAAAGACTAGCTCTACTCACGTCTACTGGTGCTGACCCCGTCACGGATACATGTCCCACATTCGTCACCAAATCATAATCGTCCGCTGTTCCACCCAATACAGTGATTTGCTGCCGTAGGACAATATTTTTGTCCTTTTTAGAGTTGGAGTCTTTCTTCGTAGATGTCCTGTTATGACTCTTAGATGAGCCCTTGTCCTTTGGAACGCGTGCCATTTGGAAAGCAAAATTTGAGAAGTGAACAGGAAAAAGCTTGGCTGTGGCTGTGATGCTTGATTGCTCATGCTTGCTTGCACCATTGTAAGTTCAACCTAATCACTCTTCTGCAGCTTCTGGTCTATTTTTTGACAACGTACAAGACTGGCGTCCTATCTTGGAGCAAGAGATACCAATACGACTGAAATGTATTTCTGATTAATTTGTAAGCCTCAGATGGACACAGAACTTGATACCTGTCCTGCGAATGATACAAGAACCGGGCCTGTTCCTTAGCCTTTGGCGGCCCTCTGTAACCTGTGCTGTCATTGAGAAATTCATATTTCTCTGATGGCGAACTATTCTTGATGATAATAATGGTTCGCGACTGGTCCGATTCGCACCTTCTTGGACCAACGGTCGGCTTCTTTGCGAGTTCGGAACTTCACTGCGAGTCGGAATAGTTGAACCTATCTGGCTCGCTTGTTCTTTCTGTACCTTCGCTACCATCAGCATCTCGGATGGCCTCTAAAGGAGTTACAGACTGACGGCTCACCCGTATTTGTTCTTAACTCCCTGATTTCGAAAACCATAACTTTATCTTGTCTTTGTGTACGTGAGTTCTGCTCTCCCTGTCGAATTTTTAAGGATCCGAAACTTTCGCAGCCGCTTCTCGCTAACAGATGGAGCGCGTATTTGCTCTGCACATCTGGTTATCAGCATTCTGGATCGCCGTCTGGATCACCTGCCGTCTTTTCCAAGACGCAGATGTCAATATCTCCAGGTCCCTGTAGACTTGTCTCAATCGACCTCAGTGGAGAACAGCCTTTTCTTCTTACGCACATCTGCCCATTACAGAGAAAATCCGTCTTATCCGTATGTGGCGCCACGCAAATAATATCAACGCAGCCCTAAGTATTTGATTCACCTTCCGGGGTTAACGTTCAGTAATAACTGCCGCAGTGGCATTTCTCGATAGCTAGTCATGACCTGTTCCCCGATAGGCTCTTGTCTAAGCTAGGATTAGGGATAGAGAGGAGGACCTCTATCTAATGACGGCTCCTTACTGTACCCGAAATCGGATAAATCGATACTTGCCATCCGAGCCCAAACCCTCCCGCTTGTGCTATGGTTACTTCTTTCCTCGACATCGACAGCGTCTAACATGTTGGCGATTGTGCTTAGGGAGTCGCTCAAAGCTGCAGTGCGCCAAGCGTAGATGGCAACAATTGCTCGGAGGCTGTGTGGATAAAGCTCGAGGTTTGTAGGACCTGGTTGTTCGACAGTTTGGTCATTTTTTGATGAACAAGTATTAGGCTGGGCTCTGTCGAGAGCTCGAATCTGTTCATGAATATTCGCGGGGGAATGGGGTAATGGGATTAGGTGTGACATCTTTATCATGAACTCAACATTAGGATGAAGTAGCATTGGTAGATCTTGCAAAATCCCTCCCCGTCAATACACTGTGATGCTTCGAGTTTCAGTCATGAAGTCATTTGCGGGACATCCCCTCGCATTCTTACTTCGGTGCTTATTACCAGCATGTATCAACTGATTGGAACCTACGGTAGGATACAGGCTACCATCCGGTGAGTGTAGCAACGGATCTTATTGCCAGTGTTTGATTTCACCCGGAGAGCACCGTGTAGAGGAAAATTTTCCTGCCGGGTGTACCGTAGCAAGTAGTGAAAATGATACATCCGGGGCTTCTGTAGACAGCTGCTTGTGCGTTTGTGTCTCATTTCTATCTATGTATAATAATGATTCTATGTCCAAAGTCTGAGGGCAGAGGACTCAAAGCCGCGCAGATCCACGACCGTCAGGCTATCCGTACTTAGCTGTTTTAAACTGCTTTTTATCTAGAATTAACGTACTGATGGTTAAAACCAAGACAGTCAACCGCATCCTGATATCCCGCTCTTTGTTTCATCTCGCTACTATTGAGTGCTGTTGACGGACAAAAGAACTTTAATTTCCAGACTTGATTTCCCATTGGTGCCTGTTTTCAGGTGTGTGGTCGGTGCTGGTCGCAGAACAGCGGTCCCTTCATTCCTGTCTCAGGCTAAAGTGGCATTCATAATTAACATTCTCCGTGAGAAGTATTTATGTGTGTAGGCAAACCGAGACCATGTGTTGTACCCGTCCTGATCGCTGGGATGCTTACCGTGATGCGCATTAGCCTGGATCCAAACACTGAATATGTAGTACAGTTAACAATTATTCCGTTGGCTTGTTGTTCATTAGATATAAACTGCTAACGTTGCGTTTTGGCTAGCAAGAGAGCTATTCCCATCCTAGTCAACCCCATTAGAATAATTACCAATGCCATTGCAATAAAAGGTTCTGGCCTTCTTCAGATGTTACTCCTTCGGCGCCATTTCATTAATCTGATGGAATTGTTCCCACGAACATCAGATTCATTTGAGGATACAACCCCCCCCCCCCCTCTGATTCGTTATGAATTTAGTATCTTAGGGGCCTGTTAAACATATTGCTTCAATTGTTACTGATGCCACAGATTTGAGACGTTTTTACCTAGTGGGGCGAACGATATTCTCTGGTTCTGCATCATACAGATTTTAATGAAGGAACGTTCCTAGACGAGGAAATCATTTACAGGATCCAGGACCGCAGAGCAGAGGGGTTTGATCGATCCTTGGACAAAGTGAATGCACTGTAACTTAACTTCATGCAAGTACATGCTCGGAGTCATCCAAATCTTGTTGGAACATCTGAATGGGATAAGGATTGCCTATGGAGCCCGGCCGTCCGACAGGACAGTGCCTTGGATAATAGTCTCACAACTCGAGGTTTCTAAAACATGTGCACAGACCCTACACATTTTTTGGTGTGGATTTACTATCTCCCTGCTTCTCACTATTGCTGCTCGGGCCTACGGACTTATGATCTGATAGAACGTCTACTTGAGTGATCACAGGGTCAGAGCTCTTGGGTTTCGGGTGTGATTGGTTTGCTCTTAAGCGTCAACGTCAATAGATCAATGGCAATAGCTCGTAACTTTCCCGACTTACGCGTCTTTGACTAACGGTTCGAATATATACAACCCAGATACGACCCCTGGAAACATTGTCGTCAGCAGATGAAAGGTTTGCCCTTGTATGGAATCTACAATACCTACGGCTGCCGCACCGAGAGTTAAAACAAAGTTCAAAGATCGAGGCGGCATGTTGAGTATGAAAGCGGTTGATTACGTACAATAGTCACACGAAATTTAAATCGCCGTGTTATTATTGTAGAGATTCTAGAGAAGCGCATACATAGAATAAATATACAGTTAGAAAGTCGTTATTAGTGACGCGTGATAGTCATGCTACACCCAGGCCCTAGAAAATAGGATATAAATGTACATCGGCCAAAGCTAAGCAGAGAAGAGCGTAATCTCACCCGAAGAGCTTGCTTAGCTGCAATTTCCTTAGCAGCAGATTTGGAAGGGCCCACCCCCATCCCTTTAATTTCACCAGACACTAGTTGCCCCCTCGTGAGTGATGTGCGTGTTAAGGAGAGAGGTCCAACCTTTGCAAACAACGGTCCACTCAGCTCTGTCGGAGGGCCCGACGACCGACTCTTGATAACTCAAAACGCTCGTGTCGCCCCTAGCCTGGAAGTCTGAACAAGAACGATGAGCATCAAGGCGGACGTTTCTAGTCGAGATGTCTTGCAATTGTTAAGCTGGGTGACGAATTCTAAGGTACGGACCAGTAGGTCAATTGCTGAACAGAACAGCATAGTCTGACCACTCACTAGGCATCGTATCACTCTGATAGAAAAGGAAAAGGACGGCAGCCTTGCGTTTCAAGTACCTAGGTCTGACCCTTTATACGACAAGACGTAGCCTGTCTCCTAAAGTGGAGGCAAAGCGACCTCTAACCTAAACAGATATCATCAGCCGCCGAAGAACAAAATGAGTTTATCTCCTTCTCCCACGTCCCAGTAGTAAGGAACCGCCAATTTATCTCAAACGCGGATATGTATCAACTCCTCTACATTGGCGCCGGGGACTAAGGAATAGGTTACCAGAGACCCTTGACCGAGGAACGAGAAATCAAACTGACGTTCAGTCATGGTTCGCAGCAGGTCCATTGGAGCTGGTTGCTGACCTTTACTACGGATCATCGGTCCACAGACACGCCAGTCGAATTGGATTGACAGGTAGACCATACGTCAACAATACCGCTGATATTTCCGCAAATAAGGCGCGGGGGTACAGATACTGCGGGCCCGTGTTATACGAGGACAAATGAAGCGCTGCAGGTCGTAAAGGAAGAACACTTGCTCCTATTCTCTGGACCGGATTCACCAAGAGATCGGATTTTGTGGACACAGTTCAGTTCATTATTTTGATTTTGTTTATGGACTGCTATAGCATATTTCAAACCGCTGGCTTGATATTTTAGTGGTTCGAATTGGATGATCCTTGATACCAACAATACGGCATCAAATGCGAACTCGGAAGTACCTAGTCTTTAAGCAGCCAATCAACACCAGCACGAGAGCATAACAGGACGCACCGAACCAGTTCTCAAAATCGACCTGGATTGAACAAATGAACGATCCATCCTGGCTTTGATGTTACTAATGAATGGTCCCTTGCAAGCTGAGCGAAGCTTGGTTTTGGGATTTCAGCCAACTTCTCTACCATCATGACCAACGTCAAGGGGAATCAGCTAGCCTTACCTACAGGAACTTTTTTTAAAAAAACAGGACAGTTGTACCTCTTATCTGGCGCTTCATTGAGTCCGACAGAAAAAGTTCGGTAAGCAAGTGAGAATTGGGGATGTATGACCAGTTTGTTGAAAGTCAACCATCGCTATTGATGTCCTTTAATCAACGCCTCTAAGGTCTGACTGGCGGCAATGTCCCTGGCGACATGTTTCTGAGCCCCTGTACCGATCCCACGGGCCTGTCCATCTACTGTAGAGAAAGTAAAACGAACCCGAGCTGAGCGACGAAGAAGCCTAGACGTACTTTTACATATACACGTCCAAGTTGGTCCATAGAGAGCCCGATGTGGATTCGATCCAGCTCAGTGATGCTAACATCACTTCGCTTTGTAGATCTGTATGTACGGTGTTTGTTAACCAACCGGAACCACGGGAATGCGCATATAGTTGTTGAGCTCGACGCTACCTTAGGTAAAGAAATCAGACAGAGAGAGGCGCCAAGTCGAAGAAACTAGGACATACCGCGGTTACTCGGCATTTGTAACGATGTGTGCAACGGTGCATTATTGGGCAGCGAAGTCTTTTAGACGTAGTGACAGTGCCGTTGCAAGGCCGAGTGGAAGGAAACCGATTGGCGGGGATCTACTCGCTGTGATCATTCACCTGTGTCTTTGGACCAGAAACATGTTTTAAAGTCACCAAGCCAAAGAACGACGAAGATCCGAACTCTTCTAAAGTGAAAGAACACGCTGGACACATGGAAATATATCGATTTCACCAGCATTGAACACACGAGGGTCCGACAGCGGTCGAAGCCTATCGGGGCTGTTCAGTTGGACTACGCGGGAGCCGAGTCCTGCAACAAAATGAGAGAAGAGGAAAAAATTTGTTTACCTTTGGTCAGTCACACCATGAGGCAACATGGGGGACGAGCGAAGCACTTGAAGTATCACAGTCCAGAAAGAAGGAAGACGGTACAAAGTGAAGCCTGTCCCAACTTGAAATACGTGTCCAAAAGAAGTTTCACTTGGGGTCGGATAAATAATGTGAGCGTAGCATAAGCGAGGTAATTCAAGTAAACTGGTTACCTCGGGGTCAAATTTTCCAGGAGTAAACGTAGATAGACGAGGTCCTCGACCGTTGCATACATTTATCCTGTGAATATCACGACCCAAGTTTTTGTCGTCAACCCTCGTCGAGTGCCGGCCCTTCCTGACGGTTATTGATCTGCTAATAGCCGGAATAAAACAAAGAGAAATCTATCATCGACTATGTAGTCCACACCCGACGATATGGGACCTCTGGCTTGATCCCTGTTGGCTGCTTCTACGAGCCTCGAACACTAACCGGCATACTCCGAAAGGAACCAAAGTAGCTGTGGGCTTCGTATATTGCGAGCTTCCACCGTATTACAGATTGAAGGTCAAGAATCCAAAAGAATACGGGTTCTGACAAAGAAGTTCACTCAAGAGGTGCATCGCTACCTTGCGAGGGGCTACAGTAATCGAACGACGGATCGCATACAGGAAGGGAACCAAGTATTCATGATCCGTCGTGATACTGATGCGAAATCAATCAGTCCTCATGATGCATCATGCCCAACGCTGTGCATTTGACCAAGTTACAAGCAGCATCGAGACTGGGGTTAACTTTAGAACATCAGGAAGAGCTTGCAGAGCGAAACTTGCCGTTGGAAGCCCACCACGCCTCCAGTGCCGGATCGAATATTAGAAATCCCTCCCTGTTCGTCGGTCAGATTTTGGGATAAGCCCTAGGCCACATGTTATTCCCTGAGAGTCCAGATCACCACGACGGGAAACGGCATTCTTCTCCAGCTAACCGCTTGAATAAAAAGGTAGCTGTCAGACGGTTAAAAATTGATATCGAACAATTTAGGGGAATATGTGCGGCGCTGACCAGTAACGTATTAGAAGGAGAGGACAGGAACGAATGAATTGAAACTCCGCCTGACGGAGCCTGTATTTTCCTGGTGCTCACTCAGATCATTCCATCAACTGTGTCTCCCGTAAGGACGCTGCCCTCAACCCTTTCTTCAACTTTTATCTTTCTGGTCGCTGTCCTCGGCGACACAGTCGTTGCAGGTACTGCCCCTTGTCATCTATCGACGTCGATTCCCTTGACTGCCTACACCCCTCTTTCTCACCTATTCTCGGCCCCTCGCCTGTCTTTTCAGGCGATTTTTCTCGTATCAAGTGTGAGTGACGGTGTAGCGGTCTCTCTTATATTTCCTCTTAGTCTGCAGACATTGAAGACTCTGCTTTTTCATCCAGCGCCGACTTAACTCATTCGTGCCAAGTCTGACTTTGCTTCTGACGTTTCCAATTATCAAACCATGTCTCAAAATCAGGGTGACATTCAAGAGAGGATTGCTGCTGCTCGTAGGGAGGCGGAGAGCTTGAAGGAAAAGATTCGTGCAAAGAAAGAATCATCAGCAGATACCAGCTGTGAGTTGCTACCCCTTTTCCCTCGGCCGCTATCAGTGACCCTAATTCAATTTCAGTGCGTGCTATGGCCGCAGAAGTTGATGCACTTCCCCGAATTGTGATGCGTCCGCGTCGCGCACTGAGAGGTCACCTTGCTAAGATATATGCTATGCATTGGGCGACGGACCGGAGACATCTCGTTTCTGCCTCACAAGACGGAAAGCTGATTGTCTGGGATGCTTACACGACGAACAAAGTACATGCTATCCCTCTGCGGTCAAGCTGGGTGATGACCTGCGCATATGCCCCATCTGGAAACTACGTCGCTTGTGGCGGTCTTGACAACATTTGCTCCATTTATAACCTCAACAGCAAAGAAGGTGGTACCAGCGTCAAGGGCGCTCGCGAGCTTAGCGCTCACTCCGGATATCTCAGCTGCTGCAGATTTATCAATGACCGACAGATTGTTACCAGTTCGGGTGACATGACTTGCATGCTGTGGGACATTGAGGCGGGTGTCAGGGTGGTCGAGTTCAGTGATCACACAGGTGATGTCATGAGGTCTGTCTTGTCGTTTCTGCGAGCTTTGGGGATTGCTAACAGGTTGCTTTATTATAAGCTTGTCCCTGGGTCCGAATCAGAACGTATTCGTTTCCGGTGCTTGTGACGCCACAGCCAAACTATGGGATATTCGGAGTGGCCGTGCGACTCAGACATTCACTGGTCATGAATCAGACATCAATGCCGTTCAGTCTGTATCGTTTTAACTCTGGCACCATCATTCTTACCAATGCCTTTCTTCTAGATTTTTCCCCAACGGTGACGCGTTTGCCACCGGCTCCGATGACGCCTCTTGCCGCTTGTTTGACATTCGTGCTGACCGGGAACTCAACACTTTCACACACGATAACATTCTATGTGGTATCACCTCTGTTGCTTTTTCAATCTCAGGACGTATCCTATTTGGAGGTTACGACGATTGGACATGCAACGTCTGGGATACTCTGAAGGGAGAACGTGTTGGCGTGCTAACAGGGCACGAGAATCGGGTCAGCTGTTTAGGTGTCAGCACTGATGGCATGGCACTTTGCACTGGTAGCTGGGACAGTACGCTCAGGGTAAGTAGCTTGTCATATTAGTGTCTACTGTGGTTGACATTGGTTCCAGGTCTGGGCGTAATGTACTGTATATATTTCCTTCTCCCGGATACCCCATGCCGCTCGTGGGCCTTGTGTCTCTACGCGAAAGGTTTCATTGCGTCTCTGATGTGTTTTTCATGCACGGTATCTGATCCTTCATATGTTCATCCTATACCCTTAACCGCGCTCCATCGGAATGGACGCCTCGAGTCATTCGTTAGATGCTTTGCTGCCCTGCAATTTTCACAGCCACAGTCTGACCCTTCTCACTCGTGGTTTACATATATCTCCCTGCTATCCAGTTTGCCTCAGTTTCAAGTTTTTCTCTTTTCCTGCCTTTCCTACTTTTAGGTCTTATATATTGTCGAATTCATAAATTTCTCTTCTCGTACATGGAATTTGGAATAAATGCACATGCTTGTGTTCAAAACAGTGGAGGATCGGCACGTTTGACGATACAGCACGTTTAACGATAGAGTGCTTGCCTATCCAGAGATCAAGAGTCTGCCTAGCTTGACCACACAATTGCTTCCGTTCAAATGCCGGTTCATACCAATTTGGCTGACATCCACCCAGTCTTCAGCTCTCTCCCTGCTCCCCCACACTACTGACTCACCACTATCATTTTTTAAATCAACTGTCAACACCATGTCGGAAGACGACCGAGCTGCCAAGGCAGCAAGAGCCAAAGCCATGGTATGTATCCGGCACCTTGACTATATTGAGTAGGCGTCAACTACTCTCATAGCTCAAGAAACGACAGCAAAAGAAAGCCCACGGTCCATCCATTACCCCAGAGGTCGCCTCTCCTTCCAGCCCGCCATCTTCAAGGCCATTTTCTCCTGCTCTTCCAGAGCCTGCACCAGTTGAGGACGAGCAAAAGGTCGTGGCTGACCTGTAGGCGATTTCCAGCTTCATTTCAATGTATGATTGTCAATTTGGTTTTACCCATGCTAGCTTCGCGACAAGGGAATCAAATGACACGTCATGGATATCTTCGTTGCCTCGTGCTGCGCCTCCAACAGTTTCAAGCATACCATCCAATCTCATTTCCTCACCACCACTGAAGCCTAGTAGTCATTCACATGCTGCGACAATCTCGAACGTAGATGGCGGTGTTCTCAAGGCGCGCACAGATGCACTTGAATTGGAAAATACTTCATTAAGTAATAGGATACAAGAACTGCAGGTGTCCCAGGATAGTGCGTGGTAGTCTGTTATTAACGACGCGTTTCGACTCATGTCTCTCCAGGACTTCGGGAAACTGAGGTGTTATTGGGTGAAGAGCGGAAACGTTCGCAACAGTTGTCCGAAGACTTGCATCAACTGCAGGCCGAAAGAGAGACACTTTTACGAAATGAACAACAGACGATATCCTTACTGGTCTCCGAGAAGGCTTCTCTGGCTTCGGAGCTGGAACGCTTAGAGGGTCTCGAGTCTGGTATGGAATCCTTAATTGGATAGTGATTATTTACTGACGTCGCTTAGAGGCGCAGTCAACGAAAAGTCAGCTTGAGAAAGAACGAAATCAATCCTCCATCCTCCGAAGTCGTCTTGAGAGACTTGAATCGGATCTCCATGAATCCTCTCATCAAAACGAGCAGTTACGGGTCAAGGACAAGGAACTGACTGAGAAAAATCGGGAACAGGTATGTTGTTAATTATATTACAATGAATTTGTTGATTAAAGCCTGCTCGTCATACAGGAACGGGAGCTGCAACTATGCAATGCTGCTTCTAGTAATCTCCAAAAGGAAGTTGACGAGTACAAGCGCCGATTGCGTGAACTGGAAGAACAGATACAAAGCGATGATCGCGTCGAAAAGTTGGAGATCACCCTGAAGAATACTCAAGATCGCAATGATGAACTTGAATTCCAGCTTTCAAAGCTCAAACAGGTCCTTGATGCATTACTCTATTATATTTGGCCATGGGAACTAACGAAACTACGTTAGGCACACGCCACGCTAAAGGACGATCGCGACCGGACTGATGCCGAATTGAAACAGCATCGTGATAGCGCAGAGGCGTGGAAGTCAAAGCACTCCACATTGGAAGCCGAACACGAAACTATTCAAAACCTCCTGGCGTCTAACGAATCGGAAAAAACAGCCCTGAACGACCAGAATATCATGCTACGCTCTGAAATAGACTCTACCCAAAAGGACATTACCCTTCTACAGGAGAAACTGACTCAGGCGGCCGTGGAGCTCGCATCTAGCAACCGTCAATTACAGGCCGCCCAGATTGAGCTGAAAAATGCCAAACGTCGTGCAGAGGAGGCCGAACGAATACAGATCGACCTTCAGTCGGAAGGCACGAACCTTATGCAGTCGCTCGCTGAAATGCGGCCCAAGGTAGTCGAGCTTACAGGGGCGAAGCTGGAGTTGAGTGATAAAGTGGATAGTCTGGAGGGAGCTTTGCGAAGTCGTAATGCTACTATCGCACAACTCGAGGCCACTCTTGATGACCATCGGGACCATAGAGAGCAGGCCGAGCTGAAGTGGAGCGAAATTTTGGCTCGTCATGAAAAAGATCGCCTATTAGAGCAGGACGCGTCTACCAAGATACAAAAAGCCTTCACAGAGATGCAGGATGAGCTGGAGAGCTCGTTGGCCAGTATACGGGCCCTTGAAGCGGACCGTACCAGCTATCACCACGATACCGCGCGCCAGCTGCAGGAGATCGAACGTTTGAATCAATCGACTGTCGCGCAAGCGCAAGAACTCGTCGCTTTACGGCAAGAGATTGCGGAGGGTAACAATATCCGGGTTCGTAACCAATTCAGTTCTGCGGCAGCTTCATCTCAATTGCTTTACTATAGGAAGACGAAGAAGAGTTCATATCACAGGCCCAGAGTGAAATCGAGGGCCTTCGACAGGCAATCGAGACTAAAGACAAGGAGATTGAGAGTCTCCTCGCGGCCGCAAATCCCTCGTCAGGTTCCGAGGGCCCGCACTCGCTTGACGACGAGATATTGGGTGCAATTAAGCAGCAGCATTCCCTAGAACTCTCTGCTTCGCAATCGAAGATCCGGTCACTGGAGACTGCGCTTTTCGAAGCAGATGCTCGTTCTCACGCAATGCAGAAGCAGATTAGTGCTTTGGAAGATCAGCTGAGCCTTCGTCCGCGATCTTTCTCTCCGATTCCTTCGAGGCCGTCGAGTCGCGGGTCGGCTATCGACTTGCACCGAGCGTCTTTCAACTCGCATAGAAGTACGCTGCCGCCATCCCTCTCCCGGGCAGCGGTGAGCCGTACAGCGGTTTTGGACCAGGGCTTATCCCCCGAGACGAGACATAAACGCAAAGTCAGTTTGAGCATGCTCAAAGCACGAATCGAGAGTGAGAGCGCGGTCGGGCTCTTTCACCCCGCTTCTCGTAATCTGTCACCAGTCCCATCGGAATCCAGCCATGGACCAGACTCTCAACCCTCATCACCCCCACTCAATCATCCACATCATCATCCCACACCCAGACCTCAGTTCCTTGATGATTCGCATGTTTTCTGGTGTCACTCGTGCCACGGGGATTTGGTTATACTCTGAGTCTCGATTACGCAGGAAGCCACTTGTACGAATACGGAGTGATTTAGCGAGAGATACTACAGCCCTGGGCTCTATAATACAATTGAGAGAGATGACAGAGATGAAAGATAAAATGGAATGTCATGAGACACCGTCCGTATGGAGGATGCATAAGATCATAAGTAGTGTCAAAAGATACCATCACGTTTCGTCTTGATTTCCCGCAGTTTTTGTAGCAAGTCCTATGAGAAAAGGAAAGACAGTGTTTCATTTCAGCACGGTTCACAGCTAGACAAATAAAAGATTGCGTACCTCTGCTTCTTCAGGGTTGATTGTACCTCTCTTCCTTTCGTGCTCCAAACCATTCTCGATACTGTCCAACACATCTCTGATGAGATCACGGTAATCCACGCCGAAAAAGTTTGTGAGCTTCGCAGCTCTGCGGCGGCGGAGCTGGAAATCTGTTACTTCTGGTTTGGGCGAAGCGATGGCGGATATGCTATACTCTGATGCGAGTGAGGATATCGAAGTGCGAGCAGGGAGTGAGCGACGACGCTCTGATTTGATGGAGGCGATGGATGGGCGACGGTCCCTGGCGAGCATAAACTCTTTCAAGGGGGGAGAAGGCGACTCATTGCTGTTGAGGTACTCATGCAGTTCTGCAAGAGATTCTCTGTCATCCTAAACGTAGGGTGAGGGTCACATCACGAGAAAGGGGGTACAAGGACATACTCTATCAATAATATCGACCAAGGAGTTAAGTGAGTGTTGGTAATGGGTATATACAAGCGAACCGCTTCTCCCACGAGGCTTGATCTGACCTGAGGTGCCTTCATTGACATCGAACTGGTCGTTGCGTTTCGATAGAAGATGTTTCTGAGATTCGGGAGAACCGGGCCGATCATCCTTCCTAGATTTGTTCTTGTATGGAGACTGGTTCATGTTCTTGGGGGACGAAGGAGGAGACACCATGGGAGTAGAGCCTGGCACGGCAGAACGAGACTTCTGTGGAGCACTTAGGCCTGCGAGCGATGCAGAGGGAGAGGCGCCGTGTCGGGTGTGATACAGCGTTTGCGGCGGTGCAACACCGAACATCTGCAGTAGGTAAGAATTGTGAGCTCTAACAACATTGGGAAGGAGAGGCGGACCTTCTCCATTTTCTGTGCACGACGCACGTTAATCGCCTTCTCTTTGTCGTTGAGGTCCTCTTTGACCCTGTCATGATCGTCCGACCAGTGAGGGAAAGCGGCAACTGAGCTACTCCTACGCCTCCTCAACCAAGCCTTGGGAGTAGCATCGTCGTTGGAATCCATTTGGGTGAGAGGAGGTGGTGGTAACGAGAGGAAAGGGTCCTCTATACCAAGAACAAGGTTGGTGGGGATGCGAGAGCCTAAAAAGCGATGGAGCTTCGCCAGCTTCTCTCTCTTACGTCTTCTGAGCTCTTCAGTCTGCTCCTCCGGTGATAAGTGCTCAAATTGAAACAGGTAGCGAGTTGAGGGCGATGGAGACCGGTGCCTTCCGTCCTTCCTCGGAGGGCTATTTGAGATGATGGCCGAAACACCATCATCAGGCAACCCTTCCTCAGATAGGTCGATGAAAGATGTAGTGTCTTCTCCATTAGGGTCATCACCACCAGCATCCCCGTGGAGTACAGAGAGATCAGTTGATGGTTCTCCTTCCTGAGATCCAACCTCGATGATATATTCTGGCCTCGAATAGCAGCTGGACCTATCGTCGCTTCCGGTATCATGGAGGAAGGAAAACTCATCCGGCGTGAGAGGTGTGGAATGGCGCCGGCCAGAAGCTGTCAGGTATTGGGTGCCTTCGGGAGGGGGCCAGACAGGAAGGGGTCCAGGGCCGCGACGGACGTCGGAGGGCAAGGCAAGAGGATTTGAAACAGAGGCGGTACCACGAAGGTGGCGGCCTCTATGTGTGGCGTCCAAAGGCAAGTCTAAGAAACTGACCCATGAATCCTGCTGGGGCATCACGCCCGCTCCAGGCGTCTGCCCAAACACCTGTGCAAGTTTCCGTGACTTGCGAATAAGTTCAGCCCGCTCTTCTGCTTTGAGATAGTTGGTCGTTGGTGGCAGATCATTATCGCTTCCAGTACATGGAGAAGGGCGTCGTCGCAACGCCAGACTGGGCACAGAACGATTGCCAAAATGCGGCTTGGGCGTAGTGGGGATAGGGGGTTTGGGCGACCGCGCCCGTGATCCGTCCTCGCCGCCGTGCACTGTGAGAAAATCATGGGCATCAACAGTCGGCACCCTTTCAGTCGACGGTGAGGGTTCGTCGGCCATCGTCCTCGCTTTCGGTATTGGTAAGAAGTCGATAAAGGAGGTTCGATCACTTCCTATGCGGTCGTCAGCAGGCGAATAAATGTTGGAATGCGACATCATGGAGGAGCCGTTGTACACTGTGCTTGATATGCTAATTCGTGCGTCTTCGCAGGTGGATGTTGGTCGGATGGATGAGGATTCTGTCGCCGTCGAGTTCGACGACGATGACGACGACGTCGACCCCCTTCGGGCGTGGGAAAGAAAGGGTCGCGGTCTGACGACATCAGGGTCTAACTCTGGCAGCCGCGGGGCATCTTGCCGTCGAATATCCAACACTGGAAGCTCCAACGCCTTGGAATTGTGCCCCATATTTTCTGGATCTGCCTTCTCAGTTACCGTCTTATCTGCACGAATTTTTAGCACGCACCTGTAGTCTTCAGCTTCTGGTCTCTGCCTGTTACCAACTTCTTTCCTCTGCTTCCTCGCCCTCGCCAAGTAACCGTCGGCTCACCGAATGACCTGGATTGCGATGCAACCGCTCTCTGCGAACCTGCATACCGTTGGTCTTTAAGCCTTTCACCATCAACTTGAAACCGGAAAACAGAATCAAAAAATTTGCCTGGATTGAACACATCTGATGAAGTCTGCGATGATCTTGACTGATGCTGTGGCCGTTGCTGGGAATTTTCACTCCTCCCTACCGCCATCAATACCTTGCTATCACCTCCTGCTGATGCAGATTCATTACCCTTCCCTCTGCTCGGTCCCCCTCCGAGCCGGCTTGTGTGGAACCGCTTTCTCTCCATGTCGATCTTGAAAGTCTCAGAAAGAAGAGGTGAAAGTAGCTCGTGTTCTTCTCGTATCTCTGGCAACAAATCGACCCCTCGTGCCAGATTCAGAACCCGAGAAGTGTGTTTATCCAGGAGGCCGTGTGAAGTCGCCTTAGATGGTGAGGCGCCACCCGGTCGGAGGATCGTGATCACACTATCGTTCTGTCCTTGGTAGTTCATATCAGCTGTTGACTGGGGAGGACCCTTAGGTGTCACGGCCCTACTCGTCGAGGCCTGGCGCGTCTTACGGACTCGCGGCGGCGGTGACAACTGGTATATTCTTCCTTCCTCGTCGCGAGCTGTTGGAACGGTTAACTCCATAATAGGTCTGTGTCTTCGCCATATCGCTTCGGGCTTGGATAGTGGAGTTCGGATATCTAAAGCCCCTGACATATATGTCCTGAAGAGGAGGGATGGAAGTAGGTGGCGGAGATGTATAAAGCTATGGCGTACTTATTCTTTCCGTTCAAGCTGTAGAGGGCCTAGGTCATGCAACAGCTTTGTCCCATTCGGTATGCATCCAATCAAGGTTTTTTTTTCTCTCTTGGTGCTTTACAGCAAGCTATATGGTGTAGGACAATAATAAACTTCACAATTGAAAGATAAGCCAACGCGCGCCGGCAAACTCGTCAAGGTAACGACCTCGCTGCTAGGTCGAGGCTCTTGCATGACTTCACACTTGTTTCATCTCGACAATAGATCGATGACGACCGATCTACCTCTTTCTGGCTGTGCTTTCGGTCCAAAGTTCTCAGCACTGGACGACCTTACAGCCTGGTATTTCAGGGACTTGGATAGAATACGGAGTGATGGTGGACGACGGGACGGCGAGGGATGGCGGCATTCCACACTTGTCGGGAGCCTAAAAGACGAGTACGGGGATCCGCGCGCAATGATGGATGATCGGCACGCATCATATGTACATCAACCGTATCGGTACATTCGTCACTGACGGGCTGACGCCTTTGAATAGTGGGCCTAGTGAACCAGTAACATTTAGACCTGTCCTTCGTTAGAAATACAACCGATTGTTAGTGTACATATTATACACATAGAAATCTCCAAAGTAAAGATAAATATCACGAAAAGAAGTACTGCTACAAAATCAAAACAAATGCCATCGGATTCGATGCTTCTGGCCGGTATGCATCGTAGCGGCTCAGGAAGGAAATCTATTTTACGGCGAAACAGCCTAAGGAAGATCCAGTCTTTGAATTTGAATGAGAATATTTTGTCAATCCATTCCATTATTTCAAGGAAAAACCCCACAATGTGGAAACTGAGCTTGTTGGATTTTAAATATCATAACGACCGACCAAGTATGCGTATGCGTAATATACAAATGTGTGCCAAAATAATTAACAGTAGGAGTAAAATCCGATACGTTTATTATCAAAAATTCACGTCGTCATGAAGAAGCAACTTCAATCCGTGGTAATGGTAACGTTTCAGTAGCGTTTGGATCTGGGTTGGGCGGAGAGATGGGCGGAGTCTGGTCAGATATCGAAGGGCGTCCAGTCCGTTTCTCCTCCTTGTCTACTATAGACTTGAGGCTATCTGATGCGGACTGTGCTGAAGGATCAGAGGCCACTCTAGTATGCTGTACTGGCGGTCGCGTAACGGAGGGTCGGGGGGGTAGAGCAGGAGGAGGGGGTCGAGGGATAGACACATTATTTAGAGGAGGCTCAAGGGACTCGACGCTTTGATTTCCTTCCGGATGAGCTATCACAACCGTGTTGTCCGTGGAACCAGACAGAACTGGGCTCTTCCACAGCCGAAGAACCGGATTCTTCTTAGTCTCGGGCGGCGGTGATACTGGTGGGACCACATATCCCATGGACATCACATTTCCCTTGTGACTAGCATGTATCCCAGGGATAGACATCGTTTTTGCCTGGGGCTGGACGTGTATTGGATTTTCAGGAGCATCGTCGATCGGCAGAATGCTATCAGATATATCGGACTCATGATTTCTTCGAAGAGAAGATTGGGCGAGTGGAAGCATTGAAGATGAAACCGTCCGGGTACGAGACAGGGCATCTGGTATAGAAGACAGTTGCGTCGACCTGGAGTCTTCGCCGCCCCTCAGTCGCTCCGCTACAGCCGCCCGGACCTCCGCATAGCTCGTCCTAGCTTTATGTGAAAAGCTACTGGTACTTGCGACTCTTTCCTGAGAGTCAACAGGTCCGTGGTCCGGCATTTCGTCACTGCTCCCTGTAGTACCCATAGATTCTTTACGTAGACCGCCCCAATTGATGCTCCACTTCCTCATAGCTTCTTTTGCTGAATTGCTGAGGGCTTGTTTATCTCCTGCCTTGGACTTTAATGTAGACAGGAATGAAGAAGTACTGGGGGATGCGGGAGATGTTCGAGTGAGTTCGGGAGAAGGAGGGGGTTGGTCCCCCTGCGACCGTGAAGCCTGAGAAGATTGAAAGGACACGGGTGGTCTGTTTCCTTGATCATCCGAGATAGACGAAGTCCGCGAGGATGACCGACGACTCGGACCATCGTTTACTGACAGATGGCTCTGTGAGGTTTTCTGGCTGCTAGTACCATCATCGGAGCCATCTTCTGTGTGATCTGGTTCACCAGGTGGTGAATGAGACCTCGTTGAGGTTATGTTTCCAACATCTACCGAACGACCACGGGTCTCATCGCCATCCTTCGAAGTTGGGTTTTCGTACTCATTGGACGGCAGCTTCTCGTCGTTCCGGACAGTCGAAAACCACGTTCGCCGTCGATTTAATTGAGAAGATTCGTCAGTAAAACCTGGTTCCGTTGATGAGGTTGTTATATGCGAGGGCTCAGGCGACGATGTTGTCCGTTCCTGAAGGGACGTCGTCTTTTGAATCAATGGTGGCGGTTCGGTTTCTGTGGATGCCTCAACTACGTCGATTTCTGTGCCTGTATCTTTCGAGGATTGATCGGGGACACGCTGGGCGTCTGGCCAAATGCCGCCTCGATGTTGATGTGATAGGCTTTCAAAGAACGCGATGTCATCCATGTTGGGAAGCACGACACTTTCTTGGATCTGCGAAATCATCAATCACTGTCTACGGTTGATAGATTGATATGACACTCACGATCTCCTTGAGTCTTGACTCAATGGTGCTGAGAATCATGCTCCATGTAATCTGACGGTCACTGACAATGGGCTCGACCTCCAAAACCATCCGGGGCATCTGCGTGAAGGCGTACCATATACGATTGCTTGGTGGACGCTTCACTTTAACCAGCAGATTTCCCTCTATCTCCTTCAAGACGACCGCCAGTACGAGTTTGACATTATAGGACTTGAATGTGCCTAAGTTGATATTCGCGGTGGCTTCAACGGTGAGGCGTACTTCGCCCTTGTATAGTAGATGAATCTCCAAAGAAGCATCACCCTCTTTGGTGAGTTCTTTGAGCATAGGTTTACTGAATGTAGGCGCAGTGTTTCCCACAGACACCTGTGTGACCACAATATCGGCGAGAAATGTGGGCCTTTTGATCTTTGACAACTTCTTCATAAGCCGCCCGATGATGAAAGCCTCAAGAAGGTGCGTCTTGTAAAAGCTGTAGAATATGCGACCGATCAGAGCATTCAGCCAACGCATGGGAATCACATCGGGCTGTTCATCGAGAGTTGTAACGAGAAGGTTCATGTCAGATGGAAGGAATATGGCTTGAAGTGGAGAAAGATGATGTGTCTGTGCCGGATGGTCCGATGCGTGAACTAGCGACAGATACCAGTCTTCCATCTCGACGTTGGACCGGACGAAAATGAACCAAGGCGTATTTGAATCGACCGCTTCCTCCTTTGCAGTGACAGTCTTCAGCTTTTCTGGGTCTGTCATGGTCTCCGCCGCCTTTGTGCTCGTCTCTGTGTCTTTCGATTTCTTTCCTACATCGTTTCCATCCAACTTCATTGCTTTCGTCACGCTCGGCATGATACTATCTGCTTCAGAGTCCTTGGGCTGGAGGCAAATAGCATTCCGTTTCGCGAACAGCTCACCATCCAAAAGGCCTTCTGGATAGATAGTGACGTCGTGGGCACCCAGTTGAATCACCGCTTCACATTCTGTCATGCCCTCGTCCTCGTACAGATAAAGGATCTTCCCCTTCAAGACAACATACCACATGTCCTTAGGTCGGGAGCGCTTCGGGTCCTTGGATCTGGCATCCAAGAATGACCGGACAAGTGTCACGTATCCCCCGTCAAAGGCGGACTGTTCAAACGTCCTACGCATCGTCAACCAGCCCTTCCGAGTCTTGGGCAAGTCATTGATGTCGCCTATTGCTGTAGCTGTCATTTCGGGAGCCTCCTCCTCGTCCTGTAATCTCCCCTCCATGACGCTCTTGCGTTTCTGGGAAACATCTAAATCGCCTACAGGAACCGAGGTGTAGATGGTGAAAAGTACAAGAGATGCAAGGAGCAACGGAATGAATGTCAATCCTCCAAGAATGTAAGCATACAGGATACCCTTGAGGGACATTTCCTGAGTGACGTAGTGGGGATGAGAGGGTGACCGCAGCCAGAAGAACGCGCGTCGAAGGAGCCTGAAGAAATTCCTTTTACGAAACAGCAGCGGATAGGTGATGGTGATGGTAGAAGAAGCAAACGCAGCAAGTACGTGCTAAATTCACTGTGATGTAATTCACCCACGTGTCAGACGTGTCTCCTTAAGGAGCAGCTGATTGGTTGCCACACCTAGCCCAGAACTGGATACTTTGGCTCCGCACGGCGAGAACACAGCAAATTTTTGCGGTAGGACAACTACTTATTACATCTTCCTAGTAATACGCAGGAACCCTCGGATAACGTGTGACAGAACCTATCATGCTTTAGTGACCACATGAATGGTGCGAAACACACTGGGGATTACAGCACATCCGGCATCGCGACGCCCTCCGTTTAATGTTCGACGACGGACGCGAAAAGATCCCTCTCCTAGTCTGCTCGTCCAAGTCAGGAAGAATCGCTTGCCAATGCCCGTCTCGCCATATCCAATCTTTTATTGTCTTTACAGGAGGAGATCGCGCACGCATTGGAGGAAAGACACTGTTGACTGTGGTGTGCGTGGGAACCGTGAGGCGTTGGTTGTAGGCGCTGTCTTGTATCGGGACACGGCACAAAGTCTCGGGAGGTTGTGAAGGACATGTGGTTAGGACGATTTGGGGAACTTGAAAGTTATGTGGCGAAGGCTGATACATGTCAAAGCGGGAGCCAAGAGGAATATCTAGCGGGTTGACTCACCCAATGGGACCGTCGCCACTGGTTCCGAGACGTGGATGCATCATTAGAAAAGTCGCAGCAAATGTCTGGTGCTAGGTTCATGGGACACGGAGAATCCGAATCAGAAGCCTTGAAATGCTACCGTCAGTTTCAAAAGAAGCCATAAAATGCGAGTCACTCGCACTTGGAAATCAGCATCATCATCGTTATCCAGAGCCGTCTCGAAATCAAGGAAGAGCTTTTCCATTTGCTCAACGTCGTGGCCAAGCATGGTTCGAAGGCTACAGCACGCAGGATGTACAGACTCCCCATAAAGTGCTGCTACGCGTCCCCACACATCCGGAACATGCAAAGCCAGGTCCTGTAGTAGAACCTCGAGGTTTATGACCTGGAAAAACCGTTATCACTGCAGTCACCCCAAGGAGTGAATGCAATAACCCACCAGGCGCTGATCTTCATCGTCACGGTCCCCTGTCAGCCGGGAAGACAGTTCTAGCACTTGTTTTGCGCTGATGGAGAGATGAGCTAGCATTCTGTTCCCTTGAAATGAAAGGGGAATAGTCTGAGTGGGGGTTGGGAACAAAGACGTGCACTTGGGTGAAAGTACAGAAAACACGGGCACTCGTGATCATTTTCCGGCTATAGATCACAACCGGACCGAGCCGAAGGCTATTTCAAAATTCAGCTGTACCCCGCAATCATTTCATCAGCGGGGGACTTGGCGTTAGCTCGTCAACCACAACTTCAGACTGTTGACATCCATCACAAAGCTTTATGTTCCCTGCCAATGAAAATCCAAACATATGGTACAGCATTTGACGTACGCGTCCCTGATAATTGAGTATAGCAATCCTCTCATCTTTCCTCCTTGCCTTCTCCACTAGAAGGAAATTTCAGCTACTATGAGTGCTTCAGGAGGTACGAAGACATTCGTGAAGCTCTTCACATTATGTTTTCTGACTCTTGAGGCACAGATGATCATATGAAATCGCCTCGCTATGAAGATCCATCAGCAAAACTCTAGTATTCGTATCTAATAGAGGCGGAGAAGCACGATCGCGCATTAGCGCATAATTGGAAGGGAGACATGGATGCAATCCTGATCTTTGTGAGCCGATTCATCGGTTTACTGACTCACCATTAATCAAATCACAAGCTGGTCTTTTTTTCTGCTAGCATGACTACCTTCATCATAGAAAGCTACAGATCCTTGTTACCCAATACAGATGATAAGGCATATTCTTACTCATTCGCATTTCCGATCAGCAGGTCTCCGTGTCCAACCGGTCACACATTACCAGTGGACCAGACCTTCTCAATGCGAAATTCACGCCAGCGACATCTGCCCTGGTGTGTAATACTTTGTAGTTTCCTAGCCTTGGGTTCAGTCTCATCTGTGCCTTATCGGCGACGCTGGTCCAACAATGGACTAGAAATTACATCCAGGCGACGGAGAACCGTTCCACACCACAAAGACGCGCGAGAATATCCGCATTTCTGTATAAAGGACTAAGCAGATTCAGGATGGCCGCTCTAGTCGAAATAATACCATTATTACTCCACATTTCTCTCTTACTCTTCTTGGCCGGATCATTCGCGTATCTGTTATCCGTGAATTATGCTTTGGCATTGCTATTACCACCCTCTGTGGCGTGCTATATGCTCTATTACCTTCCTTCCAGTATTCCATTATGACTGTCCTTACCACACCCCCCCTTTTCCCTTCTATCCTGGTGAGTTCTTTGCAGTCTCCGACTGCTTCGACGCCGAGATTCCCTCGGTGTTTTACAGCCAATAGCTTGGGGAATGTCGGAAGCCCGAGAGACCGCTGCCGTAGAGATATCACAGGACCGCAATGACCGTGATTTCAACGCAATGTGTTGGGCTGTTGAACTATTACCCGTCGACAGCGAGCTGGAACCTTTCATCGAGGTTATACCCAACGTCGTTGCCTGTTCCGACCTGAGCGCCAAACTGCTGCTATACAGGTTGCTTAAACATGATGCGGTGACGATACGACTAGGATATCGCATTCAACGCCTCCTCGTGACCTGTACTCAAGGCGAGCTCACCCCCGCAACAATGCAGAAGCGGGCTATAACGTGCCTTAGTGCGATATGGTCCTTGACAACAATGTCACTCCCTGCATCAGACGTAACAACTTCTACTGTATATCGTTCACGCGAAACACTCCGGTTTGACGAGCAAACGTTGAAATATATTAGCCTTGTGCATGACGGCATACCAAACGTGTCAGATTATTCCGGTCAGTGTAAACAGTAGAATATACCCCAGAATGCTCATGATCACTCTCAGTGTCCGTCTCACCGTTGTGTCAAGGAGCTTACTCGATATGTACGTAGATCAGATTCTCAAGCTAGAGACGAAAATAGGCGGGTTCATCGTGACCAGAAAGTGGTGTCATCGTGAAGTTGGTCGTGACACAGACAAGGCCCACCATCATTCCGATCTTGTGCTCAAGAGATTGCATCAACAGCTTGGCGAACTAGAAGAACACCTTTCGTACTCCCACGGGAAATTTGCTCTGCCCTACGTGACAATGGAGACTGTTCGTCGACATTTGGAGGAGCTCGTTGACGCCGCCGCGTCCACAGCCGACGTTGGAATCGCAGAGTGTCTTGTAGAACTGGGTTCGAAGTCTATCCACAGATTTTGGCATGCTCTCAATCAAGCGGGATTCTCCTTGACGACTGAATTCGTCGCATACCTACTAAAGAATCCATCTCTTCCATACGGGGCTTCGAACACCCTCCAGCGGCTCTTTCTGTCAATCGATTCTGACATCCCGCTTTCGTTAGAGTCGCAGACTCTTTTTGTTGAACAGCTTGACGACACCCTTGAACCCCACCTGCAGCCGACAGGATCACGACTTCCCGAAAGTATAACAAACATTCTGCAAGGAATCGTCCCGGCCATCACGGACGCATCCTGTAAACTGAAGGCTATGAGGACTCTGCATCTCTATAGAAAACGTTTCCCATCGAACGATGCCGCGTTCAAGGCGTTGGCCCTTCTCCAAGAAGACCTTCCACATCCAGCGTATTCATCTTCCCCTCCCTTGGATTTATTTGATTCACATGTGTATGCAAACACCAAGTTGGACAAGACGGTTGCTCGGACAAGATCATCGGGTGAGCTCAGAGATACCGCAGATTTCGATACTGTTTTCCGAGGACCTTCAATAACACGGTAAGGTGCTATCACGAATTGACCATAACTTGGGCTGACACGAAATATCCAGCCTGCCGCTTCTCAAAATTAAAGCAATGACCCGTGCAATGAATATTCTAGTTCTGATTCATTTCTCGGCGTTGCTGCACTAGTGGTGTCAATACTATTGCCGTTCATTCCCGTGCACCATAAACCTTCTCTAACTACACGCGCCATGGTTTTACTAACCCTTTATACTTATTGTTCGAGGGATAATGATTGCTAGCCGTGCCCACGCTGTCATTTTGGATCCACAACGACACATCCCTATCTTTTCACACACCGTTCCTCCTAAAGCCTTCGGGGCTATGCATTTACCCACCCTTATCTGCCACAGTAGATTCGATATTACAGGTGTCTTGCAATCTGTTTGTTGAGACACACAACGCAGCGGCGATCTTCATCTAGCTCCACCTTCGCCGCTGGCTGCGGAACCTCTAATTCCCTAGCTACCTCTCTGTCACGGCCACGCTTGAGCCTTGTAACGCTTCCTCTTCCTATCCCATTGTGCTCTCGTAATGTTCAGACTTCCGCACGTGCTCCATCTCTGCTATGCTGCTTTCTGGTTATACTATGTATACTTACTGTACACATGTCGTCTGGGATTCTCACTGGGGTATGCCTCTTTCTGGACACTTGGTATTAGTACATCATCACCTTAACGTATTTATAAGCGTTCATGCATACAAATCATGACGTCCGTTCAGCAATGCGTTTTGTAAAAAAGTCTAATGCCAGCCTGGATTCGCTGTCTGGCAGATATCGAAGAAGATTGCTGGCCCTGTTAACGTAGTCATGGACGAGCTCCCATGTCCTCTCGATACCACAAGACCTGCGTACGAGGTCATATGCCTTGGGCTACGATCAGTCGGAGGTACGGAAGTTCAGACCGCATTATAGCTCACCACTGCGACGTCTTCTGGTTCACTGAATCCGCGTTCGATCAGGGGTCCTAAAGCAGGATGGTCCTCCCATGCAAACAAGATGGGGCTTGTTGCAATTCTGGGTTGCGTGCTGGCCGACGCATAAGATTCATGTTTCCTGGCGTCGTCGACCAACTATCCAACCCAAACATATTTAGTAACGAACGATTGGTAGACAGATATCTTTACCTGGAGTGCAACACCAACATTCCGTCCGAACGCGTATGCTACCTCTTTCCAAATCTGATTCCTGCATCCGCCCAGTATCACGGCAGACCGTGCACCCTTAGCCAATAAGCTCCCAGTCTTCAGATACGTCGTTTTGAAGTAGGTATGCCATGCATCTTGGGGTGTGAGAGGGGATGATGCGTACTCGGTCTTGAGTTCTATCACCCGGCCCTCCACGAGGTTCGAGATGACACTTGCGACGAGCTCAACAACCTCGCTGTCGCCTAGCCGGGAGAGAGCAGCACTGGCGCGTCCGAGTAAGAAGTCGCCGCCAAGAATAGAAAGTTTGTTGCCGAATAGCGAATAGGGTGGAGAGGGTGACGAGGTGGTCGTCAGAGATACTTCATCGTGCAGCATTGAAGCGACTTGAATCATCTCGACTATTTGTGCGACGCGTATTTGTGTTGGTAGGAGGTGCTGGCGAGTGGAAGGAGGGTCCGACGAAAAAGGTGAAGGGGCTTGAGGAGAATGTGGAAACGGTGCTGGCGTTTGTAGAGGAAATATAGAGTCGAATGATTCGGCATGGTCAGGCATGCTGGGATTCCAGTAATGCAGGACGTCTCCACGCGTTAACGGCAGCTCGAACTCCTCCGTCCTTCCCAACCCAGCCTCCCTTTTTGCATTGCATTCCATCGCCTCCCAGCCCGACCCCAGTCTATTTGTCGCGCGTGCAAAGAGCAGAATAATGAGTGAACGTACGAGTTTTGTCGGATCGAGAAAGTAGCATTGGGCCAGGTCTTTAAGACCTGGATGAGCCGAACCAAGGAGAGTCAAGAGGTTTCCACGTAGCTGGGAAAGCTCAGAAGCGAGGATAACATATGGATCCGGTGGCCTGGAGAGTATTATTGGTGGAGGATGTATCTGGGATCGTTCTACTGGGGTATGCTCGATTTTTTGGGCCAAGACGCTGCGTCTCGGGCAAAAAGTCGTAAAATTGGGGAATGAGTGCGAAATTTTTCTACGGACAGGCCATCGTCGCATGTTCTATTTGTATCTTTGGTCCGGGGCCAAAGATCGAGTCGAAAATAAAAATTCTTGGTGAGAGGGTAGAGGGAACGATGGTAGGGGCGCGAAGGTAGTGAGGTATGTTCGTCATCAATAAAACCGATCCAACCCGGTCTACATTTGCAGGGTTCTGCTGAAGGCAAAACAAGGTGAGATTACATGGTACAAGGTATATATAATATATCTACTTTCATGCATCTATACTAATATACATATCATATCTGTCGACCCAATTATTCGTGAACGTAAACGCTGTCCCAAAGTTCGTGAGATGTTTTCCCACCCAAATGCTGTACAGAATCACACACCATCGCTGTCTAACTTCGGACAGGCGCAGAGGAAGCTATTATTGCCGTAGCCTGCGGCGTCGGGGGCTTTCGTACGACAAGAAATTCACGATACTTGCTCAACGACCTTGCAAGATGACCGGCGATAAGCTTTCCCTGCGAAACGAATGATTACAACCATAGAGTAACCCCACATACTCTACTACGCACCTTGGCCTGCAATTCTGTCCATTCCATGGATTCATCAGAATTAAGAGCGATCAGCATCAATGGCAACGGATCCTCCGCCGTCGATCCAGGTTTCCTCTCTACGTCCTCCACAGGCACAACGACGATACGACCCAGCTTGGTTGGACCACTTCAGCGTGCTGGCAAACAGATCCCAGGGATATATACCTCGCTATCAACCATCCCGTATCCCTGCTCACGCGTTTCTTGCCATACTTCACCACTGAGACCAACGATTATTCGGACTTCGTCCTTGGGGCGTATGGGCTCTGAGACGAAGGTGACTAGTTGGCCGGCGGGTGTGAAGAGCACGGCTGTGTGTAGGGCGGGTAGAGAGAGAATCTGAGAGAGAAGGTTCGTTAGGTTGGAGAGAACGAGCATGGATGTGGAGAGGCTTATTTTTTTGGTCGGAGCTCAAGGGACGGGATTCGGATGGTTATTCCGACGCTGATCGGGCGGCTATTTCTTAATCAAACTGAGGGCGTTTAATTACTTTTTACCATCCACGATGCGCTTTACTTGGATTCAGTTCGGTTCAATGATACGGATCACACCTGTTCACTAACTCTACTGCATGGGGACACGGACCCGGAGTGGGGGATGCCCATGTATATTCGGAATGGTTTACTGGTACGACGTAAACCAATAGATTGGATTGCCTTCAGTGACACGTGATTCATCATGATGAACGTTCAAAATTGTCAGGTTATGCACCGCGTTAGTATCTATTCGACTTTCGACCGTAACTTGCAGCATAGCCTCCGTTATCTGCTGCCTCCCAACTGGAATCCAGCATCGATATCTGGGTCTATATCGTCCGAACACCTATACTCTAGAAATACACCAGTTGGAAGTTCAACGTATAAAGTAACTCGCGGCGCTTGCTTTTTTTACGTGCGACTTGCAACTTGATAGACAGGATGGCGTGATAAGCATATTATGTAATCACACGACTGACAATAAATCTGAACCCTTCTTGTTCCCTCCCTACCCCTTTCCTTCCCACCCTCCTCCGTAGATTCCTTCCCCTTTTCCTTATTCCTAGATTTTTCATCATGTCAGCTAATGGACACGCCGTTCGCTCTGCTCTGGCCCCTGGTCACTTTTTGTTCACCTCTGAGTCTGTTGGTGAAGGTCATCCTGGTGTGTTGCTAGAGAAAAAAAATCCACATCCATCATAACTTACCGCATCCACAGATAAAATCTGTGATCAGGTCTCTGATGCCATTGTGAGCACATCGCACTTTCCAGTTACATATTGCAGCAAGTGCTAAAATTTCCTCGATAGCTCGACGCTTGTCTCGCTGAAGACCCATGGTCCAAAGTCGGCTGTGAAACCGCCTCCAAGACGGGTATGATCATGGTCTTTGGCGAGATTACCACCAAGGCCCATCTGGACTACCAAAAAATCATCCGCAACACAATCAAGGAAATCGGATACGATTCGTCGGAGAAGGGCTTCGATTATAAGACTTGCAACATCCTCGTCGCTATCGAGCAGCAGTCCCCCGATATCGCCCAGGGGCTTGACCACGGTGACCTCGAGAGCCACGGTGCGGGTGATCAGGGTATCATGTTTGGCTATGCGACCGATGAGACGGAGGAACTTATGCCTCTCACTATCGTTCTCGCACACAAGCTGAACCAGGCCATGGCTGCTGCTCGCCGGTCAGGCCTGCTCCCTTGGCTCCGCCCCGATACCAAGACTCAGGTGACCATCGAGTACAAGAAGGATGGCGGCGCGACCATCCCTCTTCGTGTGGATACCATCGTCGTTTCTGCGCAGCACGCCGAGGAGATAGCACTTGCCGATCTCCAAAAGGATCTCCTCGAAAAGGTTATCAAGAAAGTTATTCCTGCGTTCCTTCTTGACGAACGGACTATCTACCACGTTCGTGTCTTCCCTGCATATTTGTAATTCTCGTGGTTTTTACTTATCAGGACTCGTGATGATTGTAGATTAACCCCACCGGCCGATTCGTCATTGGTGGGCCCCAGGGCGACGCTGGATTGACGGGTCGGAAGATTATCGTCGACAGCTACGGAGGTTGGGGAGCCCATGGAGGCGGGGCTTTCTCTGGAAAGGACTTTTCCAAGGTTGATCGTTCGGCCGCTTATACCGCTCGTTGGATTGGTGCGTGAAATCGTTATTTTTATCGCCGCCCTTTTGCTCATATACGATTATAGCCAAGTCGTTGGTTGCTGGCGGCATCGCCCGTCGTATCCTTGTCCAACTCTCCTACGCCATCGGTGTAGCTGAGCCTCTGTCGATCTACGTCGACACCTACGGCACAGGAAAGATCTCGGAAGAGGAGATTGTTGAACTCATCCGTAAGAACTGGGACCTCCGGCCTGGTATTATGGGTACGTAGCATATCGTCTGTCAATTGTCCCATGGCTCACAGTTTATCACAGTCCGTGAACTGAGCCTGCAGAAACCTCAGTACCGCAAGACGGCTTGCTATGGTCACTTTGGTATGGCATCAATTTTTATTCCAAGATTTGCATGCTCATGCATACTCGCAGGTAACCCCGACTTTAGCTGGGAAAAGCCCAAGAAGCTCATCCTCTGAGCTCCAAGCCGCTCCTATCCTGTCTTTCGTTTAATACCCATTACAATTACGTTATCACGCACGGGAAGTTCATCCTTCCGTTCATTGTTTATCATCATATCGCATTGTTATATCACTATCACTGCTCTGGACTGTAGAAATTTCTGTAGGGACGTAGTTGTGCTAACAAAAAAACGTAGATAATAGTTAGTAAAGCAGAAAATAAATCGCGCTCAACCGCGTTGTTTTTCTGTACTTCTGGGGAACCAAAGGCATAGACATCTAGAGGGGCCCGGGAACCACACATCCGAAAGCTAAAGCAGGTGAGGGCAGCAGCAAAGGATATCTTTAGTAACAAGAATGTGTCCCCACGCTGAGAACAAGGCAACAATGTAACGGACATCACACGTCTCCATGGGTTAAGTTCAACTTTCATTTATATGCTAAAAGTTGGATATCCTGATCCCAGGTCCCTGTGTCGCACTAAGCATCACTTTGGTGATTGGAGCCGCTGAAAGGACCCAAGTTCAAAGGCGGGCTACAAGAGAAGAAGAAGAAGGGGACGTACAATGACTGCCAACGCTCGCTTTTCCACCTTCCTTGACACTCAAGTTGCCCGTAGCGCGCTTGACCGAAATCATCACATGTTCGAAATTTTTAACGACGTCTTCTGCTGTCCAGTCGGTCTGTATGATGAATGGTGAGAGTCGGAACGCGCGAGGCTTGTAAACGAGCAGACCTTGGCTATGGGGAGCCTGATGACGCCCTGCTTGTCTGCCTTCCACTCTGTTGTGCCGACGAGTTTGTGTATGTACGCGGCAACGTCGTCGGTGACGGTTCCCCTCCTCTCACTAGGCATCAACCCCTTGGGACCGAGGACCCTGCCCAGCCGGGGGGTGATGGCTTTTATAAGCGAAGTGGTGCACAGAAAGGTTGTTGCACGAATCCTATTTGAGACGATCTGTGGGGGGCATATTAAGGTGGAGGTGAGAACGCAAGGGAGGGGGGGGGGGATACGCACACCCTCGATAAGCTCTATCCCCCCGACGATATGCGCCCCAGCGCGCCTAGCGTCGTCGGCCTGCCTCCCCTCTGCAAACACGCATACGATGTCCTCTGCTGCGTTCGTGGCCTCCTTTGGGAGCTTGTACCTACCCCTGGGGACAGCTACGCCTGTTCCTAGCTTTGTTTTGACCAAGAGGGATACTGTGGATGGGCGGGGAGAGGGTACGCTTATGGCCTACAGGAATTGGTTACCAAATAAAATAGTATAGTGTGTATACATACCTTCAACACTCCTACGGCATCCTGCAAAGTGAGGCGGGTGCTGATATCTTTGGCAGCGGCAGCGGCAGCTTTACGCTTGAGTTTGGCGGCCATGGCGCGTTTGGAGGGAGTGCGGATTTGGGAGACGAGACCTTTTCGGGCACGATAAGATACGGCGGCATTTGGGGTGGTATGGAAGGAACGTGAGAAGAGGGCGGAGGGGAGGGATTGGCGCAGGCATGGTAGCATGGCGAAAGGCAAAAACCAAAACAGGCGGTGCTTAGTCAGCAACGGTGCTTGGCTATTGACCATGGCATTAGCAGAGGCGTCTGAGGCGCGCAAGGAGCGTCTGTTGGCATTGAAGAGACGCAAGGATGGGTATGTACTTTACTGGGTACCATTTATCTATCTAATACTTTGCAGTGACATTATAAAGAACCGCAACTTTGACCCCGAATCTCGAACGCTGAAAAAGCGAACGCAATCGCAGGACGTGGATATGGAGGATACGGTGGAGAAGAACGTCGAGGGTGTCGCTGAGAAGATCATTGCCGAGGACGAGCAGAGAAGGGCCCAGGAACTCGTGAGTTTGTGTTCTGCGTGAAATGCACCTTTTATATTGATGGTAGGACGTGTTCAACATTGCGCCGAAAAGACCCAACTGGGATCTGAAGCGAGAGACAGACAAGAAGCTGGCAAAGTTGGAGAGAAAGACGCAGGAGGCGATACATACTTTGATACGGCGGCGGTTGGCAGCTGAAAAGGGAGGAGGTCAGGAGGATATTGTTGGTGCTATGAGGGCACAGGAAAAGGTGCAGCAGGCTGATGATTTGTCAGATGAGGAGGAGGAGGAGAAGTAGTCATTGTACTTTTGGAAATAAAACACCGGACCGGTACTCCGACCTTATCCACGATGGCACCAACACCGTCTCCCGCCTGGGTGTATCCCACCCTCTCCCTACGCATTCCCGACCTCGCACACCCCGGCGTCCATACATTCCTCCAGCTCCTCGACCCGCACACCGCCCTAACTCTCGCCGTCGAAGCCACCCTGACGCATCTCTACGACTCCTCTGCGAATGCGCCGGTTGTCGGGAGCGTCGTCTTGGTGCTACGGAGCATGGACGGCGTGGCGCACACGACGGGGAGCGAGACCCATAAAGAGATCCATCTGAGTGTGGATTACATCGTGAAAAAGGGAGGGCCAGCGGAGGCGGTGCGGCACGAGATTATGGGTGTGTTGACGCACGAGATGGTGCATTGTTTTCAGTACAACGCGCGGGGGACGTGTCCTGGCGGGTTGGTCGAGGGTATCGCAGGTGAGTTGCATCAGATGATTCATTAATTATACTAAACAATGTAGATTTCGTGCGTCTTCACGCTGACCTCGCCCCTCCACATTGGTCCCCCGATTCTGTCCCAGACAAATGGGACGCTGGGTATGAGCATACAGCATATTTCCTCGATTGGCTAGAGAATAGGTATGTTGTCGTCGTGCTTTGGGAATCGAGTGTGACTTTTATAAATAGATATGGACAAGGGACGGTGCAGGAACTCAATGGACTGATGAAGGACCGTGAGTGGGACGAACAGATATTCAAGGAGCTGACTGGACGGAAGCTGGGCAAGTTGTGGAAGATCTATGTTGGTAACCGGGACTCGGCCGTTTGAAATACCATTGCAATAAAACTAGCCGACCGCCAGCGTAGAGCGGCCACGGCCTGGCACCGGCGGAACCTCTTTCTGGGACGTGAACCATGTTATTCTCAAACCTAACGACGGAACCGCATGTACAAATACATTGCGCATGGTGCTGAGACGACCGCAATTACACCAACGCCTCCCCAACCGTAAAATGGACATGGTCACCCTCGCCCAGAGTCAGTCTTACAGGCAAACGAGGGTCGATCCTGACTGGAGCGCTGCTTCCGACGTAAAAGTCGCCTCTGCTAAAATTGCGAGTGATGGCTGCAGCCTCCTCTTCCGTAAGGTTGCGAGGGCGCTTTGATGGACGGAACGTGGAGGAAGATGCACCAGTGAAAGCGCCGTTGTAGTCGTAGTACTGGGTGTGGTTGAGGTTGGGCGTCGGAGCATAGATGGGCGGCGGAGCATTAAAGGCAGGCGTGGTCGCCGCTGGAATGGGGGGGAGGGGGTGAGCGGGGAGCAACGGGGACAAGACAGGGGTAAACATACGGGGAGGGTGGCTGTGGTCCTGTGCATCAGGATCAGGATATGCACACGATGCTCCAAGACCGCGCTTCAAACAAGACTGCCTCCAATCAGCACAACCGTATGCTGGATATTTCGCACGTACCTGGCAAGGCAATACTTCGCTGCATCTAGTCTTCCCAGTGTGGCACGCAACACATGCTCGTCGTACAGAAGGTGCCTTGGCTACGGAACAGTGTTAGTTGAGATGCTGCGTCGGCAACAGATAACACACACGTTTTCTAGGAGTGTCAGAGGGAGTGCCAGAAGATTGCTGGGACTGGACTTGCTGGATGTTCTGCTGCTGCTGGATATCCAGGGAAGCGTCGATTTCGTCGGTCGGGATGGCTGACATATCGGGTCGTGCGGACGGTCGACGGGGGGGTCGCGGACGGGCGGAGGGGAAAGAGATAAACCTCCCCATCAAACACGGACTCGGCTTATGTCAGCATATCACGGCACTATATAACCCGGAGCCGGTCCCTACTCTTACTCTCTCATCCACCTATTATCATGGACGACTTTGCCTTCACTTTCGACCATGCTCACCTCGTCCCGATACCTCCGCCTCTTCCCCCCTCTGCCGACCTATTCAGCCCCGCCGAGACCACTGACCTCCTCGGATTCCTCGACACCTTTACTGCCTGGGACGCTTCTGCCCAGCTTGACACCTCCTTTCTCGACAGCATGATGCCATTCGCTCCCCAACCACAACAACCTATCCCACAAATCCCCAAGCAACCACCACAAGCACCACCACAAGCACCACAACCACAATCACAATCACAACCACAACCACAACCACCACCACCATCACAACCACCACCAGCTCGCACCAAATCACTCCTTAGCACTCCACAGAAACGTCTAAACCATATCATGTCGGAGCAGAAGCGTCGCAATGCCATCCGTGACGGGTACGCCCAGCTCATCACCCTTCTAGCCGCAGGTGGCTCTGAGCCAACGATACCCATGCCGTCCCGTGGTAGACCCAAGGGGAGTGGTGCAAATGGAGGCGCAAAGGGCAAGGGCAAGAGTGGTGTCCTGCTCCGTGCTGTCGATTACGTGCGGTGGCTTGAACAAGGACGGGATGCTTTGAAGGATGAGGTTGCAAGAGTCGAGGCTGCTGCCGGTATCCAGAGATGATACCTAATCTGTATTTTACATGTGAATTCCCCACACATATACAAGGACCCACAACTAGCATGTGATTTTTAGTCAACCTACTGCTACATAGATACTCGCGGAACACGTAACTGTATAAACGGCCTCTTTTCTGAACTCGACACGAATGTACCCCTTTCATGCGCTGAAATGGGTCTCGGACATCCTTCAATGTGGTTTTCAACCGGATCACCAGCACTACACCCCTTTCGTAACTCTTATCCATCTCTCTATCTTTCTAAAACCCCAAGATACAACATCTGCGCTGGAGCAAACATCTCCGGATTGATCGCAAAAACTCAAAGTAACCCGCTTTTATTCAGCCTCGTTGGCGTCCTAGATTAACTTATGTTCATGGGACCGCTTCGTTCATGTGCTACGGAAAGCTTGAAGCACAGTTCCGATCAACCATATCGCTTCGCATGCTCAACTCGACAAGAACGTGCAGCTCTCCCAAGGTCGGCTATCCAGTCAGCAGAGCAGGATAAGACGTGGGATCTGATATGTCGAGCGACTATGGAAAGTACAAGGTTACCATAGCTTGCTAGCACCAACTAGATATCCCGCTTGCTCGCCTCTCCTCGCCAGCAATCCGAGTATAGTAGACACCAGGGTTTTGCATGTGGGCCACCTAACCAAGACGCGTCCAAGCAAAACGTTTCCCGGATGCAAGTCTCATGCATTAGGCGTTTGAGAAAAGAATAAAATCCCTTGCGTTCATGGGGTGAAAGTCGCGGAATTTTTGACCGTCACGATTTCCCTCCGAGTCTTCGGAGGTACAAATGACTCTAGCGAAGGATCAGCCCGAGCGAGTGGCCAGTTTTGTCCCCTAGATGTTGTAGGTTCAACAAACGTCCTAGCGTTATCTGCCAGCGCGAGAGAGCATTTCCCATCAAGACGCAACTGCTGCGCGACAGAGGTGCAAACCTTCTTGGGTCCAATTGTAAACCCATTTCTTGGGGGAAATAATGACGAGGAGAAAGTGGAGAGGTTACTCAGATACGAGTAACAGGACTAGTTCCAGCTGGACCCCTTTCGTTTTGGGGGAAGAGAGTTTGTTCTCGTCACAAAAACAAGGGTTACAGTTAGTGGGCTGCTTGAAAGGTAATGGAGAAGGACGATGAGGCCAAGTCAGAGCTCCGGCATCCGGCATACAATGTGGGGGGTTGCGAGCCGGAAATGAAATTATCCCGAAATTACCCCGCTTCTCTGTCATGGTTGACGGTCAGCGTTAATGTCCTCCCCGGACTGTCTATGAACCGGGAGACGTATATCGGATCCACCTTGGCCCTAGACTGATTACGCCTCCAACCGGTGGAGATACCATGTATTTCACCTCCAACCAGTCAGCTCGAATGCTCTGTTGTCGCACCTTACCCCGCTGCCTACCCGTAGCAGGTCGCGTCTCACGCGCCATGTCCTCCATCGCCTCGCTATCCCTCGACTCTCCCTCCCTCGACCAGGAATCTGCCCTCTTTGACCAGCGAGTCTCCGAAATGGAAGCCTTCTTCGCCCAGCCCCGGTTTGCCAATATCAAGAGGCCGTATACCGCTGCTTCGGTAGCGTCCAAGCAGGGGTCTTTGCCGGTAGTACCCATTCCATCGTCACTCTTGGCAGACAAGCTCTATGCCGTCCTGTCTCGGGCTGCGGATGCCAGGAAACCCGTACATACCATGGGCGCTATCGACCCTGTTCAGATGACCCAAATGGCTCGGTATCAGGAGATTGTCTATGTCTCTGGTTGGGCGGCGTCGAGTGTCTTGACGACGGGGAATAATGAAGTGGGGCCTGACCTTGGGTGCGTTTGTTCTCTGTTTACTGTGCTGCGATCCTCATCATACATAGCGACTATCCATATACCACGGTACCGAACCAGGTGCATCGTATTTTCCGTGCACAACAGTTACATGATAAAAAGCATTATGACGAGCGCATGTCCGCGACGCCCGAAGCGAGGGCAAAGATGGAATACATCGATTACCTCCGTCCCATAGTCGCTGATGCTGATACGGGGTCCGTCTCTTTCCTTCGAACCTGCAGTGTCCGTTTCCTAATCATTCCATCACTCAGACATGGCGGCTTATCGGCGGTCATGAAACTCACTAAGCTCTTTGCGGAATCGGGTGCAGCGGGTATTCACCTAGAGGACCAATTGCATGGCGGGAAAAAGTGTGGCCATCTCGGAGGAAAAGTCCTCGTACCGACATCGATTCATGTCTCGCGCCTCATTTCAGCCCGGTTTCAGTTGGATCTTATGAAATCCACCATGCTCCTCATCGCTCGTACGGATTCTGAATCAGGAAAACTCTTGTCCTCAGATATCGATGTCGCGGACCATGAGTATCTTTTGGGTACCACTACTGAGGACAGCAAGTCTTTGGCGCAGGTTCTCGCTCAGGCTGAGGCGTCTGGCGCATCTGGCCCTGAGATTGACAATCTTGAACAGCAGTGGACTCGGGACCATGTCATGTGTACTTTCAACCAAGGTGGATCTTGCAGGCTTGTAAGAGATAGCACGACTGACTGGTTTGTGTTCAGCCGTCGAGAAGGCCATCAACGAATCAGTCATCGAGGACAAGACATCCGCCTATCAGTCGTATCTAATCGCAGTGGAAGGAAAGTCGACCAATGAGGCACGCGATATTGCCAAAGATATTCTAGGCAAGGCCGTCTTCTGGGACTCTGAACGTGCGTCTACTTGATGATTCTGTGTTTCATCTCTGATCTTTTTTCCTACAGTGCCAAGAACAAGGGAAGGGTATTACCATTTCACGGGAGGTGTCGAGGTATGGTAGTAACATGATGCTAAGCACCTGTGCTAAAAACCGATTTATACGACAGGCAGCTATAAAGCGATCGATGACTTTTGCTTCGTATGCGGACCTGATCTGGCTGGAGACCAAGACACCCGATCTCGAACAGGCACGATACTTCGCTCGGAAAATCCGTGAAAAGTATCCTGGAAAGTGAGTCTGAGCTTTCGAACGTGAAATAACACGTATGCTGACTTGCTCCAGATGGTTCGTCTACAACTTGAGCCCGAGTTTCAACTGGTCGGCTCATGGTTTCTCAGGTTCGTAACGTTATCCTCCCTCCTGCTTATCATTTTTGAACGAATTGAACTTAGATGCTGATCTCAAAAACTTTGTTTGGGAACTCGCAAAGGAAGGGTGATGTTCATTTTTATTAGTTGTAGTAGCAACCGCTCATGTCCGCTTTTGTAGATTTGTGCTTCAGTTGATCTCTTTGGCTGGACTTCACAGTGGCGCTGTAATAACAGGTATAATGTTTCCATCGATTGCGCGGCTCGTTCTAAAATCCACTGCAGCTGAGCTCGCTGCCCGTTACAAGGAAGATGGCATGTTGGCATACGTGGAACTTATTCAGCGCAAAGAAAAGGAAATTGGCTGTGACGTCCTGACACACCAGAAGTGGTGAGAATGTTTTATACTACCTTATTTTAAATACTCACACTTTATCAGGAGCGGCGCCAATTACATAGACCGTATTCTCCAGACTGTCTCATCCGGATCTTCCAGTACCTCATCGACAGGAAAAGATTCAACCGAGCACTCTTTTTAATCGAGTAATGTCTTTCTCGTCCCCGAAACTGACATGTGTATGACTATGAGTGATTTGTTGTGTCTTGTATCAATATTGAGTAGAATTCAATGAATACATCGCGCTCCCGCTTGCGGACAGTTTTCGACTCACCGTCCGTCACATGATATTTTACCGGCCTGCCCTAAAGTTGATCGATAAGACAGGCTTGGTAGCCGAATTTGAAAAACATCATCCCTCTTAACAGCTCTCACAGTCGCATCACAGGCTTGTACAACTGTTGGCGACATTCTTCCCTCAGAGGTTGTTCTGTACTCATATTCTCATCTGACAATTGTAAAATTTAGACGCCATGGTGTATGTGGTCCATTTCGCTTGCTTTATTAGTGCTCATTAAATTTTCTTCATGGCAGTAACTTCACCGTAGGCTAGTGTTCTCGTCCCGTTCTCGTTTATTCCCCCCCATGACCTTCATTTTTTTCTCTCAGACCAAATCCGGACTCTCATGGACCGGCCAACAAATATCCGTAACATGAGTGTCATCGCTCATGGTGAGTCCTCTCAGTAGCGACTCCCTCAGAGCCAGGCTGACACTCCATGTCTCGGTAGTCGATCACGGAAAGTCCACTCTTACGGACTCTCTGGTATCAAAGGCGGGTATCATTGCGTCGGCCAAGGCTGGAGAAACGCGGTTTACGGATACGCGAGAGGACGAAAAAGAACGTGGTATCACTATCAAATCCACAGCCATCTCCATGTACTTTGAGGTGGACAAGGAGGAATTGCCTTCCATCAAGCAAAAGACTGAGGGTGCGTTGATTTGCCAGATAATCGTGGAGCATTGATTTCGAGCGTGTGCGCAGGCAACGAATTCTTGATCAACTTGATTGATTCTCCGGGACACGTCGATTTCTCATCCGAGGTCACAGCTGCCCTTCGTGTCACCGACGGTGCTCTCGTCGTCGTTGATTGCGTTGAAGGTGTCTGTGTCCAAACTGAGACAGTTCTCCGGCAGGCCCTGACGGAGCGAATCAAACCCGTCGTTGTTATCAACAAGGTTGATCGTGCCCTTCTCGAGCTGCAAGTCAACAAGGAATCCCTCTTCCAGTCTTTCTCGCGTACCGTTGAGAGTGTGAACGTTATCATTTCTACGTTCCACGACGAAGCGCTTGGTGACGTCCAGGTCTACCCCGACAAGGGTACCGTCGCTTTCGGCTCTGGACTCCATGGATGGTGTTTCACTCTCCGACAATTCGCTGCCCGGTATGCCAAGAAGTTCGGTGTGGACAAGGAAAAGATGATGGCCAAGCTGTGGGGTGATAACTTCTTCAACCCTGCTACACGCAAATGGTCCACCAAGTCCGTTGATGCCGACGGAAAACCCCTCGAGCGTGCTTTCAACATGTTTGTGCTCGACCCCATCTTCAAGATCTTCGATTCCGTGATGAACTTCAAGAAGGACGCTATTGGACCCATGTTGGAGAAGCTCGACATCAAGCTTGGTCAGGAAGAGCGTGATCTTGAGGGTAAAGCTCTCCTCAAGGTTGTCATGCGAAAATTCCTTCCTGCCGGTGACTCTCTCTTGGAGATGATAGTCATTAACCTTCCTTCGCCCGCAACTGCGCAGCGCTACCGTGTGGAGACCCTCTACGAAGGTCCTATGGATGACGAGTCCGCTATTGGTATCCGCGACTGTGACCCCAAGGGACCCCTCGTCCTCTACGTCTCCAAGATGGTACCCACCTCTGATAAAGGCCGATTCTACGCCTTTGGTCGTGTCTTCTCCGGAACTGTTCGTTCAGGACCCAAAATACGTATCCAGGGACCCAACTACCTCCCCGGAAAGAAGGATGACTTGTTCATAAAGTCTATCCAGCGAACAATTTTGATGATGGGTCGTTACATCGAGCCTATTGAGGATTGCCCGGCAGGAAACATTGTCGGTCTCGTTGGCATTGACCAGTTCTTGTTGAAGAGTGGTACTCTGACGACGTCAGAAACTGCCCACAACATGAAGATTATGAGGTTCTCCGTCTCTCCTGTCGTTCAGGTTGCCGTCGAGGTCAAGAACGCTGCGGACCTTCCCAAGCTCGTCGAAGGTCTCAAGCGTCTCTCCAAATCTGATCCATGTGTCCAGGCTTGGATTTCTGAGACTGGAGAGCACATCGTTGCGGGTGCTGGTGAACTGCACTTGGAAATCTGTCTCAAGGTATGTGTCCTTATCCTGAAGAATGATGCGGTTCCTCATTTGGTACATAGGATCTCCAAGAAGACCACGCTGGTGTTCCCCTAAAGATCTCCGACCCCGTCGTGCCTTACCGTGAAACCGTGAAGGCCGAGTCGTCCATTGTGGCCTTGTCCAAGTCGCAGAACAAACACAATCGTCTATATGTCAAGGCTATGCCCATCGATGAGGAGCTTACGAAAGCCATCGAGGAGGGTAAAGTCAGCGCTCGTGACGATTTCAAGGCGCGGGCTCGTATCCTCGCTGATGAGTATGGCTGGGATGTCACCGATGCCAGGAAGATTTGGTGTTTCGGTCCTGATACCACCGGACCCAACGTGATGGTCGATGTCACCAAGGGTGTGCAGTACCTCAATGAAATCAAGGATTCTTGTGTTGCCGCGTTCCAATGGGCGACCAAGGAGGGTGTCTGTGCTGAAGAGAACATGCGTGGTGTTCGTTTCAACATTCTCGATGTGACGGTGAGTTGATAGGCATTGCAACCGTTGGGAACGATGATACCCATAATCTTCTTTTTCAGCTGCATGCGGATGCTATTCATCGTGGTGGAGGGCAGATCATCCCTACGTGTCGTCGTGTCTGTTACGCTGCCTGCTTGCTCGCAACCCCTGGTCTCCAAGAGCCTATCTACCTTGGTATGCTGTCTTCATTTCGCACATATTGCACTTCTGACACTTGTGGTTTCAGTGGAGATCCAGTGTCCCGAGAACGCCATTGGTGGTGTCTACAGTTGCTTGAACAAGAGGCGTGGTCAGGTCTTCAGCGAAGAGCAGAGGCCAGGAACACCTATGTTCACCGTCAAGGCTTACCTGCCTGTCTCCGAGTCCTTCGGTTTCAACGGTGAGCTCCGCTCGCATACGGCTGGACAGGCCTTCCCCCAGAATGTATTTGATCATTGGGAACTCATGAACGGATGTGAGTGTTTTGGGTTGGTCATGCTTTGTGCAGTTGCTAAACATACATGCATTAGCTCCTCTCGACAAGGGCTCCAACATCGAGAAAATTGTTCACAACATCCGAACACGCAAGGGTCTCAAGGTTTGTTCTCTGAGCCTATGGCTTCTTTCATTTGTTAATTATTGTTTGCAGATGGAGATTCCTCCTCTTGACACGTACTACGACAAGCTGTAAACACCCTCTTGTACCTTTCGTCTTTTTCCCATTTGTACATGGCAGAGTATGGAGCTGCCAGTAGTTGAATTTCTTTGTACTGTGACATGAACCAAACAATTGCACTGACATTCGTTCTGTCAATGACTTGACGAGAGCAGGGCATTCATTGAGAGATTTCCACTTCTACTTTTACTTTATCCAAGTTTTTTTTTAGGTGTGTGAATGTCTTTATTTGACTAATAGTTGTAGAGTTTTAGAGTTTAGAGTTCAGATAATGATTGTAGTATGCACTGCCGACTGCACCGACTGTCGCACCTAGCGGTATGACTCTTAACAGTTGCAGGTGTCGGTACCGAAGATGTCAATAAGTTTAAACTGCTCCGTTTAGCCAACCACTCTCTGCTCAGTATGAATTCCCAAGTCCCAGATCTCTCAAAGATCCCTGACATACGAACATACCTGTCTGGAACTCCTTTCGATGCAGTATACATTGAAACACTGTCGGGTGGGCATGCCAACTTTACCTTTAGATTGTATTTAGCCCGTGCATATGAGGGACAGTCAACAGTAGTTTTCAAGCATGGAAAATCCTATGTCGGCTCGGGAGAGAGGAAGTTACCCATTGGTTTGGAGCGCCAGGTGAGTGTCAATTCCAATGTTAGAATTAAATCTCAACGCGTACGCAGATGTTCGAAGTGAAAGCGCTAGAATAGATTACCAGCTGGCTTCCCGAAGGCTCGCCTGTGACTGTCCCACACGTCCACCTCTTTGACGATAAGGCGAACGTGATCATTATGGAGGATTGTGGCCTGGGGTCCGTGACGCTAAAGAAACTGTTTACCGACAGGAAATGTCCTATCGCCACCATGGCGAAGGAGATCGGGGAGGCATTAGGACATTTCATCAAACTCGTTCATACGAACGGGAGCGCGGACAATCGGATCCTGGATCTGTTCAGAACAAATGTTCAGGCCAAACAGGTGTCGGCGTATGTCACGTACGGACGGCTGGTGTCGACGCTCAATGGGCAAGACCAGTTGCCTGCCTTGTCTGATCCTCCTCTTGATGTCGAGGCAGAGAATCTGGATGTCGTAAGGGATATAGCTTCAAGGATGGAGAGTGAAATAATGTCTGCTGAGAGTTCGGTGAGTCTAAACGCGCTTCACGAGGTCTTATACTTATTGTTGTTCAGTTCGTCATGGGGGACTTTTGGCCTGGAAACGTCCTCGTGAGCCTGGATGAGAACTCCAGAGTAAAAACCATTTCAGTCATCGACTGGGAGCTCGCAAAAACAGGGCTTCCTGGACATGACTTGGGCCAGTTCTGTGCAGAACTGTATTTATTGCGATCCTTCGACCCGATATCTGGAGAATTTGCGCTTGCTACCTCCGACATGACTAGCTCGTTTCTGAAAGCCTACTCTCGGTTTAAGGATATACCGTTGGCTCAATATGTCATTACACATATGGGGGCCCATCTTGTAGCTTGGACTCCCAGGATTCCCTGGGGTAGTAATCAAAGGACGAGACAGGTTGTGAAGGAAGGGGTGAAATATGTAGTTGAGCCCTGGGTCGAATCTGATGATAAAAAGCTGGGCGAATGGTTCTCACACACCTCAATTTCGGTTCTTGCAACCAATAGATGATGATAGTTTATTAGTAGTAGTAGACGAACGCAGTAAGTTGAGAAGGATATCCTCCGGGGATCGAAATTCATGATTCGGCATAGCGGGCCTTCGTACTCCGCCACCACCATGACGGAAGAAACGCCCACCGAAATCTTTCTCCCGCCGTCATTTCCATACCCAATCAAGATATCCTCCATTGACGCGCCGATGTCGAGCACCGTTCAGCGGGGAATCCGTCTGCTGAGCTATTCCTTCCAGTCCACCCCTCAAGGTGGGCGCCCAGAGACTCGTTTTGGCACCTGGGACTGTGCTATCGATGGGGACATTAAATCGTGGAATGTCAAGGCTGGAGATGTCATTACTGCAATGAGGGCCAAAGATAAGCCTGTTGTGGTCATACAGGAACCGTGCAAACACGGGATGCAGCTGGGTGGCCTTTGTGTTTTATGCGGGAAGGACATGACCAAGTAAGTCCCATGCTCCATCAATAGTAGGCACAGGCAAAGCTGAGATCCCATGCTAGTTCTGATTATATCGGATTCTCGGACACTTCGCGCGCTTCTATTCAAATGACACATTCTGCTAATGGCCCTACCGTTTCCCTTGAAGAGGCTCAGCGCATCGAACGTGAGACGGCAGAGCGCCTGATCAAATCGCGCAAGCTGTCTCTTATCGTGGATCTCGATCAAACAATCGTGCATGCAACAGTGGACCCCACCGTTGGGGAGTGGATAGCAGAAGGTGAGGCTTGGGAGGAGAAACATAAGCAGAAGAATGGAAATGACGTGCAGATGGGCGAGGAGAGCTCTGATACGGACGAAGAGGAGTGTAATCCCAACTGGGAGGCTCTCAAGGATGTCAAGAAGTTTAAACTGGGGCCGGAATCGTTTGGGATGCCCTATGAAGCCAAGGGCAAGGGCAAGTCCATTGAACAGGACGGATGCATGTACTACATCAAGCCTCGGTTCGTTTCTCTGTCGCATCTTTTCGTTAACTCACTTTCGCACCTAGACCTGGATGGCAAGCCTTCCTACTAGAGGTGGCGGCCAAATACGAGATGCACGTTTACACTATGGGCACGCGTGCTTACGCTGAACAAGTGTGTGCAGCTATTGACCCGGACGGGAAGCTCTTCGGTGGACGGCTGCTCAGTCGAGACGAAAGCGGGAGTGCGTCCCAAACCGATCTTTCTCGATTTTCTTATTTACAAGGAGGCAGGCTTAACACAGAAAAGCCTACAACGACTGTTCCCCTGCGATACGTCCATGGTAGTGATCATTGATGACCGAGGAGATGTATGGGAATGGAGTCCCAACCTTATCAAAGTCGTCCCATGTGTGTTCTTGTCCATTTTCCCCGCATATATCACTCTTCTGATGGTCTTCTCAAGACGACTTTTTCGTGGGTATTGGTGACATCAACTCCGCGTTCCTTCCCAAAGTAACCACCTCTAACCTCATGCCCTCGTCCACGCAAGCTTTGATAACACAGAACTCGATCGCACTCGAAGCCCAGGTAGAGGAGAGGCCACTGGCAAGGATGCAAGAGCAGCTTACGGATAGTGACGACTCAGCAAAAGACAAGGAGGTCAGTCCAAAACCTGATCACGAACACACCAGTCACCGCAAAAAAGCCTTGTTGAAAAGTCAAGACAACGAGTTGGAGCGTGTTGCAAAGGTGAGATTTCTGCACAAAAGAGATTCTTAAATGACATCTGAGGGCGCATAGCTCCTTGATGAAGTCCACCAACGGTTTTTCGATGCTTATGACGCTTCGTCATCAAATAAACGAAAACGTGGGGAGGATGAACGTGATGTAACGGTATGGAAAGTGAAGCGTATATCGACTTGCACTAATTCTTTTCCTTGCAGAAAATCATACCCAGCATACGGTGTAAAGTTCTCCAAGGGGTACATATCGTGTTTTCTAGTCTCTTCCCAATGGACACGAATCCCGAATCTTCTGAAGTGTGGAAAATGGCGCGCACATTTGGCGCAAAGTGCTCTGCTGAGCTTGTCGAAGGGGTCACCCATGTCGTCGCTGCCAAGGTCACCTTTCATACTCCCTCGTCATGCTCATAGTATTGAATAATCCCGTAGCCTGGCACGGACAAAGTAAACCATGGTTCAAAACGGCCGGGAGTCAGAGTCGTTTGGGCCCAATGGCTCACTGATTGTATAATGCTTTGGCAGCGCGTAGACGAGACTCCCTACCTGATGGATCCTGGGGTGGACAGGGAGAGCGTCCTTACGCATGGTGTTGTCGTGCGAGATAAAGACAAGCATCATCATGATGTGGGTGTTGAGCTGGAGATGGGTGAGATCAATTGGAATGATATCAATGACGAGGTTGACGCTGCAATGAATGAGAGTGATGATGATGAGGATGAAGATGTCCAGGGGGAGGGATATAGGGTATGGGATCCAGATGACGAGAGGTATGTGTGCCTTACTATCGTGCCGCTTTCGCAGAGGGATGACAAGGAGTCATAGTGCACCTAATACGCCAAGGAAGCGAACGAGGTCGAGAAGTGTGACACCGTCGAAATCGGTTGACGGTGGAAGTCCAGAGTCGAAAAAGCGGAAGCTCGAAAGTTCGACGCTGAAAGAGACTGTAAGCGCTACGGACTTGGCAGAGGAAGAAGAAGAAGACGAAGACGAGGATGGCGACGAGGAGGAAGAGATAGAAGTGGATGAAGATTTCCTCGCCAAAGAACTGGAAGAGGATTGGGGATAGCAAGACATTCTCTATTTTCTTATGGCTTTCATATTTGTCGGGCGCATCACTTATTTCCTTCTGTCTTTGCTCCTGTATCTATTAGCTTGGGTATGGTTTTCTTGGTGCCAAGAACTGGTCTGTATAATCTACGTTTTCTTTATGATCTCTTTATTACAAGTAATTCCGTTCAAGTACATGGCTGTATAGTATTTTCAGACTAAATCGAAAAACCGAACGCGAACATACCACAAGGCATAATGGTGACCAGTATATGACTCAAAAGACATGTTAGTTCATCCACAGTCAAGGACCTATTCTCAGAATGTTACCGGTCACCGGTCATCATCTATGTCGGAAGTCGGGCCTGATCAAGAAATCCGTGTTCAAGCTCCCTCCCGATTTCCGTATCGTGCTTGCCGCTGGATGTTCGAAACACATTGACTGCCCTAGAACACAGTCCAGCGATTGGCTGGATTCTAGCCGTCATCGAAAGTAGCTTCCAATAGGCGTACTCTGTGTGGGCTTGAGTTAAGGAAGTCGTTTCGTACGTGTTAAAGCATGTTGTTGTATTCTCATACTTACGCACAGCGGGAGGTCGAGCCAGGAGGTACGCACAAATGGTCTACATAAGACGTAGCCTTCGTGGTATGTCAGTTCCATTCATTGCGGGTGAACCATGGCGGTATAAACCAAGCCAAGAAGAATGGTGGATTTAGTATGAGTCAACAAGGAAGATAATTGTGGAGGCGCCGGACGAAGGAGAGTAGATGCCATCTGCTCTGGCGGGTCCCGGTCAAGAAATTACCAATCGCGTTCAAGGCTGTTCATGTACAAGGAATTTGGAGCACCAGATGAATTCTTCGACTCATGGTTCAGATGGTTCAGAATGTTCTTGAAAGACGTGATAGCATTGCATTTCAGCACCGAAAAGGATAATGCTACTCAAGAAGTAAGCCTGTATGAGACACCCGTGTCACGTACAAACTGATTGATGTTCCATAGAATGGTCAAATGAGCTGGTGGGGACCTCAGAACCATATCGTGCAATGGACAGAATCGCGAGGCCACTTTAGATGAGGACAACGAGGACGAAGCGATTCCCGAGGCAGGGTGGATATATTGTCGAAACTTGTCCGAGACATTCTCTCTTCCGGTTTAATGCTGAACGGTGGCCCCAGACTGGGAATTGTTGAGTAATTGTTGGAGCATCGTCTAGCGGATTATCTACCGATGACTTGCTGGATCGTTAGCGTCGAGACGGAGGCGAATTTGCTCATTGACCGACTAGTAGACATAGCTTCACTGTGCGTTTACCGGCTTCCTTGAATGCAACTTTACTTATGCCTGTCGAAGAGAGTCGAAGTTTCAGCATGTAGCTTTGCGGAGAGAGAAAAAAAATACCAGATCCGGTTCGGAGATTACGACACTTGGATTCGACTGATTCGAATTCTCTGCAGCCGGCGCAGTTTTCTCTCTGCTGCTCCCTGGCACGGCCTTCTCTTTTGACTTACTGCGGCGTTCCTCCTACGCTACCCATGTATACTGCCATAGAGTACGCTAGTGAGTGTTGAACACTGGCGGCTTTGGCAAGCGGCAGTTGCCTGAGCAATTCTTCAACAATCGTCCGCGGAAATTTCACGTCATGTCATCACCCGTTCTCGTAAGGCAAGGCAATAGGCGAACTGATTCATTTAAATACGGCTGGTAATCTGCGTTGCACTAATTGACCATGTCCCAGCCATTGGTGGTCACCTCGCGGTCGACCTTGATGCACGCCTCCCTTGCCTATCTCTCAGACGAGATACGGACCCTTGACTCAGTTATCACATCCCACTTGTCGCATTCCTCCCTTCTTGCGATGCCTATCGAAATTCTGCTTCTAATACGTTCTCATCTCCTTCTCGCGGTCACCACCGAATTAATAAACCGCTCAACTTGTGCACTGAAACGCTACGAATCCACGTTGCGTGCTCTTCTTTGTGCAGATTGCATTGCGTATAATCAAGACGTGTATGGGAAGGATATATGGGAGTGGGAGCAGTTCTCGGGAGCGTGTTCGTGCACTGTCACCACGAACAGTACACCAACTCCTCGTATTCGCCATCTTCCCACCGCTACCATCAACCCCAAACGTTTTGTTGATCGCGTCCATTGGCTCGAATACTATCTTTCTCGAAAATCGCTTCGTCTCCTCCGCGGCCGCTCAGTATCGCTGAATAAATCGCACGATGTGATCTGGGGGGCCGTATCCGTGGTGTTGGGGAATTTTGGATGCAAGGTTGTCATGGGAAGCCCATGTTATCGACGTTTCTTTCCGCTATTGCGCGACAAACACATTGTCGTCGTTCCGGAGATGGAATGCGAATCGTGGTCGTTGACCCAAGTTACTCTGAATCGGGTGGACAGAGACCTCGGCCTGTCCCTGCACCATCCCAACGCTCTTGAAGATCCCGTTGATGGTTTCGCCCCCCTTCCCAGTGTTTCACGACCATTTTACCACTTCCATCAGAAACAGTCCGTCATCCACCGATCTTCAGTCCTTCGTCCCACCATGGAAAACATCAGTGATGCACTCAACGCACTGTTTGCTATTCCCATTGCTTTCATGACATTTATTCTCGCAATTCTCTGCTTTTATTCACGACCAGGTGCATTCAGAATTATGTGATGGCTGGTACAATTCCCTAGTATGCTTGCTCTCAGGTTACATCCACGATTCTATTTTTTCTCGCTCTTCACGAATATTTTTGCATACATCCTTACTCCATCACCCTCAATACCAATATTTCACCGGATCATCTTCATCTTCTCCTTCATCCCGAATCTTGTATTATATTTGTATTCCTTCCGCCGTTCACCCATCGACTCCATTATTACTTACAACTAGAGCCTTCTCTGTCACGCCCGCTTCGGCCACTTCTTGGGATCGGAAACCCCGAGGATTGAAGCACCACTTCCAATAGCCTCGAAGGCTCAGCAAAGGTTTCAGATTTCCAGTGTCGATGTAATGCTATTGATCTTCAGAAGGATACTTGTTTAGTGGCTCAAGCCGCCAATACTTCTGTACTGAGGCATATTAGCCCACGCCAGGCTGGCAGAATCCTTGGAAGCCTGTCACCTGTGCAGGTTGTTCCGGCATTGTCGTCTTCATGCAATCAGGACACGTTGTAATCACACAGATTGGAACATGAATGTTTCTTCAGTTGGGGGGAAATTTTTTTCCAACTACGCATATAGATTTCAGGTAGGCTCGTTCTACGTTTGGAGGGCATGCCATTTCCCAGACCTGCCAGTGACTGCAAAGAATCATCTACGGGGGAAACAGAAGAACCAGAGAAAAATGGGTACCTAAGCATGCTAACTCGAGATTATCAAAAACCGGGATCAGAGTACAAAGCAATGATACATCAGTGATCACTGCCTTGAGGCTCCCAACGGATGCCGAATCATTTGACTTGCCAACTTCGTGGAAGGATGAGAAAGGGTACCATGAATATCCAAGGTCCCATGTCATTATAGCCAATACATAAGGCGCCAACAACAATAATTGAACTTCAAAAGCTGTTGGCGCAGAACGGGGTACAGTGCGGCCAGGCACGAATTCACTTCGCTATTTCGAACTAAATGAGGGTATCAAAAATTAGGATCACATTTTATCGTCCAGCGCCTAACCACCATCGAGACGATAGCACGAACGAGAAAGTATGGGGCTACATATCGGTGAGTATAACACTGTATAACACAAGTAACAGGATGAGGACAAATAATATCAATATCACACTGCAAGTGCACTGCAACGGAGTAGGGGTTGTTGGACAGATGACATATGAGAGATGCAAAACGTTAACGATAATTAGACAGAACAATACGATAACGGAGGCGGTGTCGCAAGCCACCAAATGAGGTCCCGACGAAAAGTCGCGTTTTTAATTGGATAAAAATGCAGAGTGAGTGTCTGAAGGGACACGCAAGGTCAGTCCCTAAAACTGACTGCAGCAAACGAGAGGCGGCCTACAATGTTAATGTACATATTGTTGCTGGAAGCTGAGTAGGAGGAAGGCATCCTCCGCTTTAATACCGCTAGTGAATTTCATGGTAGCACGTTCGAGTTCGACGCAATTGATCAGAGCATCAAGGGGCACAGCAAGAGGCTGTCGAGGGGGTGATGGCATGGTACGAGGAGGAGGTGATGGTGACGGCGAAGGAGTGACGGCTTCTTGAATCTCTTCGTCGCTGCCGATGTCGTCAGAGTGGGCGACAGTAGGATGAGGCCCCTCCTCATAGTCCATCGCGTCATCAGATGATGACGAAGGAGAACCGTAGCGGGACACTGAAGCGGAGTGCAGCTGCGAAGAGTAAGGGAACCCGTAGTCATCGTCGTCATCGCCGCTTCCGCTCTTTTTTGCACGTCTCCGGGATGTCTGACGGAGGTTTCGGAACCAGTTGGTTACTTTACCGAGGTCCCTGGGAAAACAATTTGTCAGTGCTTGGGGATCAGATGGGAGTGGCTCACATTCCGATTTCATGAGCAAGGACCGAGCGTTCTTCAATTGTTGGGGTGGGGTTCTTGTCAAACAAACCTTTGAGGGCCTCCAATTGGTGCGGTTCAGGACGTGCCCTCCGAAGACGGGAGCTCATGCTGTAAGGGGTCGCACTCCGCCTTGAAGAGGAGCGCCTAGGAGGAGAATCATCTTGTGTCGATGATTGTGCACTGGGGGAGCGTCGACCTCGAGAAAGGGCCAATGAAGGATGGTGGTTGGCTGGGGGAAGCGCCAATGAAGGATGCCTGTTGGCGGGAGGAAATGCAGAATAGGACCGGATCTCTGCAGAATACTCGGTATGTGAAACGGACATAGGCACCTCGAGGTCATCCTCTTTTCGCTTTTTTGCAAGACTGCGTTGGTTTTGGAACCAGTTGGTTACGCTCTGATAGCGCCTAAAATGGAAATCAGCTAAATCATCACGATCGTTCAAAAATGAAGCCACTCACATGCCAGTGCGCTCGGCCAGGACCTGTCTCTGTTCGGTGGTAGGATGGGGGTTGACACTGTACACTCTTTTAAGTTCATCAGCCTGGTCGGTGGTTGGGCGCAGTCGTAGACGCCTAGGCATACTATCGCTCTCTGAATTGAAGTGAGGAGGTTCTGCGATGTTGGGGGTCAGATGTGTGAAAAAGTCCGAAAGGAAAGCCGAATGCACCAAGGAGATAATCGTCGTCCTGGTAGTCACCCAATTCTGAGGGACGGGGAGTGGTCGATGCAGATGACGAATTGGAGGTGTGCTGGGGATTTATATGAGGGCTGTCGTAGGTAATGCTGCGCTGGGCAACGGTTCGTTTCTTTGTGCTGGCCCGTTTGTTCTGAAACCAAGAGTTGACGGTCTTTGTCTCCCTGAGAAGGAGTAAAAATGCTATGGGTGTCCATGGAAGAAAGAAAAGAAAAGAAAGACACACATTCCCAGCTGCTCTGCCAAAGAAGTGCGCACTTCGAGGGCAGGATGCTCGTCCCTTTCGTACAAGTCGTTCAGTGCAGCAAGCTGATGAGGCGAATGGCGGTTGCGAGGTTTCTTTGGGCGGTCAGTGGTAGAGGGAGGCATCGAAGAGGGGACAGGAGAAGGAAAGCAGACAAAGAGCAAGGTTTAAGAAAGAGCCGTTTTATGACAAACCATATTGAGTTATGATATCCACTACATCCAATAATCATTATTACACTCCCGTGCGAACTTTTTTTTTTTTTGGCCTCCTTCCATCCATCCGTCGCCGACTAGCACTTCCCTTCGTCTTGAGCGTCCTCAGAGGATATGGTGTACTAGTCGTATATTTCTTTATCTAGCGTTCGCTGGCAGCTGGATCAGACGATAATCCCACTTTGTTCGCTTGCCCTCAATTACACCCACGAGGCTTTGCCATATCGAGCGAACAGAAATATTGTCATTTCTGCTGACCGAAGCTAGTCTATCGTCTCCACTCATTTCAGACCGCTTTTGATGTACACCTCTGCGGCGCTCGTTCGGCCTTGCACTCACCATTTTTCCGGTCGACAACTGCGTTGGCATTTACGGCTAGTCGTATCCATCATGTTAACGCCGCTGGGCTCGATTCACATGTGAAACACGAGGTAGTGGTATCTATTTTACTTGCTGTTTTTCAACTTCTTCCGCCCAACGCTGACTTGTCGGACTGAACACTAGCACGAGACTGATGCGTATTAATATCAATGGCATCAGCCTGTTAATAATAATGTAGGGTAAAGAATAAATACGCAAATTCCAGAGGTATCTTTCCTTCCTCAGACATCTTCCGGGGTCATGTTCTTCAGCCACGCTCCTATAGCTCCCCTGAGAATAGATCAGAACATTGAGAAACATAGATGTCTCTGAAATACCCACAAGAATCCTTCATGACGTAGGAATAAGGCACGTTTCGTACCCTTGCTCCAGAACCGGATCGCATAAGACAAAGTCATTATTGTAGCAGCATGTCCTATACATTGAATCAGCTGAGATAACAAAAAGGTACCCCGCAATCGACCTACCTCGAATAAAACATCCACCAAAGTAGATCCTCTCCAGATTGTACTTTTCAGCATTCATGTATCTGCAAATCTTTTCAGCTATTATTATCTAAATGCACGAGGCGCGACTGCATACGCAATTTGTCCAATGTTGTTCGAGACACCATAAAGCAGGCTTTTGCTGATGTCTTCCGCTGTGAATTTACCCTTTTCGCCACCTTTCTTGAACACTTTGCCAAAGGAACTAGCAATCATTGTCGACTTCAAGCCGAGCTTGGAATAATCCTGTCCATAGATATCACCGACCAGCATATCGACCGAGGCATTATCGCCATTCTCCGAGAATCTAAGCATCTCTGAAATTGCATAAGTCAGACTGTCCCGGGTTTCTTGATGGAGAACATACCATCGAATGTCGTCGCTGGTGTCAACAGACTGAGTAGTCCCCACAGGGTTCCGCCGCCCAGACTGGTACCGCTGACACGTTCAAACTTGCCATCCTCGTCGACCTTGATGATAGAGACTCCGGAACCGATGTTCACCAGTAGACACGGCAGCTGAGGTGTTGGGTGCGACTCGAATGTTACAGCATACGTCGGAGGATTGGGACTGGGTCGCTCAAACACGCCGTTGGTGCCATTTTTGACTGGTGTGGAGTGGGACACGCTCTGAATGAGCTCATCGGAGAAATAGTACACCTCGTCTGGGATGAGGGTGATAAACTTCAATCCTTCAATAAGACACTCCATCTCGTCCTCCCGTCGCACCTCGACGCACAGTTGGTCCTTGAACAGATCGTAGAACTTGTGCGCTCCGCCTCCGGTGGCCATGATCTTCACGCCCGTGCGCATGTCCTCTATCGACACGTCGTTCACTTTTGCTGAGCGCTCTATTAGCTCCTGGATAAACGCCACGCATTCATGGATGTTGTCTGTCTCGAACCTCTCAAAATTGAGGGATCCACCTGGGAAGTGTTGGGAAGTTCGCCGGAGCATGGAGTCGCGGAGAAGCCCATTGCTGTCCAAGCTGGAAAGACCACTGAGACCGTGGTTTTGAGCATCGAGGACCAGCGGTGTTAGGGCGCCACTGAGCTTGACGTGTGAGGAGCCGGACGGGGAAGAAGAGGAGGGATTGGCTTCATTGGACGGGGAGATGGATCGTGGCGTGGATATATTACTGGACGAGCTGGAGCCGTGGGTGGCGGCTACAGAGGGCGACGAGGGGGGCTCTGAGGACCTTGTAAAGTACACAACTTTGGCGAGAGAACCGCCGATCTGTGAGAAAAGATGTTCAGTTCCGTTGGGGAAACCACGGAAACAGACGCACGTCTACTGCGATATGGGACACTGGCTCTATGTGATTTGGAAGGTATATTCCTCGACTGTCCCTCGTCTGTACATGAAATATAGCCGTGTGAGCTGGGCACTGGCGGAGCGCAAGCAATTTCTCACCTCAGGCGACTCTTCCGACAGTATGACTGCGCCTCTTGTATCCACATGGATGACCTTCGCTAATGGCAGAGACGGGCTATTCAACATATAGTTAGAAGGCATTGCGCGAGGTCCAACGGTTAATGGTAGTGATAGCCCTGGACCAGAACATAAGGTCGCTGGTCGTCAGAATTCATCTTTTTATCTTACGATTATGTATGAGACACATTTCTAATCAAGGTAACGTCTGTATACGGGCTTAGTCCGACACCGAGTACCGATTTTGCTGTGTACCCGGTGTTCAACAGATCCGAATCGTATGCCTCTAATCCCAATTTTATTCACAGCAAAAAGTGATGTTGAAGAGAAAGATGTTAAATGACGGAATGCTTCAGCCGCTCACTGCCGCCAGCACCAAGTTGCATGCTTCCTCTTTTTCGGTCCTTACGCCTAGTTCTAGAGTTACACCTTGGCCTTGGGAGAAAGTCATTCGACAGCGAACCAAAACTTTACCACCGCCGCCTGTTACCAGGCCAGACAATTGGAGCGTATGCACTGATGTTGACTGAGGGACCTCCGAGCCGCCCAACGGCTCCATGTTGAGGATCTCGATAATTGAATCGCAAGCGGCTAAAGATGTTACCGTTAGGACCGGTGTCAAAACCATACGTGCGGTCTCACCTTTGATGCTATCCATTGCAGACAAGGCAAATGTCTCGGTAACACTTGGTCCTGTACGAAGCCTATCCCACTCTGACCCAAATGTCGCGTAACTGGGAATAATGTAATCCCCTCCAGCACTAAGTTCCACTTCTTCCAGCTGATATTCATCCTCGTAACCTTCATCCTCGGGCTCCCCAGTCGAAGGATCCATTTCTTTGCTGATGAATTTAAGGTTGCATGTAAAGGATCCTATTGCGTAATCGTCGGGGGATGCACGAGTGAAAGAGACATAGACTATGCTTGGCGACGTTGATGCGCTCAAGCTGGGCACGGGAATTATGAAGTCTTCCGTTAGTCCGATATCATCGGACTGAGGCTGCATTATGACCGAAACTTGCTCCAAAACGGTATCGAGAAGAGTATTCGAAACGTTGAACTAGAAAGTTACGTTAGTCGGATGTGCGTACAGCGCGCTCATTACAACTTGCCTGGAATACCACATGTTCCTTGAAGATGTGCTTGACACAAGTGACCTGATATTCGGTTTCGCTTTCCGTAAGTTGCGTAGGTTTTGCAGTACTGTTGAATACAGGTCCATATGAAGTGAATTCGGGAACTTCTGATAGCTGTTCAAGATAAGCAGACTGCTGTTCTGCGGCAGTGGGAGGAGGTGGGGAGTCGGAAGGTCTGTGGGTAGTAGGAACACCGATAATGTCCAAAGTACTGGGCCCTATTCGGAAGGATTAGAAGGTTACTCTCACCATAATATGAGAACCATACGAGCAGATTCTTGGGCAGCTTGCGCACGGCTGATCCGAGGAACGGATGAAACATCGAGCGGCTGTGCCGTAGCTTCAGGATCCTTTATATATGTCACCAGCTTCGTTTCCAGGGCTGCCAAAGAAAAGACAGAATCTATTCAGGTAAAAATGAGTTATGGTACTGGTATCATGCCGAATAATGAGAACAACGAACCTTCCTGAACGTAAGACTGGGCCAAGGGCTTCTCCTTGCACACCCTCAGATAGAGCGCAGCACGATCACGGACTTCATCGTCAACATCATCCAAACAGCTTGAAAATGATGAGGTCATAACAACAATGGTAGGAAAAAAAGGACACGCTACCGGTTAAGAAGGACGCCGATGCTATTCTGAAAGCCAGCATCAGATGAATTGACACCGAATTTCGCCAAACTGGAAACAGCAGCGGCTCGGACGGTAGCATTCTCCAGGACAACACGGTTATAGATGAATCGGATAAACTTGGCCGGTTGAGGAGATTTTGGGCCCTCGAGACCCAGGAGATGAAGAATTCGGACAGAGAGTTTCGTGAATTCACAATCTTCGATGAATTCACAGAGATGTGATAGAGCTTGCTCTTTGCATTCGGAGACTCGATTGATCATGTCGAAGATAGCTTCAACAACAGCCCGCTTGAAGTCATAGCCGCCTTCGTCCCGTAAGACGCCGGAAAGGAAGGCGAGCATGGAAGCGTGTTTTGTCGGGAACTTGGCGCATAGAGAGCGGATGGCGTCGACGATGATTACTTTGAACTCGTCACTGATCTCTGACATGAAGCCAGTGATTTGTTTGATAAGGCGATCGACGGAGGCTTCGTTACCAGTCTGGAGAAGATTTCATTAGCTGTCCCTCAGGCATAATCACAGCTTGCCTTAAGTAAGGTCGTAATAGCATATGTTGCGACACTCCTATTGGAGTCTGTGATGAGGCCTTCGAGGTCAACATTGCAGACACCAACGCTTGCCGGATGCGTCAAGGCTAGTGTGGCGAGAGTTCGAGTAGCAGCGAACTTCAGTACGGCCTTGGGAGAAGACAAAAACAGCTGCAGAACTTTAAAAACACGTTACAGTAGGAGATATGTGATGTATCTAATGAATTCTTACCAGTTATAGATTTTGTAAGTTGCGCTGGAGTTACATTTCGCGTCTCACAAATCGCCCTCGCGGCTTCGAAGTTGACCATGTCGCTTTTATGACGCAACCAACCCTCCATCAAATCGAGCATCTGTTTCTGGACACTGAAGACGTATTCAGAGGGACTCAACACATGTAGTAAGAAAACTCACTTGGGATCTTCCTCCATGACTTTCGCAGCATAACGAATGAGCATACAAAGGGCCATGGGGTTCTTCAATGTTGTACCGGCGCCGGACTTCCCACCGCCAAGTTGTTGTATCATTTTCGTCACAGCCATCCGATCCTGCTGTCGCATGAGATACAACAGGCCCAACGCATGGTATTGTGCAATATAGCTGGTCGAAGGAATGGTTTGTTGCCCGCTGTTCTGTGAGGAATTTGCAAAACCAAGATAGCCACCAGAAGAGCCACCGAAGAAAGAGGAAGATGCCTTAGCATTGACAGCCTCTTGGGCTTCATTGACCCAGCGTTTGACCACGTCTTTCGCGAGAGGAAAGAGATGGTACGAGGACACAAGAGCAGCTGAGGATATTGAGGGGTTGCGGTCAACGATAGCAGCCTTGAAGAAACGCTCGACTCCTTGAGCCATTGAAGGCTATACGAAGAAGAAATGAGACCTTCATACACGCGAATCAAGGCACGACATACATCTATGATGCGGCACAGTGCACGAATAGCGTTTGGCCGGTATATAACCTCTGAGTTGGGTTGCATGTCCTTCATAATACTGCTGGTGACCATAATAACATCCTCTGCGGTTGTCGAGAGCTCCTTGATAGCAAGATAGACAGCTTGCCTTAGTGCACTCTGTCGCTACAGTTAGGGGATGTCCGAATTCTGCGTAATGAGTGTGCTTACATCTTTGTGCTGGAAGAGTTTTGTCGTCCCAAAGAACAGGGTTGTCGCCTCCTGCGTCCCAAACGTCTCGCCGACATATAGCAAGTAGACTATCCGTGTTAGCAGGGCTCGGCACTTCCTTGGGCTTATGGGAGATTCGTTGAATACGCGAGCCTCCTGGATGATAGTAGTTTTGTTGTTGTAGTATGAGCTGAGCCCGCTTTCATCCTCCTTTTTGGTCTGGAAGGTGAGGGCGAAGGAACCCATGTCAGTTGCAGTATGATGAACTTGGCGGTATCCAAAAAGTGGACGTGTCGGAGGGTTTTGTGTGTCTCTGTTTGTCTGCACCCTCCCCTTCCTCTACCTCCGTGAACGATCATAAATTACTAGATGGCCCCGAAACCTCGTGGAGCCCGTAAAGCGTCTACATCGTCCAGAGATGGTCCTTTTCTCACACATGTCGACAAGAATCTCAAGGCAATGCCGCCACCTCCAGATCCAGTCGTACCTAAGCGCATACTGGAGCAAGAGATGGAGGGTCTAAAGAGTTGCTTCAGGGTCAGGCCAATCTTACCTGATTGTCTTTATTCTCAGTTAAGTTTAATCAATAGAATACTATGGTAAAGATGGGACGACTGTATGCCTTTTATGCTGATACCCGCAGGCTGTAAGTCGTCGTGCTCCATTTTTTTAAACTGGATTGACATGTCTATTTAGTGGAATTCGGAAGTATGCGCCTTATCCGCCGCGTTCTCTATCCGCATCATTAGGTCGGGAAATCGAGAATTATGATCAGCTTTGCGATTCTATGGAATCTCACTTGGAAAGTCATATTGGTTTCTTTACTATTGGTGACCAACTGAGACTGCGCCATTAGGTTCGAGCAATTGCTGTCCTTGAAAGAGATCTCCGACGTGAGGAACAGCGTTTAAAGGAAGCCGAAGAGGCAGCCTTAGCCAGCCAAGCACATTTAGAGGAGCCGATATTATCCCCTTCATCTAACCGACTCCCAATGCTACCACCTGACTCAGATTCCACTTTGCCTTCTGCAATGCCATCGAGCTCACCACCAATATCGTCAGTGATGCAAGGACGCCGACCTTCAGCCATATCTATCTCATCCCTACAACGGCCTGCATTCCCACTTAAGCTCGACCTATCCTCTTCATCTCTTCGTATGTCCGCAGAAGAAGCTGCTTTCCTCTCCAATGGCCTTCATTCTCCTGTCACCCTCGCACCCAAATCCGCACGGCCACTTGACTATCCCGTCGAGCTGATGGCGGCGTTTACCTCTGAAATCCCAGCTGCACCTCCCAACCGGGAGTCAGCAAATAACACCATCGACTTGACCATAGAACCCACAGAGCGTGATGTAAACATAAATATGGACGGTGCCATTGGTAGCTCGGCAGATAAGCCAATTGAGCTCGACCTAGGCGATATGGACATGAGTGATCTATTCGGCGACAACAGTTCCAATGATGCGGTTGACAGCCTTTTCTCTCCCACTGTAGCGAACCCTGAGCTCGCAGCTGAGGGTGTCAAAGAGGAGCAGCATTTCTTGAACACGTTCGCTGCTGCCAACGGAAGTGCTACAGAAGAAGAATTCTTCTCTTCCCTTAGCTCAAAACCGGAGAATGAGCAATCCAGCAGCTTGGAGATACCATCGGGAGATAGTGCAGGTCAAACTGCACCGTCACCAGGTACATTTCTGGCAAGTCTTACAGGATCTCAGCTCGAGAGCGGTAATGAAATGGCAACGTCAAGCGGTAGCTCCATTTCTATGCCAGAAGGTCAGTTCAGTATGGAGAGCCTGGGTTACGGCTTTTTCGCTAACGATCAAGACTCGGGGGTTAACCTGGACGCTCTCTTGGCCATGGGAAACGAAGGAGTGCCTGTACCCGATACGAAGGCCGAGTCTTCATCGTAGATGTTGTTATATCAGCTTATGTTAATTGTATTGTGGTAGCTATACATATAGTTTTATGCCTCAACCACCAACTAACGATATTGTTTAGCCACTAGTCATCAGAACATCCTGCTTTTTGAATAAATTCATGACACTGATGATCACCCGATAGTGATACAAGGACATGAATGCATTCGTTACGTATATCTATGTATCAGCAGAAGGACAATCGTCCAATATATAATCGATACGATCTTTGCGCCAGGATGAATGGGAATAAAGGATGCCCGCCAACAACCGCGAAGATGCTGCCCGTTTCCTCTGTCGTTGCGACCAATGGATGATTCTTTGCCCATGGCGTCCACATAATGATCTCCCATCCACGCAGACGCGGCGCCCTCTCTCTCTCCGCTCGCCCTCTCAATGATCCTGCACAGAACCGGAGAGGTGGGGATAAGAGGACAACAAATGCCAGGGATGCCGAAACTAAAAACACAACAGCAACCAGAGAAGAAAAATGGAGCTAAAAGAATGTGTGTACGTATCATATGAATGAATACGGGAATGGTGATGATAGCACAAGATGGTTGTTTATACGAGACGTAAAATTCCAGTACAGGCGCAAAGTGGCAATGGGGGAGGCAATTGTATGTACAGAATAAAAGAGGGAAAAAGCAACCAACCAGGTCTTTCGCTATAGGAGCGATAGCCCGACCGGCCTGAAAAGAAAACAGCGTCCGTGTTGGAAGTAATGGGGAAGCACCTTGCACGCTTGGTTAAATGGTTGAGGTAGTATTGAATAATGGCCGCACGTCTTGATTGAAACCGTCACAGCTTGTGCGAAGCACGAACAACGAACGAAGACGATAGCGGCAGATGGATGAATGAATGGAAGCCACATGTTCGGTGACTTGCGTAACCGGACGTGCCCCGACCGATAATAATGTCCGCCTGCCTACGCTCCTCGAAGCAACCTCAATCACGAGCGTCGATGTTAACTCAATGACGACCCGAAACCTCAAACCAGACCATATGACACCTGAGCAAAACACCGATACACCTGCCCTCCGCCCCCAATCTGCTCAGCTCACCGGGATCCAGAGCACCGAAGGACAATGGTGCGCTCATTTACCAAAGTTCAGCGTCACGTCCACGGCGTTGTTGTCCAACGGCTCCAGGCGCGCCTGACTGCAGCGCCTGACGGGTGTGAGAGCGCAGCCTGGAATCAAGTCTGACTTTGAGTTGATCATCGCCACATGAAGTCGGCCACTTACATTCTGTCGTTCGCACGATGTTCATCATCTTCCTGAACAACCTTCCTTCGTCCAGCACCAGCCTTGGACGTCCCAGCCGAGTTGTCGTCCTGAGCTCCCCTCTGGACGCTCCAGTCAAAGACGTAATCATATTGATAACCTTCACGGACGAAAAGGTCACGGAATAGCTTGCGGAGGTAAGAGTAATCGGGTTTGTCATCGAAACGAAGTGCGCGGGTGTAGTTTAAAAAGATACCAAACTCGTTAGGGAATCCTCGGCACAATAAATCAGTAGGCGTGGTCATCTTCTTCTCCATGATGCGGTCATACTTCTGCTTCTTGGTGGCAGCCTTCAAACCTTGCCAAGGAAGAGCGCCACGAAGGAAGTACATGAGGACATAAGCCAGTGATTCCAGGTCGTCTCGACGAGACTGCTCTACTCCCAAGTGGGTGTTGATGGATGTGTAGCGGGCAGTGCCCGTCAAGTTCTTGTTCTCGCGGTAGGGAATGTGCAGATGGGTTTTGGGGTCTCTGAATTTCTTGGCTAGACCGAAATCGATGACGTTCACCTGATTTCCCCGTTTACCAATTCCCATGAGGAAATTGTCAGGCTTGATATCACGATGAATAAAGTTACGCGAGTGAATGTATTCAATGCGCGATATCTGTGACGAGATATTAGCGAAATAGCCATGGAGGAAGGACCAAGAACTCACCAGCTGATCAGCGAGCAGAAGAACGGTCTTCAGGCTGAACTTGCGGTTACAGAAGTTGAAAAGATCTTCCAAAGAAGGTCCTAGAAGATCGAGAACCATGGCATTATAATCGCACTCAGTGCCGAACCATCTGACGAATGGTATACCGACACCGCCCGCAAGGGTCTTGTATACCTTAGATTCATATTCGAGTTGCGGATGCTTGGCCTTGACTGATTCAAGCTTGATGGCGACCTCCTCTCCTGAAATGATGTTGATCCCAAGATAACAGTCTCCTAAAGAAAAGACATCAGAAAGATAGACAAAGGAGAGACACAGGGCGCAGCGCACCAAATGAGCCGGAACCGATCTTTTTGCCTAGCCTATACTTCCCGCCGACCCGAAGGTCGAGTCTATGAGATCCCGAATCAGCCATCATAAACTGGAGTCAAATGAATCACTAGGAGAAAAAGAAATGAGCCAAGGGTGTTGGAAGAGGAGAGAAAGGAGGGATGACGAATCACCACCAGCTGAAAAGGTGGCAGATGAAAGATGACGATTAACCATGCCACCTGGCCCTTTATACGATGCAGCCTGTATAGCACACTGGAGAAGTAGCTGTAATGCCTGCCTCATCTGGCGAGGAAGAGGTGAGGTAACCACGACGTTGACAGAGATGGTTCGACGACCTGTTGCCGGGCGAACAACGAAACGAGAACAGAACCGCAATGGGACTTACCAGATAGAAAGAGAAAATTAAAAAACCGGAATCACAGGGCGTAAAATGGCAGTGATGTAGGACGTTAGATGGGGAGACGTTGGACAAGAGGGTACAGCCTTCGCACATATTTCGGAGATTAAAATATTCAGACCCCGAAAGGGTTGGGAAGCCTTTATCCGAGTCGGTTTCTCATCATTCCATTCCGTGATAGTTCGGATGCACCTCTGTTGTCCTGCTCATCGAATTTTCTCATTTCCTCTGAGAAGCTTCAAATGGTCAAATGGTCAAAGGATACTTCTTTACTTTCCCCCACCAAAATGCGTACCGGTACTGGGTATTGGCCGTATCCGGCTCTTGTTCCTTTTCCTGACCCCGGCGATCCCATTTCTCACCATAAAAACATGGCCCAAATTCTGATGTGAGGTGTCATGGCATAACGTGCCCAGGTTCTACCCCTTCGGCCATGCTGGATCTCGCTATAGGTTCTGATAGCGGCACTACTAGTAACGGCATCTTCGCCAAGTCAAAACCCAACTCGATCAAGGCTGCTCTGTAGCGCCCCGGATGTACGCTATCAGCATGGCCCCAGTCTGATCCACCTAATATAACGTCTGTGTCCCGTTCTTAACGCCCGTTACAGCAAGGGGACCATGCCTACTGGATGTGATACACAGTTTTTCACTTACTCGACAAAGCGCATGCAGGACGCTGTGGCGTTCTATGTACTCTGTCGGATCAGGTGCCTAGGCGTCATCATAATCAATCTGGGGGTCTGACATGGAACGTGATAGTAAATGGATATGCTATCTCGTTCGCTGTGGCTAGGATGGGGACTTTGGGAACAGGTTTGCGTCACATCAGGGCCGGCACTCCTGGTAAGCAACTGTTTCGGGTCAATCAAAAACTGACGAAAATGGGTGGATAACAGCAAAATTTTGTCCTTGAGCACAGCAAGATCCGTCGGCTTTACCATTAAGTAATGCCGATGCATTTCGTTGTGGACGAAAGCCTAGTCAAATTTTTATCCATATTCCAATCATTTTCCGCTGCCTTTTGAGCAGTGCCAACTAGTCAGCTACTTATTAGCAGTACGATTTGATATATCAGGATGCGATAAGTGTTCCGATGGCCGAGGATAGGATCTTTTCGCCCCCAATACGTCTACTCCTACCGGCTCCAACCATCATAACACAACGGCCTTCTCCTTCTGAAGCCCCACGCTTCGCCCGGAACACTAAGAAGCCACGAGCATGATACGTGGACCAAGTTCTGTTAATAGTTATCAATGACTACCCGCCCATCTACCTGGAGCTGAAGCCTGGACGCTTCAACTAAGAGGGGCTCCATGTTCTGCGCAGTTCGCCAAAGCCGTTTTTCCAAATTCGATCTGAGGACGATCGCGACAATTCAAATGTTAGCCAATATCATTTCGAAATCTAACGTCCAGTAACACAGATACATAAGCCTCGTAGCTGAATCTTTCAACTTGAGTAGACACATTTTCAGAGAAATATAGTATAAACTCTTTGCGAGAAGCGACGCTGTAGATCTCTGCAATAATGTCCACTTCTACAATCCGATCGTGGAGCAGCTGCCACGTGGGATTGCGAAATATTTATTGCCTTGGTTGTATCCGGTCGCATCTTTCATTCCTTTCTCATCTCCAGCACGCCACCGCCTCCTCGTTTCACCCCCATCCCTCACTTTCCTTGCAGGCCAATATCTGGCTGTCCGTTCCCTTCTGCACTGTTGCGTCTCTTCTTTTAACGTCCAGCGCTTTCTTTGCCTTCAGCTTGGAAAATGGTTTACCGTCAAAATCACGATCCCTATTATTCGCACACAAACAATTATAACAGTTACAACCAATACAGCAACACTGGTGTTGTTGACTACCCGTCATCTCAAGGATACAATGAATATGATACTCAAGGCAACTGGGATAGCAAGTCTACCAAGTCCTTCCAGAGCAGCCATGCCGGTTCACAAGCTCACTTGAATCCTTATGAGATGAGCCAGGTCTCTTCTCCTCCAGTACCACCCATGCCTTATCAGCAGCAGCAAAACTATCCTCCAATACATCGTCCTGGGATGTACCACCAGACTAGCAGTGCTGGGTATTCAATTGCTAGGGAGAAGATACTGAAACGGCGTTCCGTTAGACAAGTTGAGCTCTTCCAGGGGAATCTTGTCCTCGACATGGACGTCCCGACTCGACTCGTTCCCCCAGGCAAGGAACATGAAGAGGAGATGACCAAAATGCGCTATACCGCCGCCACCTGCGATCCCGATGATTTCATGAAGTCCCGCTATTCTCTCCGACCGTACTTGTATGGCCGTCATACGGAGCTTTTTATTGTGATGACCATGTACAACGAGGACGAGATACTATTTGTGAAAACTATGAATGCGTAAGTCATTCGCGAGATTCGGAAATGCGAAACTCACGTTGCACCACAGCGTGCTCAAAAACATTGCCCATCTTTGCGGCCGCAGCAGGTCGAGCACATGGGGTCCTGAAGGCTGGAAAAAGGTCGTGGTTTGCGTAGTCTCAGACGGACGGAACAAGGTCAACAAACGAACATTGCAAGTACTCAGCTTGGTCAGTCAAATTCATATGATCTTTCATTCTTCACTGATCCGTGTTTCAAAATGCAAGATGGGGGTCTATCAAGAAGGTATTGCAAAAGATTCGGTCGCAGGAAAGGACGTCACAGCCCACATCTTCGAGTACACGACAAGTGCTATTGTTACATCTACTGGTGAGGTGTCGCAAGGCCCTTGCCCCGTCCAAATTTTGTTTTGCCTCAAGGAACAAAATAAGAAAAAACTCAACAGTCACCGATGGTTCTTTAATGCGTTCGGACCACTCATCAAGCCCAATGGTGCGTGCGCGAGTTTTTCCGGAGAATGTCTCACCTCATGTTTTCTTTCCAGTCTGTGTGCTTCTGGATGTCGGAACGAAGCCCACGGGGACTTCAATCTATGAGCTCTGGAAGTGTTTCGACAAACACGACTACGTAGGTGGAGCCTGCGGAGAGTACGTTTTTACGTTCTGATTTGTGTTAATGCCGTAGCTCATATTCGATTAGAATATGCGTAGATACTGGGAGAGCTTGCTCGCTCCTACTGACAAATCCCCTCGCAGCCTCTCAGAATTTTGAATACAAAATGTCCAACATTCTCGATAAGCCCCTTGAGGTATGCGTTCACCCTATTATCATCATATAAACGTCTGATACCATTTTCCAGAGCATTTTCGGCTACATTAGCGTCCTTCCTGGCGCCTTCAGTGCATACAAATACAAGGCCCTTCTTAACGGCCCCGATGGCAAGGGTCCTCTTGCTTCGTATTTCAAAGGCGAGTCCATGCACGGCGGAGGTAGTAATGCCGGTCTGTTTGAAAGGAATATGTACCTCGCCGAAGATCGTATCCTCTGTTTCGAGATCGTCACCAAGAAACATGAAGGCTGGATGCAAGTCACTTCTTGATCGTAATTGCGCATCCGACTTACCAAATGATTTCTTCAGGTTGAAGTATGTGAAGAGCGCAAAGGCAGCTACCGATGTTCCCACTACTGTCAGTCCGGAAGCAGAATTCAATTAAATGGGTCACTGATGGAATTTGTTCGTATCAGGTTCCGGAGTTCATCTCGCAGCGCCGTCGATGGTTGAACGGTTCATTGTTTGCTTCGATCCATGCAACAGTGTTCTTTTGGAGGATATTCACATCTGGTCAGAACTTCATCAGGAAGTTTATTCTATTTGTCAGTAGCTTCGTCTCCTCTGGGATTAATTTTGGCCAACCTGTTACAGCTGGAGTTTATCTATAATGCCGTTCAGCTGGTCTTTACTTGGACATCGTTGGCAAATTTCTACTTAGCATTCTTCTTCGTATGTTGTTTCTATTTTTGCTCGGACATCTGCGTTGATCGCATTTGTAGTTGGTCTCATCAGCAACATCAGACACTTCGACAGATGCGTTCAACTTCCTCGGTGGCAACGCTGGGAAAACTGTGTTTGAAGTTTTCTTGAAATTGTACATCGCTCTTCTATTCGTGATTCTGGTCTGCTCCCTGGGTAATCGGCCACAGGTGTGCATCTATCTCACTAAAGGCGCCGGCCCATCCTGAAAGCGCGTCTAGGGCTCCAAATGGACATATACTTTGGCTATCTTACTTTTCGGATTGTGTAATGTCATCACGGTGTGGTGCGCTGCTTGGACGGTGTATCTTGCCGTTCCGCACACCGTGGAAGGTTGGAAAGACTTCCCAGAGTATGTTATCGTGCAGGCGGCCTGTTTTTTATGGTGCTGAATGATGTGGTAGATTGGTAAAAACCACGCCTGCTCTCCAAGACATTGTTATCTCCCTAGCGGCAACTTACGGATTGTATTTCATCAGCTCGTTCATGCACTTTGAGCCATGGCACATGTTCACAAGTTTCATCCAATACATGTTTCTCCTTCCGTCTTGTATGTTATGTCGCCCCTAGTATATCCTTTTGCTGATGGAAGTTTCTTCCTATTAGATGTCAACATTCTCAGTAAGACTGCTTTACTTCCTTGTGTTTGTCGTGCTAACTTTTACTACCTAGTGATGTATGCCATGTGCAACCTTCACGATGTCACCTGGGGTACTAAAGGTGATGATGGTTCGCACAAGGACCTTGGCGGCGCCAAGAAAGTGAAAGGTGAAGGCGGGAAAGAGATGATGGAAGTGGAGATTCCGACGGCTCGGGAAGATGTCGATCAACTATGGATGGCGGCGAGGAATTCGTTGAAAGTCAAACCGCAAGACGAGAAAGAACATCGAGACGCTACAACAAAACAAGCTGATCACGACAGGAACAGCAGAACGAATGTTGTGCTTGCTTGGGTGGGCTCAAACATGTAAGCGATGCTTCTGCACAAAGGGTTAACCACTAATAAGGTCTAGGGTCATGATTGTTGTGTTCACTTCGACGGCGTTCACGAACTGGGTTGCGAAGCATGTTGAAACGGAGGACGATGCCGCCTTCAATCCGTATCTGACCTTCTTATTCATTGCGCTGTAAGTTTTCTTTAATTCCAATGGGAATCCGCTTATACATCTGCGTATTCTGTACAGCGCTGGTCTGTCTGCTGTACGTTTCACAGGGTCCCTCCTATACCTCATATTCCGCCTATTTGGACATTAGTCCTTTCGTTTTCATTTTGTCACGCAGACTGCCAGCAGCGGCCGGGCTTTTATGCATGTATTTTCGCGCTACATCTTGGAAAGGAATGTTTTTTTTGTGTATGTACAGCTACAAATATACCCTTTAGTTCCTAGCGCTTCGCCTGGATAATATCCATCTAGATATTAAGGTGGGGTGGGCTCTTTTTTTCCCGGATAATTTGTTTCCATAGTAATCAAGAGACGCAGTTCACACAATTTCTGCTAACCGCGCGTTCAGGGCAAAATCTGTCGACTGTCGGCGTAGGGACAAGGCACCTCTCTGCATAATAAACTATTTAGGTGAACAGACTACTGAAGCGAAAAATACATGAACGGTGCTACAGTATATTAATTTTGGGATGATGGTGTGATGTCATGAAGAGGACAAACAAAACGTTCTCACGGTCTCTTTCCTATGTCCAGGAAGTGGGCGGAGGCCAAAACTCCTTTGACCCCCGACCGGCTCGCAAAGATCGCCAATGCGCTCGGTGTCTCGACACCCGTTCCTTCGTCGTCGTCAAGGACGCCGCCCTCGACGAGCAAGTATCTTATTCATGTCGTTCCCCCTCTCAATCTACCCCATCTCAACAACAGCCTCAGCTCGCCGCCGCCACCTTCCGCCTCTGGGTACCATACCCATTTTCGACGGGGTACGTTGTTGCCAGTGCATCCAACATTACAACTGCAGCTCGCGGCCATTGCTCGCGAATATGCCTTGCCGTCAACGGCGGGTGTTATTTTGTATCTCTTCAATGACAACGAGGATGCTGGCCCCCGTATTTCCGACGATATCTGGAAGCACTTATGGTCGCGCATCTGGAAGGCAGAATTTGCTCCAGATACACCCCAAAAATTGCCTGTGCTCACTCTCGGGAGTCCCCGCACAGACCAGCTTGCTTCATCCACGACCTCTTCTTCCTCTCTGTCCATTCCAATCATAGCGAAGGTCGAGTTTGACATTGACCTCCGTTCTGCCCCATGGTTTAATCCATGGATAACAAGCAGGAACTTAAACTATAATAAACGGGTGGAGAATAAAAATTCACCTGTTCCATTATCTTTGCCACAGTTACCTCAGTCCGAGTCACAGCTCGAGGATGAGGAGGAAATCAATCTTCGACTGGCCCCTACCATGTATAGAAAAAACATTCCGTCGCCCCTAGTACTTGGACCTTCAAACACCAATGCGACTAACTCGTCTTCTAGTCTACCAAGCAGCGCTACCAGCTTACCTTATCTTCGACATCAAGACGAGTCCGACGAGGATACCGAAATAGATGATGATAGCGTGCCTACCAGTGGAAAACGTGGGGGAGGTATTTATGATGATCTCGAGCTCGACTTTGACGAGTCATTCGAGGAGGATACGAAGGAGAGTCAATACCTTTTGACGGCTAAATTGGACGAAATTGAGAAAGTACGTTAGCAGAATATTTTGTCCATTGCGCATTCTCTAATAATGTTCAGAATCTCGCTCAGTTCTCACCTCGGGTATTGCAACTTGAGCTCCAAGAAGACCAAGCAAAATCACCCTTACGAACGTGTGTAATGACCGAACCCTTCCTCTATTCCGCTCTAAGAATATGTTTCCACAGCGAAGTATCCATCGCAAGTCCGAAACAGCCATCCGGGACATGGCCATCTGTTCCCTTCCAATCCTTGCACTCGGTGATCATACAACCAATATTGTCTAATAATAATAATCCTTCGCCTCCCCAGCTTGCCCTAAATGGCGTCACCACCTCTGCTCCACAATCCTTTAATCCCACATCTTTATCTACCGCTTCTTCGGAAACAATTCGGAGAAAGCAAATGGAGGAGGAAGAGTCAGAACAACTCGTACCGGAACAATATCCCCGTTATACTCCCCAGATCAACGGAAGCTTCAAAGACGCCATAATACCACTGTCCCCCGATCCGTTCGGGCGATATCCATCCACACCTACACCCTCTGCAGATAGCAGAGGATCTACGTATTGGGACGATAGCAGCACAGCTGTAGATGAGTCCATCACTACGTCTAGTAGATTTTCGGCGGATTCAGCGAAAGACCATACTTTAACCAACAGAGCGACCATGATGAGCGTAAAGAGCATTAAAAAACTTTGGCGGCGAAGTAACAAGCAGAGCGTCAGCTCTATTAACATGCCTCAACCACCCCCAGCGCAACAAGGACATATCTCACCACAGATGCCCGGGCCGACGGTACTTTCTGCTCAGGTTACTGGAACTTCACCTTCTATCTCAAACGGAGCTTCAGCTCATCGACAAAGCAGTAGTAGCAGCAGTCGAAACAGTGTGGGTGTCGTTCGACCTCCTCCCATTCGCATGTCATCCTCCCAGACGTCATCATCTAGATCTTCTTCCTCCCGCCCAATACGTCCATCTCGTCCCCCATCACTCCACAATTTTGATATTCCTGGCATGTCGGCCCCTACTCCTGCCATGTTTCCACAGCACATTGTCAGCCTCGACAGACATCGGTTCGATCAGGAGAGTCCATACCCCAATCCGACAAGGAGGGCTCGAGCCCAATTGAGCGAGAATGGCAAAGTTTCACCGACACTTGCGTCAGGAAAATCGATACCGACCAGTCAGTCGGGGAAAAGCTCTCCTACACCTCTGCCCCAAACCGAAACACAGCGAAACAGCGTTCGAAGGAGTATATTGAAATGGAAGAACGCAACATCAGGTGGAGGGTCGAGCGCGAGGCGGCCGAGTGTCAGTATACTGAGCGTTAATGTAGAACCGCGGCCGGGTATTGAGAAGATGCCTCCAAGTCCTCGAATACCGGATGAATTCTTACAGCACCAGCAGCATTCGAGACTACCAAGCGTGGCGAAATCGATAACGAGCGTTGCTCCTAGTATGACGAAGAGTATCTCGAGCCAAAGTTCGAGGTACTCGGATGACGAGGGACGAGGAGCGAGTATAGACGACCAGTTCGAGATCGTCTCGCCGAAGATGACCCCTGGTAGTCTGACATACCCATATACCACATTGGATCAGCGAGACACATCGCAGTGATGATAACGAGCCGATTTTACATTATATTATGTTGATTTATATATCTGACGACGCTTTCTGCATTTAATTTGTAGCCTCTGATGTTGTGTGTTATAATAATGCGTGGATGAAATGTAGATATGATGTAATCTATCAATGTCATTGATTTGAGGTAGTAAAGAGAGCAATGCGCGCGCTTGAAAGCTGATGTCGGGCGCCCTTCATCCCGGCGCGGAGCCCCTGTGGCTGTGATGTCATATCGATTACTGCGATTGATTGCCAAGCTAAAGCCAAGCCTCAATCCAACCTCGGTCAACCTTGCGATTCGGTCAACGTTCACTACGTAAGAACTTGTCTTTCCTAACCTTCACCATCATGCCTCCTGCCAACACAATTAACATACTTTTAGCTGTTACCATTCTCCTCGTTGCTCTTCCTAGTGCCCATGCATTTGGTGCCGGAGACATCCCAGATTTCGCCTACTTCAATAACAAGGCGTTCCGGCACGGTGACATTGAAAACATCTTGGAGACAGGTTTGCGTCGATTAACTTCGAAATCCAATGGCCGATCTTCTGATCTGTCTGATCAGTCGTTAAATCTGCTGGCCGTGCCGCTGCTGGAGGCGGAATTCTTGGTTTTGCTAGGAAAGTTATGGACAATGCCTCCGGAGGCTCAAAATTCAACAAAGGAGATATCAAGAAGGTTTATTTTGTACGTATGATATCCTCAGTGTCTTTCAGGGTCTTTTCTTATATCCCGACAGGGTAATTGGCTCAGGGATTATTCTCAGGCGATGGATATCGCTGGCCTAAGCAAACTCAGTGCGGATACTCTTGTTCTTGTTGTCTCTGTTCTTGGTTTTATGGTAAGTGGTCCCTCGTCTTGTGTTGATCTAGGCTTATTTCGATATAAGGCATTTGGCTTTGCCACCAGGGAGTTCGAGGTCACGGCCGATCGTCTTGGCGTCTACCTCCCCGTTGTATGTTATTTATTCTCCTTTTCCGTTAGCGATAATTGATCGAATGGTAATGAAACAAGGAACATATAGATAATCCAAAGTGCCTCGCTTCCATGCCCTACTCATACATGGCTTACTTGTTTGCAGAGGTTATGCTGAGAAAGAAGGCGATGCTCGTCAGTTTCACCCCAAACTTCGTCCGCCTGTTGATCCCCGTGAACTCGAAATCGACGAGCGAACCGGTATGAAGAACTATATGGCGACCGAAGATCAGGGCTGGGATTCGTCAACAGCCCATATTCGTCGCACTTTCCAAGCGTGCATCGAATACGGTCGCAGGGCGTCCGGACAAGAAGGTGCAGATTTATATGAAGCCTTTCGTCTGCTTGGCACAGGTCTCCACACGATGGAGGATCTCCTCGCGCATAGCAACTGGTGCGAGATTGGCCTACGCAAGATGGGGTATGAAGATGTTTTTTGTCATGTCGGCGACAACGTCTACGTGCAGGCTCCCTCTGGTGACAGAGTGCCACCTCTTGTTACCGGTACGTTTGGTAGTGCCGACTTCATGCACTCGATGCTAGGGGAAGCCACCGATCATATTAGCCAAGCTAGTGTCACAGCCTTGAATGAACAGATGGCACAGACCTCGCAAAACAACGACACCGCTGAAAGGTTATCGACTCTCAAGAAGATCCTCAGCAAAGTCGGTGGAGGTAATGATAAGATCAGCCAGGGGGAGCAGCTCCAAGCGCAGTCTCAAGCGTACCACTTCAACCCCGATAACGTTGCACCGCCTGAGGTCCAGAAGCAGTTACTGGATTTGCTCAGATGGCGCGATGATGTTTACAGAGATATTATTGCTAAGGTCGAGATGGTCCCCGGCTTGAGTGACTTGATTGACGAATTAAGCAACGCGCTCACAGCGTGTGGGTTTTCCGCCTCTGTCGTCCTAGTTGAAGTTAACATCTATGCTCCAGATGTGTACACCGTCATTGCACCCTGGCTCACGCCTATCCTTACCCAAGCTACGTCAGCCCTCGGCGAAGGAAGCAAAGCTGTCATCGACTCCGACGACCAATATGAAGTCTTCAACAATGCGGATGCGTCTGACCCTTCGCACAGTCTATTATCCAAGGACCATTTCGGTCTAATTCTCAATGAGCCTGCAGGAAAGATTGCTCAGATTGTGGTCGTGAATAGTGTTCAGCTCATTGTTGAGGCTTGGTCAAATAATGATGATCCTAACGAGGTCATCAACAGGGTTCGCCAATCTCCTTTTTCTGGGCCGGAAATATTTTGTTTACTTATGTACAGATCCTTGAAGCCTTCCATCACCCCTATTATGCGAGTGGTAGTAGCCAGATTCAGCGCCAGATGTATGACGAACTTGAGAAATGGGTCGGTGGTATGGGCGAGGAAGCTCGAGACACTATGGGCAAGCTGACAAAGGTTGCCGTTCGCGAGGGAAAGAACAAGAGGGAGGGAGATGGAAGCGTCGAACCTGGTTATGGCGGCTGTGGACATGGAAGCAGCGCGAGCTACGGCCGTAAGACTCAAAGCAGCGGCTATCAGAGCCAGAGCTCGTACCAGACTTCCGGTGGATATGGGGGTGGCCAGTCGCACGGTAGCAGTCAGAAACCGTCGTATGAGGGCCGGAATAAATCAACCTACGGTGTTCAGGACGAATACTCTCGTCGGACCGAGTCCACATTCGGAGGGCGTGCCGAATCACAAGGAAGAAACGACGGATACTCTTACGGACAACGCCACGACTCTGCGCCCAACTACGGAAGGAACACCGAGTCTTCGTATGGTAGTATAAACCAGTCTTCATACGGTGAACGCAATGAACCCACCTACGGAAGAGACACCGAGTCCTCGTATGGTGGTACAAACGAATCTTCCTACGGAGGAAGAACCAAGTCCCACGGTAGACGTGACGAGTCTACTTACGGTCGACCAGACGAGCCTACCTACGACAGGCAGGAAGAACCATATGAAAGTAGGCAGCAAACAGCAAACAGCCATGATGATCCATCGTATGGTTCTGAGGTCTCCTATGGAGATAGAAGCGAGTCGTTTGGTGGCAGGAATGAGCCTTCCTACAGTAGGAATGAGTCCTCATATGGTGGTCGAAGCCAGTTCAGCGGAGACTATGGACGGACTGAGTCTTCCGAATATGGTCAACAAAGTGAAGGCTACGGTCGTGGTGGTTATGGAGGTGGTTATGGTTGCCGCCATGATGGTGGTCCTCCTCACGAATATGGAGGAAGGGGTGATGAATATGGTCGAGGCGGAGGCGGTTACGGTGGCAGCGAGGAGTTCGGCCGGCCTCCTCCTCCCCAAGGATTTCAGGGTATCCGAGGCGGAGGATATAACCCTAGCTATGGTGGACCAGACGATACATTTGGCGCTGAAAGAATGAACATTCGGGATGACGATGATGACCGAGGCCACGGACGTCGCCATGGCCACCGTGGACACCACGAAGAAAGGCGTAAATACGATGATTGAAAGAGAGAAAGATAGTGGAATTCGAAATAAGTATAAGGCAAGTCAATACAGAACTACATATGAAGTAGAAAATTCAACTTTTTGTTTTGTAGTAGAAATGTCGTAAAATATTCCTACAGGCTGTTAAAAGGAAGGTTCACTAACCGACGTTTTCGATTATTGGCAGTTGCAACTTGGGATACTTCTTTAGGAACAGAATGGCTGCTATTCAGTCAGAAGAATTCATTAGTATAGAGGTGTATGATCCGGCAAAGGTTGTGACAGGAGAAGGTCCGCCTATCTTTCGCTACCGCTGGTCTCTTCAAATAATCATGAAGGCTGAGAGTTGCCCGTGCTTACACTCAGGCTGACCAGACACGTAAGTTGACATTACCAACTGGTGAATGCTTGATGCCATAGAGTGCTGTTGCCGTGACAACTTTCCTGATATCCGTGCCGTTTCAGTCCAGTGCCTGCCAGAAGGGATTACGCCGTGTCTATACAAAAGTCGCAAACATTATCGACAGCTCCTTCACATTTTACCCCGCTTTGGCGAGAGAAAGAGTAACTGCAGGAGATGTACTTATATATGTTCTCCTTGCACACGTCTGATTTGTCCAAAGGTCAACATGTTCATGGATGTCCTGTAAATAAGCGTTGGAAGACTGACGTCGCATATATTGTTTGTTCTTGCTATGGGTATAAATACAACTATGTAGTATCCACCATGGTTGTCTACTTCTTAGCTTCCTATTCATACCATCTCAACCATGCCCAAGCGAGTTCCCACTCCGCCTCTTCTTGATGACGATGCCGACTACTACACCGTCTGTCAACCTTACCCGCTCAACTTTGACTGGGATATCCATGAGGATGTCTTGAAGCACGTCCGTTGGATCGCTGCCTGCGTCGGTACTAAGCCCTTCTATGCGTTCCATTACAAGCCCAAGGTATGTATTTGCTGCATTTTACAGCATCTCAGGACCTGAACGACATTATGAAGGCGCCCTCGATGGTTATTGTTGAGGTCGAAAAGAATAATACAAAGGGAAAGGCCAGTTTCCTTGGTGAGCACCGCTGGAAGGAGCTCTTGTTGGCACCGACTCCGGAAGAAAGAGATCGGGTCACTCGGGTTTTTCCTTGTTTCCACACAAATAATCGCTCAGTTGTTAAAGATGGTATGTGATTTCACCTAATTCCACACCGTTCTGACGACCGCAATAGGTTGGCACAGAGTCGCGGTCAACGATGATTGGTTCAAAGAATGGACTCCTGTGCAAGAGTGAGTGCAGACCTTCAATTCACCGCATGTCCTTTCACGCCTTGTGAAGTTTCATGCAGCCGTATCCTGCGACTCATTATTGTGACCCACCCATCGAGGACAGGACCAACAAGGCTTTGTGTCGTCCACTTCCCGCCTGTTACAAACCCCCACCTGCGCCTCCAGCTAAGCCAGGTATAATTTATTCTTCTTAATGGCTGATCGTCGCTGATTTTCCAACAGTAGTAGGCTCTACCTCTTGGGTGAATGCAAAGACCAACACGGGTAGTAGCACTAGCCCCGTTCTTCTAGGTGCATGGGGTCGTGGCAGAGGAATAAATCATTCGATTAGAAATGGCCCGAAAGCTCCACCTTCGCGTTGTAAGTGCCTTTATGCAACCATGGTTCTTTAACATTCGAGGCGTTACAGGGAATCAGCCCGTTGCTCAAAATAGCAACGTCGCCTCTTCTGCTGCTTGTATGCGCCAACTTCTTCTGATTTCTGGTGTCGTCTTTCTGATAGCTTACAGGGGGGAACAACTGTGGAGGAAACGTGCATTGTAGGTGACATTCCTGTGCTAGCCGAACTTATTTATTTAACCAACACCATCTTAGCACAAGAGGCATCGTCTGGTAAACCGTTGACCAATAGTATCTCTAAAGGCCCAGTTCCATCTCGTCCACCGGGTCTTCCGGCTCATTCCTCAAGCAACTTTCCTACTCCTCCTGGTGTTATGCGAGCGGGAAATTTCTGCTCTGGCTCTGTTAGTAATGCCACGCAACAGGGTTCTCTCGACAAACAAGTCGCGCGCATTTCCTTAACCGAAAATCATGAAGCGGATGCTTACACTCTGGGTGACGGACTAGACGATGATGATCTCGATGACACAACGTTCATTCCTCGATATGAGTATGTCAAAATTACCGAACCCGCTATCCCGTCTGGCGATGATGCTAGCGGAGAAAACTTGTGGCCAGCAGCGGAAAATACTTCTACTGTTAGTGTAGACGTATGCCCTATCCACGGTCGGCCGAACTGTAAACCAGGTATTTGCGCCGCAGCACACAGGAAGAAGGAACGGGCGCGCGCCTCTAGCAGGGGAGCTGGGAGAGGACGTGGCCGCGGAGGAAGAGGTAGCGGTGGTCGTGGCGGAAGCGCAAGCAGCAGTCAAAGCCCAAGTCCTATTCTGTCCTGGACCGCAGATGAAGAACCTGATCCCTGGAGCTGAAAAACCGCTTGAAGCTTTGAAAAATGTCAACAAGTCTCCCGTCTTCGCATCCGAATAGCAGTCTTCTGATGGCAGAATCCTTCCCCGCTAAGTTTCCCGGAGTCGTCAACCACCGCATCTGTTCTGTCTTGTTTTGTATCATGAACTATAGCTATAATCCAAGAATTGTATTCCCGTACCACATAATACCAATGTCAGTTTGATCGTGTCATCGTGAGCGTGAGCGAGGAATACCTATCGCTATTGATGATCAACAATATTTTCCCATGGTGGGCCTACTATCAACCGGCCATCAATCGAGCCTACTTGACAGCAACGACTATGGGCGATGCAGACTACTTCACTGTCAGTAAGCCGTATCCGCTCAACTTTGAGTGGGACCAAGAGGAAGATATCATCAAACATGTGCGCTGGATTGCGGCGTGCATAGACTCTCCAAGACAGTTTTATGCGTTTCATTACAAGCGTAGTGTATGTCATCGCTATAGCTTCAGGATTCCTGGCTAATCGCACTCCTAGGCCTCTTCAATGATTGTCTTGGAGATCGAGAAAAATTGCTCCTCGAAGAAAGAAACTCTCTTAGGCGAGCACCGCTGGAAAGAGTTTCTGATGGCGCCATCTGATCAAGAACGAGATTATATCTCGCAAATCTTCCCGTGCTTGCATTCCACTGATCTCGCATTGAGAAATGACGGTCGGTACTGACATTTATCTGCAATTTCGTCCTCAGTGACTGTCTGGGTAGGGTGGCACAGAGTCTCAGTAAGAGACAGCTGGTTTAAAGGATGGTCTCGTACTCAGAGCGAGGAGTAAGTCATTAGGCATCACTAAAGATTCTATGAGGTTTTGATAGGCATCGTCGAAGTATCATTCATCCATATCCCAGCACTCATTACTGTATTCCGCCCATTGAGGATCGGACGAATCGACCACTTTGTCGTCCCCTTCCCCACTATTGCAAGTTCAAGCAGAAGACCAAGTCAGGTCAGTTATAGACAGTATAACCGGATATGTATCCCTACTGATTTCTACCTACTCGTCTTAGATGCCAAGCTTAGTGCTGGGGCAAGTGGCCTCCGCACTCAAGACCACACAAATGCCAGTGAAGCACCTAAGCAAGATGAAGAGGTGTATGAAGCTGGGGAGAATATATGGGAGCAAAATATCAAGCCGAGTCAAACCTCACCCATTTGCCCTACCCATAACCGCGTTTGCAAGAAGGCCATCTGTGCTGCATATGACAAGCTGTTGAGGGACATCAAGAAAGAGGAGAAAAATGCAAAAAAGGGTGAGAAGAAGAAAGAACATGCTAAGCAGTACGAAAGGAAGAAAAATGCGAAGAGAGCCTGGGGCCGCAATGGTGGAAAAGGCGAGGAATCAAAGACTCGTGACAAGACCATTGATGGAAAGGATGAAACATCTGACACCTGGAATAGCTCTTGGGGAGACGAAGATGAACAAGGTGAGGCAGGCCAGTGGGGTAAAGGTGAAGGCTCGGCCAACGTAGAGACCCTCCGAGATGATGGTAACAAAACTCCCAGTCCGATTTCTCATGTGGCCGTTGAAGAGGAGGAATACGATCCATGGGTTTGAGGTATAAACCGATATTGTCGCCAAGCTTCGAATCACCGTTTCCCTCAGCTGTTGTAGAGATATTGATTTGTACTTGCTATGCAAAAATTGTTAAAGAATGATGCCTTGTCCTTTTACGAGACGTATCTTCTTGACCCCGTCTTGAACTCCCCAGGGGACCTCATCTTGCCAATGGGTGATGATGACAACAGCTTGATCCTTGGTGATGCCTCCTTCTCGAAGATATTTCTTCGCTGCACTGATCATGCCTTCATCCATTCCGCTCCAAACCTCGTCGAGAAGAACCAGCTGTGGTCGTCCAACCAGAGCGCGCATGAGCAACACCATCCTTTGCTCACCGACTGAAAGCTCAACGAAAGCTCTGTCGTTGAATTTGGCCGCGTCCTCACCGGTATTCTCGTCTGCCCAGGCTCCAGGTCCCAAAGCGGCGATGACTTCTTCGCATCTAGTTACTCTCCATTTCACGTCAGCTTCGGTAAGTTCTTGCATTACACCCGTTCCGACGTTATGTTTCCCGCGTGGTACGAATGTACCATCAAAACCCGTTCCAACGACATCCCAGACGGACATTCTGGACTTGCGAGGAAAGGCGTCAAACATTTCTGGAGAGAGTACGCCGATAAGGGATTGGAGATGCGGTGTTGGTATACGCGAGCGGGGCCGCCCAAAGAGGTGGAGATGAGAAGACCGCGACGCAAGTTGAGTGTAGGACTGGGGATGATCACCAGTAATGATCGAAAGAAGAGTAGTTTTACCCGAACCTATGGTGGTTGTCTGTGAGCCCGTGATGTAAGATGGAGAAAGATGACATGCCGTTTTCGCCTTGCAAATGCCATCGTTCACCTTGGCGAATTTTCCAATTGATGTCACGTAGAACGACACGATGGTCGTACTGAACCCGTACGTTTTTCAGGTCCACGACTACGGCACCGGTTTCATTGGCGACAATTTGAGTAGCCGTTGTCGCGGTTACATGATTTGACCGATAAGCTTTTTCAGTTAGAATGATATGCTTCGGCCCTGTAACAACTTTTCTCCCTCTCAACAGCGCGACATGCGTAATCCAATCAGGAACAGGATCGTGGATTCGTAGTCCCAAGATAACGCGAGGCGAACGAGACTGGTGAAGAGAATGTAAGAGATTCAAAAGATTGGGGCGATTTTGGACGTCCAATCCAGCTGTAGATGATTAAGACAGGGCCGGATTTCATAACAAGGAACATTCACACACTAAGAGGCTCGTCAAGAAGAAGGAGCTCGGGCTGAGTCCATATAGCTTTAAGGATACGTGCACGACGCGTCTGACCATTACTTAGCGCGATGAGAGGGAGATCAAGAAACTTCTTAAGACCCATCCGTTCCACAAGGTCGTCAAAGAGCTGTTGCCTTTCAGCTGAAAGTTTGACTTGAACTTGAGATTCGCGGGGAGCATCACGAAGTTCGGGAGGGACCACGTCAAAGTTCAGTGTTTCCGGGAACATGTGCTGACGGAGGGTTATGCGATCTTCTTCTTGGACCGCACCATAGCGGGCCGTGTAGTCGTAAAAGGCGCCTCCACTACTGCGGCGTCGGTTGCCGAACGAGACGACAGCTACGTGGACGTGTGGGTCTCGAGGGAAAAGGAAGGGAAAGAGACCTCCTGGAGATGGCGGGTGAGGCGATATCCTAAGGTTTCCTAGAAGCATCTAGAAGACATTCAAATGATAAAAAGAGCTGAGCTAGTGGAACAACATTCATACATGGAAGAAATCGTGTTTTTCGTGCGAACCGAAACCAACGACAGCCCAGCTTTCTCCCTCCTTCACGGTCCAATCCAGATCCCGAAAGACAGGCGTAGATGCCGCATTTGCGTCTCCAAAGCGGTATACATCGGCCTTAGGGATATTGATGACGGTCGCGGAGCTAAGGTAGCGTTGGAAACTATGTGCTGGCCTTAGTCCGAAGACTCTACCTCCAAGGAGAATGGCCATCTTGATGTTTTACGTGAACCTCAAGTCGAAGTTGTAATTCATACGTGAGTCAGTGGAAAGGGTCATGGAGTCAACGTGACTCGAGTCGGCCGCTCTACTTTCTCTTCTTGACCACGATGTCGGCTGACCCACCAACGCAACCTGACACGACTACCACCGACATCGACCCCATTTGGACCACAAGTCGTACTGCCAGACAAATATATGCTCTTGGTCAGGTTGAGAAGGTCAGCACTTGTCGTAACCGGACAATTTTGCATCTTATGAATATAATTTTTAGGATATCAGCCGTCTTCTCTCCCTTGCCGCGTCCTCAATTTCACTCCTCACCTTACCCCAAGCTGACGGTCCCAACGATGGTCTTCCTCAGGGAGAAGAGCGCTCGGAACAGTTTGTATTAGAGGCAAACGAATACTTTGAAATACTTGATGTGTGTCGATGTTTTCTCACTGGAACACAATCATCATAACACTCGTTTCTAGTCCATCCAAGTATCCATCCGTTCATCGCTAGCCCACATCCGCCACTCGCGGATAGCGCCTAGCGCGATCAACGCCCCACCACTGGGTTCCATTCCACCTAGTTTGGGGATTGTGCTTCCCGAAGGTGAAGGCGAAGGAGAAAGTAGAGGGTTGCAAGAGACGAGGATAGATAGGGACGCGTGGAACGGTATCCTGGATGCATTAACGCGCATGAAGAGCGCAATGGAGGAAAATTCCAGGCTTGAGATATAACATGTCCGGGACGGTGAGTTTGAAGGATCTAGTACCGTAAGTTTCCTGTTGCTATCCCGTGTACACAGACGTATTTTTGACCAGAAGCAACAGATTTCTACGAACCGCGGACTATTCAATTTCGTATACAAATCAGCCGGCGGATATGACGACTTACGAATGGGCAATCGCTTTCAATTGTCCTTATTATTCTTCGACTTGCTGCGTCCGAAATCGGGCCCGGCAAATCAAAGCTAAATTGTGGCGAGTCTGACGACCCTTGCAGGTATTTTTCGCCACCCCCACAAGCTACACAACCTATGTATGGATACGTAGGTACTAGTTCAGGGACTCTGATTATGGCATGTCACAGCTCGCCGGCGAAAGGTCGGGAGGCTGAGCTTTGTAGGTGCTAAGTTAAATCCTTTCGGAAAAGGTTGTCATAATTATCCCAGAATAAATATCACAGTATTTTATGGGCAACCGCGTCTTTATGTTGTATCTCAGTGAGCTTATATAAACATCGTTGATATGATACCTCCAAACAATCTGAGCTTTTATCGAGGCAAAAGGGCAACATATCCTTTCAGTGGCTTTGAAGTGAAGCTTTCGGACTCAAATACTGAGACTTGTATGTAGAGGGAGGGGCTCATGGCTGTTCGTACAAAGAACAAAGAGTTAAATTTAATGAAAGTTTGATACCGGTATGCCTGCAGCTAAGAATTATGAAAAGTACGCACGGACCGAGATGACCGAATGATCGCAGGTCTCCGAGGATACGGAAGATTAAAGAATGAACGTGTCAGTTGGTGGGATATTGCACTGTTCCTTTCGAAATCGAGTGATCGTAAATGACAGTATCTCTTGTCACTTGATACGTCGGCGAGGAACTTTTGAGCCAGGAGAAAGATTAGACGGAACTTTGTAACCTGATCCAGACTGTGTGGCGTTGGTAGTCGCTATCTTCGGCGAGCGCGCTAATACTTACTAGTTTGAATTTTCAAAATCATGGTTCGACCGCGGTCGAAGGCCTTCGTAACTTATACTGATCGGGTGGCGGCGGGTGAGAAAAAGAAATTACATCGCGACATTCAAACATCGAAACTTCAAAGATTATCCGTCTTCAACTCCTTTCCTTCTTTGAGTACATTTTCGGCATTGAGCAGTTCCGGCACCTGAGAAAGCTCAGGATGTTCCTTGGCAGCGATCTGTTGGACACGATGGAGACGTGATGACAGGGAAAGGGAAAGGGAAAGGGAAAGGGAAAGAAGACATACTACGAGATCTTCAACGTCGCCTGCGGCTTTCGCCAACCTCGTTGCAGAGTCATCGATCATCCTGTTGCATTCGTCGAGGACTTTTTTCTTTGTAGACGTCTCAGATGGATCGATACAGACGACGGGCATACTTACAGCGTTCTTGAGATCCCATTCATCCTCCGAAATGCCTTCAGCGATGAGCTTGCCCACTTTTCGTTGCTGATCCTCGGCCTCTTTACGATAGAGGATGTGTTCTTTTATTAGGCTTTTGAGATGTCAGGCAAGACGGCATAATGGAATGGGTGGAGTACCGCTTGGCAGCTCCTGCCTTAATCTTGAGTTGCCGTTGGATGGCCTGAATTTCCGACATAGAAAAACGCAAGGATACTCGCCCTGGAAAAAACAATGAAACCTATTATTATCGGGTTATTGTGCTGCCTTTGTACTGATTACCTTGGATTGGTACCGGATCCGTGTACAAAGCCGGTATACAAACAAGCTGACACCGTCTAGGGTCGCGAGAATATTTGATTAAACAAATTCGGAAGGCGATTCTAGTTGGTCAACCGCTCTCGTCCTTTTCCTACCAGGACGTTGTGGTTCATTGTACATCTCTGTCCCCTGGCCCATTGTTCTGTTTTCTTTTCTTTTCCCTTCACGACGACCCACGACCGCACGAATCTCAGCAACGCATCCAGAGTTTTTCAGTCATTGAACTTCTCTCTTCACGCCAAAATATCACAAAAGGGATGGAGCAGCAGCACGTCATGAACGATCCAGCATCGTATTCCGGCTTTTACCCACCAGAGCAGGACCCTGCGTATAACATTTCCTATGCGACGCCGCAGATGAGCCCTTATCAGGTTGTGCACAACGGCCCTCAAACGCGTGGGTACCATTACTTTTGTTCTGTTTGCCGCATGTTCATCTGATAACTATTGCTTCGTATGCTTTGTAGGCCAGCATGTTACCCAGCACGTAGCACAAGGAATGCCCATCACTGAGCTGCAGCAGTCGCCAATGCCCTCGTACCACAACATGCCGCTTATGTCCCATCAATATCAAGGTTACCCCTCTTCCGAGGCGCCGCATGTCATTCCTACCTCTCCCCCTCCGCCCTCGCCTGACCTCTACGACCCTTTGTCTCCTCCAGTCTCCGGATCAGACACTTCTGCTGACGGCATCTACCACCACCACACTAGCAGCAACAACTCGCCCTCTTCTTCTCGTGCCAACAGTCTAGTCCACCGGTCCAACATCCGTTACAATCCCACTCCATCCCCGACCAGCTCTTCCGGTCGCCGAAGTCGTGGCTCACGTTCCCAGGACTCTGACGACGAAGAAATGGGTGTCCTCTTTGCCGAGAACCTTGCTCACTCCAGGAAGGAGGCTACCAGGCGCCAGCGTATCGAGGCAGAGCAGCGGAGGCGCGATGAGCTTCGCGATGGCTATGCCAAACTCAAGGACGTGCTCCCTGTGTCCAACCAGAAGAGCAGTAAGGTTTCGCTCCTAGATCGAGGTGAGCTCCCTTTCTTTGCGCGTCTTCGTTTCATCGATTAACTTTCTCCGACAGCCACCCAATACATCACTTCTCTCGAAAAGACCAACCAGGATCTCCAAGCTCGAATCACTCAGTTGGAGCAAGAGATGCAAAGGCTGCGTTCTCTCAACGAGAAAATGTCGCTTGGTGACACCCCTTCTCCCGGTGTATTTGATGCTAGGCCATTGTCCCCCCCTCCCGACGTTCCCATCGCTGCGCACACCCTGAACAATGTTCGAGCGCAGGATCCTTCATCGGGAGAGTCAAGTCCGTCTGCATCAGACGACAATGGCTACTGACGCTGCATCAGATCTGACAATCCCTTCCTTCCCTATTGTTTTACACATCACCGCATCTTCTTTTCCTTCTCGTCTCATTTCCCTTACTCGCTCATTGCACGGGCATTCATCTTTTAAAATCATATTTTCTTCATCTCAGCCGCATTTACAGGTATCGTGTATTATTTCGAGAGAAAAAGACAAAAAGACTCAAAAAGGTTGCTCCTACTTGTCGATATTTGGGGAATGAGAATGGCCGCGCCGTGCGCACTCATCCATTTCTATTCCCACTTTCCTCGGCTCCTATCTCAACCTTCCGCCTCGTCCTTAAGAGATTCCCATCCCTTTCTGCTGCTTGATGTCACAGAATTTGTGGCCCTTTTCATGCGAACCGAGGTTGCAACGTGTTGATCCCAATTGCCATCTCGTTGATCGATGATCGAGCTATCTCTTCTGCCTTTGCACGTGCAGTCCCGTCTTTTCTCTCCTAGCGGCCAGTTGATCGTCTTCCCGGAGAATTCGACGGATGATACACCTGGATCAATGCTCGCCAGGACGTGTCCCATTATCGCTGCTCACATTCTTCTAATTACTGAATATCTTCCCAAAATGCCAACCCTTCACACCTACCGTTCCTTCCCGAACTATTCCCACACTATCCGACTCTTTTATCCTCTCCCTCATTCTCGCTGTATATATCCTTTTTCTATCCGCCCAACCGTCTAACGATGAACGCCCACCAAATATTTTTCCAAAGCGGAGGAATATTTATATGCTCGCAATGATTCTTGACGAATATACGAAATTGATATATTTTTATCCGAGGTTGTGATGGCGGTGACAGCAAAGAGGACCCTTTTGACATCCTTGTATTCGATGATTGCCCGCAAAGTTCTCGTCTGTACTAGAGTACATGTACGGGAGTCGTGGCATTGAATGTCGCGCCTGCGGTGCAGTGAATCATTGATTGACTCGCATGGAATTTAGGAAGATCGAGGTCACTTCTTTTTTTTTTTTCTTGGGACAGCAGCCGCTACTTGTTATTTTACACTCTCCTTCAATTTTTTAGGTAGAAGAGACGAATACCATTGTATATGAAACTAGTGGAATGCGTTGCTTGGATTATAAAGCCTTGTGATAAGCACCAATGCCAATTAAGAAAGAAGATACTGCGCATGGATGTACTAGGACGTACCATTTTCACGCAGGTACTAGACCGTGACAATGTGCAGGTGATTGTGGGAGCTGTTGGGAACTTAGAATTCCAACTCAGCGAATATCCTGTAGAACGCAATTCATACACCACGTTCATTCCGGATGGTTCAAGGAATATCCTGTGCGTGCATCAGATTAGACGTAGTGTTTTGGCCCAGAAACTCAGCGGTTTCTTCGAACTGAAGAGTAGGAGTTTCAGGGTGACATCCTTCTGCATCCTCTTCAACATACCTCCAGCGCGTGGTCGTATGAAACGAGGCTCCGCGGTGAGTCATAATCGACTTTGACGACACCGTATTCGACGGACGCACCCATTGACACCGTAGTCTGTGCCCAAAGAGTAGATATCACATTAACAAGCATGAATCTGTACGATATAGACTGACAGCCCAAGCCGCTTTAGTGAAGCTGAAGTTCCCTCGAATCAGGTTCACCGGGCGGAGAGACTAAAGTTACTAATGTTATCGCTCCATATCTCCATATCTCCATATCTCACCAGCCATCGTTTAATCTTCAAGTTCCAGATAATCAGGATTATGTCCTTTTTAGTGTGCTTGGTTTTATTTATCGGCACCTGGGCAAACTCTAATAATGGGTACACCTCCCAAACTGGGAGGCAACGCCTGACCTCGAGGCAGTCAGTAAAACGCTTTACAGTGACGGACGGAGGCCCCGGATCCGTACATAGCTTTTTGTCTCGGAGACGGAGTGATGTTGCCTCACGACGTGCTGCAACAATTTGTTTCGTTACGTGGAATTCGTTACCTTTGCTTTCTTCTCAAGTTGCTGCGCACGCGGGCTCCGACAGATTCATAGTGGTTCGTTGCGGTTGAATAAGACTGTTTCTAGGCTGCTATTCTGGTGATCCTCCGTCGCCTGATGTCCTGTTCTTCGGGAGGTGCGGGTAGAATTCATCTTGTTCGGCGAAATGCGAAGTCTTGTGGTTAGTGTCCTCTGTGTGGCGTTATACTACTGTCCCAATATTATCTGCCGCGGCCGTTACTCCCCCTTCACTGTTCTCCTGCCCGTGTTACGACACGCCCTCAGGCTGATTGACTTATCTCACTTTCCTGGGTCTGGCCGTTGTTCGATGATTTCCCCTTAGCTCAAAAGACGCGGCTGCTCTTGAGGCAAGTCAGAAAGCTCTCGCGACAAAGGCCAAGCGAATATTACTGTCTCAGCTACGTATCCCCAACTGACCATGCGTAGCGGTTATGATCCGTGCGTTTCACGGAGTACACCGACTCGGCATGATGATCCCCCACAGCTCGCGGAGAGTTGTGTGAACGTAGAGGTCCCTGTGTTTGCTTTTTTTGCGAAGCAGCGGGTGATTGCCAAAATCGTGCAAGCTGTCATTGTCAGACACATCTTCCGCTGTTACAGCTATTGACTTGAGTCCGTTAAATATGAAGTTATCCACCCGAAACGCTGGTTAGGGAACAAGTTAAACTGCCGGGGAGTATATTCTTATTCCACCGATAATCCTAGACTAGCTCGGAAGACTTAAAGAGACACTCGAAAGCAACAAACAGCCGAACTACCATTTACATATTCGCCATATCCAAGATCTTTTGACTCATATGCTTGGCACGATTTGAGGTCCGAGTTACTCTGGATGTTCAACAATAGCATTGCTGTTACTGAAAATCACTCTGGTAAGTATGTACGGCGAACTTGGAACACAATTCACCCTGACACCTCTCTCTGCTCCGCCGCTTAAAGGAGTTAACTGGACCTGGGTTAATACCGAGCTCCAACGGTCAGAAATCTGGAATATGATACCTGCAGTAGTATCAAAAGATGGCGAACAATAGTTCAGAATATGAGCGCGACTTTTCATCACCGGCTCTTAGGTTCCGCCCCGTCGCTTCAGCCGAACTAACACCCATGCATTGGTCCCGAAGGTCCTAGAATGGAGATCTTGAGCTAGAAGACTTGTAGAACCTTGAAATGTGTCCCGTCAAGGGAAGAAAAGTACATAATGGTAGACTTGCATACATTGACCAAGACAGGGCAGGAAGACAGCAGATGACATCAGGTATTAAGCAGCTACGAAATACGACCAATGTGACCTCATCGAACACGCCCTTCCATGAAATGTGTCGACAAGATCTCCATATATATTCCGTTCGGTCCCGCAAACCCCAGTGATTCCGAGCACTCAATTCGATAGAAACAACGATGCGGCATTTAAGCGAGATAAATCCCAAACCAAACTCTGGAAAGGATGTGAGAGAGCAACGAGGAGTTGATACCGACCAAGAGAGGAAGGTATCTGACGGGGGAAACAAGCACAAGGTCCAGCTGCAGAATTGGTATGCCGGGGACAATAGAACAGAGACTACGCAAGGGAATTGTGATCGGGCATCTTTGTTGCAAAGATTGGGTTTGAACAGAGGAGATGAGAAAAGGGCGAGGTAGAACCAAATGCCTGGAACGCGGATGAGAACAACTGTTTCGGTGCTGATTTGCACCCAAGTCGAATCAGCAAGCGTGTGTGTCGAAGTTCGCCTGTAATGCAGATCCTCGACCAATATGGTGGTGAGTCGCCGTTCGGTTGATGAGGTACTGAACCATATCGATTTGACGGCGGCACAAAACCATACTGCTATCACGGGAGAAATATGGAGGTGGTTCTGAATCTCCGGAAGGAAAGGGAACGTTATACTGGGTCGATGTATCATACGTGAATGGTGATAGCGTTTCCGTATTCGTTCTATTCTCGAGAAAAGCGCCCACAAGACTACAGTTCCTTTCTTCCCCCCCAAAAAAAAGAATAAGATGCTCGGAGAAAGTGGAGATAACGAATTGCCTGCAGCGAGCCCGAGGAAAAGCGAGTGATAAGATTTACGGTTACAGTCCGTCGTCATCGCTAAGCGAGCAAGCGGGTATCGACGACGAAAAACGGTCAAATGCCCGACCAACGTTTCGGGCTGAACGTGCCTGGTCGCCGAGAAGCCTCGGGCGGCTCACTTTCCCACACCTCTCCGGATTGACACTGACAGCTTGGTGGAAAGTGATCACACACTACCTTTGTCTCGGGCCTTCGTCCTTCCCCCTCTACTGACGAGCAACGACATCTCCTTGACGATTTCGCGAATCCACCGAAAACAGGAGATCTGGTTATTGACCCGATAGTGATATCGTTACCCCAATTCAAGATGTGGTGTGTACTGATAATTGATCGATTGTCATTCGAATATTGATTTGTATATCCCCCCAATTCAGGTGTGATAACTGTTTATTATTACTGCCATTGGTGAGAGCAAGCTATTGCGGCTGTTTATAATACGAGCGATTGATTGGGTTATGCTTCCTGTTTTTAGAGGGGTGGGGCCATTGCTTGGGCTGTCGTTATCGCGGTGCGTAACGGAATTTCTGTGGTGAATGGATGAATGGACTAATTTCGAGTCATTCTTTATCAAGGCGTATAGCATTGCCGGCGGTATCTTCCTCTTGATAGACGGTCAATATTTATATTTCACTTATCCTGAATGGTAGGACGTTTTGGGTTCAGGCAGAACTCGACCATTAACTGCAATGTTTGCCTTTGCATAGGTACATTTACGGTGGTATCGGCCTGGGTGTTGCTGCCGTCGCCATCATCAACATGTTCGCGCTCTCCAACGTACGCTGAATCTTGGAGTTGTCGTTCGCGGTCATTAATGTTATACGGTCTCTCTTTTAGCGATCATACATATGGACTAGGGTTTGCAAGTTCTTGTGGCCGTTCGTCATCGTCATAAGTGCCGTACGGGCTATGCTGATGATCGTTGAGCTTGAGCGAGGGTAAGTGTGAATCTGAATTCCTTTACATGGCGCTTCTGCGCCGCATGGAATTGTTTTTGTGGTGTGATGACTCCATCTGCTTGTTTGGACTCTTCCTGAGGCGCTAGTTGCTGACGTCTGCTCTTCCTGGTTCTATAGTAAGGACAAGATCCAATGGGAATGTGACAATGGCGGCCAACTGTGGTCTGCTTCTGCGGCTGCAGGATATTCGACATCTACTTCGTTCCCAAGTACATTCTGCACGTCGGGATTCTCGAGCTTGTATACCGCGTTCATCATCTCGCTTCTCATCGATCTCGGGTTCCAGGTATGTTTCTGGTGTGAATGGATACACTCTCGGATCTGACTATCGGACTAGATGTACATGTATTTTTTGAATTGGCGCTTTTCGAGGCGGTTGGAGCACTACTCAAATATGAAGGGTCCATTCCACGGGGGTAAGCTGTTTCGAATTCTGTGGCCATACATGGAAAATCGAAATTGATTCATTGTCGCAAGGTTATTACAACGCTTAGGCGATGTAGGTCCCAGACGTTCCTTCCATTTGGGCTGCGTGCCCGTGTTGGTCATCTCTCATCTCGCTCTCCATCTCGGACCTATATATTATTGACGTTTATTTTTTTTATACTGACGACTGACGAGCTTTACGATAACTGTAATGAATCACGACTGGGATGGCTTTACCATTCAGTCCACGACCTTGATGAGATGATGACTTTGTTGTAGTATCTTGTTTCACATGTAGTGTTAGCTATTGCACATGCCTCGATGTGAATACACCTTACATCTTGGGAATGAACCCGGGGCCTTTGAGAGAGCTGAAGCTGTTAGAGACGAATGAATGTTTGAGATGCATGCAGTGCGTGCTCCATTGATTATATGGGTAGTATGTTCCTTAATGTGGTACCAATGATAGGAGCAGTTGCGCCCAGATGATCTATTATGAGGCCGCGCTGGATGCGATGCCGCAGAGCTCAGATTACCGCTGATCGCGCGGTGCATAAGCCAAGCTACGGAGGATGAAACGATGAAAAGGATAAGAGAATTATAATTTGATTTGGATGTATATACAAGCCAAGGTACGGCTGGGGTCCCATTAGATTAAAACAACGTTGCACACTAGAATGGAATCAATGGATCCGGACATGAGGTCGCTCTAGGGCTTTGTGAGAACGGGCTTTCAGATCAAGAAGGCCAGATGCAGTAAGTTGTGGCGTTTGTGACAAAGGCTCTCGAATTCCCTGCCCCAAATACCAAGTATGACCTGACAGGACTAGACGGGAATCGAGTGTGATAACCCTGGAAGAAAGGCCCAGCTACGATGGGGGAGAGAGTAAAAACGTAGGGCCAGTCGGAGACCGGATCTTGATCTGATGTGACTCGACCAATATCGATGCCATACGGATCAACGGTGCGGGCAAGCTGCTGTTTCTCTGTGCTACGCGAAAGTAGCCGACGTCATCAACTACGGACCCATCGATTCACCCACTCTGAATACTATCATCCACATGCCGGGCCACACCGCCGAGCCTGATGTCGGCAGGAACGAGCCACTGGTTTGGTTCGCCGCCGGCTCGGTGGCAAAAAAAGGCAACTCAGCCCTGCCTGCCCATATAAGACGATAGTCCCGCGGCACCTTTCTTCATCTCTTCCCTCTTTCTCTCTCTCTGTAAACCGCGCCCCCCCCCCCCCCCCCCAACTTCCTTCTTCCCCGCCATTTTCTTAGCGGCCGTCACCAGCAGCACTTGATCCCTGTTGCTGCCGTGCTGTTGTGGGTATTCCTTCATTTCCCGCTGCGCCCAGCTCATCTTGCGCCACAGTCTTATCCTTATTGCCCTCCCCTTATTTGCATTCTAGACACCTTTTTGCTTTCGTCTTTCGTTCAATGTCTGTAGACTTCGAACCAATGCTTGCTCGCTCTTCCTCGTTCATGGAGCATTCCATGGAAAGCCCCTTCCTCATGGACAACATCGAGAGTGCGATGGACTACCTCCAGTATCCGCCTTCGCCTTCCCCCGCCTTCGGCTCTTCCTTGAATGGTAAGTCTTTTCCACAGCCCTTACGGCCTCAGACTTAAATTTTCCCGTTTCTTAGCATCCGCGTCTTCTGGTGGCGAATACGATGGCATCAGCCTTTCCCACCCGATTGGTGGCGACTACGCTTACACCGCTTCGCCCTTCTCTAACTCGTCGCCTCAGCCCTATATGGGAGAGGATCTTGGTATCTCACCCCGCGCTATGACCTACGCTGGCGATGAGGACCGAACTTTGTCTGGACGACGCAGCCGTGCATCCAATGACTCTCCTCCGCCTTCCATTCCCTATGCAGCAGCTGTCCCTCGTTCGCACCGTCATGATCCCATTGGTGTTGCTGCGCGGAGAAACTCAACTGCGAGGAAGGTCCAGAAGGCAAGGAAAAGGAAGGCCAGTGATGAATCAGACGATGACGACGACGAATATCAGGTCTCGCCTTCCGCAGGAGGCCCTATGGACAAGTAAGCCTTGCATTGAAATTCATCAATCAGCTACTAATTATGTGTGTATCTCAGTCGTCGAGAATCCGTTCGTCAACAGCGGATCGAGTCTGAACAGAAGCGTCGCGATGAGCTCCGTCGCAACTACGATCTCTTACGAGACGTCCTTCCGCCAACCCAGCAGCGAACAAGCAAGGTTCATCTGCTTTCGAGGGGTGAGTCGTTTAAATTGAGCACTGATATCTGATCTCACTTGTTTTCATCAGCGAGCGAGTACATTCGGGAGCTCGAGACGACCCAGTCGGAGTCTCGTTCGAGGCTGCAGGCTTTTGAGACTGAAGTCAAGCGCCTCCGTGAGATCAATGATGCCTTGATGATGGGTACCGCCCGTGCGCTGGGCAAGTCCACTCTTGGTATTTCTCCGCATATGACGATGTCAAATTTCTGAGGTGCACTTCTGGCCTCAGAAAAGCAAATCTCAAAATTGTGTCGGATGTCAAAGGGCGTAAACCCGGTGACACTGCTTTGATTATGAACGGACTATCTCTATCACACTCGTATTTTATGTGCATCATCTACCTCACCTTTCTCCTTCTCTAACGATGTCGAGCATTGATTTCCTCTTCACTAATGATCTGTTCCTCCAGATGTTTGTACAGCTGTGCCGTGACTTCGTCGACTTCGGAGTCGGAAATGTTGGATCGCGAGCCGTTTGCGGATGACGATGGACCTTTTGGGATAATGGCTGATGTTTGAGGACGACGACACCCACACAAGACACTAGACAGCTGCTTGAGGCATTGTCGCTGCTCTCTACGGATGAGCGGCGTGCGTGCTTCGCATGTCTCGTGCACTTTCTTGTACGACTTCTTTGAATCCTGTCGCATTCGTCCCAGCATTGCATCTTATCTCGAATTACCCTCCATTAGTACGCTCGTAGGCGGACCACTTAGATGTGGTTCCGTGTCTCGCGTGCCGCCGATACACTGGCATCATATTCCGCTTTCGCGTCTACCGCCAACCACTTTCCCCAATCATTCTGTCTTTCAGATCACTGTGACTCAACACCCGGGGCAAATGTTCGCAATCGCTCTCGTCCACAGATTTTCGCTATCGAGCAATATTTATCGGTTGATTTATGTTTGCCCCCTCTCCCTCCCCTCCCCTTCCCAACGTCAAGAATTGAAACCAAGGAACGCCTGATCAACGTCCCCGACCTTTTGATTCATCCCTCTTCTCGTTACGTTTCCCCACAGACATTCCTATGACATCTCATGACAATATGATCCCGCCAACATAGCTCGCTTGGACGAGCTCGCACAGCTACTGGATTGATGTGTTCCGCATCGCGTCGATCACTTCGGCATAGCTAGCTATACGGTGGATATCTGATCGGTGTCCTAGCACACTTGACTCGGAAGTGAGCCTGGCAAGAAGGCGGGTTGGTTTTGCAGAGTCGTCGTTTCAGTTTACATGAATCCAGAGCATATTCGGATTGCGCTTCCTTCGATAGACAGTGCTGTGTCTTCTCCCGCTTCATGAGCCGGTGATTGAGGATGCTTTTCCTGACCCTATCGTAAGTCGAAGAGAGCGACCACTAGCTCGAAGCTGCTGGCTGCATGTATGCGTCCGTGCATCATTTAGGTGCTCTATAGCTAGTCCTATTTGCCACCTTTTGGTGTGTTCTGCCTCGGACTACGAACGATATCTCTATCATGACTTCTAATCCCGCCCAATATGCTCTTACCCGAAATCCACCTCTATGTGTCACTGCCTTACACACGCACCCCCGTCTATATAGTAAATGTTGTGGAATCTTCTCTGTTCTGGTCTTCTCGAGCGCCTGCGCATCGCTGAAGATCCATTCCATTGTCCGTTTGCTATCCCCATTTGTCTATGTCCAGTTTTGTGTGTCTATTCCATTATACGTTGGTGTTCGACTCGTGTTTCCACCGATGAGTCAAATAGCTACATTGTGTAATTCGTGTACGTGTGTTTACTGTGTAGTTTACGATGTGTATATGATAAATGACAACGAAACGATTATGTTCTGACCACCCTTTGCCATGAGTGACACATGAGTTGTAGCCGGAGGAGTGTATGAATAGAATGTAGGAAGTGTCGGACGGATTTATGAACATAAGAAGTTATGTGTGATGATAAAATCTTCAAAGATGTCAACGGGGATTACAGATGAAACGTAAATCAGGTGGTTTCATAGTTTCCTCATGGTTTTTTCGCCGGCGGTAGTTACTCTCTCCACCTGTACCTTGAACTCGCTGCCAAACTCTTTCTTGGTGGCCTTCTTTTCCGCACGCCTCATGGCGCGGTTGACCTTCACTGCTGTCTTACGAGCCTTTTTTGACTCGGCCGATTCATTTCGCGGTCGTGTGACTGTTGCTTGACGAGGAACTGAGGAGGCGAATCAGTACGAATCAAAGCAGGGTGCAAACGGGTGTATTTCGTACTTCTTTTCAAGTCGGGCTCGGGAGGTTGAGCTCGAAGTTTGGCTTGCTTGGGTTCGACGACGGAAGGTAGTCCGGTTTTCGGATCGAGTGTTATCTTCGGAGTTCGCCTGGTATCGCAGGCTCGGATAAGACGCGGATGGTTTTCGAGGTTAGTATAAGTTGCTAGAGATGTTTATGAATTATGGTAATCAACAAAGTGGCATGTCACTCACTGAGTATGGTTTCGCAATCCCACCTGTCTTTCTTGTCCTCCTCAAGCTCTAAAAAGAGGTCCTCCTCGGGGGTATCATCATCGTCACTATAGGATTCTTTGACGCGCTGATCTTGTCCCATAGCTCTCCGCAAAGTCTCCAACTTTTCCACCCCACTATCGCCTTCAAGTTTGGGCTTCATCTTTCGGCCGAGGATTTCGTAGTCATTGAGAAACTCGTCCATCATGGATGAAAAGTCATCGCGAGCCGTGATGAGCTCCGGAGCCTCGTCGGATTCGGAATCATCGGGCATTGACGCGCGATCGTCTTCGTCTTCGTCTTCATTGTACTCCTTAAGCATTACCTGCAGTAAATGCACGTTTAATACAAGAAATGGCTATACGAGCATAAGGAGTGCTCCACCTGATCAAATCTCTCATCAAGAATTTGCAGCGCTTCATTTCGATACATGCTGGAGCTGCTCATGCTGTAACCAGAAGCATCGCTGCCGCCTCTCCACCTCTTCTTGCCTCCGATAACAGTTATTGTTGGAAGGCCCGCGACGGTGTCTCCACCATCAGATTCATCCTCCCCATCATCGCTATTACTGGCCGATAGATCCTGCTGTGATTTTTTAAATCGATCGAAGCGTGCCTCCCAACCCTCATCCTCGTTCCCAGATCCAAGGCTGGAAGAATCTCGCTCCTGTGAACCTTCAACTACGCCATCCTCAAAGAAGGGATAGTCCACTTCTTCATCACTAGGACGTTCACCATCCGTTATCAGCTCTCCAAAGAAGTCATCTTCGAGGTTATCGTCTACAAATGCGTCATCTTCCAGAGCCTCGAGGACTTGGCGTAAGTGGGGATCCATATCAGGTTGGAAGCCAGATATACTGTCGGGGATGGCTTGTTGAGATTCAAAATTTCTAGGTAGCTCGGACGTAGATGGTAAAACGCCTTCTGGTAAGTCCCTAAGAGAGAGACCAGCTCCATTGCCAGATTTCTTTTCTTTTCCGGACCTCTTGGAAGAAGAGGGTGCCTCAATGAGGATGCTGTCGACACCGTCCTCTTGTACGCCAACTTGTCGAAGATGTTGCATGTAGTCATATTCTGCGTCATCGTAGTAGATTCCATAGAGCGCGGCGTCCCCTGGTGTGGTATGCGATTCATGCAAAGTGTCGCCTATAGACAAAAGCGCCTCGAGCTCTGCTCTAGACTTTCCCTGGAGGGGATATCAACAGACGAAATGAAGAATAGCAGTAGGCATGCCTTTTTGTCGTTTTCACGTACAACGGGCTTCAAAACATGAATCGCAGCTTCTGAGTCATGGATAAGAGGGTCCCGTTGAGACCGGTGCACGAGTTGGAAATGTTTTGCGCCTGGCTGACGAAATATTGACTTGGGCGCCATGAACGAAGTATAGGAAAATTTGATTCCAAAAACTATCGACGAATTACCATGATATTACATAAGCAATCTCGGGTTGAAAGCAACCTTCAGTCTCACCGTACTTTACGTTCTTCTGGTGCTCTTCCACCATCGTTGATCGTAGCTCTATACACCCCGGAAGTGGTATTTGTTCAGACGAAGTTCCCTGGCATCGGTCCCGACGAAGCATGGATGGCCGTTCGCGCGAACAGTTCCGCAGAGGTTTCTCCATATACGTCTCTTTCGCCCTAATTCTCGCAGAGTGTACTGACATTTCGTTTGTGGTATCTACTAGTCACCAAAAGGTTGTTTTGGAGATTGATTTCTCGGGGAGTCTTTGGGTATGCACGTCTGCCGTTCGTGGCGAGTAAGGCGCTTAACCTGTCATTTACAGGGATACACAGAAATCACTATTGTTCCAACGAGTAGTGAACTGAAGACTATATATCTCAATTCTCGACAGTGTAGTGCGTGTTTGGTGGTCTGAGAGGGTAATGCTGCCTGCTTACGCATGTCGTCCCAGCTATTCATTCCGTGACTGTTGGATCCTACGACGCGGAATTCGCATGCTCCGACCTTTTCTCAAATATCAACCTTGGATCTTCTCCAAATGATGCTCAAGATTGCCATCGGCACCTAGAGCTGAAGAGGAAGCTCTATTCCGCATTTCAAGAAGGCGATGATGGGGAGTTGGCAATTGGCATCCCTAAGGACGTTTCGCTGAAGTATTCGGGGAGTCTCGCATCGATTGGCTTGCCTAGTGACGGTGAGTTGCCATAATCCTCGTTCTTGTGACTAATCTTTTAATCTGCCTCCACAGCTGCAACTCCCGACCCGCAGACGCCAGGCGTGTCTCAAGCGCAGAATGGTCACACCGCTCCAGAGTTTTCTCCTATCGTTGTCAAGATCTCGTACAGTCTTCGTAACCCAGTCGATGGCTTTGAGTTCGTCCTTCCCGACGATTCTCATCCATATGTAGGTCGAACCTCATTTAGCACGTATCATATGTCAAGTTAACTGTATCTCCCAGCGCGTACCTCACGCGTACACAACTCCATCATGTCCCGACGCTTCCAGATGCTGGGTTCCGTGTGTTGATAGTATGAATGAGAAATGTACATGGGAGTTTGAGTTTGTCGTTCCTCGCTATTTGGAGGAGTCCGACTTTCTTCAGGACGAGGAGGTAAATGAATTGTCACCGACGCTTGTGATTTGTAGTGGCGAGCTAGTGGAACAGGTACGCCTTCATGAATGCGAGATTTCTAGCATGTCTCTGACTTGAACACCCAAATAGGTAGCGCATCCATACAACTCGAACAAAACTATATTCATCTTCTCGCAAGCCGTTCTTACGTCAGTTCAGCACATTGCTTTTGCAGCAGGACCTTTCCACATCCTTACCATACCACCTGAGGGCATGTCTGATGACGCCACGACCACCTCACAGCAACCAGGGATGTACGCCTTCTGTCTTCCTGGGCAGGAATCGTACCTCTCGATTTCAACTTCTGCTCTCCGCTCCGCGATGACTTTCTATGCAACCGAGTTTGGCTCATACCCATTCGGTTCGTACAAAGTTGTATTTGTCGACGAACTTCCAGTCGAAAGATTTGATAGCTCTACGCTTTCTCTTGTGACCGTCGATCTGCTGCATGGGGATGACGCGATAGAGCAGGCCATTGAAATCAGGCAAATCCTCAGCCATGCTTTAGCTTGCCAGTGGGCTGGCATAAACATCCAACCGAAAACTTGGTCTGATATCTGGCTAGTAAATGGTTTAGCGCTTTACATCAATGGGCTATTCCTACGCAAGTTTTTTGGCAACAATGAGTATCGCTTCCGGCTCAAGAAAGATATGTATCGCGTTTTGGAGCGAGACAACGGTACAATGCCGCCAATCTGCCAGCCGCAGGTCCTTGATCCTCCCGATTCCACCGTCCTCCCTTTCATTAACCTAAAGGCACCTCTGATTCTCCATATATTGGATCGACGGCTTGGGAAGTCCGGGACTTCCCTGGGTCTGAGCCGTGTCCTTCCCAAGGTATTTCTATCAGCTATTAGTGGAGAAATGCCGAACAATATGCTGTCTACACATGCGTTTTTGAGGACTTGTAGAAAAGTCAGTGGGGTAGATTTGCGAGGCTTTGCCGAGCAATGGATTTATGGGAGCGGCTGTCCTGCGTTCGGGGTGTCTGCGTCTTTCAACCGAAAGAAGATGGCGGTTGAGATTACCATGCGACAAGAAAGCCCTGCGTATAAAGTTCATGAGAATAGCGAAGTGCATAAGCAAATGCTCAAACCTGTACCGTTCTTCGAGGTGAGCTATGTTTTGTATCCAAGAAGGGTTGTAACAATTTTGAAACTAGGGTACGATGACAATAAGGATTCATGAAGCCGACGGGACGCCTTACGAACATGTTCTTGACATCCGGTCTCCTTTCAAGCGGTACGAAGTACCTTTCAATACCAAATATAAACGTGTCCGCCGCAATACAAAACGGTATCTTGCCCGTCAGGCTGCTGCACAAGCTGCTGCTGAGGGTGATACGGAAGCGGCTGAGGCCATGGGTATGGTCGATATGGGCTTCGGTTTGGATATCTGGGAGAAAGAGAAAGAGCGGGAGAACTGGAAGGTGGCTGACTGGACGGAGGAAGATGAGGGATTGATGAGCGGAGCGACATATGAGTGGATTCGGATGGACGCCGATTTCGAATGGATTGCGAATTTGAATTTTGAACAACCTGATTTTATGTGGGTGTCTCAGCTGCAGAGGGATAGAGATGTTGTTGCCCAATTAGAGGTATATTCAGTCTGGACTACCAGACCTCTAATCATTCACGCATTCCATTTTAGGCCGTGCATGCTCTTGCAAAACAACCTACAGCGATAGTTTCTAGCACTCTTACCAAGACTGTGTTAGTATCCAACTATCATTATCGGATTCGGACAGAAGCCGCGAGTGCCCTGGTTAATGTGAGTGCTCTGTGGACACCTCCGAAACTTCTGACGTTAAGTAATGTAGTGCGCCATCCGTCGACTCGATTTCCTCGGTCTGTTCCACCTATTCAAACTCTTCCTACGATATTGCTACGAACCAGAAGATTCAAATCAAGACTTATTTAGTCATACTTATGTTCCAAAGCCGAACGATTTTTCAGACCTGTCAGAATACTTTGTCCGCAAGGTATGTCCGGGGTTTCGATCAGCATGACCTTTTCCAATTGACGCCTCTGGTAGACACTCGTAACAGCGATCTCAAGAATTCGGTTCGAAAATGGCAAATCACCGTCCGTAGTGCGACAATTCTTGATTGATCAACTCAAATACAATGACAACACTGTAAATCCGGTAAGTTTATTCAATGGTCTCGCTAGACAGTATTGATGTCATTATTAGTACTCTGATGGGTTTTATATTTGTACCATCATATCTGCAGCAGCCTGTGCCACGATATCAATGGCAGCTCCTGAGCGTGGCGAGCTTTTACCGACGGAAGTCCGATCAGAACATAATGCAGAAGACCAGCAGCTTCTCAAGGGAATTGTTGCTGAAGTTGATAGGTATCGCAGTATGGACAGGCTGATCCCCTCCGCCCACAACATCGTCACCATAGCGGCTTTGGAGGTGAGTTTGCATTCAGTCTCACCCTGTTATTCCGGACTGAACAATTGCCTAGTTTTATATGGTTCTCGGTGTTGCCAATCTCATCCCAAGTTATCAGGCAGTCTTCTTCCTTACTGCTAGGTACGGTCTTTTTTCCCCCAACGGGTGAAATGTTGCTCATTCCCTTTACAGAGATGGAAACTATACGCCTGTGCGGATTGCCGCCTTCGACGGACTCTTTCTCACTAAGTGGTATACTCCTGCCATCATGCGCTACGTCCTCGCCGTTATGGCTAACGATCCATCGCGAATTGTCCGGAGATATGTTGCCCGGAATGCGTGCTATAGCTTGGCTCTCCTCGTGCAAATGGGTGAGCTGAAGTCGGGTTCCAAGGACTCGGACGCGTTGCTCATCGAAGAAGATGGCAATAATCCTGAGAAAACTAAGGAGTCGAAGAAGAGTGAAATGGATGCTATGATCAAAGTCCTCAGAAAGGATCGGGAAGTAGGCAAGAATGAAGTCCTCAGGGAGTTCTTGATGGCTACTGCACTGTGAGTAGCTTACGTTCGCCTTACTTGCCTGCTTATCGCGCCGGCAGTGCTCCCGATGTTGATCATGAGGTTCGCTGGTGCATCCTCAAACTAGCTGACCTTCTCATTCGTCCAGTGGACGAAGTGCCCCCGAAGCTCTCGCTACATCTACCACCCAAGACCCCAATCACCGAAACCCCGCCACCGCTTCCTGTCACCAAAGTCTCCATTAAGCCTCAACGAAAAGCAAGCGTGGTGGCCAACTTAAAGAGCCCACTTTCTACCTTCCACGTGCCACCAAAGCTCAAGTTATCCAACGGTGGATCGACTCGAGATGTTACTCCTAAGCCTCTTCCTCTTCCCCCTCCTCCTCAAAGCACTACTCCGGTGTTGTCCTCCAAGAAATCCAGCCCCTCTGTCGTTTCACCTTCTCCCGCTAAAGGAAAGCCGAAAGGAAGACCGCCTAACAAGAACCCGAAGCGGACACAGGTCCCGAAAGCTCATTCAAGCGGCATGAGCTTGGCTGACCTCACAGCTACACGGAACGCTTTGAAGAAAATAAGGGACCATAAGCACGCCAGATGGTTTCTACAGCCTGTGGACCCCGTTCGAGACAAGGCGTTGAAGTATGTACACCTACTAGCTCATCTTGGTCAAACTTACTGACGTGTTTTAGTTACTTTGATATCATTAAGGAGCCTATGGATCTTGGTACTATGGGTGCACGATTGGAAGCAGGACTGTACAAGGATAGATTTGCCTTCAGGGATGATTTCCGCGTAATGATCGCTAACGCCAAGCATTACAACATGCCTGGTAGCCCTGTGCACGATGCAGCTATTGCACTTGAGGTAGCATTTGAGAAGCGTAAGCTGCCTGATTCTCCTTCTTGACCCAGGTTGTTCTAATATAAACGATAGTATGGTCTATCATGAGCAAAACACTTGAAGCAGCAGACAACAAAGCCCAAGCTGCTGCTGCTGCTGCCGCTGCCTCCGCCGCCGCTGTCGTGCCACCACTCCCCAAATCCAGACCTCCAGTTCCTACTCCTACATTTACACCGCCACCGCTGACACCAGGTGTCGGAGATCATGCTCCTCGTAGTGCTACTCCAGCTGCTGAAGGTGCTGCAAGACCAATGATTAAGCTACGAATGGGAGCGCAGCCCAAACCTGAGGAGCCTCCGAAGCGGCGTATTATGAAGGTCAAAGCACCACAGGCTGCCGAAATCGATGCCCCACCTCCGCCCTATATCGATGACGGGTCGGCTGATATTCTAGCGGAAGTACTAGCTATCGAGCGTGAGAAGGATGAGCAGAAACAGCGCTCGGCACAAGCAAAATCTGCTATAAACGGGGCTCCTGCCAAGCGCAAGGCGTTGAGCAACGAGGCTGACGACATCCTAGCTTTGGCGTCTCCGTCAAAGAAAGAAAAGTCTGCACCTATTGTTGCTACTCCGACGCCGTCTGGATCCTCTTTGACAAGAATTGTTGTTCCTGCTGTCTCTCAAAAGCCTGTTCCAACCAAATCCAAGAAAGACAAAACAGAGACTCCCGGTGCTCCTCGACCGTCAGTGAAAGGAAAAGAAAAGGAAGTCCTTCCGTTACCAGAAACTCCATCGTCGAAAGCCAAACGCTCAGTTGGGGACCAGGCAGCCACTCCTATGAACCAGAAGAAAGTTAAGGCATTATTGACGGCAATCAAACTCCTTCCGGAAGCCCGTATATTCAACAGACCCGTAGATCCCGTTCTGGATGGATGTCCAAGGTGAGTAAAGTGCTTGAATTTCTTATAATTGCCTGAATATACTTCCAGCTATTTCGATGAGATTTCTCAACCCATGGACTTTGGCACAATGTCGGAGAAACTCACACAGAATCAATATCAGACCATGGAGGAGTTCCGAGCCGATTTCGAACTGATTATTGCCAACTGTCGTCAGTTCAATCCTGCCAAAACCTATCCTCATGATTGCGCAGCCGTTCTGGAGAAATATTTCCGAAAAGAGTGGCCCAAACTCGTGGAGCGAAAGCTGACATTCGCTGAGAAACGAGGACTTCTTGGAGTGATGACAAGCATAGTGAAAGATAATGTGTGAGTGGAACCTTATCTTATGCCTTCGTCCTCTCATTCTTTTAGTTCCTGGATCTTTCGAGAACCCGTCGATCCTGAATTACTTGGTATTCCGACATACTTCCAAGTCATACCTCGCAAGGATGCTCGGGACTTAAGGACCATCAGAACCAAGCTTGAGAGTGATAAGTATGAAAGCGTTGAGGCTTTCCAGGCTGACATCTCCTTGATGATAAATAACGCCATTACCTTCAACGGCATGGATTCCGAAGTCGGTCCGTTGGCAATCGCTTGTCGCGATAAGATTCAAAGTTTGATAAACGCTTGGAGGTTGTCACAGGACAAGAAGAGAAAGGACGTTGAGAAGGGGAACTCCCAGCCAAGTAAGAAAACTAAGCTCAGTTAGATTGTATTATTACAGGATTATGTGTATCGTACTGTCTGGCATGCTAGAGCTGATTTAGATCAATTGCACCATTCACATACATTGAAACTATAGAAACGCAGATGAATGGCCTACATCTAAGTTGAGGTCAGAGGGTATCAATGATCAAAGGTATAGCGTTCAGAGGAAGGAAATACATTAGGTATCATTTTTACCAGTCAGGCCACAGCTCTACCAAGCTGTTATTGCAATCCTCCTCTGGAGTGTCATTTTGCTTCATCCAACGATCAGGAATCTGGGATAGATAGATCAATAAGTGGTTGAAATTATACGGCATTTAGACGTACCAGAGGAAAGTAACGATCCATCGCGCCGATGAATCGCTGTCGATACTGTTTAGGAGTAACGATGGTAGGTTCGCCCCGACCTGCTCCGCCAAGAAAGGCCGATTCCTTAACCCAACTTTCTAGCTTCTTGTCCCAAGTATAGGTTCGAATATAATCTAGCCAGGATACTTAAGAACAAGACGTAATACTGGGAAATTTCTTTTTCACTGACCGACTATGCCTACGACTAGTTCGTTGTTCTGACTGTCAACCTATATTAGCATAATTTAGTTCACGTTTCGCAGCAAGTAAAAGATGGGGCACTAACACCGCACACTAAAGAATAATCCATGACGTTGATGTCGGCTAAGAATTTGCTATCATTGTAGAGAGCGCCCCGCAGAATTCTCTTTGAATGCTCGCGCAGATAAAATGGGGTCAAATGAGCAGCTATTTCCCAAAGTCAGCAGATGAACAGGACTTGTTCATGCATATCATACTTTGAACTAAATTCTCATCAAGAAGGACTTCGTTTTCTCTACCGGTGGACTGGACGTGACGATTTCGAGTGGAGCCTTTCAGATCATATATCTATTTTTATTTATAAGATGAATAAGTTCGAGGATTAGGCATGCATACCTTTGAGAATCGACGGTCATAAAACAAATTTTCCATCACCAGGAGGTTCATTTGCGTTGACTTGATTTTCCCAGGACCTTTATCATTGGTCTTCCTGAAAGTAAGCTTATAACAGCCAAAGACTTTGGCGAGAAGGGTCGGACGCTAAACAGACTCTTAGCCTTGTCGTGGTATGCGGGAGGGTAGAAATTTATCTTACATCAGCGGATACAGCAGAAGACATGTAGTCGAAGTAAGCAGGTGCGAACGTTTCCATAGTTTGTAACTCAGGTCTAGACAGTTCTTTTGCAATAAACCGATCATCTTTAAATGATATCAACGTCTGAAAAATATACGCAAAGCAATCGTTCACCCACCTCGAGTTTTCAGGAATGCTGATCCCGATTTTCCGCCACTGGCATCCCACTTGACACATCGTGCTAATGACTCAACCATGCTCCTTTCACAGTCGTATGTACGACGCAGAGCGTCAAATTGTTCCGGATAAAGCATAGTGCAGCTGATGGTCAAGCCACCACTCTCGAAAGCTGTATATGAGAACGACTGAGCCAAGGCTAACAGAAACGAAGGTAAGAAACCTACAAATTGCCCAAGGTAGTTTAGATGAGGGTACTTTGAGGTCTTCGGTAGGATCGGCCAATTCGGAGGCGTCCACATTAACAACACCCCACGTTGAAGTCGACTCGGCAACGGAATGATCATCAGGCATAAAAGCTTCGCCGTCCGTCAAACGAGGCTCGCGAGCTGTACGCTTCTCAACACGCGATTTGGTAAGCATTTCACGATATTGAGGTGAGCTTTTTGAGTGTGTCAGTTGCAAAGCATTGCAGACAACCGCAACTTACTTCAAGGCTAACGCAATGATAGACGTCGGCTCATCAGTGCGGACAACCATGGAAGAATCCCGAAATATGTGCTCTGGATCACTCATAGGATCGTCCCCCTCAAAAGCACTACGAGATGCCGGCGGAGGCTGAAGCCAAAATCCTGACAATGCTTTGAGAATGGAATTGCGCTCTGTACCTGCTCCCATTTCAATGTCTGACTGTGGCGGAGTCAACGACATATTGTGGTCCATTTTCGCTGATGACAAGAACGGTGAAGGTGGAAGGGAAATAGGCCCTGGAGGAGCATGTTTCGTTTGGTCATCCAGACTTTTCCCGCTAGTATCTGATGAATCAGCGGGGAAAGCAGTGGAGGCTAGAGGCGCAGTCTGAAGGGCTACGATTTCCCTGGGTGATTCATCGCCGGGTGTTTCGGTTTGGTTTATGAGCTCCGCAACAGACGGTTCTTCATTGCCGTCCCCTTCGTCATCAGCTTCACTACTGGAATCTGAACTTTCAGACTCGTCATTAATAGCGTCTTTCACACTGTCCAGTACCTCGACACGGGCCCGTGCCGAACCAACAGGCCGAGCACGCCGTCCTCGAATAACATTGTAACGGCTTTTTGAGCGCTCAGCATCACGACCCAAACGCTCAAAATGCTTAGCAATGTTGGAAACCTTTCCTCCCGGAGTCCCCACCGGTCTACGAAACGTGGACTTGGTCCCAGTGCTTGGTGCCGATCGTACTGGAGTCTTATCTTTCGACCGGTTTAATAGTCTTGACCGCCCGCTTTTCAGTCCGAGAGATGCAGGTGATAGTACTTTGAGGTTAGAAGGTGACGAGGGACGGTGCAGCTTCAGTTCCTTGCCTCTACCGCTTACAGAACGTTTTTCCGGTGAAGGTCGTCGGGAAGAATCACGAGACTCCTGATAAACCGGTCCGGGTATGCGAGTGCCTTGAAACCCTTGACCAAGCGACCTTCTTGTGTGAGTAAGATAACGGGGCGCAATATTTGCTGCATAGCTCTGTTCAAAGTCAGACGTAGAGGGTTTCTTTGCAAGCGGGCGATGTCTACTTTTTGCACGAGTGACGCTACGAGGGACAACAGGGACAGTATACTCTTGATCACTTTCGGAAACAACGATGCGAGGTGCAAGTGCAGTTTTTGTCAAGTCCTGTATGCCCTGAGGTGGCAGGTAATCTTGATATTTCTTGACCAACTCTGCAACACTGGGATGGCGGGCTGGTCGCCGAGGTAGTCTTGACATGCGTTGTGCACGAGACTCTCCCTACAGTGATGTTAGCAGGTGTATAGTGTGTAGAGCTTGGCCCGTGACTAACCGCTTGAGGTATGGAAGATTCAGGAGAAATGGCATCATCTCTTGCTGCACCAATGGTAGAGTCAGAATCGGGATCGGACTTGTGCTTGTCTTCAGAAGCTCGAGGAACAGTACATGTAGTGTCCATCGGAAAAGTGTCCTGGTTATGCTGAGCGTCTGTGCATGGCTGATCTACTGTCTCGACCAGTTCCGCGGCAGTCTCGGGTTCGGAGGCCTCAGATGCGGAAGATGTGAGAGAATCACCAGTAACTCGCCGTATCTTAAGCGGTCCCTCCTCCGCCTCCGACACACTCGAAGAAGGAAGATGAGGCAGATCAAACGTTCCGGACAACTCGTACCGCCTTGGCCACATTGCACGAACAGACCCGAAAGCCGACGCTCTGCGGTTAGACCTATCCGTAGCAGGCGGGGGCCTTGGCTTGGGAAGACGATCAAAGTCTTGCTGCCAAGCGACAATCTTGTCCTGTCGGTACGAACGCACTTGGTTGAGTGCAAGAGTATCTGTAGGCGCTGACTCTCTATATACGTGGTTGATTAGCCTGCTAATATCCCCTCTTTCCGTCTCTGCCCTGGCGATCAACATGTTGATATCTGCCAAAAGTTTGGCGTCACCATCCTCGTCTCCGGTGGCAGCATCGATACTGATAAGTTTGAGATCATCTATCAAGCCTGTGTACCAAAACAAGTTACGATGGTGCAAACGATTGAAGTCGCTGTTCTTTATCTCAAGCTGTGTCTCCGGTCGGACACGAATGCGGAAGGGAGGGTATACGACTTCATGCAGGGTAACTGGATCGGCCTGGAAGCGTACAGTCATGCCCTTGCACGCAAAGTAGCGAACATGGTGCTGATATATGTTGTGCTGACACCCCGCACCTTGAACCAACTTCACATCCGTAGGATAGAAATGAAGTTCTAGAAACTTGGCAAAGGAGTATCTTTGCATTTCCTCCGAGACCGGTATGAAGGGAGTGGCAGCTCCACAGATTCGACATGCACTCCATGTTGTTATGAGCTCCGGGGCAGGCGAGAAATTCGACCGTCCGATGATTTGTCCATCCCATTGTTCAACAGCAACAAATACCTTGGTCTCGTTGTGAACAAAGACTTTACAGTGGCGGGCCAAAGGCTGGTCACATCCTTTGCCCGTGCATATCGCTTTGGGATCTAAGAACTGAACGAGCGTCTCCGTGACTGATTCCTCGACATACTGGCCCAGTGTGCAATCGTTCTCTCCGTAGAATGTGACATAACTGAATTTGGGAGCAAAGCAAGCACGATGAAAGCCGAAATCGGCAATGGGGACAATATACTCCAACAACCTGATGCACTGATACTTCTCGACGACAAAGTCATCGTAATTCTTCCGCAAGTACCACTCCCATATGCGCCGATGCTCTTCATGTTTGCACTTTACCAAACTATATTGGCTTTCCAAGGCAATGTCAGTTGGGGTCTTCAGCGCTTCCATTGGCTCTTCCACAAGATTGGCAGCGGCTGAGGCGAAGGTTGAAACATTAGGAAAGTAACCGTCCTGGTCTTTGGAAGGAGACATAGGTGTGAGCACGCTGGGAGTCATGGTCAGAGGAATTGTGGGAAGCGCTTCAATTTGTGCTTTAATATCGTCCTGTTCGGTCTCTTCATTATTACCGATAGGCGCGGTCAACGTGCTGCTTGACGTTAACGTCGACTCTTGCTCATGTTTAACTTCCCGTTTCTCCTCCAATCGGATCACCTCGTCTTCCCAAGCCCTTTTCACAGCAGATAATTCAACGTCTAATTCCTTCATTCGTCGTATGGGAAAAGGAGGGGGGAAACGAAGTGTGGCAGACACTGATATGAATGTCGTTGTGTAAGGCTCCAACGACTTGTCAATACGCCTTGATAGTTTGAGCTGTTCTGCGTCTTCATCAGGCAGATCGTCGTCTTCAAAAGGATGTTTGTCTTCAACCATTGTTTCTGTTCTGGGCAAGCTAAGCCCGACTGTCGGTGTTGCACCTCGCGGAGTGGACGTGGACGAACCAAAAGTTAGAAAAGAAGCGACTGAATAGTTTGAGGGTGCAAGGCGAGTGCTTGGGGATGATGGGACAGTCTCGGTGTTAAGTTGAGGAAGTGTAATGACAGAATCCTTCCACAGATGGGTCTCCAACTTTAAGTTCCGGACTATGAAAATGAGAAAGCGTGTGACTTTCTTGATTCGTCGGAGAGTGCTGATATCATCTCCACGCAAGATGATTGTGCAGCCCATGTCATGATTGCATCCTTCAAATCGCATGTAGGACTTGCGGCGCCCGGGTATTAGCGGATGATCGTATGTCTGTATACGATACCGCGAACAGTGACCCAAACGGGGTTCTAATGCCAACTTATCCATGGATGAAAAGACATCACCCTGAGTCATACGCGCCACCAACTGAATCGCCGACGGCTTCACAGCGCGAGCGACTGCGATGTTATGCCTCGCAAGTGCCTCCAAAGCAAGACGAGAAACGGACTTCTCCACCAGCACAACGTGAGGTCGAAGCGCCGCGATCCGTGTCGCTAGATTGCCCAGATACTCTTTTTCCTGACGCACAATTTGCCCGAAGTGCATGTACTGACCTTCGATCCGTGAAAATTCCAAAGGAAACGTTACGAGCATCACGCGAGGATTGCGTTGCGACCGCAACATATGTTTGTGTGCAACGTTTTTGGTTATGACAGCACCATCAACATATTCAGAGTCCTGTGGGGTGCCTCCAGGGATCTTTTTGATCTTGACGTACCGCCTCACGTCCATATCTTGACCCTGTCGGTGAGGAAGAGACGTAAATGTCAAATCACGTGCGATTCGGAGAGCTAGTTTGAGTAGCGTCTCCTCCCATTCTTTCATGTTGGGAACCTGCTCGCTGGAAAGCATTTGCCGGAGCATGATTCTTAGGTGGTGCATCGAGGTTAAGTTGAGCTCTTGTGCATATCTAAAGATTGTGTGAGATAAAAAGTGCTGATTATGATGATACATTTACGTACGCAGTGCTCTCCCTTCGAGCACGCCAGCCAGGCTCGCCAGTCCCGACGCTGTCCAATCTACTCTGGACTCGACTGCGAATGAAAGGTGTCGATGCGGTCAATGAGTTTAATCGCGACCTCATCCTGCTTACTGGCCACGGACTATCCTGACCACCATGTTCTGGAGACCCCATCGGAAACTGTATCGAGCTAGTCAAGGACTCTGCATCGGGCATCGTAGGAAACTCGATTGGCGTCTGAGACTGAAACGTGGGAAAACCAGTAGATTCAAAAACATCATGCTCCGACTCCTCATCAGACAATCCTCTGCGGAACGGCGCGGAGGTCTCCTCAGGAGATTCCCACATGCCATCGTCGCGCTCTCGAAGCTGCGGTGTAATCGGTCGAGAACCAAACGCACTCTCGTCAGAGCCCGAGATGCGTCTCTTTGTCTCCGCAATGGAATAAAGATTAAAGGGCTCATCGGTACGCCCAAATAATTGAGAAGCGGCAAAGGGTGACTGGGGATGGTGGGCAAGGGTTATAGTCTCACCGACTTGATGCGCCGGGAATGACATAACAGACGACACTACGGAACGTCTATCGTCGTCATCGACCTTCGCAAGCTTCTCTAAGCACAGATTGCATACGCGAACCATCCCATCGTGTCCAAATCGTGAGCCCTTGATAATATTGGAGGCGCAGCGGGAACAGAATATTTGTCCTACGACTTGTCAGATGACGAAAGGAGAAAGTCAAGGTAACGTACCGCATATACGACAATGGTGCTTTCTACGCCAGGCCGTAAATACGCTCTTGCAGTCGTAACACTCCTTACAGTTTTCGTCATCCATCCAATAATCCCGCGATAGACCTACAACGCGGTCAGCGTACTGGTCGTATTGTATTACACGGATTATCCGCATTCTGTTGCCTTCTTTGGCGTTGGAATATGGAGAAGGGCACATCGTAGAAAAAGGTCTCACCTTCGCCCCGTATCCGACGGATAACCTTTGACACTGAACCTGACCTATGCAAGCTAGCCGAGGTCTTGACACTTCGTGCATCATCCTGTATTGGAAAGCCCGGGATAGTAGTTCCAAATACCCCGCCATCGGTAGAGTCATAAACGGGAGAGTAGAACATTCCTCGTGAAGGTGGTCTGTCGTACTCTGCATTATGGACTAGGAGCTCAGACTGAGCTGGTGTGAGGGATACCAATGGTGGGGCAGGAATAGACTGATTCGGAGCCAGAGGGCTGAGCCGCTCATTCGTCGAACCTCGCGAGGAATAGCTAGATTGAGTGTTCAGGGTGTATGAGGGACGTCTGGGTTCCGTATTGATAATAGATCCATTTGCGTTGCCAGTAAGTGTCTGTGTTGCTGTAACGGCAGATAGAGGAGTAGAAAAGGAGTTCTTAACCTTTGAAAAGAGTGAAGTAACTAGAGTATAAGACGATTGATCATTCTCATCTTCTTCTGAAAAGGGATTGAACGTGGTAAGACTCGTGACGTCGGCGTCGACGAGCTTTGTGCGAGATGCTGGAAGAACGGGAGAGGCAACCTGCGACGATGCCATAGTGAAAAACGCGTTAATGGTCTGCTTTCATGGACGACAACCTCTAATATGCACAAATTCGTACCTACTTTTACACACAAATTTCTATCACGTGCACTCTACGACTCCAATCCTCACAACCTCATCTTGGCTTTTCATCAATTCACATCATGGATGACGATGATGCCGACTATATGCAAGGAAGTGACGACGAGGTACACGTCTATTCCCACGTCGCCCGGCCCACGCTCATCGCCTTTTGACAGGACTACGGCTTTGACTATTCCGATGGAGACGACGCAGACGAGTCAGGCAACGGAGATGTTGAAAACATGTACTACAAAGCCAAATGTACGTGCTGGAACAGCTTGTCTCCCAATGGTATCCTGACCGTGTATTACAGCGAAGAAGGAGGAAAATCCAGAGATGGCGCTGAAAGAATTTAAAGCCATTGTCGATCAGGAGTCGGAGAAAGGAGATTGGTGAGCGTGTACAATTGGTTGTCGTTCTTCTCTGACAATATTCAAGGGGCTTTAAAGCACTCAAGCAGTCGACAAAGCTTCTCTTTCTCACATTACGTCGCCCCAATGATGCGCTCCAGACGTACACGCAATTACTGACTTACACCAAGTCTGCTGTTACGCGCAACTACTCAGAGAGGACAATAAACGGTATACTGGACTATGTAGGTGGCGGTAAAGGTGGACCTGTTGAGGTGGATGTCTTGGAAAAGTTCTATCAGGCCACCAAGAAGGCACTGGTAGACGCTAAAAACGAGGTTAGTAAGGATCAGCATTTGTGTGATCTGCCGTCTAATTCAACGATACAGCGTCTGTCAGCTAAAACGAATCTGAAACTTGCAAAACTGTGGCTTGATAGGAAAGAGTACAATCGCTTGTCGAGGGTATGTGCTTCGTCGCTGTACTTGAACTTCTGCCTGATTGATGTTCAGCTCATTCGTGATCTACATATCGCAACAGGTAACGGAGATGGTGAGGATCAGTCTCAGCGGGGTACCCAATTGCTTGAAATCTATGCGCTCGAGATCCAAATGTACAATGAAACCCGCAACTTCAAGAAATTGAAGGTAGCTCCCTAATTGTATCCAAGATTTCTTTCTCAACACGAGCAGGAAATCTACAATGCCACCAACAACGTCCGTTCTGCCATTCCCCATCCCCGCATTATGGGTGTTATCAAGGAATGCGGCGGGAAGATGTGGATGGGAGAGCGTGAGTTTTCTTTCTGATTTAATATATTTTATCAACTTGACGCGCTTTTCAGGGCAATGGAATCGAGCCAGTGAAGATTTCTTCGAGTCATTCCGAAATTACGATGAAGCTGGATCTCCCCAAAGGATACAAGTTCTCAAGTATCTTGTGCTAGCCAACATGTTGACGGGCAGTGAAGTTAACCCATTCGACAGTCAGGAGACGAAGCCGTATGTTACGGACCTTCTCTGCGTGTGCCACTTGAATGATATTCGTATAGATATAAGAGCGATCCTCAGATCAAGGCAATGACTGATTTGGTAGACGCATACCAACGACGTGAAGTGCATTCTGCCGAGAAGATTCTCCGAGGTCAGCCATCTGGTTTTATCCTTAGTGGTTGCTGACACCGGGAGGCAGACAACCGTTCCACAATCATGGAAGACTCGTTCATTCGGTCGTACATTGGCGAGCTGCTGCGTAGTTTGCGTACCCAGTATTTGATTGATCTCATCAAGCCCTATACGCGCTTGGAGCTGTCATTCCTGGCCAAGGTAAATTGCTGCTATCTTCGATAGTGCCAGGTTGATGGACAAGTCTTTTAGCAACTGAATGTCGATACCCAGGAAGTTGAAGAATTGCTGATTGGCCTTATTCTTGAAGGGAAAGTGGAAGGTCGAATTGATCAAGTTGGAATGCGTCTGGAACTGGATCGCAAGTAAGGATAAATGACTGGTATTATTTATTGTAGACTGAATCTTACTGTTCGTTTAGGCAAAGTTTAGAAAAGAAGCGTTACACCGCCCTGAAACAATGGACAGAAACCATTGAGTCCGTGCACAACGCTGTCATTGGGAAGACGAGCACAGGCGGCAGAGGTGACGTGGGTAGCTTGGGACCAGATCCAATGACTATTCGAGATGAACGGTGGTGATTCTGTACTGAAGCGACTGTCCATTCTGTACTTTCTAGCAAATCCTTCATTCACAAAACATCTGCAATGTATAACATGTCATTAACATCCTTTGAGTATTAGCATCAGTCAGCACAAATCAAATGATAATGAAGTCAAAACACACCTAAAGTGGCCTGGGGAAGGGCTTCCAGTCGTGGTTCCAACCATTACGAGACGGTGTGTCCGTCGGTATTCGCATCTCGCGGGGAAATAGTCCATGTATCCTCGCATCCAAGGCCTTCAACTCTAAAGCCTTCATGCTAACCGCAACCTCGGCTTCTGCGCAACTCCTCTCCCTTGAATCCACAGTCTTGTTCGCCTCATAATAAAGATGTGGGTCAATTTCCGCCAACTCTTCCATCGCCTGCTTCATACACTCGAATTTCCTCGCTAGCTCTGCGTCCCTTTGTTTTCTGACATGCCTCTTATGCAGCAGCCACGCACGCTCGATGGTTTCGTGAGCTGGCACAGATGGTATCGCATGTTGTAGAGCTCTGCCAACGTCACGTCGCCATCCTCCAGTTGGTGTAGCGCGGTTTCGGAGGTTGGAAGGGTACATGGCTCGACGAATGGCCTCCTTTTTGGGGTCGCTGGTTTCTTCTGGTTTTCGAGCATAGCCACGAACGTGTACGTTGACGAAAGACAAGACGCTTGCTCTTCTGCTGGTCCCCAGCACCGATACCGACATGTTCACGCTATGAAGAACTCAAAAATTTTTCGAGTAATTCCCACACAGAGCTTATTCAGCTCGGCCCGGTCACCCGTACAAACGCATTTCCAACAAAAGTTTGCTTTGAAGTTGCTACTGCAAATACTGATGATACACTACTTTTTAAACTACACAATAGCTAAGGACACGTCAAGGTCTGAAGCAAGCATCAGATAAAAGATTAACAAGTTCTGATGGATCACTTTACCAGGGTTACACGGGCGGAGATATTCTTTCGTGAATAAAAGTGGATAACAACGGGATCACATCCACGCCTCGAGCGCCAACGACAGCATCAGTACTCTTGATTACATCTCCTGATTTTGTCAACAGTGACTGCAAGTCTGCCATCATTTCCCCAGTCATTCCGCGTCTCATGCGATCGGCTAACGTCAGAGAAGAACGAGGCGCCCTCCGCTCTTTTTCCTGCCTGGGGGCCTCGGGTTCGTCCATGTCCACATCATTAGGGCTAGCTTCGAAGTCTGGCTTCGAAAGCCACATAGCTAGCTGAGTGCCTGCGTAAATCAGAATCCCTTCAAGATTGCGACGCGCGGTGACAACACCCTGTCGTACATCTAGCGTGTTTCCATATTTGCTTGATAGAACAGCACCCATGGCAACAAGACTCTGGCCAGGTGGGAGCTCAATTAGCTCTTTGAGCAGGTCCAAGGTAGAGTTACCCAGCTCTAGCAGGGTTCCCAAAGATGCGGGCTCGCCTAACACTACTTTCGAGTGCTGTAAATAAATTCAGTTACCAGAAGAAAACCATATCAGAGTATACGTACAGGTACAACGAAGGCTTCTTGAACGGGCCAATCATCCTGCTCTCCCGACAGTACAGTGAACGCTTGACTGATGCTAATCAACGTGGTGACGATGTTGCTCGACAGTCGATAAAGTCGATGCACGAGATGCACGACAAGCGGTCGCCTCAGAGGATCAGAAGCGGGAGGATCCTTGTCGACCAGCGCTTGCTCCTCTTTCGTCACAGGTTCAAATAAACTAGCCAACTGATTGGGATGTGTGATGGCATAGTTGAGCTGTTGCATCAGATGTAATGCGTGGTGCGTGAATAGACTCAGAGCTTTTTCGACCATTGCGTTTTGATTGGGGATCGGAGGGCTGCTTTCTGCGATAGAATAAAAGAGATGGACGACCTGTTCAATTTCTTCGAGAAGAGGCAGAGAGATGACGTCTCCGATACTCCAAGTTAGCGCACGGGTGATCTGGTCGCTATATAGCTGCACCAGTCCGCATGCTTCCGCGTCAAAATAGTGACTGTTACTCCCTAAAGCACCTATTACGCCTGATACTACCGCCAGCATAGAACAATACACATAGTGAGCGGGACTGCGTTCCCCGGTCAGCTCTGCTATATCGACGTCAATTGACCCTGCGCTGATAGCTGGGCTGATCATGTTATTGCTGTAGGCCGCAAGAACACCGTCGCTGGCTAATTTCTCCGCAGCCGAAGGAATGCTTGCGAGTGACATGTAGAATAAGAGCAAGTGCGGAACGTAGAGTGGGGTGCGTCGTGTGATTAGAAGCGGCAGGTCTGAGAGACCAACAAGATCGATACGCGCGAAAAGCTGCAAACTGGCTGCAACAACATTTGCCTCCTGGCACTTAGCCAACCATATGGAGGGTGAAGGGTTGATGTCGGGCCTTGAACATTGTTCGAATACGGAGACCAAAAGCTCAAGGTCTCGATCCAGCTCCACGTCGGCTCTGCTTCTAGCAGCAGCCAGCACTATGCGCATCGCGTCGATGACAGTATTCATGGACGCCTCGATCATCTGGGAGATCGTCAATCGTTGATCAGCGTTCAGAAGCTTTGGCTGGCGAACAAGTATTCTAGAGTTTTTTGCACAGAAATATAATATCTGCAAGAGTGTGCGATGGAACGGAACCGTGAGCGATCCAAGGAAAGATGCCGACGGGAGCTGGTATTCATTCAGGATAATTCCCCGCACATTATCGACCAACTCAACGAACGATTTAACGTCAGCCGGCTTCTCTGGAGTGGAGAACCACGCCACTTCCAGAATGGCAAGGAGCAGCAATAAACGCTCTCCATGAATGGTAGCTACCATATCACCGGGACGTGCTTCCCGTGCAAGATCATAGGAGATAGACGAAGCAATTGAAACGAGAATCGGCCTGGCTGTCCCGTCACCACGAAGATAGGGACTAACTTGGCTCAGTAAGAACTGGGCGCTCTCCATGAGCCGCATTTGACTATACGACAAGGACTGATTCAGGTTGATTGAAAAAAGTTGTTGTTCGGCCTTTTCAACAGGGTCAATCATGGCGTCCGCGTTGTGATATCCTTTGAGACGATTGCGGAGTAAAGATGCCGACAATGAAAAATCATCGCCATATTCACGATCCTCTAAAGGATCCCGGGATTGAAGCTGGGCGATTGTAAGACCGGGGAAGTCGTTTTTCAACATTTCCTCAAAATCATCGAACAACGTCGGCCGATAGGAACTTGCCACAGCCTCCGACAGAAGGTCAGTAAGCTCGTCTTCTGACCTAAATCGATCTTCCATGCTCATGAAGCTTGCAGACTTCTTCGATGGTGTATCCTTGTTGTATGACTGGCCAATGTCGAGACCAAGAATATGAAGAGCGCGGGCCTTAGCAGAAATGCGATATGAGTGTGATGAGACGGTTTCATGCATCGTAGAGTGCCTAATGCCGTCGATGTATACATATTCCTCGGCATCGAATACTGGAAGTGGCCCAAGATCCGAGCACGCTACCGATGCAACTTGGGACCAAAACTCTGTATTGTCACGGAATTGTTGGTCCAGAATAAGCTTGTGCTCCAATCCATGTTGCCAGGTAGCGTCAACGAAACGAAGAATGGAAGAGAGGAGTTGAGGGTTGTGTTCCCATAGTTCTTGCCAGTTTTCAATCATGTCACGGGCAACATCAATTGCACTTGTAATAGTGGGAGCTCTAGCATCAGTCTCTTTTCCTTTCCCTTTGATGTCGCTTGGAGTACGGAACTGGCCCACAACGAACACCTTGGCTAAGGCTGGTTCCGTATTCATTGCCAGAGCGATGAAATTCCAGACCGCAAATCGCAAGGATAAATCCTCGTAAGGATGTTGTATGATGTGCACCAGGGATGCTGCGGTTGTCTCTGGATCTGCCAAATGCCCTACGATAGCTGGTACTGATGTCTGAGAAGATAGAGAGTCGCAGAGACACGTCATAATGCGAATGGCTTCTACGGGGACAAGATTTCCGATGTCGCGATCTTTAACGTATGACGCCAAAACGTCGATGGGTTCTACTCGTGATTGATAGGGATCGGAAGCAGCGCCATCAGTGACCCGAGAGCAAAGTACCTGTTCTAACAAACAGAGTTTCGACGAATCACTGAACATACGCTTCCGATTCAGAATCAGACGCGCCAGTTGAAGCTGGGATTCCAGGAGAAGGATAACTCTTTTGGCATCAGCCTTCCGACGAGACGCATATAGGCTTTGAAGCATATGTCTGCCAGCGGTAATAGACGAGACCAAAGGGATAATGGTAGAGTTCGTTGCTTTGTCTAGGAATAAATCCAAAACCACACGGCTTAGGTCAACAAACGGACCATCTTCTGGTATCTCTGGTGTGTGCTCCAGGACTTTGACGAAGAGAGACGCTACATGCCTACCGATGTCGAAGCGATCACCGACACGGGTATACCGCCATCCAAGATGTTCCACCCATATCTCGTTATGAACGAATTCAGTGGCTCGGAGAAGTACTTCAGCCTTCAGCTTGCGAACATGTGGATCATCTGGGATGACCAAGGTGGTGGCATCATGGAAAAGCTGCTGAACGAGCCGCAACAGAGCGAGGGTCACTGTGTAACGACCGGTGGTTCGTTCTGCAGCCAACGCCACGGACATTGACCCCAGTGACCGTCCTGCGCCGAAAAGGACCGACGTTGACCTCATATAAATCCAGACACGAGTAGAGTAGCAAGGAATAGCGAGAATGGCTGCAAGCACACTCATGGCCGATGTTATTAGTTGCGTTGGAAGGGCAGCTTTGGGACGTTGATTGATGCTCGTGAAGGTCTCCTCCAGGATTGTTACGGTAAGCTGTACCAGATCAGGAGGGGCCGAATCCGATATGGACTGCGGGACTGGGACATCAGCCTCTACCGATTGTAAGAGTTGCTCCGCCTGGGTAGGATTGTCTTGGATGAGACTTCGTATGAGGTCCAAAACATCCATAACTAGGGTTTCGTCGATCGCACCATCCATTTCCAGGCCAGAGTCCTCAATGGTCAGAGGAAATGGAGAATGACGATCCGATAGTGATGGACGTAGAACTTTTCTAGCACCAAGATAAGCATTTCGGCGTTTGACATAATCAGTCAATATATCGAGCATCAGTTTCCAACCTGAATGTTGATGACTCCAACAAACTGCAAGCAACTCGCCTCCATCACCACCACTAAGTACTCGGCCTATAGATCCGGGTGGTAGTATACTGCCACCAGGCAAGGCAATAGGTCTCGAATTGGTGTAAGAAAGGCCGAGTGACGATGAAGGCCCGTATCTCTCTGGAGCCCTTTCGTATATGGCATGGGAGCCAGTGCAGGCATGCAATGGAATGACCTGAGAGTACGTCGGCAAATTGTCGAGGAAGGAAAAGACGTGACGATCGCATATTTCTCTGTCTCCTGTGAGCCCAAAAACAGACTGCGTCTCATCGGCTGTATAGAGTGGATCAGTGTCAAAGAAGCCTGAAGCAGTCATCGCTCTGGCCAAGCGAATCAAAGGTTTGACTTGGATTGGGAATCGAGAGCGGGCCACGTCAAATATAGCACGACGCGCTGGTCCATACTCCCAGTCAAACTGCCAGTACTGGCTGCATATACCAGCGACCGATCTACTCTCGCTTCGGCCAAATAGTGCTATCCACACCTCAACGAAAGAGTCAAAGTCCGGAATATTTTCCACAGAGGTGAGGTCAAGCAAGGCAATGATAAGCCCTGACGATAAGTTCAGGCAATTTACATATGTCAGAGATAATCGCTTACCCTTGAAAACAGACCTGAATGCAATAGCATTGGTATCTGTGACTGACGAGTCTGTCTTCATGGCAACGGAGGTAACGAACAAGGGCATTGTAGTGAGCAAATTTAGCATAAGTCGAAATAGACCACTTTTAGGTGACAAGCACGCCTTCAACATCATAACGTGTGCTGGTTCACGGTCCTTGGAATACCGATTCGTTTGGGATACCAGGGAATCTAAAAACGGAAGATAAGAATCGGGGATCTCTTTGACTTGAGCTGCCACTGCTGCTATGCGAGAGACAACAGATGTCCATGCCAGATAGGTACATGCGAAAGGGGTGCCGTCATTGGACATGACGAGATCATGGATTCGCTTGAGTGATGCAGGGGAAGAAGTGTACAAGTCGGTTCGTGAAGGAGTATCGGATACTTCAATGACGCCAGCATCCGCTAATGTCTCCAATTCGAGGACTTCGACGGTTATGAGGACCCAAAGAGACGTGATGTCTTGTTGCAATTGGAAAGCGTCCTCATCCAGTAATAATGATGCATTCCACTGCATGGTACCAAGATTCGTTGTGTAAGCAGAGGCGATAATCCTCTCGACTGTTAAACCGTCACAGGCAACAGACCCCCACATAGTCCAAAACAACACCTCCAACATGACAAGCTGCTCCTTCATACTCTGCTTCGCCCATTTCGAAGCTGTTCTTGGGTCTGTTGTCACTCTTTCATCAAGCCTCTCCTTCGTTTTACGCATATACTCCATTAGAAGGGACTCGACAAATTTCGGGCCATCAGAAATAATTTTGCTCAGGAATGTGCCCGAAATCTCGAATGCGGGGTCGGTAGGATCTTCTTTGGCGCGAAAGAGAGGTATAAGAACGCGTAAGACAGCGATACGTTCCGAGAGATAGAATGGGGTGATGGCCTCAACGCATGCCTCCACCAAGAACTCGTCCGAGTCCGTGGCAGGTAGTCCTTGGTTGTACATGAAAGACCGCAAAAGAACAAATGCGCTGACCTCATCAATTCTGAACGCATCGCTGATTCCAAGAATGTAGTCCTTGTCAGAATCCTCCAAATGGAACACCACACCGTCGCTCAAAGTCACCGTCCCACTCTGAATCCGTTTGCGTGATGCTTCGGAGGGTTTTCCAAAAGGATCCTTGAGAGCCTTCAATTGGTCGACTCTAGGCACTAGATATCCTTTGACCTGCTCTGGAGACGTGCCTTCAAGACGCCCGGACAAGAAATCGTGCAGCTGAGAATACGACCTGAAATGGCAAACTATGTAAGATACCAAAGATGTAAATTATACGAGAACATACACATCAATAAGGTCAGAACGTTGTGGCATTTTGCCAGACATCGTGTAACTCTGGCCGTGTCGGTCCGTGAAATCGAATAGGTCGAAGGTGAGCCACCGGTTGGAGAAGGCCAACCTATTTGAAATTCGAATCATACCTCAAAATGGCTTTGTCTTAGGTTGTCTGACTGCCTCGAGCTTGAGGTTACATCTTCATTGGTAGAGAATGGCTATCTTGTATATTGACACTGATATAAATTCTTCATCAATTTCATCGACTATTCATCTACTACTTAATCTTATACAGCATTATTGACAATTTCTTTAGATCGACCTCTCAAGCTTTGCGTTAATGATATCGACAAATTCGGGCTTCAAAGAAGCACCCCCGACCAGGAACCCATCGACGTCGGGTTTCGTAGCTGCAGGAATCTTGTCAACAAAGATGAACATTTGTGCGTTGAGAACATACAGAGTTCCTTGCAATTTGCAGCTGTTACGCTTCCTCCATAGATGATCCTGGTAGTTTCGGCGACAGCGGGAGATACTGCCTTGGACAAGTAAGCACGGATGTCCGCATGAGCCTCCTGGGCCTGAGAAGATGTCGCGACTTTTCCGGTACCAATGGCCCAGACGGGCTCATAGGCAATGACGATTTTGCTAGCTAATATTCAAGGCATGCTCAAGGTGTGAGTGAGATAAGGGAAATTACCTCCAATCCGACTCCTTCAGAACTTCGACAACAGCCTTCAATTGTGTCTGGCATACCTTAGCGGTTTGATCCGCTTCGCGCTCCTGAAGAGTCTCTCCGATGCAGAGAATGACACTGAGAGACGAATCAAGTGCTGCACGCGTCTTGGTAGCTACTAGCTCTGATGTTTCGTGGAAGAGTGTGCGGCGTTCCGAGTGGCCTTGAAGAGTATTCAGCATCCTACTCAATGTACCGCCTCCGGTACAGCTCACCAAGAATGACATAGGGTATCTCAGAGTCTACCAGTTGCTTGGGGCTGTAGAATGTTAACGTCACAGAGGAGTCCAATCAGACCGAAGTGCAGATGCACACCTGATTTCACCAGTGAAGGCTCCGGAATCTTTGAAATAGCAGTTTTGTGCCGATACTTTGACATCCTTCCTGAGGATGTCCTTCAAAGGTAAAAGGTATATCGCTGGCGGCGCTACGACGACCTCTGTGCGCGTAATCAGTCAGCATCCCATGTCACAGGGGAAGATGGCAACGGTACCGGTGGCTGGATCAAGGTCTGCCTTGTTGAGGGTTTTGGCAAGAGCTGCCTTGGCCTGTCTGGAAACAGGATTCATCTTAAAGTTGCCACCGACGAAAAACTGACGAGCCATGATAGAGTGAAGTGTAAGAAGCAGGATCGGAATAAGTAGGCGGAGTGGACTTTCTACACAGTATCGATCGTTTCTAAATCGGGTAACTATCGTTAAGCAAGGAACCTCGTGGGGCCTCGTCTAGGTGTAACTAAATACAAATGTACAGGCACCAATAGTATCGCAGGCCCCTCCTGGACCGCTCTACTCTTCCCCAAACATGATCTTCAGATTTTCCACACTCTCTTTCTCTGCTCCTGTACCGCTTCCTCTGAACGCCTCCTTCACGATGGCAGTTTTTCGTTTCTGAATTTGTAGAATCTTGCCTTCGATAGTGTTAGATATGATAAAGTGCTTGACGTAGACAGTTTTCTGTTGTCCCAAACGATGGACTCGATCGATGGCTGGACCCAGAGCATGAAATGTAATAGAATGGGTTTCAGGGTTGATGCGTACCTTGGTTTTCGGTGGCTGCGTTCCACCAGCAGTCCATCTACGACCAAATAGTCATGTAAGCAATGATTTTGATCATAAAATAGGGTATGCACCATAAAAACATGGTTAGCGTTCGTTAGCTGGGACATAGAAATGAGTTTTGCATGCGATCACAATATGTTAGTTTGGAAGTTACATTCAAACCGACACCCCCTGCTTTAAGGCTCACAGTGAGCACCTTCGGCGTCCTTGACGTTGATTTGAAGTCATTTAGGGCTGCAGCTCTCTTCTTGACATCCATAGATCCATCGAAGCGGTAAAAGTCGAACCGTTCACGTTGAAGCGCCTTTCCGATTAGATCAAGAAACGAGGTGAATTGAGAGAAAACAACAGCACGAAAGCAAGGATCTTGGTCACGAAGTCGTACTGTACTGATCAATCAGTCTTCGTCACTGCAAATAAGGGAAACAGACGAACGCAGGTTCTGTAGCAGGGCATCAAGCTTAGTGGAAGACTGGAAGTTATTCTTTCGTAATATGACTTGGGTGCCCTGCTTCATCGCAGGTCCAGAGACTGCTGAGTTTTGTGGTTTTACTACTTCAATGAGTTCGTTTGCCTGTTATGGACAATGCAAGTAAGTTAACAGGAACAAAGGCATCCTCGTGGGTTACCTTGATTGGACGACGGGAACATGTCGGACAACCAGGTTCTTGTCCCTTCTCTTCACATGTTGCTATAAACATAGTTATACAGTCTTTGCAACTATCGCGAGATATCTTCAATGGCATGGATTTATATGACAGCATTGATCGCTTACCACTGATGCATGCATTCTGGAACAATCATAGGTTTATCCATGACATCCATACAGATAGGACATTCCGATGCGTCCTCGCCTAGATTGGCAAGAGCATTTTGAGCAAAAACCCTGCTTCCTGAAGCACTACCCCGATCATTCTCCTGGAATGCGTCGAGGATATCTTTAATGTCTATGAAGCCATCACCACATAGAGACAAGGCGCGGTCTTCTTCAGGTGAAAGGACAAGACTCGGGTGAAGTACAGCGCGACGCAACCTGACACCCGATCAGGTCGAATTCTATTAAACGAGCAAGTCAAATGCCAAACCTCATCAGCATTGCCAAGATGTGCGTATAATTTTTACCAATCAAGCCCCTCGCGCTAAGCTGATCGAAATTCTTCTTTACCGAGTTATAGATCGAGTCGTACAGCTTCCTTTCAGCCATAGAAAATTCCAGGTTCTCAAAAACCACCTAAGAGGGAGTTAATGGATCATGATATACGAGAAGGTATAGTTACTTACTTCCTTGGAAGGTAGATCCACGATTTTCTTACCATTTGCGTCACACATATTCTTCTCACGCCGTAATAATACTGACTCCAGGATCACCTGGACGACCTCGATGGCCTTGGGATCGCGAGCGAGGAAGGGAACCGTAATGAACCTGCAAAAGTTTAGACAGCGCTACCCACAATCAGAAAACCTACGATCGGAAGAAGGAGAAATCGGACCACGGCTTGAAGTCCAAGAATCGTCTAAAGAAAATAAGGTTAGCCGCCAGTGGACAGCGAGCAGAATCTCACAGAAGAGAAAACAGATCTTCTAATTTGTTCACTATTGGTGTCCCTGTCACAGGTTATCAGCAGGAGAAGAGTCGTACCGTATAGTAAGGATGTACCAGTAACAGCCCATCTTCGCCTTGCGCGTAAAGCGTACACGGCCTTTGCGGTTTTACTGGTCCGGGATTTACAGGCATGAGCCTCATCCAACACTACCCGTAGCCATTCGGCTGTAAATAGCGTTAGGACGGGCCAACGTTAAGGACGCTGTATCTCTTACTCTCAAAGATAGGAGACTTCCAATGACTGGACTTCTCAGATTTGGCATGCTCGGACACCAGTACGCCATAGGATGTCACGATAATCTTAATCGATGTATCGCCCTCATCATCTTCCATCGCTGCATCCAAATCGAGACGATTTTGGCCATGCCAAATCTGAACCTTGACTGTGCCCTGTTTACTTGACCTGTCTATCTCATTGGCCCATTGCGCAAGCAGAGATGTCGGGGCGACGATTAGTGTTGCATTAGGAGATTTAAAGGGTTTCCTACGAGCAGCGGGCTTAAACGCAGCGTCAAGCCTTAACTGCTTGCTTTTCGTAGAGGCTGTAGCAGCTTCAGGTACGTCCTCACCAGACGCTAAGTGGGTATGAATGAGAGAAGATAGCATAATCCTATTCGGAACAGTCAGACCAGACATTAAGATTAGAATCATGCGTACGTCTTGCCCATGCCCACTAATCAGATGTTAGACTAGTTGGCGTTTTACAAACAATTTCACTTACTCTCTGGTTGACAGAAAGAGTTGTTGAAGGTGTCATTAGAAATGGAAATGAGTTGCATTGGAACCGCGTACCGTCCCTACCGACCGAAAGTCAGGAACTGCCCATATTGATATACAATTATAGACGTACGCAAGAATTCCACCCTGGCAGTTTCTTTCTGCCTTGGGAAAGGTCAAACTCAGTTCACCCGAGTATGGATTGAAATAGAACGGCTTTTCATCTTCCGTCAAATCTATTATCTCAGAGTCATTTTTGATCGGAAATGCATACCTAGAGAGCATGAGAGTGGACTTGGAAGAAAATGACATGTAGCTTACTGGCACCAGAGTGGATGCATTGAGGTCGCTTCTCGAGCATCACTTTTACCCGACTCTAGAGATTGCATCCAACTACAAAGGTCAGGGATAGGAGTGTCGAGTGAGGGGCAACCTACAATAAAGCTTGTTTCTGATAACCTCGTAATGTTAGATTGAACGTGTCAGCAGGCTCCATTTCTCCCAATGTACAGTCGCTGTGCTGAGCTCTGAAATCGGTATGAGCCAGGCTGAATGAGAGTACAACAAGAGAACTCGCTTTTCGTAAATCATGTCGAGATCATTCTTAGAGAGATCTTCCTCCTCTTTAACCTCGATCTCTTCACCATCACCAACAATTTCCTTAGCCTTAACTTCTTGTTTGCCGATCTGCGTGAGTGTATTCTGGTGAAGCCGTTCGTCATTTTTCCCGCCTCCCTGTATCGCCCCAGCTCGAGGTTTTAGGCCAAGGACGTCAAACATTTTGAGGATAGCCATTTTTCTTTCGCGAAGCTCCAGTTCCCCTTGCGTTTCAGAACCTTCGCTGAAATTTAATTTTGAACGATGTTCACTTGTGGTGTGACCAACAGGAACAAATGCAGCTGGGAGCATATAGACATCGATGGTGATGATGAGACTTGCTCCTGTTGATAGTCTCTCAGGACAGTCGGTCATCTTTCCGCGAAGCTCAACGATGCCTGAAATCCATGAGATAATTTCGAATAATATACAAATTGAACATACTGAGGTCAAGAAGTTTCGAAACCCAGGAAGAAACGTCTTGAGGAAGGCGTCCAAATTCTATAAAGATCAGAATAGAGCAAGAGTTGACGAAAAGGGACACACCGAATCCACGACTATTAAGCAAACGAACAATGCTATCCGCTTTCTTTTTAGATGGTTGCACAGGTTGAGGTTTGAACATTGTCGCTATGGAGAGCTGTTTCTTCCCGTTCGTAGTCGGTTTCCCTGCGCCCTTCTTGCTGGAGCTCGGCTGCGACCCATCCTTTTGATCGCGTTCTATGCGCACAGGATCATTGTGCTTTACATATCCATTTCCGGAAACATTGCTCCAGGCGTTTGAAACCACGAACTCGCCGATGTAGGTGGCTGCGAATGTATTGACATCCAGCTCGACGATAGGTAGACCGGAAGAAAGAGAAAGTTTCCGCTTCTTTAGTGGTGGCTTCTTTGGAGACCTCTTTTCCTTGATCTTCTCAGTGATGGGTGGAGGAGAAACGGAGACCCGATCTGAGAAAGAACTGGCGCTCGACGCACGAGGAATATCTGCAACAGAGCCAACCTCAGTATCACTTTCATACAGTTCCTTTATCATAGGCCGTTTCCCCTTTGACGAGGAAGAGGGGGTAGTAGGATACAAAGGGTCGTCGTCTTCACTATCCCCCAAAAAGAGAGGCTCCAAACGCGACCTTGAGGTCGCCTCATGAGTCTCTTCGTCTAGATTCATAGATGTTTTGTTTGTGTCACAGTCATCACCAGAGCCTTCATTACCCAGAAAAAGCGGCTCTGAATATTGTCTTTGAGGCATGTATATCTCCCCGTCGACATTCATGGGAGCATTTCCGGCAGTGGACTCATCATCGGAGCCAACAAAAAAAAGGTCCTCTGTGTTTCTGTCAGTGCCATCTGATCCCATTTCAGTTGCTTGCGAATGTCAATGAGAGAACCAAGAAGAAAGAGAGCGGGGCGCGTCACGAGAACGCGTTCAGGAAGTTTCGCTGAATCAGACAAGCACTTGCAAACAACTTTTCCTTCTCCTTTACTGTTCAAAAATGCAGCGTGGTCTTCCCATGGTTCGTCTGCAAATCAGCACCTTGTTTTTAATCTAAATTTTTATTCAGCAACCGACTGTCGTTCTTCTTCGCGAGGGTACAGATACATCGCAAGGAAATCCTCAGCTGTTATCCAATATTTCTGCATGCCTGGCCGTCGCGGAAACACTGTCCAGTACTCTCGGTCCTCGGGGAATGGACAAACTCATTGTTTCAGAGCGTGGTGAGGCTCAGATAACGAACGACGGTGCTACCATCCTCAAACTCTTGGAAATTGTACACCCTGCCGCTCGAACTCTGGTCGACATCGCTCGCGCCCAGGACGCTGAAGTAGGGGATGGAACAACAAGTGTGGTGCTACTGGCAGCTCAATTGTTGAAGGAAGTCAGAGCTTATATCGAAGAAGGCGTCAGTCCGCATATAATCTTGAAAGGCTTCAGGAAAGCTTCCCAGATCGTAGGTTTTTAGTCCTATGGTTTGGAGCACTTAACGTACGCTTCACCCAGGCTATTGAACGGATCAAATCGATACAAGTCACAGTGGATAGAGCTGATCCAGAGTATGTCAATGCCTGACTATGGTCGTAACACTGACTAGAATGTTCTCTTGCAGGCGCTTCCGGTCTCTACTTCTAAAATGTGCATCAACTTCCATGTCTTCAAAACTAATTCATTCCGAAAAGCCCTTTTTCTCCAATATGGTTGTCGACGCCGTCCAGTGTCTCGATCAGGACGAGTTGGATGAGTCTCTTATTGGAGTAAAAAAGATCGCAGGTGGCGGCATGCAGGATTCTCTTCTCATCAAAGGTGTTTCATTCAAGAAAACATTCACGTATGCTGGCGCGGAGCAACAGCCCAAATCTTTTCGTAATCCTCTTATTTTATGTCTCAACGTCGAGTTGGAGCTCAAGGCCGAGAAGGACAACGCCGAAGTGCGAGTGGAAGCTGTTTCTGACTACCAGGCCATCGTAGACGCTGAGTGGGAGATTATTTACCGAAAGTTGGAGGCCATCGAGAAGACAGGCGCCAAGGTTGTTCTTAGCAAACTTCCCATCGGTGATCTGGCGACTCAGTATTTTGCGGATCGAGATATATTTTGCGCTGGACGTGTTGCGGCAGGCGATCTTCGCCGAGTAGTGCAGGCCGTGGGCGGTTCCATCCAGTCAACCTGCTCTGACATCACACGAGAGCACCTTGGTACATGCGGGCGATTTGAAGAGAGGCAGATAGGCGGTGAAAGGTATAACGTGTTTGAAGACTGCCCTAAGGCAAAAACTTGCACTCTTCTTCTTCGTGGTGGCGCCGAGCAGTTCATTGAGGAAGTAGAGAGAAGTCTGCATGACGCAATCATGGTAGTAAAACGTGCCGTTCGGAATGGGGATGTCGTAGCAGGAGGAGGAGCAATCGAGGTATCATACTGTTCACTTTACATGGAGCATTGCTGATGACAAATTGGCAGATGGACTTGTCGGCCCATATCCGAAAACACGCGCTCTCCATCCCCGGCAAACAGCAGCTGATAATGACCGCATTCGCCAAGGCGTTAGAGATTATTCCGCGGCAAATTTGCGACAACGCGGGTCTCGATTCCACCGACGTTTTAAACAAATTGCGGATGAAACATGCGAATGGTGACAAATGGGTCGGCGTTGACGTCGACGGAGTCACTGGCGTTCGGGACAACATGGATGCATTTGTCTGGGAACCCAGTCTGGTCAAGCTTAACGCGATCAGCAGCGCTACTGAGGCGGCCTGTTTAATACTAAGTGTCGATGAGACCGTAAGGAATCCACAAAGCGAACAGGTATGCATTATAGACTCTGCACTCATGAAATTGTTGACCATGGAATACTAGCAAAACACGGGCCCGAAAGCGCCGCCGGCTACCGCACAAAGAGCGCTGAGGGGCAGGGGGAGAGGTATGCTTCGTCGGTAACGTTTAGTTCCAGGTGACGCGGTCTGCTCATCTTTTTGCTGTAAATCCGTAAAATATATTCTATAGAACACTTTATCCTGACCTGGATGTATCCTGGATAAGTCGACTGGGCAGGCTTCATAAAAGCTTCCTCACGCCCAAGAGTGAATTCCGTAGGGGATGGCACTTCGGCCTAAAGTAGTAGCATTACATCCAAACGTGGAAATCCTTACCACTTGCTTCTGAAATCGTGCAGTCCTAGACATCAAGAACGCAATAACGGTCTGTAACAACAAGTCCATCTTGTATAGACACAATCCATTTTTTCACAGGGACATCATCAGTTCATCTTCCACCTTCTGTCAGCAAGTCATGTCTACGTGCCTGCCCAAAGACGCGCCTTCTTCTGATCGTGACAATTTGGCGGACGACAAAGATAATGACGCATCTCTATCAGAGGAATCTGCCGGTCAGGGGAAGATACCTCCTCTGGGTGCTCCCGTAGACGATACTCCGACTGGAATATGGAAATGCCTAGGGAGACGTCGGGTCGCTCATGACTGGGACGCGTTTGCCACGCAGCCTTCGGTATTTGATGACCCTGCCACCCTGGATGCCTATCGCCCTCCGCCCCGATACGAGAAATCCTCACCGTTTTGACCCAAATGCACAGTGGACTTGGCGGAAAGAAAAAGTTAGTTCTCTGCTTTTCATATAAAGCTTCTGTCGGCTCATTCAAACAACGCATTGTGCGGGAAATTGATCTTCGTATCATGATCCGGGCAGCGACTATGTTCTTTGCTTTGGAATTGGATCGATCGAATATTTCTTAGTCCAACACGGACAACTTTTTGGAAGATCTGAACTTGACAACGAATGACTGCAACTTGGAAGATACACTCTTTCGGCTCTCTTCCCTTATCGCCGGTACGTACCCTGAAGCATCTTCACGGATCAGGATTAAGGGCTTCCATAAAATTCCCATCCCAACTCGTATTCAAACGGGTGGGACCAAATGTTTGGGTTCCGTACCAGGTACGACATATTACTAGTGAAATATAACGCTTGCCCTCCATTTCTGTAGATGGTTCTGTGGAGCAATGTTGCATTCAGCCAATGTTGGTTATTAGGACGAGCGTCCTTCCTCGCCACACGGTCAGTCGCTTTTAGTCGACGTACCTCATTCCCTTACATACATTTACATTCTTTCTTGGGCTTCTGCAGGGCGTTTTCATTCCTGATATCGTCCTGTACCTCTCATACTTCTATACGAAAACCGAATGTAAGTCAAGCCGTTCTTTATTCGGGATGCTTCGAGACCTATGACCGTTACATTAGTACCAATCAAACTCGCATTCTTCTGGGTGTCCAACTACTTGTCGGTCATTATCAGTGCTTTCCTCGCTACCGGCATTCTTCAATTGCGTCAAACCGGAGGCAAAGCCGAGTGGCGTTATCTGTTCCTCATCGAGGGACTAACAACCTTGGGTTGCGGACTATTTTCGTTCTCATCGATGCCACCTGGCCCGACACAGACCAAGGCGTGGTTCCTCCGAAAAGGCTGGTTTACAGAACGGTACGTGCCATTGTCTGATCTGATCAAGTTCACCTTATACCTTCGCAGCGAGGAAGTCATTATGGTACAAACTCTTTGCCACCGCTTCTCAGTGAAATCTAATGAGACTAATACAGAGTCCTCCGGGACGACTCTTCTGAATCAGACGTGCATAACCGGGAAGGTCAGCGTCAAGAACATTTTCAAGGCCCTGCAAGATTGGAGAATGTGGCCTCTATATGCTCTGGGACTCACTCACATGAGTATGTTCTCTCCCAGGCCATTCCTGGTGCTTCTACCCCGGTACAGTGCTTGTTGACCCCCACCAGACATACCTTACTTTATCTTTTCGTAACCTTGGCTTTGACACCATGGAGTCCAACCTGCTCTCCATTCCATCAACCATTATTGGAGTCATCATGCTGCTATTCACCTCGTTCTTGAGCGAACCCATTAACAGTGGCGTTATCGCTACCGTCGTGTTGCATGTACACATTCAACAGCAATACGTCAGAATAGGTATACTTCATCATCATAACTTTTATTATAGGGTTTCCTGATGTCCATCTGATTCGTGAGTTGGGCCAACGATTATTCTATGATTAATTCTAACGTCTGGCGTAGAGGTGGCTTGGGCATCGAGGAACTCGTACTGTGTGAAAGCAAGGTTACCAATAATTTTTACTTTTCTTTCATGCATAAGGTGTCGTATTTTTAGGACTATATCTGCCAGTATCTACAGTATGTTCTTCCAGGCGGGTACCATTGTATACGTAAGTTATGAGCGTTGTTGAGTAAATCCCCTAATGCTTTCCAGGCCAACATTTACCAAAAAGACGACAAACCTCTCTGTAAGAGCGGTAGTTATTTCGCATATCTCACAACGTTTTATGCAATTTTCAGGTAAACGCGGCAATCGAGCCTTAATTGGAATACGTTGTATGAACATTGTCCTGTACATCCTGACATAGTTTTTCTATCGCTTTCTCAATGCGCGCCGAGACAAGACATGGAACTCATGGACTAAAGAGGTGAACTTGGCTTGCTTCACTTTGGAATGGATGAATCTTAACACATATACTAGGAGCAACAAATCTACGCCGACACAACAACAGACCAATCACACGCAAGACTAGACTTCAGATTCACTCACTGATTTATTTACATGAAGGAAGAACCAATTGAAGGTAGTAGTCAATGCACTCAAACTTATTAAGGAACTATGACACTTTAATTTATGCTTCTCCGGGCAGAGCGATTTGACTTTGCACTCACTAGCCTGTACATCACCAGCACGCAAATAATGCAGGCATCGTGCCGAGGTCATTTCAGGGTAATTATCGGCGACCACGATGCACTTCTCCTTGCAATGAGAATATCTCAGTCCTTTTGAACTCGGTGGTAGGAATAAATTGGTGGATCCAGAACAAACGACTACGACGGAAGGCCGCGCTTATCTCTCCGTTTTGCCAACCTCCACTCCGAAGCCTTATACCTCTTCAAGAGACTGCGCTGATCAATAAACTTGCTACCGACATCCACGAACTTCAAGTCCGGCCTCGACGATTTTGACACCACCTGGATTTTCTCCTTGGGTTTCTTCACATATCGAGGTATTCTGACTCGTGGCATTATCCTTGGATCATCAGTGTGAAGATAATCAGAGGCACTCCTGCTAGTAGCCAAAGCTTTTGAGTGCTTGAGAGACATGTGGACAACAGGTTCCTGTAATCGTGACGCATAAATGGTCATGAAACCGCATTTCTGAAAAGAGACATCCATACCGCGTCTTCCATTAGAGACTCCCAGTAGTGTCGTTCATATCGGTCTCGTGCGGCCTGACGTCCAGGCTCTTCCTCGATTTCATCAGCTTCGTTGGCGTCCTCTCTGCTTCTTATGCGTCTTCTGCTATCCCGGACGGATAACAACTTCTCCATGCCCATACGAAAACCAGTCTGAAGAGTTTTACCCTAGAATTAACGGTTAGCACCGCAAAAATGCAAAAGGATGCAATGCAAATCGGACAGGGTTGAAATTGGTATAACCATTGACTGCGCGATGTAAGGCACCACAACCGGTCTTACACTTCGCGGATGAATGGAAAATCTCATTATCGACGAGAGTAATACGAACTGAACTCACCTCCTAGAAACATAGCAAGGAGCTTGATGTCAGTACGAAAAGACGAGTAGAAGCGATGCCTTCACCTAAAGAAAATAGTAAGTAACAGGGGTCGTGGAAAGAAGAGATTTCAGGGAGAATGAAAAAAAATGTAACCATATAGGTGTCTTAAAGACTAATCGTTGAAACATCATGTATGTCTGCTGATGCAGAACAACCAAGTCGAAGATACATACCTTCACCCAGGCATGTTCCATTCCCTTTAACCTCAGGATAGCATCAACGCGACCTAGACTAAGATGATGGCGCTGTGCTAGCGCTCTCACATTGTTATTCTCGGGGTCTCTCATGTACTCCCCGTAGATCAATGATCTATGACTGTCCGAAAGAGGCGGAGGAGGTTTAAAGGAACGATTCATTGGGAATGGCTGGAATATACACGTTAGCAGCCACAAAAACATGAAGGACGAATGACCCGACGATTTCTCCACCAAGCCACTTGGGCCCAGTAGCTTCTTTAAATTCCCCTCCAATTTTCTCCATGAACGTTGCATACGACTTTGGGTGGCCGGACTGCCTTTCATCCTCCTCTGACTCCCCCTCGAATTCGTCCATCTCCTCGGTTACAGTTTCCGCAGCTTCCTCAGACTGCTCAGCTAGGGAATCCTCCGACTGAATGCCTTCTTCCTCGACTTCTAGCATTAGACGGTCCTCTTCAGACATCAAAGAGAGATCAGCATCTTGCGTAATGTCGGAGGGACCGCCTGCAACATCATCCGCAAAACGGGTGGCGGAGGACGACAAGTTAAAACTGGGCTGAACCCTGACTAGATGCTGTCGTAGGCATCGAAAGGTGAGATGTCGATAAAGGTTCAGCATGCTTGAAATTTTTTCTTCAATTTGAACAAAATTTATTTTATCACGTGGTATCTTTAGGGTAGGTCGGCGAAGGGTGGTGGTTGGCGGGCCGCCGGACCGCTGGCGACTTATTCCCACCATCCAGGCTTCATGAATTCAACGTTGGATATGAATGCTGATTCCCAACTTTTCACTCTTCTTCGTGAATATGCTGCGATTGTTCCAACATCTCAAATGCGTTATCCTCACTCCATACCGAAAGACACATTGCACGATTTTCTTCTCCGATCTATTATTCTGGGTCCGCATTTTCGGAAGTACTCCCCTTCTAAACAATACCAAAAGTCTTTCTGGAAATGGATCGTCCAGCACTTGGAGCTTGTATGTTCTTGACTACGATTCTGCTCGTCTTAGGCCAATGCATTGAGTTCTGAAGGACGTTGAGATCGATACGCAAATATTAAGCATCTTGACAGAAACATCCACGTCGTACGTGACTTTTCTCCATGCCTAACAGTAACATGTTCTGAGAGTGTATTTCTATCTTTCAGCACATTTCCACGCGGTATTTCTGTTCCGGCACCTCCTTCCCCGTCATACGTAACGCACTACTGGAGACTTGACACTCCATCCTCTAGTAACGAAACGCCAGTCACCCCTGAGTGCTTTAGGACTACTCTTTTTGAATCTGGAACCATGATAGAAAGCGGTACCACAGGATTTCGGACATGGCCCGCGAGCTTGCATCTCGCTAACTATATAATAATGCATCCAGGTTCGTGTCGTCTCTCCGTCCCTAACATCCAAATGCTTACCAACCCTAATAGAATGGGTTTACGGTAGGCGCATCTTGGAGCTGGGTTCGGGGATTGGGTTCCTAGGAATGATCGCTGGGAGCCTGCAGATGCTCACTGCCTCATCGACAGATATACCACCGGGAGACACGTCGAGACCGATGCTATATTTGACAGATGTAGACAGCGATGTCATTGCTAGATGTATCAGCAATATCAGATTACCATGCAGCAAGTGTGTCTTTCCTTTCGCCGGCTGCACCATTGACAAAGACGTCTTCAGATATGACCGCTAGTATGGACCACCGCGATAGCATCAGTGTGAGTATGTTGGATTGGTCAGACGCACTGCGTCCAGATAGTATTTCGGCCTTTAAAGCAAGACTCCAACAAGAAATTAATGCCGACTTGATAATCGGGGCAGATATTGTATGGCTCCATGCTACCGTTATTGTATTGCTCTGAAATGATAGTTAGGTCTTTGATCCCAGTCTTATCCCAGCCTTGATGGCGACACTCTCACTCGCATTAGATCCAGGATTTGCCAGACGTCAAAGGGTAGCTCTCATTGCGCTGACCATACGCAACAAAGAAACATACGCTACCTTTCGCGCAACGGCTCAAAGTAAGTACTGTGCAAAGAATACTTTTATCGACTAACGATACACAAAGAATATAACCTTGTCATCGTCGACCTTGAGTATACTTCAACGGACAGTCTCTTCTTCCACGGCGTGGATGAAAGAGCCGATCAAAAGCATGATGTGAAGATCATGAAAATCACCATACAATGATATTATTTCTACGCTCATGGTATTATACAGTGTGATATAGAAGTGCGGGGATGCATCCCATAAAGTGAAACGTTCAGCTATGAGTCTTCACTTGACCGCAAGAAGAGCACATCCAAAAATCGTGGGCTATCCCGCCCTGCCCGCATACAAGGCATGTCCATCCATTACCGGGTCGCGTAGTCAAGCATGCATCGCACTGGAGGACCATGGGCGCGTTCAATAGTGTACACACTGCGCACGACCATTGGTCAGACGATGCAGATGCCTGAGAATCAGCAGAGCGGTGCTTCGCGATGCTACTGCTCCCCCCAGTCCTTGCAAGATTTGCCGATGATGGTCTAGTCTGCGCCGGTACAGGCTTTTTGGACAGTCCTGGCTTCTGATCACGGGAGTCTTCCACAATGATGACCTCCGGATCCGAGTCCTCTTCATAATTGTCACCAGTTAGGTCAATAACAACACTCTCCTTGGCCGCTTTCTCAGCCTCTTGCTCAGCATGTGTGCCAAGCCCGCAAGCTTTCTCGTCGCGTGCTCTCAGCTCAGCAGCCTACGTTCAAGTTATTAGCCATAGTGCTACGACAAAATCCCAGCAGAAGCATACCCTGGCAGCCAATTCTCGTAACGACCTTCCATTTCTCGTACTGGAAGAACCCGTGCCCACTCGTCTCCCACCTCCGCCTAGGACCTGAGCTGCTCGTCTTCTCTTCTCTGCAGCCTCAAGTGCCTTCGCGCGACTCATATGCTGGGGCACACTGTGCGATGCATTGCCCCCCAACCGGTGACCCTTGGAAAAGAATCCCTCCCCAGCATAACCAGTTCGCACAAGTTGCTCGTACTCGTCCTGGAGGCCAGAAAGGAATTTGTAAAACTTGTCGTCATGCGGGCCGTGAACGTTGTGTGTCAACTGAGGGATGATTAGCCACGCTTCCAAATGCCTGAAGGGGACATACCTCATGTAGCATAGTCTGGACGACCTGATCTATATCTAAGAATGAGTCGGGAGAATAAGCAGGACGCAGTCTCAGTAAAATCTTTTGTCCCATATTGACATCTGAGAGCCATGAGTGTTCATGAAACAGTATGTGAGCACACTGGCTTACTCATTCCTGCTGATATCTTAGCATTCCTTCAAGCATTCGCGAAACTGGTAGGCGCACCGAGTAAATTTGACTGATCCGGAAAGAATTCTGCCAATGTAGGAAGAAGCCATTGATGCTGTCGCATGATAGGCTTGACCATCGATGCCACTTTCCGTAGCATCTGTAAGGCCTGGTCACCTTTCGGCCGCCCTGTGAGATGAGTAAACGACTTTATGAAAATATCGGTTGACATTGTAGTCGAGGTGGATGTAGGGCACCGCGGTTTAGGTGTGCTTCTGGGGTTGCGCAAGTTTCGAGAAGAGACGCGTGTCTGCGCTGATTAACGCGCTATCAGTCGGCTTGCCATGCCGATGGTTGGGTCACGGTCATCTGATGTGACCAGCCTTGCCAGCATCATACATAAAATGTCACTTCACGATGTTTACACATTGATGATTTACTGCAACATTAAGAGCTTATTACAAATACAACAAGTATGCCATGTATGCGATGCGATGCGAGAGGCGATATAATGATAGTATCCATGAAAACGTGAGGGAAGAGAGATATGTCGGGGGAGATGGGATAAACTTCGAAAAGAAGAGTGTTAGTCGCCTCATATGGCGTTGTAGGGAAGCATTGTACAGTAAACCAAAATGCAGAAAAGCGTTCTAAGTGCCATGACGATAACTAGGAGAAATGTGAGAGCAGATGAAAGCGACGTGATGATAAAGAAGGTGTGCCTTTACCCCAGACAAAAATCCAACCAAAGATGCAAATGTAAGGTGAAGAAAGGACATGATGGGAACGAAGAGGGGAGGTAATCCCTTCATTGAGCGTTATACTTGATACCCTCAAAGACGCGGATAGTGCGAACATGGGTCAGCTCGTTTTGACCATAAGGATACTGCGACGTCTTGTCATTAACGTCCTGATCGCCGGACGTCGTGGACTTAAGGGGAAGCTCAACACTGTCGGTAGACGGACACTGTGAGCTAGGGAGGCCGGTGGGCCAATTAAAGCGATGACGCCGAAAACTAGACACGAAATACATCAGTAAATGAAACGGCAACAGCTGACCAAAGGGGAATATACCATTCGTACGACCAAATGCAGTCCTCAAACTCAGATTTACTGATGACTCTCTCGCCCGCCTCATCAACAAAACCCCCAACCCAGTCCGCCAAAGCAGCCTTGCATCCAAGAAGGGTGTGCATATATATGCAGCAATGCATCTCCAAGTCGGAAGATGAGAAAGGAAGGAAAATGCGTGGCCAAAGGAGCAATCCGCCAGGTTGTCCGGTCTGGTCGAGGTTTGGAGTCGGCATGTCCAAAGTCAAGGTGGGTCGCCGCGCGGAGGCTTCTTTGGAAGCGGCGCTAACCTCGGCGATTGACAGGCCCAGTGTACTAGCGGCTTTAGCGCTGATGGTCTCCTGTGCACTGTCTGAGGCGGAAGACACACAGGTGTCGCTACTTGTTCGACTTTCCGATCCACTGTCATTGCCTGAGGTATTTCGTCGCGGCCGATTCTTTTTCTTCTCCTTGTCCTTCCACTCGATATTAAGTGTCAGTTTCTTGAATAATTCTCCAGTTATGATATTGGACTTCTTCTTCTCTGCAGAGAGCTCCGCTGGCGCCACCTTGAGATGCATACTTTTCATCTTGCCAGCGTGTCCCGGACCGAAAACGTTTTTCATCAGATGAAGGATGAATTCCGACGGACGCGGATGGATGCCATATTGTTCCGCCAGCATTATCTCGAACACCGTTTCCAGTTCACGGGATTCTGTGGCCAAGGTAGTCCAAGACCTAGATGGCTCCAGCGTCTCTTGCAGGATACAAGAGTCCTTCGATGGAAGAAAGTCACGAAGCGAGAGATCCAAAGAGCCGTGACGAGTGGAAGAGTTCTCCTTCAGAGATGATGAGGAGGACAGCGAGTCGTAGTCTCCGACAAGAGTCTCGGCGGGGTCGGATCCTAAATCTGAGCTCATGCTGATTGGACTATGTTCCTCCAAGCTGCTCTCTCCCGATTCTTCATCATCTTCATCGTCGAGGTCAATGAATGAGCTTTGCTGAGGTTTCCTTGACAAACGTTCAGAAATTGACGTAGGAAACGGGGGCGGGGATTCGCCGTAAGGAAAGAAGATCTGATCGTCTATAAGCTCGAGACGGCCGCCCACCGCTAGAACACGATAAGCTTCGGACAGAACGAATTGCCATTTCTCGTAGGGGATGCATAATGTGAGGTTGGCCATTCTAACCAAGTCGAAGGAGCCGGCAGGGAAAGGGAGAGGATACGCAATACTGAGAACCAGGTATATGCATCAAGTAGTAACAAAACGTAACATAAAGATTACGCACAAGTTCCCACGGACAAATCGTACATTCTCCGTCTGTTGGACGCCTGGCTCGAGGACGTCCACAATGTCAAATCCAACAAAACTGGTATTCTTCCATGCGGCCGCAGCGTCCAGAATCCAAAAGCCCGGCCCGCAACCCAAGTCAATTACAGAGCGGGGAGGTGTACTGCCGTAATCACGAAAACTCGGGGAATTCTTGGGCAGAAGACGATGTAATAACTCGTTGTTCCACCGATCACTGCGTGAGAGTCAGGAAAGACTGGGATGTTTACAATGCCAATAGAAACTCACATGTCAAGATAGATGGGATCGAACGCGCGCATATATGGTGCTTCTTTGGGGTAAGGATGAAGTTTGACGCCATAGTCGTTTCTGGACCAAGTGTTCTTCTTCCTGTATTTAGGCGGTTTGGCGGAATCCTCGCCGTCGTCGTCATCGTCGGACCCTACGGTCTCTGCTGGAAATGATCCGGTCCTAGGCGACTTTTCCTCGGTTGGGGAGGTCGATAATGAGGACGGAGGGCCGTTGGTTGCCAACTGGATTGTCGGGGTGTGGGGCGTCACCGTAATGTCGGAGGCGAGCGAGACGGCAATGGACCTCTTCCTCCTGAGTGTCTTGGGGATCTTAAAACGCGATGGAGACGTGAGGTCGGAATCCTTGCGAGGACGCGTGACTGGAGAGCTGGGACGTGGCTGGTCTAAATCCTTGTCTTTGTGTTTGAAAACCATGTTACCGAAAGACGAAAGACCACTGGTTGAAGGGACGAAGACACTCGAGCAGCGTCGTTTTAGAGGATAATGAGGCCCTTCTATGCCGGGGTGGTAGTATGTGGAAAAGGGACGATAGTGGGAAGTTAGTGGTGTGCGGGAAGTAGCTGCAGTGTGGGGACGAGCGACGATGAAAGCGGGCTCCGGAACAGATGTGGATGAGGGTGGTGGTGGTGGTGGTGGTGATGGCGAGAGGTAAGAAGTGGGCTGTGAGGCGGTGGTGGTCGATCCCATTATGACAGCAGCCTAAGTAGGGACGAGCAGGGTCGCAGTTGGAGTGCCACTGGGGGAGGAAATAATGGGTAATGTAAGGTGGCGCTGCGTTCATTGTCAGTACTCTGTTCAGGCATGTCGAAGCACGAAAGAACTCACCGGCTGCAGAAAACAATAGCCTTTGTCACCCAACTTGAATCGTTGATTCAACTCAAATATATATATCTCCAAACAGGCGTCCTGTGACTAATTCGCCGGCTTGGTTGCGATGGCTTGGCTTCTGCTGAGTACCTCGAAGAAAAAAAAAACTCAGAAGGCCGGGTGGCAGCCAGGAAGGCACATAGGAAGAGCGCCAGATGGTAGAGAAGAAGAAGGGGGTGTGGGAGGCGCCCGTTGGACAGTATACCCAATACGATGATGGCAGTGATTCCGAGTGATTCCCATTTGGTGGTATCAAATTCACCCTGACGAGCGTCCGGTCAAACAACGACTTCCAAGAACGGAACGGGGTCCTTATGTCATCTTTCTGCATCCGTGGCCACAAAATTCCGATCACTCAGCGCGGTTTTCCGGTCATCGGATCTGTTGCGGTCTTTGAGGACCAAGGTACTGTCCAGCGTCCGACTGAATTCTCGTACACAAAATACGCATCAAATGCGTCTCTATAGACAGTGTATACTACACTCTGGATTCTAACGTACTGTCCGGCTGCCTAATCATCATCTTTTCGGGGAGGCGGTCCGCATGGCTGCAACATTCGCTGAAATACATCGTTTCAGTCATATGCGATCTGAGCCATCAAATTTGACACTTGCCTCGGTCATTTCAAACTTGACGCGGCCCGTTGCTTCTCCATCCGCAATGGCAAGGTATGAGGTCAGAGTAGGGTGCCCTACTATGGACGAAAGTGTATCACGGTGCTGATGCGTCAGCCAGTCACTGCAGGGTAATTAGTCTACTCGGTACCTCTAGAGCGGCGACAAGTGCTCTTACTATTTCGTCAAGTCCGCATGCCCTTATAGTAAGTGGGTCAGTGGCTAGCCCAGACAGGTGAAACAGCAGTATAGTATCAGTATTACTGACCAGTTCCTGTGTATCGAGCATGCACTGCACAAATTTTAAATTTTAAAAGTGAGAATAGATTCACGAGTACGCGGACCACTCACAATGCTCTAGCTGTGTGTTGGCTGTATATCTCAATTCAGAAGACTAGGGATAGATGTTAGGCTGCGCAAATGCACCACCAAGATGAGATGACTGACCATGTTCAAGCTATTGTTTACATTTGTTTCTTTCAAAACAAAACCAGACTCATGTGCACGTGGATTTATCGTGAACGACCATGACCAGCGAAACTGCAAAGGCAAAATCCAAGTTGGTGACTCTTTCATCGTCACTTTCAGAACTGGAAGCGCAGCTTGAGCCGTTATTTACCCAGACTCTACCCGAAACTCTGCTGCCCTTGGAGCCTGTTGACCAAGCAAAACTGCAAACGCTTCTCACCTATGTCACTTATGACTTGGTGTTCAGTCCGTCTTCAGCTCTTCTACCTTTTTTCAGCTCATCATCTCAATCCCAGTTTACCTCAAGTCCAGAGGAATCGATCCGAAAACTCATCCCGTAGTATCAGAGCTAGTAAGTCTCTCACTAAATGCTCAATTCCAAACTATAACCTCACGCAGGACAGAATAAAAGGTTACTTTGACAAGATTGACAAAGCTGAAAAGCCAGAAACTAGTATGCACAATCCCTATTTCCTCGCCATCTCACTCACCAGACTCAGGACATATCCAAGTCGACAGAGCCGCCGCCGGACGATTCATCAAACATGCTATCACACAAGCCAAAGTGGGTCGGCCTCCTGGTGATACACCTGCAGAGCCGATGCCTGGTCTGTCGAACGTTCACGTTCCGGTCAAGGTTACTGACAAAATGCTCGAGCGGCGGAAATATGAAAAGGAGATGAAGGAGCGTGATGCCGCAGAAAGCAGTGAAGAAAGCGATTTGGAGATATTTGACGAGAAGATAGATGACGATGGTGACGAAAAGGTTGATGTCAAAGGAAAAGGAAAGGTTAAGGAACAGAGTGACGAACGAAGACTGTCCGCCGATATTTCCGCAATCTCTAGGACGAAACGAAGGAGGGCTACCGTTGATCCTTTCGCTGGTCAGTTTCCTCTTCCTATTTTGCTCTATGGAATTTAATGATGTCTCTGCTGCAGGATACGGAGACGACGCAATCACTTCGGCCAATCAACCTAATGAAACGTCAAGTAATGACTTTAATCAGACTAAACCGAAAAAGAAGAAGCAAAAGAGCAAAGACTCGACTTCTGCAGCGGATTTAAGCACCCCCCAAGCAAAAGCGGAGAAAAAGGCAAAGAAGGGAACTCGTACGTAGGACTCGTGTCTTTCTATACCTCCCTGGTGTCGTATTTTTTTTTAATAGAATCTTGAGCTGTCTAGAAATAAGCGATCATAACCACGACGATAATTATAATAGTCTCGTTAAAAAATGATGCAAAAAATACATACAAAATGAACACAAAGTGTATATTAGTACAACACAGAATATTTGTATAAAGTACATGGTGTGCAGTAGAAGTACATCAGGCAGAAAACACTGGAAAAGAGAAGCAAAAACCGTAAAACAAATAACCTTACATGATTCTACACGTATCGCGTCCCACATCAGTCGGGCTATTGGCACCAGACCTTCGGCCTCCAGGTGACCACCACCTGGTCGTATGCCCTATATTATCAGCATCGTCGGAACTACACCCGGACCCGTTCATAGCCCTCCTCGAACCAGACTTCCGGCGCTTCTCCCGACTCGTCCTAACCGAATCTACGGTCTGCCACGAATAGAAAGTCTTCACCACCACCCTCTTATCGTCGCACTCGTCCTGCCCTACTTTCAAATCTTCCAAATCGCCGTCCCGGCCATCGAGGTACTTCAATTTTCTCGAATCATAGGCGCGCCAGCCCAACCGGGGTCTTGTCATGGAAGCCATTTCCTTAACCGCGTGCTCGCCAATCGTACGACAGTCTACAGCAACGATTCTGCTGTCGGACACCTCTCGCCTACGGCTCAACCGAATGAACTCCTTGAACACTCTTGGTCCTATCCGAGTATTGTCAGCCTCCAGGACTTTCAAACGCGTACAAGCACGTATCAACGTCAGCAACGCGTCGTCCGTAATGCTGCTAGCGTAGGAAATTACGAGATGCTCCAAGGCGTGCCCTGCTTCTCGTTCATCCCGGACAGCTTCATCCTCCGCGTTAACAGATGGGGTGATGGCCGAAATGACTGCATCAGTGATTTGAGCAGTATCTTCGAGATCCAATCGCCGGATCATTGGGGTCGTATTCAGGAGCCTGATAAGCCCTTCATCTCCAAGGTCATCACCGATACCCGCGAGTTCGAGGAATTCCAAGCGAGGGACCGAATGAGCAAGGTTCGAACACGCGATGTCGGTTAAAAGGAAGCAGAACGAGAGGGAAATATGGCGGAGCTGTGTGATGCGACGTCTATACTTGTTATTGTCTCCAGCATCCCTCCCAACTTGACAAGCATTGAGAACTACCGTCTCAACTCCGAGAATCTCGTCCTCGCCACATGCGACAAATGCCTCCAAGGCTGAGTTGTGCAATTGACGGCAATAACTGAGATCCAATACCTCCAGATCAGGGCATGCTTTCCCTACGACGGCCATCATCTTATCATCGACGTATTTCAATCCCGAGAGACGAAGCACCCTTATTAATAGAGTCCGCTTTCGAGAGATCGCAGTTTGACATAAACAATAAATTCCATCGGCGTCCATACTAGGGCAACGGCTCATGTTCAAGACTGTGAGCTGTGGACAACTTGCTGCCAGCATTTCACAAGTCGTATTCGTCACTATGTGGAGACCTTTCACGTCCAACTTCTCCAGAGCTGGAGACACCTTAAGAAGGTAGTGCAAAGACTGTGTAGTCAACATGGTGCACCCTCGAAAGTTGAGGGCGGTCAATTGCGTGAAGGGTACCCCATTAGAACTTGTCAGTTGGACACAAAGATGATCCGCAACATCGGTAAGCGTCGTAGAAAGCAAGAAGACATGTCCAGCAAAGTTTAAGCTGGTGATGAACGGACCCGCCACTGATGTTAACCGAAGGATGAGTGTTTTGGGAACATTGTAGAAAGATCGGAGATCAAGTGTCCGCCATAATTGACCGTCAGACAGCAGCATCTGCCATGATTTCGACACCTGGACATCGATCAGCAATATATAATGGAGAAGAACATAGGACCTTACTCTGCTCAGTTTCACCAGCTCTCGCATGCCTCGGTTCCTGCCGACCCATTTGTTCTTCGACGAAGAAGCCTTCATGACGGACCATTGACCATCCATAAGGTCCTTCTCATACTCCTCTTCGTGTACATCGAGGAATGCAAGCAGTACCCGCAAGCGCAATTCTCTGGGCAATGCCTCAAAATAGCTGGGAATTATCAACGACAGTGGTGTGAAATGATCCGTAGACGAAGCGGTGGCCAGGTCTAATATAGAAAAGGATGATGGAGATGAATTCGAGCGCAATTTACCCTTCAACGTGGGTGGGGGAAGTGGCCATGAAAGACTCTGTGACCCGTCATTACTGGTGATTGTATATGCAGGTGGAACATCTTTGCATTGCTCGTCAAGTATGTGATGGTCAGACTGGAAAGGCACCTCCAAGGATCCATTATCTGTGGCAGGGACACCAGGTTTCCGCAGAAGTTTCCTCGCCAGATTTCCTGGAGTCCCACTGAACGCCTTGTTTCTGAGTTTGGACAACGACAAAGTGCTAACGGAGGAAGTAGAATGGATAGAGCTAATAGACAGTGCGCGCCGGCGGACATGAGTTGGATTATGTGATGGATTAGATTGAGTCGGATTTGGGAAATTAGTAGCGTCGAAGGAAAAGCTTGGGCTCGGCGAGTTCGGCGAATCAAAACGTGGGGACCCGTAAGAAGACGGTTCCACGGAGTCTGTGACAGACGAAGTAGGCCATGCAATGTGGCTGTAGCTGAATTCGGGACGGGAGAAGGCGAGGGGCGGCAGACACGGGGGTAAGTCTGCCGCCTTGCCCTTGCCCTTCCCGTATACCGTCCCTTCGGATGGCCCAGTTAAAGATTGCGGACGACTGCTCGCATTGCTTCGGGAACAACCTGATGAGGACGGGGTCCAGATACTATGGACGTCCCTCTGTGGGCTATTAATGAAGACCGATGACGAAGACGATGATCCGGGATGGCTCGACGACTGCAGGTCACTAAACACGTCCACCTCGTGGAGAAGGGAACCAGATGGAATGGGCATGGGCATTGAAACACCTTTACCTTTGCCACTGTCTGCCTCTGTCCATATACATTCTACGAACTCCTTGACCTCTGTAATCCCCGATGACGTCTGCCCAGATGCAGAATCTGGACTCGCACGACGCGATATACCTTGAGTCAGAGCCGCTACGTCCAATTCTTCAGGGAAGTCGAACTGGAATACGGCGTCGCTGTTATCGATAACTGTAGGGTTCATCACATCCGACTATCCAAGACAATGACGAAATTCTATATCACGTAGTAGATGAGCAAGAGGAAAGGCAAGAGAAAGGCAAAGTTGCAGTATAATAGGGAAGAGAAATAATGGCCAACCAATGTTGTTATCGTCGAGGAATGAGATGAAGAAGGAGATAACGCATAGCGCTAAATCACATATCTCTTTGGCTGCCTCCGGTAAAGTGACGGTCGCGATAGATCACGGGAAACAGGGGCTCGTCTTTCTCACGTTCCGGACCTTTGTTATTGCAAATACCCAAAGCTATCAACGCAGTTTACGAGTGGGAGGATCGTAGTAGGAAAATGGAAAGAAAATGTTTTCGCAAACTTGGTAATACTAGAATCAAATACTTACTTCCGCTATGGGCACGCGTTTTTCCCACCGCCAACTGCGTAATACACGCATATCAAACACACGATCCAGGGTGTGAGCAAAATACGGGGTCCGCCCTGGATGAGATTTAACTGTTCTCCGAACCTTGCCCGACGGATCTTGGGGTTTTTCCAGTACCCATGCAAGACGGCCAGAAAGGATCGCTCGGCAAACGGCGCGGAGTTCTTTGGCGAAGCTGCTGATGCTCCACGTACCGGGATCTGCCTTGGATGCTGGTCTTTGTGCACGGTGGGTCTGATAACAGTATAAAAATCTACACTGAATACTTGTCCAATGTGGATACAAGCCTAAGCCCAAGAATATCACCAAAGTAGATTCCAGTAATCAAAATTAGCCTGATATGAAGGATTAGGTGGATAGAGGAGTCACACAAATTTATCACAGCAGAAACGACAAGGACAGCATCACAGACAGAACCAAGGGGATGAGGTTGATGGAGTATCATGACGAGGTGCTCGGCTTGGGGTTTTCTGGGGCTGTTTTCCAGTTGGTGGTTGCCAGCTTGAACCTTGTGGTACATCTAAGCGTACTGGTGAATAAAACATGGCCTCTGGACATACCTCTCTTGGTGCGATATCTCTGGCTGAGTCTCTTTGAGACGTGCCATTTCGCTTTGCTGATAGGGTAAAGTTTAGTTATGCCTGGTCTAGACTAGAAGGACCCGCACCATAAACTTATTAAAGGCCGTTAGCTTCTTCTTCTTGGCGCCTCCAGAGCTCGAGGATTTGGCTGCACGAGGGACATCAGCGCCGCCAAAATCCGAACAGAACAACTACGCACTTTTTTTCGGAGGCTTCTCAGTATTGGCAGACATACCAGCCGTTCGAGGTGCCATAATAAAATTGCGGCGAAGAAAAAGGGCACAAGGAAAACTCGGCAGAGCCCTGCGATAACGAGGACAACCTAGAACTATCAGAGCGCATTATATATGCTACAACGACCAATGGCTCACCGAATCCAGAATCGACAGAGGATAGCTGTTTTAGAAATTGCCGGACGTGAGATTCTGCAAATGAAGAGGAAAAAAGGGAGCAAAGGGACGCATTCTTTTCTGGTCGCGGTATTTATAAAGAGCGTCCAACTGACAGCTTCGATTGTTGATTTTCAGAATAAATTGAAGAGCCCCCAGCCACCATAGGTGCATGTTTGTGTTCCATTGGATTCATTCTGAATCGTCTAACCGTTCCCAGCATGGAAAGGCATTACGGCACACACGCATGTGTCGCATACGAGTCCCAAGCACATTCAATCTTCGGCTTCGAGCGCCTTTTTTTCCTTGAAGACTGCGTTCTATTTCTGCGACAATTCGATTTACAGAGCAGGTGCACAGCAAAGATCGACTCCTCACAAAAGGATACACCTGTTCTTAAAAGGTCAGGTCTGCCCGTGGTCCGAGGGTGTCTGGAGTTCAAGTACCCAGGCATCAGTAGACCGATCAGCCAAACAGACGCGTCGCGTAAGGCATGGCGCGTTATTTCGTGATACAGACGGTAACGGGCGGTGCTATCTTTCATTCATTGAATGTGCCCAAGGTACAGACTCGACCATGTGCTCGGTGGAAGAAGAAGCAGTACGTTTCCTCGCCTAGTCTTACTTAATAATCTCATGCTTGGACCTTCGAGAACATAGTAGCACATGCCTAAATGCCAGCATCCTTAGATGATGATCCTCCCGTCTTCCGTATTCCAGCAATCCCGTCAATGATGCTAGATGCACTGACGATGCCTGTTGTAGCAATTAAAAACTTGCGCCCTGACACAGTCATGAGTATGGGCCTTTTGAATATGAATGGTCACGCAATACCTCGATTTTGCCGGCCAACCCAACGCAGCGCGGCGATCTCAGTATACGTGCAGCCACCAAGAAAAAATACGACGGTTGTTATAGTGTTTTCCATCGGCCGGCCTGGAACGACATTGAGATAAACAGACAACCGGAAACATGATGGATCTTACCTAATGGCGGCGAGGCGGAACTGCGACCAACACCCTGTTGAATGACATCTACCGTTTCGCCAGGTATAGTGGCTATAACATCTTCAAACCCTTTCCATCCATTTATTGCATGAGCTTGGACCTTGCCCTCCGGGATAGTACTGTTATCGCCTTGTCGCACAGCTTTATCTCTATCAGCCGGATTGCTCAGGACCCCACCCCTTTGGGCAACGCATTGCACAAGGCGGATGCTAATTGGGGCGTAACCAGAATAGACAAAGCTGATGTCATTCTCGACCTCATCCAAGGCCTCCGGGTTATCGTCAATCAACAGCCGAAGGGACTTTCTTAGTGACGTATACGGATACTTCGGCAGCGTCGTCGCAGACGCCGATGCTGGAAGAGGATTGGGTAGTAAAATTGCAAGCGGAGGTGATGCCAGTGATAAGAGCATTGGTAGATTGTGATAGCCATAGGTCTGAATCATACCATTAATATATAATAAAGACGTAATCGAAGGATCAGACCTGTAAAATTTCGCGCTTAATGTTGTCCAAAGTCTTTGCCTTGATACCTCCCCCAGTAATACTTGCGAGACAAAGTAGTCTGGTTACCAGCTCGATTTCGGCGCCTTGTGCTATGAGGTCCTCAATAGCGGATATTTGCTCAGAGACATTATAAGACGCCAAAAGGTCTTTAAGGCGAGCGTAAGCCATATGTATTGGCTATCATCAACGATGCTACCCACCTTGTTGGATTTCCAGAGACTTGTTGAAATGGTCGGTCCGGGTCATAGGGACTAGGAGCTCAGAAAGACCGGTATCTGCCCGACATTAGTTTTTCCAGAGATATAAAATCAAAGCTACCTACGTAGCCGTAATGCTTGATGCTCGCTCTGCAAGCCGCCCAGCTTGCCCACAACATCCCGAAGTTGGGGAATAGTCTTGGCTTGCCGGCTCGCCTGGGAAAAGGTTAGTGCAACATGTATACTCACGCGAGTAAGTGTACCTTATAATCATCTTCCAGCCGACGCGCCACTTTGTTCAGTCTGCGCCCCACGGCAGAGAAATTCAGATCTCTCAGTTCGCCAAAGAGAGTATCCGATGACGAAAGATGGTATTTCTTCTTATTTTCTTTCCTCAGAGTGCCAGAGGACGTGGAGGGGGTGGCTGCCGCAAGGCCAGTTGTCTCAGCGGTCGGCGGAGATACAAGCGAGGTTGGTAATTCGACGTGAGCTACATGACCTCGAGTTAATGCACGGTTCATTCCGGCTTTTCGGGAACTTACAGTTCTTGATACTAATAAGCTCATCGATAAGACCTTCATAAGTAAGTTGGGTAAGCAGGGGTGTTATCATGTCGACGCGGCGATCCAGGACAATTAAAGCATCGATTTTGTCCGAGGATTGGAAAAGGGTGTCAGGTGCTGAGGATGTCCTTGCTTGGGCGAGAGAACTGGTCAGAAGAGCCGTAAGTCTCTAAATCCGGAGTTTCAATCTCAATGGTAGGCGAAGATTATATTGACGTACCGCAGCTTTGTCGCCTTTTCCGATAACGCGAGGAAAGAGACCATATAATTTCTGAAGCGTGATCAAGGCCTGGGCAGAATCATATATTGCCGTCTCGTCGCCGTCCTGTCCATGAAAGTTGCAGATTGATAAGGGCAATCAATAAGAGATGGAGCGAGTGGACACACCACCCATATGTCCTTGAAGACAGACTCATATTCCAAGGAAACAACATCTTCTTCAATTGGAATAAATTGAAGATTATATGATGAGATGGAGACATCGCCTAGTACTCCTTCCTCCTCCAGGATCCGCGTTACCAGTGTAGAAGCACGTGGAACCAGGAGTAAGGTATATGTGTGTTTTGCCGCGTCTTTGGCGTGTCGTTTGATCTGTTCTTCCAAAAGATCAAGATCCCACATAGCTGGAAATATACAGAGCATACCGGCAATAAACTTGACGTGCTTTATGAGAGGGCGACAAAGATATATGATATTTGACGTGGTAGAAGTCAGGGGGCCAGCTTCCAGCCAAAACATCTTGTCAACGCCATGATGCTGCAGAAGACAGTTGGATTCCTAGATGAGAGGAAGGAATATGCTGCTCACTTTCAACAATGCTACTTCTGTCACGAGTCCCAGTGGACCTGCTAATGATGGATCCAGTACCAAGGTCTTCGCACCATTCACCTATGCTAATGGTCAATGTGTTGGCCCATGTGTGCAAGCGAAATTAGCAGACAGAGTTCAAAGAATCTACAAGAGCCTTTCGAGCTATTTCCTTGAGGAGATTTGTATCCAGAGGGGCGTCGGTGCCTTCAGACGATGCTGGGTCGCGAGAGGCCATTGAGACAGGCTCGTCGGGACCAAATCTATATTAGGACAGAATTTCCTCAAAAGTACATCGATGACGTAGCTTCCTCTTTTGGTCTCTCTCTTCGCCCAGACACCTCGGAACGTGCATGGGTCAAGTACTGCCCTCGATAACGATCTCTTTCGACGACAGAACATAGGATGGAATCAGTAGCTGAGCAGGCCGACCCCCATCCATTGGTGTCCTTGGTGTCAGCATGCTTCTGGGTAATACGTGAGTGTGCATCATAACACACATGCGACGGGGAACGTTCATGAATTCCAACAGTATGGCTTTTGTCTTGGGTGAAGGCTCTGGTAGCGTTCTCGACAATAACAGTGCCACGCCTTATATATGCCGTTCTATCCTATTCTATGACACTGACGGTCCGTCGCAACTGATTATGCGTGCCTATTCAGCAACTGACCGTCTTGTCTTGTAGCTCAACTTTTGGTCGTTTGCGATCATGTTCTCACTTTCTACTGTGGTGCTGAACTATTGGATCCGATTCCGATATCTCAATGATTATACTCAGCTCAAAGAACCTCCATTGGTAAAGCCAGACGCGACGGAGCTGCATCCTGATGTGAACACAGGTGTGTGACAAGCTGGTTCGGATATTTTGTTTTTACATCCTTAAGACCCGGCTCCTACATTCCATAACTATCTCGACGATTTCTTACAAGCTGTACGCGTCTTTGGTTTTGTGAGTGATTCGATTCATGAGCAAGTCATTCATCTTTTCATAACCAACTTTCTCACAGCTCGAAAAGCCCGTGCGTTTGTCTTTATACCTTGCGGCTCGGCGTATCTGTTGATACAATACTTCCAGGTTTTCCATGAGCTGGCTCGGCATCTTCAGACTCGACGTTTAATAGCGGGAGATAGTATGTCACTCGAACAAGACAAGAGCTTCTACTGTGTCGTGGATGGCATGGTTCAAGTTTTCGCACAGACAGATAGACCTGATCAAGGTCAACAAGGGTTATGGGACCATGAAGACATGAACGGATATCAGTTGCTCAATGAAGTGGGAAGCGGAGGCACCCTCTCTAGTTTATTTACTATCCTCAGCCTTTTTACGGAAGACGTCAAGATGAGCTGGCAGAATGATCATGATGAAGGTCCCAGCATCCCCAACGCCTTTTCCGTTCCCCGGAAGTCAAAGCGCGAAAACACAGATGTCTCTCGTTTCGATTTGGGACAGAACACACATATACGGCGTTCGTCAAGCTCTTCCACGGCATCGACCGTTCATCCTCTCGAAGATGTGCCATCAAACCATCCAGAATATACAAGGCCTATGTCGCCTATTCCTGACGATGATGAAACCACCGCATCGCTACCAAGGTCCAACAACTCCCACACCCAACATACTCGGATACATGAGGGGGTGGTTGCTCGTGCAAGTGAGGATAGCACTCTCGCTGTTATACCGGCTGAAGCGTTCCGTCGTTTAACCAAGAAGTATCCAAAGGCTACCGGTCATATCGTTCAAGGTGGCTCACGATTTTCGTATCTCCAGGATTATCTCACTGACACAGACAACTCAGTCATTTTAACACGATTCTCTCGGGTCACATTCAGCGCTGCCCACAAATACCTCGGCCTGACCAGCGAGGTTCTGCGTACTGAGAAAGCCATCAACGATATCGCCTGCCACCCGTTGCCTCCGTCGTTCTATGAAGGCGGCGGTTTACAATATCTTCGACAACGGTTTGATGGCACCAGCAATACTGACGGCGACACCGATTATCTCAATGCCTCAGAATCCACTAATAGTATATCTGGGAAGACTCTTTCGGAATCTCCAAGATCGTCAAAAGTACAATTGAACGATCCACCCCGTCCTACTCGGCTCGTATCTTCTACATCACAGACCTTCAAAGCGCATGGACGGAATAGCGTTCAAGCTGGGGATCTGCTCAGTTCTACAACTCACGCTGGTGACTTCTACAGACCGATTAGTGGTTCTATCAGCGTACCGAGAGGTGTCAAGCCTCTGGAAAGTCGTAGAATTGCTAATCTATCTGGTGACGAATTTGATTTGCGAGAGGAAGTAATGTCCTGCATAGCGAAGTCAATCGGTTTACTTCAGCCTCCTCTGAGTGGTACCGAATCCGTTGAGGCCTCTCCCGCAATCTCCCCATCTGACGGTCGGCGTTCCTCAGGGTTATTTACTCCATCTTTCAGTTCTCTATCGCTTCTAGACATAGGTGATGATGCATCTAGTGTCACGGGAGGGGCACCATCCAGCCAAACAATTGATGGCTACATGAGTGGTCTTGATAATGAAGTAGAGATGCTGTTTTTCGCTGCTGGCACGACTCTAGCTAAGGCAGGAGAAGTTAACACTGGTAACCATGTTTGTTCCCTGTCCCGGTATGGACATTTATGATGCTACAGGATTATTTTATGTTATTGAAGGATTTTTGGATATCCTTTTACCTACCGACGATCTCCAACCTTTTACCGAGCAAAGGCCGAATACTGAAGAAACTCGGACATCCGGCCCTAGGCCAAAACGGCCGGAACAGAAACTCTTATTTACGGTCAAACCAGGCGGTATCGCTGGCTATCTCGGTGAGTTTATATAACATGAACAACACATAGGTTTTCATTATTTTATAAGCTTCCCTCTGTAACACCGCCTCTTATGTTGACATCAAGGCGAAGACCGATACGTATGTAGGTTTTCTACCCTCGCACGCCCTCGAACGCCTGCTTGAAAAGCGCCCGATTGTTCTGCTCACTCTTGCCAAACGTTTGATTAGCCTTTTGTCACCTCTTGGTATGCCACAGAGCTTTTCATTCATATTTATACTGTACGATGGCTGACCATGTGTCGTAGTGCTTCATATTGACGCGTCTTTGGATTGGATGCAAGTGAATGCTGGCCAGGTACTTTGGCGACCTCAGGATATCAGCGACAGCTTCTACATTGTTATCAATGGTCGCTTGCGGGCTATTTCTGAATCCGAAGACGGGAGCGTATCAATCGTTGGAGAGTACGGTCAAGGGGATACGGTGGGAGAGGTTGATGTCATCACAAGCTCACTTCGCCGCAACACTTTACACGCTATACGAGACACTGAACTGATTCGAATGCCACAAACGCTGTTCAACGCGATATCTGCTCGGTACGAACCCAGACATATTTTCTAGGCTCCCTAGCTCATTTACGGGTTATCAGGAACCCCCAGATCACAGCTCAGTACGTCTATGAACCTGCAATTTTCTCCGTGTGCCTCAATTGTCTTTTCTATTTCCGTTTCCCACAGGATATTGCGAATGATTGCAACGCGAGTCAGGGTGGAATTAGACTCGAAATCTACCAAGTCAAGAAGTCTGCTATCAGAGCCGGGATACAACAATAATCTCAAAACTGTGGCAGTTCTTCCTGTGTCACGTAGTGTTCCCATTGATGCTTTTTCGAGAAAGCTCCAGACTGCATTGGAGGGTATAGGCGCCAGTACATCTTATCTCAATCAAGCTTCGATATCCAATCAACTGGGACGACATGCGTTTACTAGGATGGGCAAACTTAAGGCAGCTGGATGGCTAGCTGACCAAGAACAAAGATATAGAACAGTTCTCTACGTTGCTGATTCACCCGTAAATAGTCCCTGGACTCAAACCTGCATTAGACAGGTGAGCCTTTTAGGTTTTCTTCTTGGTTCCCCTGAACGCTTTTATTGCATGTAGGCTGACTGTATAATGGTCGTTGGTATGGGAGAAGATCCTTCCATAGGCGAATATGAACGGTTGTTGCTATCGATGAAAACGACCGCTCGCAAAGAGCTCGTTCTCTTGCATCCTGACCGATCTGTCATGCCGGGATCTACGAGAGAGTGGCTGAAGGTAAGTTCGATCCCCAAAGCACAATGACACCTGCCCACTAACTGCTGAAAAACAGAACCGGCCGTGGGTCCATCAGCATATACATGTGGAGCTTCCGGTACGTAATCGCACATGGAGGGAATAATGATAGCTGATGTCTCCTCAGGGCCTAGTGCTTCCGATTCCCAAAGTCACCTTCGTTTCAAAAGGACCGGATGCAGTAACTGCATTAAAGAATTTAAAGGATAAAGTTCAGAGTGAGATCCAAAAGTATCGCGGTGGACATGTTGATCCCCGGCCGCAGCGGTCCACCAGAGTAAATGACTTCTCTCGACTTGCCCGCAGAATATGTGGAAGGTCTATTGGATTAATATTGGGTGGTGGTGGGGCTCGTGGTATCGCACATCTGGTAGCTTAAATTTTTTCCTTGGACTTGCGATTTCTGACAGACACTCCAGGGGTTGATACGGGCACTTGAGGAGTACGGAATACCCATTGACCATGTCGGAGGTACGATAAACCTTGAAACCAGGGATTGAGGGTCTGACGCCGCATTCAGGGACCAGCATCGGCGCTCTCATTGGTGGTTTATACGCACGAGAGGGCGATATCTTATACAGTGCTGGGCGCGCCAAACAGTTCAGCAGTCGCATGGGAAACATCTGGAGGATGTTATCCGATGTGACCTACCCCATTGTGGCATATACAACAGTAAAACCCTCCGCTGTGTCATTTTATGTATATTGATGCCGTACTCACAGGGCCATGAATTCAATCGGTCTTTGTACAAGGTAGATTGGCATGTCGTCGCGTGGTACAAAGTCTTCTAAGTTTGTTCCTTCGCAGGCTTTCTACGACCTTCATATTGAGGACATGTGGCTACCATTTTTCTGCAACACAACGAATATAAATACGTCGGAAATGGAAATCCATGAGACAGGCTATGCATGGAGATTTATCCGTATGTTGTCTGCCAATTCTCTGCTCTCCGATGTTGATCTTCCTCAGGTGCTTCCATGACCTTGGTCGGCCTACTTCCCCCTCTTTGTGACAATGGGCACATGCATGTCGATGGCGGTTACAGTAAGCAATCCATTTCCTGCAAGAGATCTTGCTAAGAAATCTATAGTTGATAATTTACCGGTACGGGCGACATAACACTCGAATGTTAGTGCACTGGAGGCTGACTTTGGGATCAAGGTATCCGCCATGTTCTCGATGGGAACTAATGTGGTTTTTGCCTGCGATGTAGGATCTGTGAGTGGTCACTGAATTTCTGCAAAAACACTCATGATTTCAACAGCTTGATGATAATTCACCCCGAAACTTCGGCGACCACGTATCTGGATGGTGGCTACTACTTAACCGATGGAACCCGTTTTCCAATGCCAGAAATGTCCCTGCGATTACTGAAATCCAGAGCCGTCTTGCCTAGTGAGATTACTTGGTGCCTCTTTTTGATCTTCCCTGACGCCAATTGTGTTTGCTCAGTGTCTCGAGCGTGAAGACGTTGGAAGATGCCAAAGTTGCGCCTGGGTGCTTTTATATTGCCATGCCCGTACATGAGGTTTGTCCGCCCGTTGCATGACTGATCCGTCGTCGTTAACGATTAGTCTTATAGTATGGAACCTTGCAATTTGGAAAATTTGAAGAGATCCAGAAATTAGGTTATCACGCAGCTATGAAAGCCCTGCAGAAGCTGGATGAAGAAGGTCGATTGCTGTCTGCGCTGATTGATGGTAAGGATAGTGTATCCAATTCTAAGAGGAAGGGACAAAGTGCGCGCCGAAATTCGATATGATGATATTTTACATACTAGACATCATTTGTATAATCACCTGTGCTTCAGTTTACTTAGCCGTTTCAAGCCCATCATTTTTGAGTCATATAAAAGTAAAGTGACTCGAAGCGGAAGAAGTCTATAGAGACGTTTCATTACCAACGATCAGCACGGAGAACCGCCAGTTGTATCCCTTAGAGGTTAACTCTCATGGAAAACCCTTTCTTGACCTCAAAGCTCACTCGAACATAATACCGACGCCTCCGCGTCTGACGGACTCGTCTGCGCTGATGGAAGCATCAAATGATGAGCATGTTTGCCAGTGGCTCAAAGGTACTCCGTATCCCTATCTTCAAGGTGCGCAGTTTGCACGTCTTAGACTAACTGTTTCTCATCAAGAACACGCCGACGCCTGGCTTGCCCACATCAAATCATTATCCGATAAGATACTCGACGAATTACATTTTGCAAGAGACGAAAGATCACCCTGAATCGTTGATGATTGTCCTGTGAGATACATACGCGAGGTTAAGCACGATGGGACGGATGTATTCATCGGAGATGTGGGCATCTAATGATGGATGAATTTAAGATGTTGCTCGAAAATCAGCCAAGGAGAAAAGCACCGTTTACTGGAAGAGAACCTCTCGAGACCTGCTGGGGGACCCCAACATTGTTTGGACTATAGGAAGTACGTCCTTTTTGCTTCATTTCAATAGCTGTATACTAAATTAATTAATTACTATGTCTAGACTACCTTTCCTCCAGTCATCACGGAAAAGGTATAATGACAGATGTATACGCAACGCTCCTAGAGAACTGGGCAATACCAAGGATGAGAGTCCGTCGTATGATTGGCACCACTTTTGAAGGCAACCAAGGCAGCGTTAGAGTGTTTGAGAAGAACGGGTTCATTATGAGGAAGACAATTCCCGACTATCTGGAGGTGAAGGGTGTCTTCATGTATTAGATTGGGAGCTTCACAGTGATTAATAAATATACATGAGATTTTAACGCTACAGAGCAAAATATATTAGTTAGGTTGACACAAATACAATGAGTAGGGTGTAGATAAGTAAGTCAGAAATATAAGATCTCATGGTATAACAATTATACCTCGATGTCCTTCCAGTCAGAATCCAATAACTTAACACCTCTTCGCGCCAATCTTCGTCTCCATTCCCTCATTTCACCTTGCACCCCTGCCTCCTGCGCCCGAGCATTCATTCCTTTCCGAAGCCATCGAACATCCCTGATCCTCACAGCACATAGATTAGGTAGCTGCTGAAGAAGAGGAAAAAGTAGTTCCCATGAAGGACTACTTGGACGCGGTATAGATAAATACTGCAGCTGATGAGGCTCTGTGGTAAGAAGGGACGGCAGGGGATGTTCCAGTGATAGATGCCGTAGTTTCGGACATGTCAGCAACAATGTCCGGGGAGAAGGGCGTAGTCTTGTAGGCCACGACTTTGGTGTGAATAACAACAGCGAACGAAGATTGAGTCCATGGGTTGTAATGAACTGCGACGCCAGGGAAGCTGGGTACGGGATATCATCGTACGGTGTAATGGTTACCTTGGACAGAGCAGGGAGTGGCGAGAGAAGTAAGGTGTGCAGAAGAGAAGCTGAATGAATTGATAGCAATGTCAAAATGCGAAGGTTAGGTAATGATAAGGGCTTGAATGACTGCAAAACGGATAACTCCGTGGCCTCGAATGACCATTCTGATTCCGAAGGGTCAAGGCCTCCACCGACGACCTCGAGCTCCTGCAGTGTGGGGCAATTTCGAAGCAGCCAAGTAATGGGTTCCTCTTCGGTCAGAGATCCAGCCAGAGACGCGCCAGGAACATGACTTATTCCTTCCAGCGACTTGATGTTGATAGCGCCTTCCCTGTCTCCCAGAGCCATCAATGCACGGCGACTGAGCGTAAACGCAGGGTTGATAGAAAAGTGGGATAAAAACGGTGTCAAGGGGAATAACTGAGTGAGCAATGAGTCCAGAAGCAACGCCTGTGCATGCCCTGTAAACGTCAAGTTGGAAAGATCAAGTACCTGGACCCATCGTCCAGGTGCAGAGTAAGGAATCCTACGAATGTTGTCCCATTTCTGGTCTGCAGAATACAGTGTAGTGTAAAATTTTTCTAGCTTGGAGACAGTGGATATCTCGATGCGCTGATATGCGAGAGGAAGTGCAGACTCCTAAAAATAACACGGGTGAGAAATTACGCCAAGCTTCAGTGTGAGAAACTGACCATAAAGCCTCTACTCGTTTTGACGAGTGTCCAGAGTAGGGCTGCGCCGTCTTCCTGTTCCAATACACATCTGAAGACTTCGGCCCATATCTCTGCTGGGAGAACTTTTTTCGGCTTTGGGCTTGGAAGTAATGGGACAAGGGTAAAGGCGCCGGCAAGCCTGGCGAAGGGCCGGGGGATAAGTAAGATGGTGGACGTTGTACTCATGAGGGGTTCGAGTAATCCTGATCGTACTGGTGCTTTATACGCTCTGGGTCAGCCGAGCCAAAGCCGGTCCGGCCTTGCTGTGACCGAATTGTGTCCGAACTTCACATGGCTCCAATTCATCGCTACCGACGTACAGATTCAATACAATACATCTCTACTATGGTCCCAAGATATCCCCCATCTCTTCAACAAATTTCTCGTAGTCGTCCTTCGTCTTTGTCGCGGTGCTCTTTTCTTTGCTGGATGATGCCGCAGGCGGATTAGGATTAGGATTAGGATCCGTTGGAGCGGGCCCAAACTGACCCTTTAAAGCGCTGAGCAAGTCAGGCCGTGCTGAAATCTCCCCTTCAACAACGTCACCAACACCAGGCGCAGCGTTAATTCTCCTAGATGCCGACGCACCGGCAGCCTTTTTGCGTTTTAGTGATGTGGGTACAAACGATGTAGCTTCCTTCTTCAAATCACGCAATTGAGGCTCGGCCGACACTATCACAAATGAAGAGCCTTCCGGCCGAGGTTTTTGGGGCAGGGATGGATGCGGAGGCGCTAAAACCTGAGCGCGATGGTCTTGGAATGTCTGATGTGGAATAGATGACAGCGGATCCTGCAAGGCCGTAGTAGACTGCTGTCGACGAGGAAAGAAACCTGGGGGTGGCGGAGGCAGCGCAAAGTTACTCGGCGGTGGAGGTACGACTGGAGGAACCATATAACCTGGGAACCCTGTAGGAGGAAAAGGAGGGAAGGGCAAAGGAGGCCCAAAATTATTCAGTAACATTGGTGGCGGCGGCATTGGCGGGAGTGGCGGGTTGACGGGAACTTGATCAGATGTACCTTCTTCGACCAATTTTTGACCTGGCGGTGGTCCTTTTGGCATGGGTATATCATCATCACTATCAACTGCATCCTCTGGTTTGGGGGGTGGGCCCTCAGGCATAACAACTGACTGTTGTTTCCGAGGTCGGTAGACCAATCGACGGTGTTCGGGGTGCTCCTTGACGTATTCTTCTTTTTTCTGATTAATCTTCTCTAGTTCAGCTTTGGCTTCCGTTAGCCGAGTCTTTTCCGCCGAGGAAGGAGTCGGGAGAGCCTCCAAGTTAGTTATTTCATCCTCAAGATCTGGCTGAGGCGTCAACTGTGCTGTTAGACGGGAAACAAAGATGCTGACCAAATGTATCTTTCTTGACCAAAGCAAAATCGCGCTTCTTGGTTCGATCGGCCTTGTTCTACTGCATGCACACTGTTTAGTTGACTGAAGACTAGAGCAGGACTATTTGACCAGCCTTTCTGAGCTCTTTTTTGCGTTGAGCCTTGCCTATAAAATATGATACCAATAACATTACAAAATACTCAAAATTACGCTTACGGTAAGCGTCAGCGGGATTGACATTCTTGCTCTTTGCCATCGTGGTTGAAAGCGGGAATAAATTTGTTGTTGTTTGTCACGCGTCGGGACTGCCCATGTTTCAACTAAATATCTCACAGTGAGCAATAGCTTGCTGGATCTCAGAATACTACAGAAATTCGTACGGATCGCTCTAGAAAGAGATTTGTATTCGGAATCCACTGAGAAGAAACTGAGTAAAACTTACAGATGACGGAGCCGACGCGCACGTGGCTATTGGTCCATATAGAGTCATGACTGTCGATGGAACCTCTTGGTGGCCAACTCCCATTGCAGGGAGCCTGCAACCACCGACGCCCACCGACGACAACAGCGACGAACAGCGACACCGACACAGGTATTCCCCATGACCAGCCTCTCTGCAGCCCAGGCCACAACTCCCAAGCGAGCTCCTAAGATGGCTTCCCAGGTCAATCTGAATCACCTCCTCAACTTCACTCTCCCTCCGAGACAGTCCCAAACTCCATCGAGTGTACCCAGGAGAAGCAGAAGGACTGGCGGAACTCACCACGGCGTCTGGAACAAGGAACGTACGTGCACCAGCTCCATTTGCCCGCAGATGACTAGATCCTATCCTAGGATTCGTTAATGCTCAGTATCGTTTCGTGATGAATCCTATGGGAGATTATACGGTTCACTTTGCTGATCCAGACATGTCAGTTCAGTCCTTGCAGCTATCATGCAGTGCCCTAATGTCGCCTTAGTTTCTTCCAGTGGAATGATATCGTACAGGTTATCATTCCTCGATCATCTCCGCTTGCAGCTGCTACATCTGGCGGTGGAGACTCTGATCGAGGTGGCGAAGGGCATAGGACGTGTCCTATATGCCTATCTCCACCGACTGCTTCACGCATGACGAAATGCGGCCATGTACGCCACTTTTCCATTATTATGAGCGTTGCTGACAACAAGATAGGTCTTCTGTTATCCTTGCATTCTTCACTATCTTAGTACATCTGATAACAAGTGGGCGCGGTGCCCCATTTGCTTTGATTCCGTCAATGACAAGCAACTGAAGAGTGTCAAGTGGTTTGATGGGCCGACCTTCGAGCCTGCAGAAGATAACGGCGGAGCATCGTCGTCCGCCTCCTCCTCTTCCATCCTTGACAATTCATTTGAAGCACCGCTCGCTGGCTTGACGATGCGACTCCGGCTAATGCAGAGGCCTCAGATCACAACTCTGACGTTGCCCCGTTCATCTACCTGGCCGTCGGAACTTATTCCTCCACACCAAGCTCCCTTCCATTTCCTGCCAGATGTCTTCAATTACTCCAAGTTCATGCTTGCGACTCCAGACTATCTCGTCTCAGATCTGACCCGAGATTTAAATGAGCTGGCAATGGAGCGGCGGACACTAGCGGGGATGAACGATAACCTGGGTGTATCTTTCATTGACAGAGCCGAGCTAAAGGTGAAGAATCAGATCGCAAGAGTGATGGCTATGGACAACCCCGTCCTTCTGGAGCAGATAGATAAAGCGCGCGCTGGACTACGTGAGCTGGAAGAGCGACGTGACCTTCATTTGCGTCGCCAAGCTGAGCAGGCGAATACACCGCGTGACTCAGATATCCCACAAGAGCTGCTGGCACTGGGGCCGAACAGCTTCCCTTCTACACCAGTCCCGGACACCCCGAAGCCCAAGGCCGCCCCTAAGCAACGTCGCAATGTGAATCCACCACCACCTTCAACATCGACGTATTACTACTATCAGGCTGCTTCTGGATTCCCATTATTCCTTCATCCCCTAGATATTAGGATCCTACTCTCCCATTTCAAGAGCTACCCATTATTTCCCGACACTATCGATATTCGCATAGAAGCCTTATCTGAGGGTTCCGTCAACGATGATTTGCGAAAACGGTGCAAATATCTCGCCCACATGCCGGAAGGTGCCGACGTTGTCTTCATCGAAGCTGATCTAAAGAGTGTCGTCGGTTCAGAAGGGCTGAAGAACTTTGAGGGTGCGCTGAGAATGCGCACGTCTCGAAGGAAGGAGAAAGGTAAAAAAGATGATCGCGCACGGGCTCGGGCCGAAGAGAGGGAGCGGGAGAGGCGAATGCAACATTCATTTACCACTTGGACAAGTCCTTCAGCTATCTCGTCAACTACAATCTCCGTGGAACCGGCGCCGCCTGAGCATGACGAGATACCATCACCCCCACAAGAACCAGCATTTCCAGGAGCGTGGGGTTCTCGGAGTTTCGCGTCTGCTGTCCATTCGAGCCCTTCACGGGATCTCAGTGCGCAGGATCATATCCGGAGAGATGATGAGGATGAATGGGACTTGGACGTTGCTTGGCATGAGCTTGAACAGAGGAACAATGGAGGTGCAGGAGGCAGGAGGAAGAAGAATAACAAACTTGTCATACTTGGTGGCGGTGGCAGAAGACGGTAATTACAGTATACATTGCATATAAAGCCGAATCTTGTATCATTTGAGCGACAGTACAACAGATGTATTTTTTCTCACGAAGGATCCCACCATCATTGCTCTGAGCGCTACACGTCGCTGTCTCCATGAAGAAACGGATAGAGAAAATGGTATCTCAATAGATAGACAAAAAGTAGAGAGCACACAAAAGTCAGCGATACGAGATCGGCGGTACAGATTGTGGGAAGACGATACTTTACACATTGGAAGAAGAGGGGGAGAATAGAGAAGCACGCTGAATAGTAACGTTCTCCGAGAAATTACATAGGATCATGCATGTAGTATGGGCGTAACGTAACAGACAGATCATATAGAGCGTGACAAGGACATAGAATCGTTATATGACCTGCAGGTAGTTTGACGGAGCGACTGCGAAAGCGATATCAACAGTAAGAACGCAAGGTAGGAAACGGCGGCTTACTTCCTGTTGTGCCATCCGCTCTTCGTGCTTGCCACCACTTGCCCTGTTTATCAAGGACATCAAGGATTTCGCCTTTGTTGAAAGATAGTTCATTTGGATCGTCAGGAGATTGAGTATCTAGAATCAACGATATTCAGCATATTAAGACATGAGCGTGCTGTAAACTTACATGCGTAGAGTGCCTTGGCTTTTATGGCAGCTGTTTCTGAGGGCTCGGTGAGTGGAGGCCCGCTCAAACTGCTAGCGCCGACACCAGCCATGAGGGGCGAATTGGGACCATTGTTGTCTATGCCACCTATGGAACCTGGGGGAGCAGTGCTAGTAACGCCAGTTATGCTTCCTCCTCCAACGCTCTTTCCCTCTCCTTCCGTTGGCGCTGTGAAACTATGTTGACTCCTGACTTTACCGCTTCCAGCACCACTGCCGATCTTATAAACATCATAGGAGCCGATACCACCTCCAGAGCCATAGTTGGCCGCATAGCCATTGGTTGTAGATATGTTATGCACAGAATTCTGGGTGCGAGTGCGGCGCCGCCGGGATGGTGGGGTAAGGCCGCCTGTGCCTAGGGAGTTGAAGACATGCAAGGCAAGGGAATCTTCTTCAGAGGTGAAATAGAGGACCCAGAGGATGTTGACTATGGCGAGGATGAGCCAGCCAGCTGCCATGGCATTTAAGGAGCCAGCTGAAGAGAAGATCCCTTTTTGCACGCCCTCAACTGCGTACACTATGGCAATGGCACCGAAGACAGATATTGGGAAGCGATGCATGGAGATTGAATCGCTGGCTAGGGTGTAGAGGACCCCGACAATCAAAAAAAGCTGGAGGAATATTCCGAACCATTGAGTGTTGACCACATCATTGGAAACTATTGCCCACTGAGAGCTTTCCGAAGTACGACATGATTGAAAACTCACATTGCGCCGTTGCTATACATTGTCCGATAAATGCAACAAACCATGCAATCTGCAAATGGAAGAAATTCTCAGCGTGCATACATCAAGGAAAAAGAGGAAGACATACAATAGACAAGACAGACGTGAAGAGAAAAAGATAATGAGTGAGAATGGGCGTGAAATCTAGTCCTTCGTTTCCGCGTGGAGGCATGGCTGAAGCGAAGGAAGGGGAGATAGAACAAGGTGGAGTGTCCCGATGTTATGCTGTTCTCCATGGCACGTGACTAGTTTCAGCGTCACAGTCACCCATCCGTGAGATTTTCCAGTTTCAGTGTTCAGAACGCTCATGTCGCAGTACCCCTTCCTTTCGCCGCCATCGTGATGTTCAGTTTTGTCTTAAATTTTATCTGTCGTGAGAATATAACAACCGATGGGCAAGAAATGACAGCTGCTGCCGGTGCTGCGCCGTCACCCAAGGTGGATCTCACGGACTCTGGCGGTGAAACTTAAAACATCGCCCTCTGAGTATGACTCAACTGCGCATTGAATCCTGTGATAATCGATTCACAACAGCAGAAATTCAACATATTTTACAGGTATGCGGACTAGACTCGTTACCACATAGCAACGAGGCAATCGGCGATAGCAATGGCTTATATCCACCCGGGGCTGTGTATGCGACGTTTTGAAAGACGGCAATACGTGACTGGAAACAAAAATGATTTACAAGGTGAATACCAACATCACTATTACTCTTTCATGAATAATTTCCAATGCAGAGGCTACCAGTTGAAGTTGATTTGAACCGATACTAATACATAAGACTGCTGCCGGCCGATAAGCTACTGACTTGATAAACATTCGCGCTGATAAATTAAACACCACCCTCCTGCTTTGCCCTCGCAAAGATGTCCCGCCCATTTCCGTTTTATCTTGTCTCTGCCTTCTCGAATGATGCATTTGGCGGGAACCCCGCTGCCGTTGTCTTTCTCGACGAGCTTGATATCTCCGACGATGGTCTGATGAACATCGCAGACAATCTCAACCAGCCCGGCGCTGCCTTCCTCTTTTCAGCACCACCTTCTACAGATCCGAGAGTATTCAAATTCAGGATACGTTACATCGTAGGGCCCGGGGTAGAAGTTCCCTTTTGCGGTCATGCAACCATCGCCGCTGCTAAGGTTGTTTTCGATAAGCGCAACCTTGTTTCTACCAAGGTTGAAGTTCTCGAATTTGAAACGCCGGAAAGTGGTGTAATGAGGGCTTTTAAATCGGAAAATGGGTTCAACGAGATCCAGCTGCCACTGGCAGTGGTGGAAGAAGTTGGAGCCGACGAGAGAGAGCGACTGTCAAAGCTGATACACGATGCTTTTGGAAGGGATGTGGACATCAAGTTCATCGGCAAGGGAGGCGAGGGTTTCCGGAATACTTTGCTTGTCGAGGTGGATGCTAAGGAGGATCTCAAGGCATCCAGTATCAATGCGAATCCGTTGGTCCGTTATTCTTCCCCGGTTTGACATTCTTTGATTTGACATGACGCCACAGAAAGAGACCGGCTGCTCGAAGAATATACTCACTACCGAGTCTTTGACTGGAGAGGAAATCTTCGTTTCACGGATGTTCGCCCCCACAATGCTCACTTCTGGAGAAGATCACGTCTGCGGCTCTGCTCACTGCTTGCTGACACCGTATTGGTTCAACAAGAAGAACATTACGGAGGAACTGGGAACTGCTACGCAGGTTAGTAAAAGAGGAGGAAAGCTCAAAGTGGGGAAAGGTAAAGAAATTGTTTGCATTCAAGGACAGGCATGCATATTCTCGTCGGGCACATTGTATCTCTGAGCAATTCAAGTCAGTTGAATGTGCTCAGTTGAATGCGTTCCGTGGCCATAAGTGGCCCTGTTTCTCGCATAAATCCGGCTCTCGTGGTAATCAAGACCTCCCCTGCCTCGATACTCAAATATACTTGACGGGCGTCCTAGCTATCGATATGTTAAATTCTGTTTTCTCTCCTGCACAGAATCTCTGCCTTTTTTTATCTTCAATTAGCAACACTCTGTTCCTAACCATGACAAAGATTGTGGTCAAAGCCGGTCGGACATTCAGCCACTTTAACTGGTTTTTCGGCTATTCTCCATTGCTGTTCCTCTTGAATTTACGACATCTACATCAGTAATCGGTTCACAGATCTTTTCGACACTATCGTCGAACACCTCCATTATATACTATGCATCTTGCGGGTTTTTATGCACAATGGAATCTCTGACAGCGACAAAGAGCAAGGTGTTCAGTGGCATTCTGCTGGGTGGCCGGTCCCCCTGTATATAACCAGCCGCTAAAACATTCCCTTAAACTCGCTAGTACTCACAGGCACTCTTCCCCACACTCCTCATGGCCCCACTTTCCTTAGCACACACCATCGAAGTCATCTTCGACCGCACTCACGTCTCTAGAATGTGGTCCTGGAAATCCGTCAATGGAATCAGCGGTCACGTCGATCTCAACGCGTCTCCTCAAGTCTCGATTCACTGCGTCGAGGGTCTCCGACTGCGCCGCGTCTTTCGCGCTTTTATGGGTCTATATGGATGCAAACCCACCACCCCAGTCATCATCAAAGTGGCGTTCACTGAGGACAAGCGGTCTCTCCTCCAGCGGGAGGAGAACGTTTATAATCAGTACCTGAAAGATTTGCAAGGCAGTTTCATTCCCAAGTGTTACGGATTATTTGAAGGCTCCTTCGGTGGACAGAAGATCACTTGTCTCGTGTTAGAGTACTGTTCCCCTGAAAATATCAGACCTGTTGACTATAGGTTTGTTTCATGCCACTTCCTCAGAGTGGGGTCCTCACTGAAGCTTTCTTCCAGCCGGCAAGTTATGACTGCGATCAACAAAATTCACCAAGCTGGGATTGTCCACCAAGATATCGTTCATAAATCAAAACACATCCTGACGACATCTGACGGAGTCCGCATCATCGACTTTGCCACAGCGCAATCCCACAAGTGCCCGACGATGCCGCTAGCTTTTGTACGTGAAGTGAGGCATTGTGAAGAATTGGTGTCCCTGGAATATGAATGCGGGTTTTCGGATGACACAAATGTGGACGGGATACACCAAAGGGCGCCGGGCCCATCGCCTTTACCCGACGGGGGTTTACACTCACGCTTTGGTTTAAAGCCATCATACCAAAAACTATACCCTGAGTTGAGTCGGTCCCATAGGCACGCCCATTTCTAGTTCGCAAGCACATTTACTTACGAACTATATCGCATTACTTACTTAGTAAGACGTAGATCTCATAGAAATATTGTATTGATAGGCCACGATTGTTATATGTATGTATCGTCATTTAGGAAACCCGGACGTGCTTTGAAACCATCTCTACCGCTCTATTGACATCCACACCGAGATCGTGGTGCCAAATTGGGTCCCACAGATTGGACAACTTCGTCACCTCCTGCGTTTCCCTGCCCGGTTGGTATGATTCGTAGATTTGTCCCGCCTCAATGGTTCGCTCAAGCACCCAATTCGCACGCGGTGCTCTAACCTCTGTGTAAGCTTGAAGTGCATCCTGTACGACCCTTGTTACTGGCACCTTGATGAAAGACAATTCAAATGCCCACCTCAAGATTCGACTTCGTGACTTTATCGTTCTTGAGTAATTCACAAAGTACGAACACATCCTCAAAACCCTGGCCGGCGCCAGCGCCAAGATGGGGAGGCATACCATGTGCCTAGTATTAATCAAAAAAGAGATCAAGTAAAGATACTTTGGGGGCGCTCACAGCGTCGCCAACTAACACCACCCTACCGCGACAGTAACTTGCAAGGGGAGGGTTCAAAGCATGGATAGACCATTTACTAGATGCTTTCATATGGTCTACGATTATGCGGGCATCGCGACCCCATTCTTGGAATTGGTCCTGGAGCTCTCCATCCGAGGCTGCCGTTACCCATGGAGATGGGAGCGGAGGTTGGGGAGGGATATCTCTTTTGGACATGAATACTACCACGTTAATCTATGACACATTTAGTCTTCTGATCCGCATGAGTTTGGTCATTGCGTACTCTTTTATCACCATGAATGGGATAGATAACGAAATGCTGAGGATGCCATGAGTATGTAAGGTATCAAAAGAGAGATAATTCCAAACATACTTTGTTCAATCCAACAAGCGCAATAGGGCGTGTGGAAAGCTGCATCTGTAGTCCTGCCGCCTCTAAGTCTTCAAGTGGGATAAGGCCTCTGTATGCTACGGTATTGGTAAATGTCACATGCTTCTGCATGGCATCTACAACGACAAAATTTCTTGCTACACTTCGGATACCGTCAGCTCCGATGACCAGGTCTGCCTCGTGCGTCGTTCCGTCAGCAAAAGTGATTGCTATGGTAGTTTCCGTCGTGGTAAGTGATACACAACGCTTGTTGAAGTGAACAGTGCTAGGGTCCAAAAGACCAACCACAGCATCGAAGAATACAGGTCTGTGAGTCAGTTACAGAGAGCTGAGAATATCTAAAATATACTGGCCTGTATATACCAAGTCCCAAATCATCGGCGGTCCTGGGATACTGAACCGTATTAGCAAGGTAAGTTAACATGCACAGATATCTTACTCACATCGTAAATAACCTCGTGTTCACCCAATCCAGATAGAAATAGGAACTGCCTGAAAGTAGGGCTTGGAGTATCCGAACGAGATAAGACAGCTTCATATAAACCCAACCCTTTGAGGGCTCGTAACGCGTTAGGACCTGGGCAATATCAGTAGAACCGCGTTCTAGGGACAATCCAAGAAAGAATGTTTACCTAGGCCAACCCCCGCTCCCACTTCTTCAAATTTTGACTATCGCAAAATAATGTGAGCCAAATGTGGAATTTGAACGTTGAACCGTGCGTACACCTGCTTCGAATACATCAACGTGAATACCGGACTTGGACAGTCCAACTGTGCAGGCGAGCCCACACATTCCACCTCCTACGATAGCGACAGTAAAGTCCTTTGCCATGGTGGAAACAATGAGATAGAAAGCACATCTTCAACGATTTGTAAGAAGTGTATTTAAAGCCTCCATCATATGAAGGTCATGGGTGATGCTGCGGCCTGCGATAAGACGTGGGAGTGAGAAATTTTCAATGGTTCCGCTACCATAAAATCCGATTTGCCAACAAGAAGGATTATTATCCCGGTTTGAAGACGGAGTCGGCAGAAGCGCCGGAATGGCGGCCCGTCGGCAAATCCCGAGGAAACTTGCATTACCACCACCGTTTCCACTTTCCTCCCGCTGCTACTAGGCACGTCAATGAGTGCTCCCCTACTTTTCTCGACGGTTGAAGTGACCAGACAGGCCTTCTACCGGTCTTCACTCTCCTTTGCTATTGTCAATTTGAAGCCCGTAGTTCCAGGACGTGAGCTGGCACCATCTGTTGGCCGCACCAAATCTCACGGACGCCTTAGATGTGCTCGTTATACCCACTAGAGTCATCCATCGACTTACGGATCTCAACGGTACTTTGAGGATATTCAGATAACCTGGTCGTTGAAACACAGTTTCAGATGCGGAAATATCTTCACTTATGAGTTCAGTGCAGCGCGTTGGACGCGTGGTAGAACGCGCCTATGGTGCCGATGCACTGACCATAGCTTGCCAGGTATATATCTCCTCCGGCAGGCCCGTGTCTCGTTTAACATGTTTAATTCCCAGGACGGAAAGGCTGCCGGACAAAGTGTCCCTCATGTCCACTTTCACGTCATGCCTCGAAAGATTCATGGCGACCGATTCTCAAAAAACAACGATGAAATATATCCAGAGTTAGAGCATGCAGAAGGATCCCTGGCTTCTGATCTCAAGCAAGTTCAGCTTGAGTCCCAGACCATGCAGGTTGACGCAGATGAAAATCGGCCTGCTCGCACTATGGAGGATATGGAGAAAGAAGCAAGTTGGTTGAGGACCTTTTTTTCATAGCAGGGCCAGCAATATAAAGGTATATATACGAATCCACAAATCTATCTACGTATGTGGGTGAGTTCTGCGGAGGTTACGAAGATCCCATCAGGTCTAAATAATATCTATCAGTAGTCTATCCGTAAATAATAAAACCAGTGAGTCCCAATGTAGTATATGTATACATAGGTAATCGTGAGCCAGTACCAGTGCCTGTCAAAACATGGCAGAGGCGTCGTAAATACGAAATCGTAGAAAGGATTCATAGTCAAATCAAACGTCGACGTAGCAGCCACGATCTATCAAAGCATGATAGAGGTGATGGAAACGTGGCTGCTCCACGGTTTCGCCCCAATCACCAAACAAACGAACGGTATGCAACGCAGGGAGAGAATCACCGAGAAGCAAATCGAAGTGCTTTTCAAGATGCTCCCACATGTCAAAATGGTCCATGGCCATGTTGTGAGCGGCATGAAGGCTGACGGTATGAACATTTCTATGAACACCAGTAAAGTGAGGAGAGGCGGTGAAGAAGAGGTAGTAATTGATCTCTTCGAGACGAGGACAATGCTCGAGACAAAGGCTAATCTCGTCACCCAACATGAAACGGAGATGTCGGCCCAACTCTACAGATTCGATGGTTTCTCCGTGAGACTCCCAGAGACCCTCGAGATCGCCATTATTCAACACGCTGTCCACGACAACATGGGACAGTGCTGGGAGAGTTAAACGGTTGCAGATTTGATGGAGGAGGAAGCCGCCGACAGAGAAGAGGCGCAGTGTCTCCAAAGAGGGAAGACAGAGCGGTGTCGAGTCAAGCATGATGGAACTCATACCTGAAGCGCCGCCAATGAAGAGGTACGCAATGTTGGGCGAGCTTCGCAGAACGGCACCAAGTGAATTGATACCCCCAGAACGCTCCGCCTCGCTATTATGCCACCACTCCAGTCGCTTCAATGAAGGAAGCGAGACAGAGTCGGCATCGAATTCGAATGTGAGGGAACGCATGGCATACTGGACGGTCCTGGGCCTTATCAGGACCTCGAGACGACTGCAGAGCCTGAGGATCTCGACAGACGGTGATGGATCCCTGGTCCAATGGTCGGTGACGGTACTGTCATAGGGTAGTACTGCGCGGCGGACCTGCGCCACGTCAACATGCTGTATACGGCCGCTCCATCATGGAGTGACTCACCATTTTCCCATAGCCTGGTTCATCCTCGTGGGGACAAAGGACGCTCTTCAAGGCATTCTGTCCACGATTGATCAGAACGTCCTTGTACAAGAGCTCTGTTGTCATCGAGTGCCAATCCCTGCAGACCAAGGACAGCTTCGAGGTGAGTGCTTTGACTTTGAGGTCGACACCACGGTCATCACGGGCGGGCGATTCACGGAAGGGCTTGTAGTTGGATTCGTAGGGAGTGGCGCCCTCTGGCATGGTTGCCCAGGAAAATATTTCGAACCAGATTTCAGGTGGTAGAACAGACATTGAGTACGAGGATTGGAAGGATTCTAAGGACATTATCTATTGTCGTGGCTTTATATATGCTGTCGAGGAATTGAGTCGTGGTTGATGTCGTTTGGTCCAGCTCCAAAGAATTGCCGAGGCGAGGTCTAGGGTGGGTGTTATCTTCGCACCGAACTGTTCGAGGGTGAAGATTAAATGGGACGTCGGCAACAAGTCGGGTTCAAGTTCCTCCATCCGTTCATATCTACGTGCCGACACTGCTTCCCGTGCTTCCCGAGCTTCCTTCCGATCCGCCCCGGCGCAATTAATAAAAATTTTCTTTTTCTTTTTGCATAGTAACACACAGCTTTAGACTCATGTCTATCGTATCCTGATAGTACCATTCAAGATTGCACAGATCCGTAGCCTAACTCGCAATTTTCTATCGCGATACTTGCCGATCCGCTCCGAATGTAACATATTGTCGCCGCAATGCAAGCTTCATCGCAGATATCTGTTTTGACGGATGTTTTGCCTTGCAGCGTGTGGAAAGTCTGTTGTGGTGGCGTGTATTTAGATCTGTTCTAGCCAGAGTACGGCATGAAGAACCTACCGTGACAAGCGAGGAGTCGGTTTCCATCGCTATCAAAGGTGATTTCAGACTTCATTCGTGCGGCTATCAGAACCACAGACAAACCTTCCGTAACAAGATGCCACCACGTTGCGTTTAATGGGTCAGTCTCGCCCCAAGTGATGTTTCCACCGTACGCGGCTCGAGTGCTGTATTCATACCTATTGACGTGGAATTAGGCCGTCATGCTCCTTTAGTGCTCTACAATGAGGCGAATGGACCCACAAATAAGTTGGGCCCTCATCAGTCTGATTGTCAAGGGCAGAGAATTGGTTAACATCGCTCCACCACCTATAGCCATTCAAAAGTAAGACGAAACCCGAGTCCAAAACAAGAAATGGGATCTGACGTATGAGCATCGACAATGTCGAATGTCTGCCGTCTCTTGTCAATAACCCATCCCAGCATTTAACGGCAACCACTTACAGCAGAGTCCACCTCATACATGCGGAAGCCAGAGTTTAGATTCGTGATAGGGACAACCGATGGTCCTATCCATGCTATGGTGCCAGCTGTCTCTGCACTTGCATTGGTTGCATTGTTGGCATAGAAAATCTTGTTTTGGCAAGCATGGTCAAACTCTGTACGAGCCGGAGCAAGAATCACGAATCACGTACAGAAACCTGGTCTTCGTGGGTATGGCCAAAAAAGATATCTGTACGACGTCCGTCAGGGAGAGGTAATCCGCAGGAAAGTCTACGGACTGGCAATGACGTGCGGCGTAAACCGATCGACGCTAAGGATAAAGAAAATCAATATGACAAATAAATGGCTGGCGAAACAACCTATCACATTTGATAGAAAAGGTTAGTTGGATTTTCCAAGGGGTTCGACCCGTCCCAGCCACTCAGAACATGCCCGATAATCCACACTACGGAACAGAAGGGAAAGATAAGCCCGTTACCGATGATCGACCATCATGGATCAAAGCGCAGACATACCTCGATCACCAGCATCTTCGGCATCCTGTAACTCGTCAGTTAGGAATCTCAGCATTCCACTAACATCAGGATCGGTGAGGTTGATGTAATTGAAATAATTGGCTCTATCCCAAAAGGTCAAGGTCTCGACACAGACGAGAAGACAGAAGAATGACTGACTTGTACCCTGGAATAAGCTGCATTTTTAGAACGGTCTAGATATAGAACTTGGAGTCAAGGACTCACACAAATCAGTATTCAGGGAGATTATCCTTAACCCGTCCTGCCGATTGACCATGTACGCCGAATAATGTGCCCGTGCAATGTCGGCGGTTTCTGATGATATCCAACCTTCATATTCCCAGAGGCTCGCAACATGGTCATAATTCCTAAACGTAAACACTTTAGAGAGAACACAAAAAGCATTGAGCTGTGATGGATCACCAGCTGAATTGCTGAGCAAGACCTTGTCCAATGGCGTGAGGTGCATCTTGCGCTCTACCAAGTTTATGAGATTCAAAAAACTGAATGACCTTGGACACCTGAAGGACTGAAGTACTGACTGGTTGTAGCTATCGTGATTACCGAGTGCTGGGTAGACGGCTCCGTTGCCCAACATTCGCTTGAACAAGTCATACACAGTTGCCTATACAGCTTGATCGCAGTCATCCGTCACTTTAATGAATACGCTGCATACCTCGGTCCATTTTGTGTAGTCCCTGAACAAAGGTAAGCGGTTAATTGGAATTCAGTAGCGAAAAGTTGTCATTTACCGTGATAACTGGTTATCTTTATCATGCGAAACTAGGTCACCAGTGTACAGAGAAAAAGCGAAGCCGGTTCCCTCGGTTTCCGTGAGAACTGGAATGGCTTCAAGCGCAGCCATGACAAGTGCGAATGGGGAATCGCTAGTGGACGTAGTATGTCGTCGCGGCTCTCTTGAGAGAAACAAAGATCACCTTACCATTCGTATGAGCCATAACGAGGAGCTGGGAACAGCGGTGTTTTCGGACTAATGGTGTTTGAATTGTCTGCACGACAGCAGAGGCCCGAAGTACAATTAGCTTCAGATCCCGTTGCGTACCCTAGCACCGGCATGGAATGAGTAGAAACTGGAGATATATCTCAATACTGACGAGGGTCCAGATGCAAGTCAGAAATATGGAGAACTTTGAGACGTTCTCCACTGGGCTGTTTGGGGGTAGGCAGAGGATTTGGTTTCGGCTTCGCAAACCAATTCGTCAAGTTTAAGGCAGACGTTGGTGGAAGTTCACAAAGGCCGAGGAAGTTTGAGCAAATCATCTTTTTTTTTTTAGAAAGATGTTGAGTATATATATAGCACGCTTTCGAGCTCACGAACCTGTCCATCGTAGCCGCCAACATCTGCGTTAGCGATGACCTGGGTGATCACTGATCCAAGTCCCAAGATATTGTACGTAGCGGAACACGACGTGCTGAAATCGAAAGCCTCACAGAGCTCGACAGCCAATGGGGGCCCTTCCTCCGGTGCAGCCAAAGCAAGAAACTTGACTACTTCCAAACCAGCCTGACATCTTGCGCAGTCGTTGTCTCCGAAGATGGGGTTCGCAGCAATCGACTGGATTTGGGCAAAGGCTTGAGCGTGTAGCCTAGAGGGTGATGCGGTGGGAGGCAGTGGATGTGGGTCTACCGTGTTATTGAGCGGAATGGTTTCTGGACTTGTGAGATTAAGCGGGTAGACTTCATTCTGAGAATGACGTTCAATATAATGAACACACGCCATTCGTAAACTCACCGTAATGGCATCAGATATGATTGGCTGCACTTGAGCGGACGTCGCTGTCGGATTATTGTAATATTCCGAGTAGAGTGAGGTTGGAAACGCTCCTGGGGCCGTGAAGATTGCTGTCGTCTGCTCCAACGCGCCAGCGAAGAGCTTTGGAATGGTCACCAGAAGAGACAGTCTGAGAACAAGTGATTCCAAACGCATTGCAATCATTGAGGGAGGCACAGTGCTGCCAGCGCCTCCTGTGATGCCCAAGTTAAAATAGATATCCCACGATAGACGCATCTTCACGTGGCAAGGTGATAGGATGGGGTGGCATTACTGTTAGTGAACACGAACGTTCGTGAATTGGATTGTTCGATCCGCATCAAAGCCGCCGGTATCACGTTTGCAGTGAACGTGTTACCGGCGGAGGAATGGGTCAACTTGAATGAAAAGTTTTCTGAACAACAGCAGCAAATCTTGCAAGGCTGCATGACCGGTGGTATCTACGAAAGTGATAGGAGAGAAGAGAAGAGAACGGGCAATAGCAGTATGTTGAAGTCGACGCGCGTGTCTGACACCTTTCAGTCGGCGGCCGTGCGATGCCTACAGGCACATTTTACAATACACTTTTGACCGAAAAATCTTTGCATGCATTCTGATTTCCATCCAGATTCCAATTTATTTCTGCCATCCGGAACCGTGGAATTAGCGTTCCAGAGTTATAATCTGGTTCTGGCTTCACGTGCTGATAGGCTTTCTACGAAAACCGCTGCTCGGAAAGAGGCTAGCGGAAACGGAGTAATGTCGCAGTGGCCAACGCGCAACTCCATTTCGTTCAGTGACAGAGAATACCCCGACCTGCGAAAATGTGCCGCTAGCTGTTAACGGATCAAACAAACACGTATAACTAGTACTGTAGGATCGTTCGAGTCTGGAACAGTTGTTGCCATCACCTTTATGGCAGCTTAACGCACCCATGTCTCCCATAACAGAATAACAAGGTGCTTTCCAGTCCAGACTGTTTCTCTGTGTTACCACGAGTACGGTTATCGTACGATCAAGTTCCAAGCACCGTGGAAATCTTTGGTAGGTAGTCTAGAGTAATGAAATAACATGAGCAACTTGAACACGGTGACAAAGTACATCTAATGGAAAAGTGAGCTGGTGCTGGTGATAGTAAAGAAAATCGTGCATACTAGAATATGGCGAGTCATACAGGGTTGAAGATAACGCGTCATGCAGGACAAATAAGTACCAGGATGAATGTCAAAGCAATTTCGAATAGCGAAATAGACCGAATTCGAAGCAAAGGTCCCTGGATGCTGAATGACTCATGTTAAAATCCATGGGGCCCAGCACGCTGGAGGAGGCTAGACCTACGGACAGGACAATGGCAGTAGACGCCAGTTGAGATACCATCACGAAATATAAATTCAAGTTCACTTTTTCTACTTGTCCTTCGGAGTCATCGATGATGTAGATGACGGCGAAAATAAAGACGAGGGCTGAGAATGTTTTGAAGGCCTTTTACAAGCCTCCAGCTTCGATGATTGGGAATTAGTTTCCTTCGACATCTCAGCCCGCTGAGCTTCCTCCTCCATGATCCGTCTAGATTCCGTCCATAGGTGAAGGGTATAATCACGCAAAGAGCGAGAGTAGAGTATGAAAGGGTCCACGTCAACGCTATGACCTGAGGGCTTGGGGGAAAACATAGCGAAAAGGAAAACAAGCAGATGATTGGGGGGAAAGATGAACCTTTTGTAGTTGATTCGGATCACAATCCGTCAAGGGCTCCACGATGGAGCTACATTTCCCATATACTTTCGCAGCTCGGCCCTTAACCATCTTCCGTGAAAGAGGCGGAGCAAAGACTTGGTACCAGAACAAGACGGGCGGTCCCTAGTGTTACGACAAAATAGATGGCTTCTATCAAAACGTGGAGACCGTCACGGGCTGCTATCCAGTATATAGAGTCCATACGCGACCCGTGGACAAGCCTCACTAGGCGGTGTTGTCTCATTCGTCAGTGATATCAGTGTCATAGGCACGCCATCAGCGAAAAGGTTCTTTAAACAAAGGAGGCTAGTGCTGACGTTCATACGAATCCTTCTTGACGACCAGGAAAAGCTTGGTATAGCACAAAGGAGTAAGGCAAGAGAACCGCAGGCACGACACGCTCGTTCCGAAACACTCCTACAATGTCCATGTCATCTCGGACTATCTAAGGATAATAGCTTCCTCTTCGAACAGTACGGACTTTTTATACAGGCAAGAAAGTGGGAGATGTGCATGGATAAATATCTAAGTAACTATAGTAAGCGTTATATACCAGTCTTATGTCCTCCAGAATTTTAGTCCATGTTACCACTGTCCTCGTGACGGTGTCGGTCGTTGCACCATAACATCGTCTGTCACTCGTACATCAAGAGTAACCCGTAAGTCGTGGTATTTTTGCAAGTCTACGGCCTCCGAGCGCGCCACACCGGCCGAATCGTTCGGAAGCCAAATTATCGGAGGTGGGGCAATTAGTTCGGGAGCATATAATATTCCCGCCATATCTTCCTCGTGATCAGAAAATGATAAAGGAGGAAGGCGTGGAGGAGCTTCCGGGTGTGTTCTAGCAGCACGCTCCGTGGCCGTGAGGTCATTCAAGTTCTCTGTTTCTAATTGCCGGCAGTTAGCTTATCCGGAATATCCAAGATCAGAGCAAACGAAACACTTACGCAAGGGGACAGACCCTCTCGTAGTAGAAGACGACGGCGTGACAGCCAGAGTCAGGCTCATCATCTCCAAAACGGATGCCATCGAACTTCGCGTTCGACGTGCACCGCTGCTGCTCTTCTGGCTCAACTCTTCTTCGTCCACAACCAGGCGTCTTGTTTGGGAGGCCCGAGAAGTAAATGTATCTAATGAATCCTGGCTGACGATACTCAGAGATCTCCTTCCTGGTAGCCGCGTTCGCCAGCTTGTATAGGCCTCCACGAAAAGAATGACTACCACCCCAGTTCCGACCAAAACCCCCCCCTCGATCCAGATCTCATTAGCAAGGAAAATGAGACCTAGGAAGATAGGCTGAAACGCCAACAAAGTACCGAAGCGGCGAAGGAGCCATATTTGTATCAGGCCGCCAGTTTGGGAGAGCGTGCGACCATGAACATAACCAACAAGGAAGCGATGCGCTAAGAATTTGATCAGTGTCTGATCCTCAAAACTCATGTTGGAGTTCCCCACCAATCAACGTCAAGAACAACAGGAGCATAACAGCAGGTCCGATGAGCGGGAATATCAGGGAAAACGTTGAGGCAAATATGATACCTAGGACACATGCGCCTGTAGCGATGGTGGCATCATAGGGCTTCGGATACATAGCTTGCATGATGCGGATCAATGACTAACGTGTGGCCCAGAGTCGTGAATGACGACGCACCTCTAAAACGTTGTCGGGGTGTAATAGCACGCCTTTCACCGCGTATGATGCGCCATAAACGCAGCGGTTGCAGCAAGAGAAGACCTGGGAAGATGATAGCTATCTGCAAAATGATAGAAAGGGCGAATACAGTCATATACACGGAACCTTTTGCGACCATCGTCGCCTTGTCCAGGTCAACACTAAACGCGTGCAGGGCGAAGAGCAATGCGCCAATGGCGAGGATCCATACAACTGCTACAGAGACAAGAACATAGAAGGTGATCTTGAACGTCATCAGCTGTCCGCCGGACTGTGAAACCGCCCCTCGAATCTCGGAAACCCCTGCGAAAAGATAAGCAACGCATCATTAATAAGTAAATCGACGCACAGTGCACAAGCGCAAGGGTAAGGGATATGAAGATCGTAGCTCCAACAGCAGGGATCCATACAGTTATAATCCCAGAAGGAAGAGCGCCGGCAGTCGTGACCGACTGGAGGAAGGTGATATAGTGAGCAAAGTCCGGTGCATTAGAAAGAGCCAGTCCTGAGGCCGCAGTCACTATTACATGTAGTCAGAATCCATGTTCACGGATCAGAATAAGGATCATACATCCAGCCGCTAGCAGAATCACAGCAATGATTATCGTGGCACTCATTACCCAGGTATCCAGACTAGTCCTTTCATTTTGCAGAATATCCCATCGTATATCTTCCTTCGCCCTGCCTTCGATGATCTGAATTCCTGGTATATGCCGCAAGCCCCGTCCTACCATGAGCCATCCTTTGATTCGAGCACCTTCGGCAATATCCGCGTAACAACTGTATTGGGCAGTAGAAATCTCGGCGTTGATATCCTTTAGTTTGCTGCGCCATTCAGTGATATCGCTATAGATATCACCCAGATAGTCAAAATTGATCCCATCCTGGGGCCGTACGAAGGGCCCCGAAGGCTGGATTCGCAGATGAGGGGGGGGAACATCCTGCCTCTTGTCGTCGTCACTGTTCCTGAACGGAAAGGTTTCACGTTTTCCTGCAGAGATGGGCTGCTCTCGTTTGGGACGATGTCTGAACGACGATGGACCTGCAGCAGAGTCTCCATTGGGTTCGCTTGCAACATACTTTCCGGGCTGTTCTTGTAGGACATCTACCCATTCTTCCTCCACCGGAGGTAAAGGTTTATCAACACCATATGACCCTACAATATCCGATGAATCAAGCCAATTGGGTCCGTATTTTCGTGGATCAGGAGGTGGAGGAATAGGGGACGATATCGACAACTCATCACGGGATCGTATCATTCCCAATTCGTCAACAGACTTATTAGCGCGGAAGTAGCTGCCCAATCCAAAGAAACTCGATCCCTGAGACCGTCGATTATCTTCCTGGAAGCGATCACCAAGGATGGGGGAGGCAATGGAATCGGAGAATGTTGCATGATCTTCCTTGTTGTCAGAAAATCGACCTCCATTGATACCGTGGACACCGCGAAGTTTGTAGTAAGTAGACGGAGCTACAAAGGATTTAGACGCAAGTGAAGAGGCTGCAAAGGCGGGGTTTCGTCGGCGCTACGAAGTTAGAGAATGAATAGAGATATACTAGTAGCAGCTTATAGAACTAACCGAACCGAGCAACGGTCGTGGACGGCTGATATGAGGGCGAGTTGGATCCTCATTGGAAGGTGGAACCCAGTCAGCAAGTGAGGGGTCAGGGGTGGTGAGACGGAAGCACGTTATATATTGTGTTTCCGCAATTTCCAGGTTTCCTAGGATGTAGTCTCGCCTATCGATTAGCTTTGCAAGATCTCGTGTATCACTGAAGGAATGATAGAAATAGTGTCAAAGAGGTTATGTGCATGAAGCTAGTGCACTTACGAGATAGAGAATAAGGTCTCAATGTCAACTTCTGGACGTCCGTCATGACTTGCATTCAGAGGCTCATTCTCCCCGCTTCTCCCTCTTCTGCCTGAACGGCGAGTCCTAGTGGCGTTACGATCCCTTGAGGAGCTATTGTGGTCTAAGGACAGGCTCAGTCCCGCCTTTAATATGAAATCTTTTAGCCTTTGTTCTCCCCAGCCAACAAACCCAGGAGCGTATCTTGCACTCAACCAGCCAATGTCCTTTCCCTCACACATTGTATCTAGCCACCTCTCACGGTACGCCACAAGGTTGTTGAACTCATGTAGGATCTTCCAAAGCGCAGGAAGGAGAGCAAGCACCAACGTCAAGGCCGTTAATACAATGATTCTAACCCGGAAGTTTGGGCTATCCGTTGCGTCTGCACGCTTCAGCATGGTGGCAAGATTGGCCGTACTTATGTTTCCGCTTTCTAATAGGCGCAGCAGACGCGATAGACTGAGATCTTGCAGCATGTTATATCCGCCCCCGTAAGATGATGGAGAAGGCAGTTCGGAGTGGCAAGGGGTAGAAACGAGATACAAAGGCAATGCGCCCACAAGGCCGAGGAAAGTCCAACCCAAACAGATGAGAAAGCATGTCCACAGCGTGCGCTGGCTAAGCTGATCATCGGAAGGGAAGAGTTCAGCGTCTGCTCGTACAGATTTTCCTGCATCAGAAACATTGGAGGGGATTGAGGGGGCCAAGGGAACACGGGGGAACAAGAAGGCGAAGATCGAGTCACTCAGTGGTTTTGGACGAAGACTATGATCAACTTGAGTGAGAAAGCGGTCGAGTTAAGTTAAAAAACGTACTCCTGGTGCACGAACCACTCTCTGAGTCCGTACACTTGCCGAAAACGCGGCCGTAAGACTGCAAATATCAACTACATTTCAATCAGTACTACTAGTCAGAAAAGAATGGAATAGGTCGCACCCATATTATGAAACCTATTGCGCTTGGGATCACCAAAGACGCCAACAACCCGTCTGCCGCAGCATCCAACCCATTCCCTACGCATGTTGGATTTATCTGCAACGACGCGGCGAAGAGCACCGATGATGTTGCTTCATTAGAGAGAACGATGCCTGAGGGTGGAGAGCCCGTGAATGAGTTTGTAAAGGTTTCTGTCACAATGGAATCCGAGTAGGATGTGAATGTTGTTGCCGAATTCGTGATAGTCGTAACGGGAAAGGTGCTTGTGAATACCGTAGTACTAACGACACCGCTTCCCAAAGCATATGGCCCTGAGTGGTATAAGGATGGATCTGTGCCAGATATCTGGGTATCCGGAGGGGTTGTTGGTGAAACTGATTCCGAACCTGAAGTGGATCCTTCGCTCGTCGTCCACCAGTTTGCCTGTGTCGTGCCAAAAGTCATAATGAATGCCCTCCAAGGGCGGGTCGTATAATAGTCAAGAAAAGTCGAAGCACTGAAGTATCCTGGGCCAGGTCACCGTGAGCACATGCAAAGAAATGTTCAGCGAATTTGGCTTCGAGGTTGAACTTCGATCGATGTTTGTTAGCCACGCCGTTGCCAAGCAAATCAACGATCTCCGATCAAAAAAAAAAACTTATCGCATCGTAATGACGTGAGTCAAGTTCATCAAAACTTTAGTTATCTTTTCACCAGTATATACGTCGGCTTAGAGGCGTACGAGGCGAGCATTTGCTTCATTTGCATATGACATAATTCTAGGGTGCGGTCTAAATATATTCATTGACACGTCGTCAGGGACCTCTTGGTATATATTCAGGCTCAATGAGGCTATGCTTGTGAATGAGAAAAGAAATTAGTCTCCTAATTCATGATTGGTCGATATCTTCCAAGACGCCCGATGTCCCATGAACCACTTCGTGCACGTCCAATATTCCTAACTTATCTTGTACACAATGTAACACAAGAACCTCGAGTCTTGAGTGACTGAAGAAGCGTTGGAAAGGGAACATTAGAGATGTCGGACAGACCTAGAACTCACCCATTATCATTCGATAGCAGTCACAGCGCCGTCCTTCAAAACCCATCGTGCCTCCTTACTTATCCATGGAGCGGGTTCAGAATCCTGAATCGGCGAAGGAACCTGCTCTCGGGTGGAATTTCTCGTATTTTGTGTAGACACCTTTGGGTCAGGCCTTCCAGCACTGGGCTCGTATTTTCCTGCCATTTCTTTACTTGATACGCAACCCATGGCGGTGTCTGGAGCTTATTTGAATCTGATTCGAAGGCTAGGTCCTAAGAGAACACTTACACAGAAAACTGGTAGTCAAGAGGAGTAAGAAAAGAGTTGAGGGGATGTCATTGTATCCGATAGGCAACTGTCAGTCTGGGTTGCGGGGGTGATGTGATGGAAAGTGGGACAGGTGATGTTAGGACCCAGTGCCTTGTTGGCATTTCGGTGATAAGGTCAGTGAAGTCGAGATTAACTGAGTGGAAACCATGGTGGTGCTACTACATGCTTGGCCATATGCCGCCCAATTATGCTTCAAGCCTGAAACAACTGGAATCACGCTCATCTTAGACGAGTCCCAAACGAAGCCTTCTAGTCTCGGCTGCAGGGCCTTCCATAAATCGGTTATGGTCACAGAATATACTGTATGATGTGATAAAACTGCGAGTAACTCCAAGAGTTCGTTAGCATGAATAGCGACCTGCGCTTTAATGCTGATTGATCCCACTGAATGATGAATGCTAAGTATTGGAAATCCTCAGTGATGCGCAGGGTAGACTCCAGGCTGGTAAGGCCAGATGGTATGAACTTCTTATTCTACAGCTCCTACAGAGCTTGTATTTATACTCTCCAGGCTTATATCTAGAATTTACTACAACTTTTTCTTTCTCTCGAGCTTACTCATCAGCTCTCGGCATGATGCCGGATTGCTCTTTCTAGAACTTTCCAGCAAAATTCCAACACTAAGGACTGATAGGCAACTTTTAATTAATACATACGCTACGATTTTACCTATGGCTTATCTTATCGTCTGATGCATATCTGTGGCGGTGTCAATTTCGAATTGGGCGTACCTCCACGTGGGCGGCCTTGACCCCTCTGACAGACTTTCCGCCACCACGTGAAGATCCAATAACGTGACCTTGCTCTCTGCCAAACGCGTCGGCCTGTTGTCCTCGCCGCCTTTCCCGTGCCCTCTGCCGGTTTATGTTTAAGTCCTCATATTAAGTGGCTTAAGAACTTATTTTATCAAAATTCAATAAAGGATATTTTATCCTGAACTTAGTGAACTTCCCCAAATAATTTAGTGGCATGGAGAATGGTGCACGGAAAATCACTTAGATTCACTCAGTACCACTGGTCCGAATATTAATTTGAGTTCAAAAAATGCTGGTGCTGATATTTTACTTCCGGTTATTCGAATCTAGCTACAAGTAACGCTCTGGTAGCTATCCAAGATGGTGGTATGCGAGAACATGCAATGATTGTGCCAAACACGACTACAAAATTTCCTTTTCTGCTCTGTCACGTCACAGTAACGTAGGGTGGAAAGTACTCAACTCCTACTGGCTTAAACCTCCTCCTCCTTGACCCATCTTCGTCGAGCGATGGCCAGCGCGGCGTTGAAGCAGGTAAGTAATTCCTTCAAGATAGCTTCCACACTTTCGCTTTTATTCTTTGGTGCAGACAATCTCGCCGCCTACATTACAACAAGCACAGACAACAGCCTTGTTATCCCTTCTCAACCTCAACAATCCTCTCGACAACAATCCGTCGACTTCAATAACAAAAACTGGTACAAACCTCAAAGCTCCTGCTCCTGCAGGGCCTCCTATTTGGAAAATACTAGTATTGGACCAGCAGACAAAGGATGTACTAGCAACGGTCCTACGTGTTCAAGACCTACGCGACGTTGGGGTGACGCTTCATGTGTGAGTATTCCTTCTTATTACATTGCAGTCATCATGGCGAATCATTATCTTAGCCAGCTTCATTCGATGAGACCGCCACTACCAGACGTTCCAGCCGTCTATTTCGTATCACCTACCCTAGCTAACATTCGACGGATAGCGGAGGACCTCGAAAAGTCCTTGTACGAGTCTTTCAATCTTAACTTTGTTGACCCTCTTCCTCGTTCACTACTCGAGGAGTTGGCAGCATCAGTTGCACGAGATGGGACAGGAGACATGGTAGAACAGGTGAGTGCCAAGTTCAATGCACAAAGTTTTCTTATACTCCTTCCCAGGTCGTGGATCAATACCTTTCTTTCATCGCACCTTCTCCTTCGCTGTTCTCTCTCCTTCCATCCCCTGTACCACCAGCATCTCCAACATCAACCATACGACCGATACCACAACCCACGTACGCCATCCTCAACTCGCCATCTTCAACGGAACAACAAATAGAGGCAGAAATTGAACGAGTGGCTAGTGGGATATTTAGCGCCATCGCTACTATGGGTGAGCTCGTTTTCTCGATGTTTTGTTCTTCACTGATTCCAGATTTAAGGACACGTCCCTTTCATTCGGGCCCCCAGAGGGAATGCCGCGGAGATGGTAGCCAAGAAGCTCGAAACGAAAATACGTGATGCTCTTATAACCGCTTCCAGATCACATTTATCTACCGGCATGTTTTCGCAGGATGCTACTGGAATTTCAAACCTTCAGCGTCCACGTAAGTTCTCTGATATGCGGTTTTTTCCTGAATTCATTTCTATATATAGTTCTCCTTATCCTGGATCGCAACGTTGATATGGTGTCCATGGTCTCTCACGGTTGGACGTATCAAGCGCTAGTATCCGACTGCCTTGAAATCAAACTCAACCGTGTTGTTGTAACGCAACCTCAGAAACGTTCCTACGATCTCGATGCCAAGGATTTCTTCTGGGCCCGCAATGCAGCGAACCCGTTCCCTCAGGTCGCAGAAGAGATCGACATCGAACTGAACAAGTACAAGCAAGATGCGGCAGAAATAACTAGAAGTACCGGGGTTAGCGATGTTGGTGACATCACACAATTGTAAGGTTTGCCTCGCCCGGCATTTCTTCATCGCACTCTAGAACATTTTCTAGGGACTTATCAACAAATGCTGCCCATTTGAAAACCGCCATCACCCAACTCCCTGAATTGACCGCAAGGAAAGCCACCCTCGATACTCACATGAATATTGCCACGGCATTACTTGAAGAGATCAAAAAGCGCGGTATGGACGAACTATTCAGCACCGAGGAGGCCATCAACAAACATGTGTGTTCTGTGATATAACTTTGTTTCCTATCCTGAGTCATTCAACAGACAGTAGCTTCTATTCTTGAAACTCTCCGAGCAACAAGACCGGACGGCGCTTTCACTCCACAAGATAAACTTCGTCTCGTGATCGTATTCTATCTCTCCTCGCCGGATAATGCTATCACGAAAGACGATATCGCTGAGTTGGAGAAAGAACTCAAATTAGTTGGTGCTGATGTGTCTGCCTTCGACTACGTCCGACGAACGAGAGAAATTTCTAAGATGACGATGTCGAATCTGGGAAGCTCCACGCCAACTATGGGGTCTGTTGCGCAAGGTGGAGAGCTTTTCAGAGGTTTTAGTGCTTTGGGCAACAGGGTATTTATTATGTTCCTGTGGCCCCGTCAAAAAGTGAGATTAATCAACATATATTAGCTGACCGATAGTCTACGAGATAGAGGTCTCGAGAATATCATCTCTGGTGTCAAGAACTTCCTTCCGGGAAACAAGTTGCTCCCTGTAACACGTCTTACAGAAGCGTTGATGGATTCATCGGCGGCCTCGAACCAATCTTTGCAGGAAACGGACGATTTTATCTTCCTCGATCCGCGTGCAGCTAAACACGCAAATACTGGAATGACCGGAGGTGTAGGCGGTAGCAGTGTCAATCGGGGCAGGCGTATGGCCTTTGCTGAAAGTGTGGTGTTCATGGTCGGCGGTGCTGGCTACGTCGAGTATGGTAATCTTGAGGAATGGGCTGGGAGAACAGGGAAGAGGGTCACCTATGGCGGCACTGAAATTCTGGACCCTGGAGGATTTGTCGAAATTCTTGAGACCCTCGGGAAAGCAGGAAGCGTTTGATGATATCTTGTCCCAAGACTAGCATTTTACCTTTGAGATGGGCGGATCTCGGTTTCAATATTAATTCCCTTTCAGTTACATAAATGAGGTCATAGATACATTTGATAATATGATACAATGAGGATCCATGGAGTCCTTTGTTTACTTTTTTCTGTTATTTTGCATGGACAAAATCTGGACAAGTCGGATGCTATGATAGATGTCAGAAAGATAGTTATAACAGGTAAGCAAATGCACGCACAATATGTTGATCATGTCCAACTCAAGGCCGAGGGCTTCATTTATGGGATCAACCATCATTCTGCCTTGCTCAACCATGCGGGCGTGGAGGAGAATTTTCTGAGTACTAAGGACATTGTCAGAGCAATATTTAGAGTTGCTGGGTATTGCTTACTCGTAGAGCACGAAAGCACCGAACAGTGCCAATCCGCCATACAGAGAGATAGTTTCGGTGACAGCTAGACCACGCATACCAAGAGGCAGAGCCATCGGTGCTAAAGAGCTAAGTGCGACAACAGTAATACCGGCTAGGAGGGGACCGCCCAGGTTTAGATACTTGTCGTTTCTAAAACGAGAGTGAGAAGTGCAACAAGGAATGCGTCAGAGCTTACGTCGCAGTAGCCCCGACATAAGAGAGCGAACCAACAATTCCGCAAGTGTACAATGCCGCTCTCGACAGAATGGCGGGGGAAAAGAAGAACATTGGGCTAAGAGTGGCAGCTTGGCATACATTGAAAGCCTAGGATATAATGTGAATACAGATTTCCACTGATTAAGAAGAACACTTGCCCCCCAGAGGAGGTGCTTCTGAACAGTGTTTTCTGGCGATGTGTACATGGTGCCCATCATAGTCCCAATACCTCCGACTAAACTGACACCCAACACCAGCCCTGTTGTGCAGTCAGAAAACAGCTCAGCAAAAGAGAGCAAAAGACATACAGGGATTAGCAGTCATCACTCGGACAGCAAAGCCTGATTTGAACATAGCCCTAGCGGTGAGGGCAGTGAGGACGAGTCCTGCACCTGTGTATTTGAAGCTGTCGTGCAGCAAGGCCTGCTCTCCGGCTGACAACCCATCACGAGTCTCTCGATTCAAAACGCCTTCAATAACAACCACAGCTCCGGCGACTCCGGCCTAGGCAGGATCAACGAGGTGAGTTAAGATGTTTGAAGAGACAACCTACCGCCGTCAATGCGAATCTCCGCCACGAAAAGGCTTTTGAAGTCTGAATTGTCGGGGAGTCGGACATGTAGGAGCGCGAGGATGACAATAGGCTTCCTCGGGAAAACAGATTGGAGCGCTTCTGGAGCGTTTGAAGTACGCCATTAGTCCTGAAGCTGCTGAATTGACGAGCTGCAGGCCAAATTGGTTGGCGAGCTTGCCGTGCAAAATTTGCGAGGAAGAAAGGACGAGCGGACGAGGATAAACCGACACGCAACATGGTTATGGTGGCGGTAGAAGACTGAGACAGCAATGTCCTTGATGACAAGCTATATAGGAATTTTTGGAAGAGGAAAGTTCAAGAACGTTTGCCGGCGGACATGTGTCACAGGTGACGGACGTTTCCGGCTCATCTCGTAATTACAGCATCGTCATCCACAATACTACTCATTAATACAGATTGAGAGCATCGATCCTATTTACATCGAAGACAACCATCCTATGCGATTCAAGGGATACTGCCACATGATTGATTTTACCCTTCTCATACTCCTGCCAATCTATGTCAAATATTCCTGGTCTGTCAAAGCCTGAATACCAAGACCACTTCTTCTCTTGATCCTGTTCAATCAATAAGTTTTTCTAAAAAGCACAAGGACAGAAAAGAGTACGAACTCGAACATCATATATATTCATCCAGCCATCGCCACCTCCAGCGGCAAATAACGGTCCACCTGGAGCAGCAGTAATCACATACACGGGCCGGCGCCAGTCTGAGAACACTTTCAGGCAGTCGCCGGTATCTGGATCCCACAATCGCGTCGAGCAGTCGAATGAGCCACTAAAATAATCTAACCATGCAAGGTCACAAAGACGAGATTCAATAACTTACGTGGCCACGTACACCCGTGACATTTTCTCCTCAATCCAAGCCATGGTGGTCACAGCGTGCTTATGACCATTAAGTATAACAACCTGGTCGGAAGCTCCCAAGCCAGGAATACTGTCCGTCGATAGATTTGTGATGTTCCATAGTCGGCCCGTTTTATCATCTGAACAGGATGCTAGACCGGTCCCGGAAGCATTCACTACTATCTGGTTAATTTCATTGGTGTGCCCACTGTAGATGGGTCCATGAAGAAGAAATATGGAGGAAAAGATGAAAGGAACATACGTGAGAGACTTGATTGGCATGGGATCATCGACGCTTAATACGTGTATATTCTTATCAGCCCCGCAGCTTGCAAACATAACATCGTTTATCCATTCAACATCAAGGACACAGTCTGATACGACTATTAGCATGTAAAGTAAGCGGCTAATGAGTCTTACCTCTATGACATCGATACTCTCTTAGCAATGTCTTTGCCTTAACGTCCCATAGACATGATGATCCATCAAGGCTTGCAGATAATAAATACCGACCGGATGGGGAAAAGCGAACAGTAAATATAGGATCCTAGCAACGAGACCGGAAAGTAAATATGCTTAATAAATAAATCATATGCACGTACGGTATGTTTCTCCAGGGTAGCATAAATCTCTCCCGTGGCTGTTAATATTCGAAGCAGAGAGTCATAGCTACCAACAGCAAGGAATGTCCCATCCTTATTCCAGTGCATGGATGTGAGATCACCTTGTCCTCCCTTTGGAGTGAAAACAACGCTTCGCGGTATGTTTGGACGGGGGTCATCAATGGGCTCAGGAACATGCCACAGATTGACAGTAGCGTCTTTGGATCTATTTAGACGTTAGAGTAATATACTTAGACAGTCTGCAGAACACATACCCTGAGGCGAGCACATAGGGTTTCACCGGATTGAAAGCACATACGAAAACCTATACGACAGTGAATAAAAAGAGCCATCACATCATAGATAGCTCACCTCGGATTTATGACCCTCCATCGTACGAATCGCATTGGCAGGTGGTCCATCTTCATCATCAGGTTCGTAATATCGAGATTCTGTGTTTATGGCCTTTCCAGTGATGGGGGTAAGGATGGAATCCATTGGCGAGGGATCCACCTCTGGAGCTAAGGTCCGTTCAGAGCATTGTTGCCAAAGAACATTATCGAATACGCACATTGAGTAGGTCTGTCAATATCCATGTCTTCTGATCTTTTCAAGCCTTTCTCTGCGTTCTCTGAGGTGAATGTAGGTGTCGGAGTCGCCTTTGGCTTTCCAGTTGGTTGGACGTTTTCGACGGGCTTGGCAATAGTAGAGCTTTCCTTGACGACTGGAGTCAGAAGCGTTGGTACAAGTAGTGTCGTGACGACTTGTTGAGGTGGATCGGGAGAACAAACGTGGTTTTCGAGAAGCGAAAATCGAGCCCTGCAGTTCGCAGCAACCTCTCCACCTCTTATGTGGGCTTCGATGGCGGTATAAAATAGAGCCTTGGAGAGAAGTTCTGCAAGTTCTCCACGAGGAATGTGCTTCTTAAAGTTGGGTGAACGCTCGAGCTGTCCTTCTTGGCAGATATTGAAGGCGGAATGGATGAAACCTAACAGCGAGAGTTGAGCCACTCATAAGTATTCAAGAAGCCGATTACACACCACAATCCAGGAAATAAGAGTAAATCAAGCAGTTTATTTCGTCTGCCTGAATGGTAATGTTTGAAGGTAGCGGAGCCGTCATTACCTCCAGACGTTGGAGTTTCAACGAGACAAGATAGGAATGGGTGTGGCTGTACACTGACCTACAAACTGGCGTTCCCACGGCTATTCACTTCGTTTTCCTCCAGCCTTTCCGCTTTGAAAGATGCTATTTTGATGTATTGGGTATACATTGTGTAAAGAAGTAATGCAGTATTCCTATTTGCATCAGACTTTTACCGTCTACGGCTGATATACTACGCGTATTCTTTGAATGTCCACGGTGAACGTTAAACGTTGAGGCCTCTTGAACGTTAGTTGAGTTTGAGCTTCATTTCGGGAAGATCGGCCCGGAATGCCGGCTACTTACAAATGTTATCTCACCGCTTGGTACTCGCTCCTTCAACGTCGCAGCACCATGCAGCGAGAACTGCCAGATATCGATGAAGAGGTGTTCCCCGTCGGCTCTCCGCGGCCGAACTTGAACGTACTCGGCAGTACGTGAAAATACCTTTGAAGTGGATAGTGTACTCACTTCATCGTAGGGTTATTCCAACTACAGCATGGAACACTGAGATCTAATGCACAGCTGCTACAACTGCTCCAGCGTCAGCTGGATGAAGAAAATGATGACCTCGACGATGATAACGACGATGACGACTCGGACGAACCAACGGATCCCAATCAGGAGTCTTGGCGTGGACCTGCTACAGAGCCTCAAGAAGCCGGAGTAGAATTGCTCAATAGCGGAGAGTACGGTCGTATTACCCCCAAGATTCATGCCAGGAGAGGCGAGCGGAACCTTGTCAAGGCTATCCTGAATCGGTTCACCGCACCTCGGTCGACCTTATTCAAGGAAGACCTAGCGACTGTAAGGAGTACAGGATCCAAACCGTGAAGATAAGATCTTAATGTTTTCATCATCATAGAATCTTGTCCCCAATTCAAATGGCTCAGCGATGGCATCATATAACTCAAATATCTATACGGCACAATATTCCACAGGTATTATATTCCGCTCATGTTTAGCTCGCATCGGTCTCACGTTAGCCAGATTCGTCATTCTACTACACGTGCTCTCAAGACTTCCGGCTGTACATATACGACTCGTCAGCACCCACGTTCTCACCAGAAGACCGTCGGGCAGCACTCTCTGACAGCTCTGTCCAGACTACAATGAATATCAAGCGCAGAATTCGAGGGCATCCCGGTAGATGGACTATAACAGATGCGAATCTATCTCCTGACAATCAGAGGATGATTTATTCATCATTGGTGTGTAATGACGAACACAACATCTTGGACCCCGCTAACGGTTGCTACTAGACGTCTACGGTGTACATGACCAGCACTGTCGACGACAATCCCACGCAAGTTCCTATCCCTTTTGCGACTGCCCGAACCCGGCACCGTGATTCGTGGAATTACGTAGACGAGTTCAATATCTATGCTTGTAGGTTTTCCGCAGATGGAAATGAGGTCATTGCTGGTGGCGGCAGGTTGATCTCTGTATATGATTTGTTGGCCAATCGTCGAACTGTTCAAATAAAGGCCCACACCGACGACGTCAATAGCTGTTGCTGGGCTGATACAGCATCTGGAAATGTCCTTGTCAGTGCATCCGATGACTGTTCCCTAAAAGTCTGGGATCGGCGGTCTTTAGGAGCGACACCAAAACCTTCAGGTGTTCTCATGGGGCACACCGAAGGAATAACCTATGTGTCAGCAAAAGGAGATGGAAGATATGTTACATCCAACGGCAAAGATCAAGCACTACGGTTATGGGACTTGCGCAAAATGCGAAGTAGCTTAGATTATGACAATGCTGGGCATCGCACCTATGGTTTCGACTTTGACTACCGGTAAGTACACATTCCATTGATATCATCATACATTATTCATGTGGTACAGATATCCACCGTATCCCAAGCCGAAGCGTCAAGCGCATCCTATGGATTGTAGCGTTATGACTTACCGAGGGCACAGCGTACTAAGAACGCTTATCAGGTGTCATTTTAGTCCTGCGGAGACTACAGGTTCGCAATACATCTATTCCGGTTCAGCTGATGGAAAGATACATGTACGTTTCTGGACACTGTACTTAACACATATTGCTCAACAGTTGAGATCATTAGATATGGTCCCTTGATGGTACTGTTGTACAAATTCTTGACCGTAATGAGGCGTTGCCCATGGGTCACGATCCATCGGCACCCGAAAGGCTGAGTCCGCACTGCCACACCAATCGTCGTGTCTGTGTTCGCGATGTCAGCTGGCATTCGCAGGTGGGACTTCCGACATCTCATTTTACCGTTTGTTAAAGCACCTACTAGGAGCCTGTGATGATGAGCGCGGGATGGGATTCAGGACACGGTAGTATCTTAGCGAAGCATGAATGGAAGGGATTGTCCAAAATGAACGGGTCGTTGGAAGATTGGGTGACAAAAGAGGATTCCGAAAGGCGCGCAATGGAGAATGTCCGGCACTCTTCTAGGCTTGGGGCTCAGCGGCGAAGAGATTTCAATCTAATTCCGGGAGCCTACGTGGATGATGATGAAGACGAGTACTATTAGTATGCTCTTATCTCACCATTGTAATACTGGTAGTCGCCTTGTTGTAGAATATATGTAGGATGGATCAGGAAGCATACAGTCACTTTGAGGCGCATAGCCACAGTGAACCGCATCTTGAACAGCTTCTACTATGACTGCCGACTCGAAAACGAATGGCTTTCCCGATGGATACTTCATCATTCGTGCTGCTGCTACAAAGCGCCTGTTAGATGTGGCTTGCGATGCTATCGAAGATGGAACTGAGCTTCTGTTGTACCCAGAGAAGGAGAAGTCGCTAGTCGAAAGTAGGCGCTGAGGGCCTAAATGTGGCTCATGAATGCAGACCTTTCTAACAATATTTTTAGGTCGAAGGAATCCAGATGCTAATAACCAGGCTTGTATTAATTGTTAACATCGAAGGAGAGCTCTAATCTGTACCATGTTTCACCTGCTAGGTGTTTTACATAGATACATCCGGCGCGCTGTGTTCAAGGTCCTCTGGGCATGCTCTTGATATTGAAGGTAAAGGCACACTATGTTTCTAAGGCATCGCTCACACTTGCTATCTTATAGGTGACCGTCTGGTTTTGCGCCATCGACGCCCGATTTCTCTTCCCTTTCCTAATTCATATTCTCATCCTCTCCCAAAATTCTCATATGATCTTCAAACTAAAGAGATCTATGTGAACTTTTCTTGCGACCCAGCATTCCCTCCGCCTTCGTCTTTCCATTCAAATGCGTGGAAAGACAAAACGTACCTCCTGGCAGCTATCCCTTTGCACAAACCCCGAACGATCATCGATGATGCTTCTCAATTCATCCATTCTGCTCTGACCTCATCATTTTCGCTATTCCAGTCAACAAGCCCTACGCATTCTACTCCCGAAGATGTGTACAAGAGTGGAGTAGATTTAGGTGAAGATGAAGTTGTAGAAGAGGAGCGCGGGGAGGAGGGCGAGGTTGACGATTCTCCCGAGCCTAGCAGGAAAATCAGGATGCTCTCTGTCGCCGACGCGACAATGGATGACTCGAGTTTGGTAGAGAAAGCAAAGAACCGTCGGAGGTGGCAGATTGAGCCACTTAGGGTTGCCAATAAGCGCACCGGCGTGTGAGTTTACTATTCAACATTTCAGTGTCTGGTTTGTACGTCCTTGTAAGTAGGATATGAGCAGTATAATATTCCGCTTCATGATTCTCGGTCCGCATTTTACCGCAAGATCGGAAGGAAGACGGAACAATAATCAATAACTTCAAGATAACTAGATAGCCACGGCCAATAAGCCGTTCAAGTGGCCTCAGGACTACCATGATGACCTTGACAGCAACGCTTGTAATAGTTCTAGTTGCCTCAGTCTCTGCTCACCAAATACCACTTTCAGATTATGGCGCAAGCAGAGACTTATCTTGGATGGAGAAATATGGCAAGCCCATTGACCAACCATTTTCGGGACCTCTGTCGTTCTCGCGCTTGCCCTACACGCACTGTCTAGAAGATGAGGATGCGACTTTTGATATTGCAATTCTCGGGATGCCTTTTGACACGGGAGTATCCTACAGACCAGGGTGAATTTTGGGCTATGTCTTTGCACGAAGGGCTTTATATAGAACACTTGTAGACCACAGGGCGCGATTTGGACCTTACTCTATCAGATCTGGGAGTCGACGCCAGCGAGAGGCTCGTGGATACACCATGGCCTGGGGAAACAATCCTTATAATCACGGTATCAAGATTGTGGATTGTGGAGATGTACGTTGCCTCCATTCACGGGAATGTCGTTTGTTCCAAGTACACCTTTTACTTCAGGTTCCTGTTAGTCCATTCGACAACGCCCTAGCTGTAGATCAAATGGAGGTCGCATACTCGACCCTCCTGAAGCGACCGGCGCTCAGCTCGACTGAACTGCATCCTCGTCCCCCCCGCATAGTCAGGTTCGTGTGACGCTTCTTCTTCAGCAGATTTGAATTGAGCTATTGTTTCGCAAGCTTGGGAGGAGATCATACCATCGTACGACATCCGAATTTTCGAATTAGTAAACTCTGAATCCCCTCAGGTCCTCCCCATTCTTCGGGCTCTGCACAAAGTTCATGGACCAGTTTCTGTAATTCATTTCGATGCTCATTTGGTAAGTCCAGCGGGTGTCTATAATTTTTTTTTCGTGGTTAACAGTGCACTAGGACACCTGGCCGAGTTATGCTGGACAGACATCCGAACAATCGCGCGTAACTCATGGGACATTCTTCTATCTTGCCCAAGAGGAGGGATTGATGGGAAATAACAGCATCCATGCTGGTATTCGCTGCAAGTTGGGCGTGAGGAGGACCCATCAATATCTACCGGGTGCCTCAGCTGACGGATTGACTTCAACAGGGCGTGGAAGATTTAGAGAACGATGAGGAAATAGGGTTCCGGGTCATATCTACTGATGATATAGACGATATCGGTGTTTCTGAAATCATCAAGCGTATTCGAAGTCGGATCGGAGATAGTCCAGTATATCTAAGGTTAGTGATGTCCTCATTCCATTCTTCTGCTTGCTTATATCAATGAGTTTTTCAGCTTGGATATCGATGTGATAGGTATGCAACACTGTCTCAATCAAACTTGAATTAATCGATCACAATGTAGACCCTGGTCTCGCCCCCGCAAGTGTGTCTATACGCTGCATCGACCTCGTTGTTACCTTCCCACTAATATTCAACCTAGCTGGAACACCCGAGGCGGGAGGATGGACGACGCGTGAAGTAAAGCGCATTCTCCGAGGGCTTGCCGGCTTAAATTTTGTGTGAGTACGGCACGTATTTTGAATCAACTTGCCGACCATTCATTACAGCGGTGCTGACATTGTCGAAGTATCTCCTTCATATGATCACGGTTAGTCCTTAAAGCTGATATGAATCATTTATCATCGTGCTAATTGTCTGCATAGCCGATATCACTGGTATTGCTGCCGCGGATCTCGTCCACGACTTCCTATCGATGCTGATATCCACCAGCCCTCCCAAATCTGCCCACAGCAGCCGGCACAGAGACGAGCTGTGACAAATGAGTAGGTCCTGTACATTCATGTTACAGATCGTCACAGCGGGGGTATGTACGCATATTATGTAGATACAGCAAAGAATAGATGTGCAAAAAAGAAAAGCGAAGTGTCTGTCGTGAATAAAAATATCATGTTTTCAACGTCTAGTTCTTCCCGCTCCATCCTCCAGGGATCAGTGCCGATCCAGCCTCATAGCCAGGTGGAGGACTATCATCATATTGTTGTGACGACGTTGACATATGCGCCCGAGGTCCCATCGGACTTGTTTGCCTTTCTGCAGCTGCAGGTACGACGGTATTTATGTGGGAAGGCATTTGAGGGTTTGGCTCAGCATACGAGAGATATGAATGTTCTTGTGTGTGCTCAGGAAGAGGAGGCAGGCTGTTCTGCCCATATCCATCTCCTCCTAAGGTGTAGTTTCGCTCCTGCGCTGGAACGGCCACGGGGGCAGGATAATAGTGAGGTTGTGATGACATCGGTGGGGGGCTTGTTGTGTAGTTTCGGATACCATAAGGGTCGCTGTACTGTTGCTGAGCCTGGGGATGGACTTGAGATGATGCAGCGTCGTATGCATCATACTGCGAGTACGCAGATGGATACTGCTGGTGGGCAGCAGGTGAATGGTCTGACAATTTCGTCAAAGATACGTAACGTTGATCCAGCTAGAACTTACAAGTCGTTCCTCCCAATGTAACAGGCGAACCATAGCGATCAGGGTGTTGTTGGGGATGTGTGGAAAGATACTGGTTGTTAACGGGCGGGTTATGTGTAGGCGACGAAGGTTCAGGAGCCGCATAGGTATAGGTCGATGCAGCATACGTTGAAGGAGCATAACCCGTGTTACTGCTACCTTGGCGACGCGGCTGGGGTTGGGGTTGGGGCGGATACGACGTAGTTTGGGTTGGATTGTAGTATTCGTCTACAGCTCGAGAACCGGCAGGCGCCTGAACATAGCCACCTCCAACGTATCCACCCCCCTGGACCGGCCTGCCGCCGTATCCGCCTGGCTGGAGGGTGTTGGATGCAGACTGGTCGCGATATGGTTGTTCAACGATTACGTTGTCACCGTCAACGCGAGCAGTGAGAGGCTGCGCCTCAGGCAGAGGTGATAACCCGATTTCTTTCTGTTGCATAGCCTTCCTGTCAGCCTCTGCCTTGACAGCATCCAAACGCATCTGGTCGTCGTAGTCTCCGTTCTCGCGATCTTTGCGTCTACCCCATTCATCTCTAGGCTTACGCTTTGAGATACAACAGCGACCGATGGTGTAGAAGCATCCGCTAAAGAAGAGGAGTAGCCATGCGGCTAGTGTCAGCCAAATGGCGGTTCCAATTGAAGCTGTTCCCACAGAGTTTATACGTGCTTTGGCGACGAAAAAAAGGACAAGGTCGAAGATGAATGCAATAAGTGCGACGGTAGCGGCGAAGCCCGAGACACAGGTGCTGCAGCAAGTCATGGACATTTCCCGTACGTGTGCTAGGAGGCCAAAGAAAGCTGATATGGCGGCGAGACATAAGGCAACGATGTGAAGAACGAGGGCGTATGTTATCCATTTGACAGCGACATTGGGAATATCGATGGGCAGCTCATTTCCAACAAGACTGTTGATATCTTAACAGCAAATTATTGGTCCCACAAGCTTAGGGTGCAATGGAATGTCTCACCGAGTTCATACCCAACCGATGCCTTTGAGCAGGTGGTACCGTTGGACAGGTCCAAGCAGTATCCTAATGTACCAAAGGTGATGGTACCATTGTATCCATCCTCTGATATGCTTGCCTTGAGAAAGTATACAGACTTTAATAAGGGAACGCCGAATGAGACGACTGCGAGAAGGATTGTGGCAACGAGGGTGCAGATGAAACCTGGCGTCGCAGGGCGCAGGATAGCCATGTTTATCGACGACGAATGACAAAGGAGATATGCGATGGAATAGAAAAACGAAAGAGCAGTTGGATGGTAGTAGGCGTATTGACTATGAAGGGGCGATACTCCAGCACAGCCCTGCACGCCTGTATGCCAAGGATGGCTATTGCCGGACATGCCGAATCCAAACACTGCAAGAATGTCTCTTTCATCTTCAAAAGCGCAGACGACGCTGTGCGAGGGCGAGGGCGAGGGCGAAGGTGCAGCTACAAGTCAATCTGGCTGCTGCCTCTGGCGATTCCACGACCACAACTGCAGGGATGCAACCTCTTTATTTTTAAGTGACGCAGACCGACGAAATGTCCGTAGACGGAATTTTGAATTGCTCCGACTCGCACTGTCTAGATGTCTCTAGGATCTTTTCTTCGTCCTTTCTGGCTAGCTTCGGGCATCGTGCGCGGGGAGCTCTGACAAACGATGCATTACCACGAACCACGGTAATTTCTTTGTCCCATGTCTTTTGACCGTTGATATCGCCACGATTCTCTTTGCCTCAATCTCTTCCCTCGCAAGCAAAGGCACCTTCTGAGCTGATAATCTGTCACCGGACATATGGTGACGGTCTCTCAGTTTTGCGTATAGAGCCCGAACGCTGCATTTTCCGATCAGATTGCGAATCCGGGTAGCACACCAAAAATAACCAACAGCGGCCAACCAAGGCGTCGAGGAGTTGCGACTTGCGGATATCAATCTTGTTATCCGATCCCCTTTGCTTACCACCAGTATATAGGACACATCCGACAGCCGCCCTTGCTGTTGCCGAAGTCGATGTGAAGCGCTCCAACGTTAATGGAGTCAATAATACACAAGATCTCTATGCGTGTGGCTTGCTTCATTTTGGCTTTCTGGGGAGTTTATCTGGTGCGTCAACCATTTCGATTTCAACCAAGTTACCTCACTTACAATATCCTCTTCAGAGCACCGTGGCCGTGCTCTTAACAGTTTTAACCCCTTCTTTCTTGCGCCCACGCTCTCACCTTGTCTACTCGCTCGAGCGTCAACTACGCAGACGTCGTCTTCGCCATCGCCATCGCCATCACCCCTACCTCAAGAGACGGTCTCGTGATATCTCCTCGGATCATACTTTAATTGACGAGACGACGAGCAAAGGGCGCGATCAAGTCCCGAGTCTTGCCTTCATTCCTCACCACGTTCGAGTTGGGTCTATACAATCAGGATCATCGCTGCATACCACCTCCACTGACGACACATTCTTCACTTCCACCAATACTTCATCAGAACACCTCTCTCATTGCCGTACATTCTCCATGAAACGCTCCTGTTGCAGAAAGGATTCACGAAACTCTCCTCCACGCCCCAGTAGCCCCCTACCGCGGTCCCCTTATTCCAGATTCAAATCTTTTTTTAAACATGACAACACAAAGTCGTGCGTCCAAGGTATGAACACACATTCAATGACTAGCTCTGTACTAAGCAGTGCCACAGGGAACATCAAGCCACGTTCGGTCCTGTCCATCCAGATTTTCGATAGGTATCCTGACACGCCGAACGGCCTATCTCCAGACCCCCCTTTCTCCAGAGTACCCATGACCCGCAGCAACAGTTTTCCTTTGTCGGATCCAACTAATAAGATCAGGTCTAAATGGCGGTGGAAACTCCTTCCTCGAGCAACCGACACGAGACATTTTTACTAACGACTCTTCATGACTCATTAATATTTTTATTCCTTGTCATGTCTTGCATTTATTCATCATTATATACATTATACACCGGATTCAAAACTGATTGTACGTGTTGTGGGCGGATCAAATTGCAACTGAAACGACGTACTGAGTGACTTCCCTTGTTTACTACAAGTCGCAACGTGAAGCTGTACGCGCGGCCGGTCGTGATTGACAATCATGATTATTTCTTCCGCGGAACGGATTCCCCACAACGCTGGCTACTTGCTCAAAAATTTCTCTATCCGCTGAGATTTGACAGCCTGCATGCAAGGCTGAACTTGAAGCGGTTGCAAGGAATGGTCGACGTAATCTCGGTAACGTACACGAATTTTTGCGGGCGGCGAAACTGACACATCTACTCCAGGTCCGTCGTTTTAAGTACTGCGACATCACGTAAGGATCGGAAGCCCGGAATGGAGAAGCCCAATACATAAGACGATCGCGACAAACCTGGTCGTTTCCCACACACTTTTGTTGTTAACCACCACTGCCATGATCTATTCTCGCACCTAATATCACCACTTAATTATCATACAACACCTTCGTTCTTTCGCCAATTCTGTGTTTCAGGTCATCCCGAACCCCACTGGCAATGCCCATTTATCTTCCCCGCAGTGATATGGAGTCTATTTTTCGAAAGGTGTTCATGTTGAGCGTCAGTTTCCTGCTGGCCTCAGTTGGGTTTTCTCTGGTAAGTGATAAAGTGCTGATGACCAAGGCAGCTCCTGATGTCATTCTTACAGAGCGTGGTTTCATCCTTGTTGGGCATGTTCTTCCCTGATATACAGGAGCGGCCTCCACGTCGTAAGGACCCAATCCGCGTGTCCAGAAGGAAAAATCCTCATCGACATCAAAACCGTGACCGATCTTGGTCTCCGGATCAACATGGCCTCGTTACAGAGGAGGCCCGGCCCGTTTTCAACCTCCTCGTACAACCTATTGACAATGTCACTTATGACGACCTGATTGTCACAGAACCAACTGAGCGAGGACTTAGCGAAACTTTATTGAGTGATGCCTCCGGCCTGGGGTCATCGCCACCTTCACAGCCTTCCCGCGCATCTATGTCACCCTCCGAGTACTCAGAACGCTCAGAGTCGAGCGCTCAGACGTATGATTTCCCTATAGTATCGAGCGAGGAATCATCTCCTCATCATAATTCGCACATGCATGGTTTCCGTATCAGACGGACGTGGAAAAAATCGAAATCCTCCATTCCAATGCCTTCTTCGACGGAGCTGCCCATTCTTAATAATCCGTCAACAATTAAAAAGTCGAAAACGTTCAACAAAAGCCCTCGTACGGAGAAAAAAGGTAAGCGGCAATCCTATCCGGATGACTTACAAACCTGACATATGCTAGGCATCTGTAAGGCGAGGTCATTCTGTGTCATGGAGAGGGAAAAGACTCCGAAACCACCGACTCCCCGTCCTCGTACACAACCATATGAAGCACCGTATTTTACACCACTTCCAGGTTCCGGGCCTATTTTGTCTGTGCCTAAGACTAAGCCGGTTCGTAGCAGTACGCTACCACCTCCGTCAAATCGAGCCGTCACCACTTCCACACCATTTACATCAGCATGGACTACTTAACGTTTCAAGTAAGAACGTTCGCTATCATTTGCTATGGGCATTTCAGTTCAACATAATCGCTTAGCTTCGTTCATTATTTATTCCTAGCTCATTTTAATTTCGAAGGAAATTTAGGCTCATTTATGGCATCGAGACCATATGGTGCTACGCGTTCGTTGCATAAAAATGTACTTGTATTGGAGTAGTATTTGTATCATCATCTTTGTTTCTTGACAATGAGCGGCCAATAGTCGTTAACCCAAACGGGGATAGTTGCACAGCCACATCTTATCTTTCCTTGATAAGATCGACATGGAAGAGTTGATCATGGCTCATTTTCACTAGTTACACTCTAACGCCCACTACCCCGTTGGCCTCACGATGGATGTGCCCGTAGATCCTCTTTTAAAAGCGCCTTTCCCACAACGACCTGGCTCTCGAATTGACATGGACGTTGATACTAAGCCCATTGTTGGATCGTCATCGTCGTCTGTGGCTCCTAGACCAACCCCTCCTCTTCCTCATCCTGGGCACATCGACAGTCCTCCACCAAAGCCGAAAATTCCGACACAATCTATTGGTGAAGATGCCTCACCTCCCTCGCGTCTTTCTCCTGGTCCAAAAGTAAAGTCGGGGACACCGAAGCCACTGACGCCGACCCTACGTCCGGGTGAAGCTGCTGCAGGACCTTCTTCTGGGCCAAAATCACCTGAAGCTGGGAGGCCGTTGAACGTCACGGATGCGCTGAGCTACTTGGATGCAGTAAAGGTTCAGTTCCAGGACAAGCCAGAGGTTTACAATCGCTTTTTGGATATTATGAAGGATTTCAAAAGCCAAGTGTGCGTCGTGATATTATTTGATTCTGGCCTTCTCACTCATCACATCCTCGTAGTATTGATACTCCTGGTGTCATACAACGGGTGTCGCGTCTATTCCATGGGAACCCTTCGCTTATCGGAGGATTTAACACGTTTCTTCCAGCTGGTTATCACATAGACGTATCTGCAGACCCCCTTGATCCGAATACAATCACCGTCACTACTCCGCAGGGAACGACGACACAAAGCACCAACAATTTTGGAATCGCCAGAATACAGCCTCCCCGCGACATTCCAGGGTTTGGCCCTAACCTCGCTCATCCACTTCCATATCCTCCTGGCATTGCCCCGCCTCTCTTGCCTCCGCTCAGCTCTCGTTCGATGACCCCACAAGCCTACCATCTCTCCCATGTTACTCCACAATTCGATCCCAACTTTTCCCCAGGATTTCACCAAAGCACGCAGACAAATGCGGCCGCATCGCTTCTAGGGAACCTGAATAACAAGAATGCCGTGGAGAAACAACCACCAGGAGAGTTCAACCATGCGATACAATACTTGAACAAGATAAAAGCGAGATACTCGGATATCCCTAACACGTACAAACAATTTCTCGACATCCTTCAAACATACCAGAAAGAGCAAAAGCATACCCAAGAGGTGCGCGTGTGTTCCTCGTATCTTTCTCATCGAGGTCTTGAGCATGAGTTTTAGGTTTACTCCCAAGTCCGGGTCTTGTTCAAGGATGCTCCCGACTTGTTGGCGGAATTCAAAGACTTTCTTCCCGAGGTAGTTCCTCCTCAGAACGGAATGGTGATCGTTCCTCAGCCATCTGGGAGTCAAACGATGTCGGCCTCACAAGCGTGGAACCCCCCCGATTCTTCATCAAGTTCTCCCGATAAAGCTGTCAAGAAACCTGGGCAGCCTCTGAAAAGAAAGAAGCGCGCGGTAGAGAAAGATACGACCCCAGTCCCTCCAACGAAGGTAGTGCCTACCAGGGTCTGTTTATTCATCTTTCGTGGCCTGGGCAGATTGATCTTACCTGTTTCGTAGGCCAAGAAACCTAAACATCACCATAAAGACACTGGTTCTCCTTCATTCTCGCCATATATGGGCCCATCATCGCCCCAACCCACTCACACCCACGGTCATGTACACCCACCGAACCCTCAATTACCTCCGCCTCCTGTACCTCATTCGCACCCTATGCAACCTCCAATATCTACCCATTCCATTTCAATGTCATCCGCCCCGGCATCTGCAGATCGCCTTTGGTTCTTTGACCGTGCGAAGAAGGCCCTAGAAAGCCGAGAGATGTATGAGGAATTCTTGAAGCTCCTCAAAGTGTTTTCGAACGAGATTATCGATGTCAAAACATTGATTGACCGGAGCCGGGCCTTTTTGGGCGATGGAGAATTGATGACTGAGTTTAAGGAATTAGTGGGGTGGGATTCTCGACAAGAAAAGGTCGAAAATGGTCCCCCGGGGAGTATCCGAACAGGTCCTCCAGAGGCACTGTCGGCGCTACCTGTTGACGATGGAGAAGGTCCCAGTTATCGGAAACTCCCTGACAGCGTGAGTTTTGTGTGACTTCTGCGAGTCGTGTTATTGATCTCCATAACTCAACAGGAGGTGCGCTTGGCATGTTCCGGTCGTGACGAACTTTGCCGGTCTGTCCTCAATGACGAATGGGTTTCGCATCCTACGTGGGCTTCCGAGGAAGCCGGTTTCGTGACTCACAAAAAGAACTCCTTTGAGGAAGCCCTTCACAAGAGCGAGGAGGAGCGACATGAATATCATGTTCAACTACAGGCTCTCACGGCCACCATCGCGGTTTTGGAACCCCTTTGCGCACGAATCGAGGAGATGACAAGCGAGGAACGGTCATTGTTCAGACTTAAGCCGAATCTTGGTGGGTCGGGACGCTGTCTGTACGAACGTATCATCAAGAGGATCTACGGCCGTGACAACGGCATAGAGATTCTGAGAGCTCTGCAAGAGAACCCCGGTGTCGCCGTACCAGTTGTCCTTACCCGGCTGAAGCTAAAGGACGAGGAATGGAGACGGGCACAACGTGAATGGAGTCGAACCTGGCGCGAGGTTGATTCGAAGAACTTCTACAAGTCTTTGGATCATCAGGGGATCAGCTTCAAAGCGAACGACAAAAAGAATATCACCGCGAAGCACTTTGTGGCCGACATAGAGACAATTAAAGGTCAGCAGACTGCCGCTGAGCCGCAAGATCACATCCCTGCATTTGCTGCAGGCTCCGTTGGGCCGCAACTTGAATATTCTTTCGAGGATTCTGTCGTCTTACATGACTGTTTGAAAATGATCTTTTCGTTCTTAGATCGCTCACAGGGCCAGTACAGTCAGCCTGAGCGGAGGAGTGTGGAGAAATTCGTCCGGACTTTTGTGCCAGTCCTGTGTATGTATCCTCTGGCCGAGTTCAACGACGCGTGTGGACCTCCGGACGGCATTCTTGATGATGCCCATGAACGTGGCGATGTGAGCAGAGGTGGTAGGAGGTCAACAGGCAGTGTCTATTCTGTCTACTCGAATGGGATTGTTGCGGAAGACTTGCGGAAGAAACTTCTTCGGACGGTGCAGGAGAGGACATCTACTGGAAATCCCAGAGGATCAATGTCAGCAGTAGGATCTCGTGCTCCTTCACCTGCTTCGGGTCGTCATTCACCCTCTGCTCGGCAAGATGAAGAGATCACTCGAGCGCCGCCTGAAGATATTTGGATCAGGGAAACTGCTGCAACCGGTCCGGCCTCTGATCACATCGCTAACGGAGGTGAATCGGATCGGCCTTTTTTTGCAAACACAACGTTCTATACATTACTGCGTCTGTTACAGGTGAGGCCGCTCTATTTTTTGTAATCCATGTGATCGGAGGTTACTGAATGGTGCTTTCTTTATCCAGCTATTATACTCTCGTCTGCTGATGTGTAAGGAAGTTGGCCAACAGCTTGTAGCAAATAAGCATGCGCAGCTGAAGGCTAACCCTGTAGCTGTTCAGCTGGGCCTGGATGATCCGAATGGACCCGCCACATTGCTTACACAAACCCAGGACGTTCTGAACGTCCGGGAGGAAAACAATGTCGCGTATATGTATCTTTTAGATGCATGCGACAAAGTATTTTCGGGGGAGCTAGACCAAATCTCGTTCGAAGAGCACATGAGATGGTTTTTCGGAAAGAAGGTGGGTGAACGATCAGCTCCGCTCATTAAGACGCTCCAGTGAGACATTATATTTTTGTAGGCTTATCACTTGTTTACAATGGACAAATTAATTACCGCCTTGGTGAAACAGGTGCGTAGTGTATTTATGGAAATGATCAGTTGAAAAGCTGATCTATTATTGTATCCAGGTCCAGACGATTATCGGTGATTCCAAGTGCCAGGAGCTATGGTCGTTGTTGCGAAGTGCCCAGCATACGAACTCGATAACTAATCAGGATGTTGTTCGATATCGACGGGAGGCTGAGAGACACGTTGGTCAAGATGACCATCTCTATCGAATTCAATGGGTGAGTCTATATTTGGTATGCTCTATTCTTACACAGATTTCGATATGACGGTGACGGCAGATGCGAGGGACCAAAATGGTCCGTGTACAGCTCATGGCGCCCGAAGACTCAAGTGTCGAGGGAGGCAGGGATGCTGTGTCCCGCTGGCGCGAGTATGTTAACACATATACGATGCGCCATCCCACGGAATGGATACCCACGGAAAAAGAGACAAGCAGCAGGGTGTTTCTCGCAAGGTCAGAACAAAAACATTTCGCCTCGTGATTGATATTGATACACGAGCTAAACATAGGTCGATCCGGAATTCGGCGGATGGCACAGCCGTTTCAGGAGAAGGAATGATAAGTGTACGGATAAGTGTACCGACGTACAAAATCGTGTATGAAGGAGGGTCGGAAGAGGTGCTGTTTACCCGTTTGACGAGCAGTTCGTTGATAGAGCGGGCACACGCCAGGGAGGAGGAACGGAGGAAGTCCATGACTACATTGAATGCCGTATGGGAAAGCTATTTATAGATATTCAAATTTGCAGAAAACAAGTTTAATCGATGGGTATAATTTTAGGATAATAATCAGAAATGGCCCGATAAGGGGAAAAGGCCTAGTTTTCGACAAAAAAGGAGATGTAGGTTTTTGCGCTGTTGTCGTTTCGTCCTTTCATATACCTGCCTCCCCCCGTGCTGGATGAGCCAAGACCAAGGCCCCACAAACACCCATCGTGCTTGGCGCTTTAGATCTCTTTTCTCCTGTCTACTATAGTCTGTCTGGGCCTCGCGAGGCGACGACATTTATGATGTCAGGTCTTGCAGCCGGTGCTCATCCCGACTACCATCAACCATGCACACGTCGTCGTCGCGCACGACGTTCCCAACGACCCATCCACCATATTCCAGCTCCCTCATCTTCTCTTCTATCACTTTTAGCCACCCTTGTGGCATCGCTCCCGGCCGTCGACGCAAGCCCTATTCCCCTCTCTTTTCTCTGCCCAAGATATCGCCAGGATTTTGTGGCAGTTGACGAACCGTGTAGTCGCGACGTTTCCGACTCACCTACTATCCTACCAGTACCCTTACACAGGCAGCTTAGCAGTCGGACGGTTCCCATAAAGTATGAGCAGGGCTCAGACGGTCAGTGGAGACGGGTGGATACATATACGTTATATGGTTCAACGATGTGTACAGTGAGCGCTGCTGCTTCGTATATCACCACTATCTCTCCTGACACTCTCTAGTCGTGTTCCACTTCCAGTTATCAAGCTTCGTCGGGCACTTCCCAAGACAGTGCTACCACCTCAGCCTCAGCTTCCTCGTCTGACGGCGATATTCTCGACTCCCTTCCCAGCGGCTGGAGACCGCAGACTCATGAGCCGCGTACTACACTCATAGTCACCCTTTCCCTTGTGCTTGCTTTCATCATCTGCCTGCTCATCATCAGTTGCCTTTATTGGCGCAACAGGCGACGGCGCAAGCCCAAGGGAGACATAGAGATGCACACTTACAAAAGGCGGAAACAGTCAGTTCCCGACGACGAAGAGATGCTTTCTCAGGGTGGTATCAAGAAGAAGAAGAAGATATGGGCTAGGGCTACTGCCAGATGGAAAGCCAATGCCCGCCATTCTGCCAGGCAGCGACGGGGAAAGAGGGCTTTCAGTGTCAACCGATCATCCGTACAACTTGAAGCGGCCTCTCCAGAAAATGCACGCGACCCAAGGGACCTCTCGTCCGGAGCTGTGTCTCCGTGGTCTAGACATTCATCGCGTCGTTCTTCACTCACCTCAGTGGAGGGTACGCAGCCAGTCACAATAGCCACCCCCACTGAATTTGCCGACGTTTCTCATGCATTTCCTCCAGATCCAACGGTCTTAGAAATACCGCCGTCATCTCCTCCTGCATATCAACATCCCTCTCGCCTATCTGTGCCTCAGATTAATATTTGCACCTCAGGTCTAGCACTGCCTTCGGACGGTTCTGCATCCTCCATTTCCTCCCCTCTAACTCCATACTATTCTAGACAACCACTTCAGTCCTCGGGTGGTCATCGGTCTTCTAATAAGGACTCAGAAGAGCCAGGCTATTCGCCATCCGTCCATGCGGCACATGTGGCCACTGATGACAAGGCTCTTCTCCAAAGACTCACTCAATCTGCAAGTTCACCTCCCCAGGATGGTAACATTCTGGGGCATAATCAGGAGTCATCTGCACCTGCTTGGCAGGATGAGCAACTGGACGCCTTTATTGACGGGCACAGGACCCCTCGCTTTGCCGGTGATGGTCCCTTTCCAGTGTCGAGCAATTCACTCTTCCCTGCTCCACCAGACCCTTTATCATCCAAAGGGAAAGCGGTTGCTGCGGAGTACTACGATTACGATTACTCGTATTCGACTTTCGATGAAGATATGCAGTCTCTCGAACCAGAGCTCGGACCTTCTGCACCTCCTTTCGAGGCGGTAACTAGTGATTCTCCGGTAGAGTTACACGAACTAGTACCTTCTGCCCCACCGCCGGAGACTGATGTGGATGGTAACGATATAGCTGAGGCACTGCGCAAAGATGAAGCGCCTTTCTACGAACGTCAGGGCGTAGCCGGGGAGACTCAGCTGCCCCTGGAAAATGTTGGTGAAGACTCCTCCCAGGTTCCTCCGCACTATCACTCTTGATACAATTTTTTTCATCCAAACCAGGACGAGAGCAACTTATTTACCATTGATCACATCAGCTCATTTTCTGCGGGGTGGGAAAGTTAAATTGGCATAGTATCTTTAGCAGCATATGTAGTTTTAGCATGCAATACAGCACAGGTCCATAGCGAAGTAGTTCGAAAGAAATCAAGGTAATTGGATCCGATTTGCAGCCTGAGATACTTACGTATGAGCCCAGACCTATACTGTTGTCCTCACGTTTTCGTTGACAAGTTTTGAAAGACAGTTCCGAGACTGGGTGGGACCAAAGTGACTGAGATGGGAAAAATATAAAGTTCTGTTGTGTGGCGGGCGTCCGGCACCGTCTTTGCAACGGCTTGTGACCCGACCATCGTGGGTGCAACGCTTATGTATAGACTAAGATCTGGAGTCAGTAAAAGCAAGAAAACGTTCCTGAGATCTATTAAGAGCCTCACGAGGGTCTTAATTCCAGTTCCGCAGAGTCGCAGTTCCCCCGCTTATAGAACACTGATACACAAAAGTGTACTCTGCGGTCGTGTTCATTCTAAGATTGGATTCATTCATCAGATACGTCGGAAAATGAACAGCGGCAGGGCGGACCGTTAGTAGTGCACTAGAGTTTGGTTTCGGGAATGGTTGCCTTGCTACATTGCTAGGGGGATTACACGTCTCTGTTGAGTTTTTATCTTCCCATCATCGTTATCCCATCGGGGGCCCTCATTACAGTACCAACTATTACAGCTGGAACGTCAGTACCGACATACATCGTGGACAAAAGAGAAAGACAGATCATGTCGTACTTGTAAGAAATACAAATATTTTCGGAAACGCTGTCTAATAAAATCACCGCATCCAGCATTTGGCTGTATTTGGTTCACCAAGCCCGTCAGGTCCGCAGTGGCGGTGCACCTTGGCTGTGGGAAGATGCTGCCTGATCTTGTAGAGAAAATTTTGCGCTCACCTTCAGCACTCATCATGGGCAAATCACAGAAACAACGCGTAATGCGGCGGCACAACCCAATGCGAGTACCAGACTCCCATTTGCCTCATGGCCTTGCCCAAGCTTCGTCTACGTCCTCAAAGACAGAGGCCATTTTGCCAATCATTCAAAAGGTTATTACAAGCGCTTTTCTGCCGTTATTGCAGCTGATGGTCTTCGAGGCCAGATGGAGAGTGCCGATTCTTCAGAACGGAAATGGGCTTGTGTAGCGGTGTCCAATCTAATTCAGAATGACCCTTCGACGCGGCGACTGCTTCAAGGAAAAAATGTCGTTGGTGCATTGATAGCCCGATTGACTGACAGTGAGGAAGAAGTTGTCATTGAAGCCATGGGATCCCTTAGGTGCGTGCATCTGGGTATCCCATCTTTATTCTACGCGTTGACACAATGAGCAGAAACCTCTGCATCGATGGCGGTTACGATATATGTGCCGAAATGTATAACAAAAATATCCTGGTACCATTGAAGACTTTTATTCCCAAGGTTTATTCTATCGACTCGTATTGAATTCATCCATTGAACCTTCTTGACAGATATCCTCTACCCTCGAACAATTTCTGCAAACACCCAAATCCGCTCCGGAAAATGCACTAAAAGTCGTATACGAGTTTGCGGACAACGTTATCACAGCTCTGTGGTGCCTATCGTACGTGTTCCTTCCGCTAACCACCTCTTTTCGCTGACCTATGCGCCAGAGAAACGTCAAATAAAGCGCTGAATGCAATTAACGCCATACGTTTGGCACCATTTCTGATGTCTTTCCTTGCGTCTCGCGAACAGCTTCCCATTGCCCCCATCGTAGCTGCAGGTACGTTGGCATTATTCGGTCGGTTTTATGATAAGTTTTATACTTACGGTCTCCACCAGCCCAGTGCCTGTACGTTTTGACTGACGATAACGATCCGGCGATAAACGATGTCAGAGCTGATGCCGGATACATCTCTTGCCTTTTTGACATTGTTCGTTCTGTTCACCATGATATGAAAGTAAATGGCAAGGCGAAAGAGCGGGATCAACGTTCCATAACCATAAGTGTTTTAGCTGCAGGCGAGCTTCTTCCTCAAACGCGTATAAACTTAGAATTTCATACTCTTTCAGGTATTCTCCGGAACATTTCGCCACTTCCGCCACCTGTTGCAGCCTCTTTCGTTGATATTGACAAAGACATTGTTCTGCCCTTACTGCAACCTGTCATCACGTCGGTATCTCTACCCGACACTTCCAATAATGTGCAGGCACTTGTTTCTCAGCAGGTTCGTGCCTTTCTCGCCCAGCTGTATCGGCAATGGTGTCTAATTCAATGCAGGCTAGTATACCACAAACCGAAAAATCGTCGTTGAAAAGCACGCCAAAATTTGATCATAAATCTCCGATAGAGATTGAACTTGAGCGTCTAGAGTCTTGCCTTCGTACGGTCCAGCTTGCTCTTGAGATATTGACAGGAACCTGTGCAACACTGCCAGACCCAGGTCTGAATGTGGACGAAGCAGAGAGTGATGACAATGAAGAAAACGACGATAAAGAAGAGGCCGAAGGTATTGTTTCGGTGAAACCCCTGGATATTGCGCTGATTGAAGAAAACAGTGATGGAAGATATGGATATTGACATGTCTACCATCAACGATAAATCCGGTATGGAGCAGTCTGAAACCGTGCCGTTACTTCCACCGCTCGTTCCGGCTTTGTTGGCTCTCGCCCAACCAACTTCACTTTCATTCCCGCCTCTTGCGTCCATATCTGTACATCCCCCGACGACATCTGCACTCAGCGGTATACACGTCAGTGCACTAGAGTGTCTGAACAATATCTTTCTGTCGTTGGCTAGAGTTCGGAACACCTCCATCTCTTCTGACAAGGAAGCTGGCCAACGAGTATGGAAAGATGTGTGGTCAGCGCTCAGTGTTGTTGGCCCTGAATTCGGGATGGGTCAGGAGCGAAGACGAGAAATGTGGGAGATATCCGTCGGCGTTCTATGGGGGATTGGCAATGTTTGGAAAGGGTCCTTGGTTGGTACTCCTTGACGGTGGTAATAACCATACTGACATCGACTGAACAGGCTCCTGACGTGAATGAGGTTAATCTCCTCACCCAATTCTGCAATGCCAGCTCCGACTCGCAGACGCGCGTCAAGTGCATCGGAACACTGGAGTGTTTGGCCCAACACCCTGATTCTATTGATAGCAATCGAGTGCGACTTTAGAATGTCCTCTTTCTCCGTAGCATCCTCATCAGCTATTTTTTCAGATAATATCTGAATACTTGTTGTCATTCCTTCCGACAGGAACATCGTCAGAAGTCGGCATCGAACCCGTCCTTCAATCGGTATCTGCGATAATCGACATATACTCCGACGAAATGCTTCCGTACGATGTGAATTTCCGTCAAGGAAGATATTTGAACCGACTGGCGTCAAGTATAGACGGTATGAAGAAGTTGGTGAAGACAATTGACCGGCGGAAACCAGGTGGCCGGGTGTTGAGGTTGAGGGGGGAAGAGATCCGCGACAATCTCATTGCATTCGTGGAATATCGGAAAAATCTGAAGCTGTAGGCTTTTTTGTTAGCACCATCTTCATAATATTGGTCTTATGACTCTGCGATGATTTCCACCGACCGCAGTCCCAGCCCGCCGATATCTGTTAATGGTGAAGCTTTCCGTATTGATTCCTATCACCCAGGTAATTTAATTATACCTTGATCACTATTTTAGGATGCGTTCACGTAGCAATTGCGAGGCGGAAGCTATAGTCAAGCTCACATGTTCTCATTGAATCATTTTGATTATCTTACGACGTCCTTCGGAAATACTTATACCACGGCCGTACAGAAAATAGAACAAGGCATAAAAGTTCCTTTAAATAATGGTCCTAAATAAGACACCCGGACCATAGATCTAGTAAGTGGCATGACAAACATGACAGCTGTTTTCCAAGAAAACCCAGATTTCTAGCAATTGTTATAACATACATACATTCCAAAGATTCTTCAGCAGCGTCGATTCTATACGGATCCTCGAAAACATGTTACTCTTCTCTTACAACGGCCGTGTGCTGTGATGTCAATTGAGTCGCGATTGTGACGGTGAGGAGCGAAGCGGATCTAACCTTCGAGCTATCAAAAGCGTCGAGTCCGGCGGCGATCCTGGTACTTGCGACAATGGCACTCCAGTCAAGGGGATCGTAAACTTCCTTGCCTTCTGCTTTCATTATGTTATGAATAGCGCGAGCAGTAATCAGATGCTGATAGGCAATGTCAGCAAGAGGCATTGGGGTATCATGTTCGGCTGTGAGACGGCGGATGTGGCTGTCGATTGATACGTTGGAAATGACATTGCAGTAATGAAGTAAAGCGGCCCACCTGGCATCTTTGATACCACCGTCAATAGTGAATCCAGCCGATCCATCAAAATGGTCGTTCTTCATCTTCTCAGAATAAGCCATAACACTGCAGAATATTTAGAAAAGAGCATTATTAATAGCAAGAAGCAGAAAGCCAGACCCAGGAGCCGGGAATATGTCTAAGCATGTTAAGTCAGAATGCCTGATGCATTCATCTGCGGGTGCGACAGAGAGAGACTTACCTTTAACGATACTATCAACATTCTCGGCTCCAATGCCCGACTTCTCCGCGAGCGTGTAAGCCTCAGCAAGGATTTCTAGACTTCCGAGAATCATAGAGTTCGCAATTAACTTGCAGGTGGGTGCTGAGTAAAACGTGAGGACATTGCGCGAAAGTGTACAAAAAATACGGATACCCTTCTCGAGATTTTCTCCGAGGTCAATAACCCTCCGTCCGACTGCGGGTACAAGCAGATAAGCTACATCTTTCTTAGACCTATAATCCCCGCTCATAACTGAGGTAGAAATTAGAGTCTGGCAGAGAGACCAGGAATGAGCACACCAATGATAAGTTGTCTTGCATCGGCGGCCTTAGGAGCGCCGATGACGGGGCAAGTCACTAGATTGGAATGCGGAACTGCCGATACAAGATTATCAAGTTCCCCTGGAATATCGGTTAGAAAACATATTATTCATGGAACCATCGATTACCAGCGAGGGTGGGATAGGTCTGACATAGCACTGAGCAATAGTTGATTAATAACCAATGCTAAAGACAAACTGTGCTCGTTTCCACAAAGATTTTGTGTCTTACGGGTGGTGCATGCTGCATCGATCACTTCTATTAGAGTGCACAAGGACATAAAGCCAAAATCTCGTACCGAGAGGGCCTTTGTCAACTGCTCGTAAACCGATTTGACCACCCCGTCGTTCGCCAACGAAGTAATGATGATATCGCACTCCGTTGCGATCTGTTCCAGATTCTGAGCAACGCGAACGTTTTCGGATCCAGCCTCTTCAAGTAACTTTTGAATCTTTGGTTGCGAACGATTCCATATCAACAGAGGTGGAGCATTTGGGGACTGATGAGTAGCCAGATTTCTGGCCATATAGAATCCCATGGACCCGATACCGACGAATCCCACCTGTGGCGGAGATACTCCGGGCGAATGAGGTCGTGAGTAGGGTATTCCAGCGGAATGTTGAGGATGGAGTAGGTCGGACATGGCAAGACGGTTAGTGGAAAGGACGGAGCCTCTATTTTACACGATCGGCACATGTGGCCTAAAGCGGAAATAACCACGTGAGCAACACGAACACTGCTTTGTTACTACGAAGAGTTATAGTGCTACTTTACGAGCAACCAGGCTCATGCCCATCTCCTCCCTATTTCTCTAAGCGTACCTTTACATCGGCAGGAAGAATTCCTCAGCTACGGACGCATTTGCTCTTTTATGGCGACGACGGCAACGCTGGTCCCTGGCCAAAATATTGCAGTCAACAAGTTCAACGTCCAGGTAGAGCGGTATCTTTCACAAGGTGCGTTATATTACTTTCTTTTGAGAGGGCTATTCCTCAGGCCAGCGTCAGGCGGTTTTGCCCATGTGTATCTCGTACGGACAGCCACACCGGTGTACAACACGACACACCATGTTCTCAAACGCATTGCTGTTCCTAATGAAGGCATGTTGACTGAAGTAAAGCAGGAAGTGGACGTTATGGCAAGTGAAATCAGCCAGAGATTCTTCCGGTTCTTCATCCTTTGAGCAGAGACTACTGAAGGGCCATCCAAACATTGTTCATCTCATCGATGCTGCCTGGCATAGGCTGCCGAACGGGACATACGAAGTATTCATTCTGATGGAATTCTGTCCTGGTATGCGCCGGTCGTTATTGTATTGCGCATTTGTAGCTGATCTGTTGATGTAGGAGGTGGAATCATCGATATGATGAACCGACGACTGCGCGAGCGCTTGACTGAGGCTGAGATCTTGACTATATTTGTCGATGTCTGCGAAGGTGTTGCCCACATGCATAACTCACGGCCCCCACTTTTACATCGCGATCTCAAAGTTGAGAACATCCTTCAGGCGTCAGCGACCTCTTACAAACTATGTGACTTTGGTTCTGCGGCCACAGTCTCCAAAGTCCCGACTAATACTCAAGAATTGCGTGCTCTTGAAGCTGATCTAAACAGGCATACAACCTTACAGTATAGAGCCCCTGAAATGGTCGATTTGTACCTCCGTAGACCAGTCGACGAGAAGAGCGATGTCTGGGCGCTTGGCGTCCTGCTGTATAAGCTTTGCTATTATACAACACCATTCGAGGAACATGGTCCATTGGCTATTCTCAACGTGTCTTATAAAATACCCCCGTATCCCGTCTATTCCCTCCAGATGAATGCTTTGATTGGTGCGTGACTTAGAAACCATCGTTGATCTAGCTCATGATATCCATAGCATCTATGCTTCGAGAACACGGGACCCACCGACCTTCTGTCTTTGAACTTCTTACCAGTGTTCATAAATTGCGTGGAACTGTCTCTTCATATCGTTACAATCATAATCCCGCTCCCCAACCGCTGTCACCACGCATTCAGTCCTCGTGGAAGCCGGTCCCATCTCCGCACCCTTTAGACACCACAATTTCTTATCGTGCTGCACCACAACTTGCCCTTGGTGCAAAATCTTTTACGCCATCTCCATCTCCTTCGAGAAATGCTGGCCTCCAAGCGCGAGATAAAGTGTTGGAGGCCATAGCCCCTATGCGACGAGGGCGTCCTACGCGCGATCAGGATTCAGGATCGACGTCGTCCAAGGAGCAGTGGCTAAACGATGATTTTGGAGCTGAGGAAGAGAAGGCATGGAAGTCTGCCGTAAAGACTGCCAATCCCCCAAAGAACAACTCAAAAGACGATGCATGGGCAATCTCATTACAATCGAAAAGCCCAGCAACCCTATCCAAAGGATTCGGTGATGACTTCGCAACTAAACTCTGGGATGAGTTCGAATCAGGACCTTCCAAATTTCCGTCTCAGCTTTCATCTCCTCGCCCGCATGATACCGCACCTAAATTGCCAGCTCGGCAGCCTACGGCTGGCTCAACAACAGAGCATTCTAAGCTGACTTCAAGTGTTCGCAGCAAAGATGCATTTGAAGGTCTTGGGTTTGCCATCTCTGACAAGAAGCCGGCACCGACACTCGGGGAGGCTCGAAAGCTAAGGACTGGACTGGCTGTCATAAGCCCGGCGTCCCATAGTTTTGGATCTTCTGACTTTTACAATAGTGCCATTCGACCATCCATGTCTCCTCGCCCGTCATATCTTACTTTACCCGATCCCGCCCCTCTTAAACCGTCTGGTTCCGGCTCTTCATGGAGCTCTCAGCCGCCATCTTCTAGGCCAGATTCTCAGGTAGATTCAGCAGCCGAAGCCAGGTTCCCATCACTAGAGGAACTGGATGCCAAGTTTGGTGGCAGCGGCGCAGATTCCAGACCATTACCTGTTCCGCCTGGGCGGCAGTCCCCAATTCCATCACGAATGGGTGGCTTGCCATCACGCGACGGATCTGCCTTTGGTAGACGAGTGTCTTCTAGGCTACCTCAACTGGGAACGCAGTCATATGGTCAGAACAAAGTTCGGTCTGAGCAGGTTATGAGTGCTGCTGTGCAGGATGCTCCAAAGAGTATCGGTGACAGGGGTACCCAAGTCGAAAGGGAGACAGGCAATGTTAACGGCGAGGCATCATCAGCGAAGTCAACTGAGAGCTCCTTCAAGCGTCCTGTACTGATAAGGAAACACCACAGCTCAGTGACTAAGAAGCCTTCAGATGCCAATGACTTGCTAGAATCACCGAGTCGCGGGGTGAGAGTAGCTGCCGCCACATCAGTATCGCCGTCGGGAGTGAAAACGCCTCGTCTTCCTCCAAGACCGTATCCTAAGCCGACTCAAAGCAAGGACTGGCTGACAGGGGACGATGAACCAGAGTCAATACCATCTCACTTCACAACACCTACACCTGCGTCGTCTGACGGGTCCTATCCCGTTCTTCGTCGGTCACCGAGTAAACGGGCGTCTTTCATTGAGAAGAGTGGTTTCTCCATACCCGAGGCTGTCGTTGCGCAGACTGACACTGTCCTATATCCATCACCTCCAATAGAATCTCCAACCTCATCCACTGCCAGCGGTGCTCCATCTACCTTATCATTATCACGCGCCAATCGAGTATTCCCGCCTTTAGATACAACCACACCCGAACTTCCTCTTGACGGGGGATTGACTGACAACTGGAGTCCAGTCGCCCCCAAAATGCAGCAGAATAAGGAGGTGGAGTCATCTTCAAGTGCAGATGAGGGTCCTGAGGAAGCGAACCGTTATATTCCATCTTCAACTCCCAAAACGCCTGATCAGAGACAGGGACGGTCAAGGAAGGGAAGACAAAGTTCTGTTCATAATTTAGTCGATTTGTGGGGTGGTGGCACTGCCGTCAAAGATCGCGAGAAAGAGAAGGAGTCTACGCGGGTGACCATCACGCCCAAGACCCCTGTGTCATCTGCTGGTGACTTGAAGACACAACGCAGACTGACAACAGAACCATCGCGTCTCACGGAGACTAAGAGTGACAAACCGGCACCATCTGCTTCGCCTATACCGCTGCTTTCCTCTGTTGGGCACATTGCCCGGTCACCTTCGATGTCTAGGACTGCGTCTTCACAGCACACAAAACAAACATCTGCTATATCCGCGCCGCCACCTATATCTTCACGTAGTCGACCTCAATCCATGTTCGTCTTTCCATCGAAGGCTCCGGAAACGCCTTTACCCTCTTCTGTGTCTCTCTCTGGATTATCAATACCAGAAGAGCGAACATCACGGCCGATTCGTCGAACTTCTATTACCGACATGGTTCAGAAGTATGAGAATATCGATGCCAATGCGAGAGTATTCTTGACGAAGTCTTCCGGTCTGAAGACGCCTTCACATTCTCTGGATGATGGGAAGAACTCGACATCGATGGGAACGTCACGAAACGACCAAGTCGACGGGAAGATAGCATTACTCGTTTCAGATGAGGCAACACCTAGTCGAACTTCCTCCGTCGGACTTCTTTCTCATATGTCGACCATTAAATTTCCTTCACGGTCGTCACCCATGCCAGTGGCGGGTGAGAAAGAGGAAAGTGTGTCTGCTCCTCCTCTTCGATCGCGGCAGGTCTCTGTCAAACCTGCTACTCCAGCGGAGCCCTCAGGGAAGTCGACTGAGGATGATACGGCGTCGCGCAGCGGTGAAAGGCGGACGCCGTCCCCGGATAAGCCGTATCAGGGTGTAGGGAAACTAATTGATCAATGGCAGCGGAAGGCAGAGAGTAACGCTACGCGCACGCCTGTCAAGAGAGATGGGTTTGTAGCCAAACGAGCGGGTTTGGTTAGTGGCGGCATTGGTAGAAGTCACTGAGACATTGTTTTTGGATTCTACTGTACTGATAAGTGGAGATTACATTATTGCATTGAGCATGGAATACACGAACTGACACGACAAACGAGAACAGATACAGGAAGAAATGGTTAGGAAGTGCCAGATTCCGAGTCTGATAGTGAGCCAACATGAAAGGAAGACTGGCGTTGGGGCTCTCCTCGAACTCGAGGCTGTCCCATCAGTGCTCTAGCACCTTCCCTGCCTTTACCCATCTCCCAAGTGGTGGCCTCTTCGGTATACATGTTTCCCCTCATCCTTTCTGTGTTGCCGCCTATGCCCATTTCGAAAGCAGCGGCATCCGCTCGTGCGAGATTAGATTGGGTGGGATGGATGAAGATATGGTCGGGTTTAGATTTTGAACGAGGCCGTGAATGGGTGGGCGTGGAGGAAACGTGGGCGTCGTTGTACAGCAAAGGCTCTTCCACCAGCGAGTAGGAGCTGTGTGAAAACTTAGAACGGTAGATAAGGATAGAGTGGCAGCCTACTCTTTCTCCTGCGATAAATGCTTAGGGATATTTTGGTACTCGATGAAGAATTGCGCAATGGAAAGTGTGCCAACCTATATCGCGAGGAATGAGCAAACCGTCTCGGTGCCAAGGGTCCAGTTCACCAGCACCAGTATCAGTCTGGTTACACACGGGCGTCAGTTCAATGTTCAGCACAACAGGAAACCTATGCTCACCCAACATGGAACGACATGGCAATCAACATATATGCTCTACAGTATTTCAGACAACGGAGCCATTGGTCGTACAGAAACAGACTCACAGGCGAAGAAGTGTCGCAATTCCATACAACAGCGCCTTCCAAAACGCATGCCTCCAACGTATATTCCTAGTCCAGGCGGGACGCCATCCATTATTTGACACGAAGGTGACCAGCCAAAAAGTAGAAAAATGAGATGACAGAAAATGTCAAGGATTGGCGCACACACCTCTCTGCGAAGCACACAACGATAGTCAAAACCGAACCCATCAAAAATTTCACGAGCGAGTCGAGATATATCCCAGAGAACAGGACATGGGATCCTTTGAGCGACCAATGCAAGAAGTCCTGCCATTCAGAATCCATGTTGGAAGTAGGAAGAAACGGTGGAAATAAAAGGAAGGAAAGCTGCACGACGAAATCAAGATCGCCACAAATATAGCGTGCTAGTGAACGATGGTAGCAAGTAGTAGATAAGGTGCAAATTCAAAAGATGAGAAATTGAGGTAAGATGGTTGTTTGCTGCGCGCCGCAAGCTTTCAATTGGATACGAGTGGAACCGTCCCTCAAGGGAAATCAACGTGTCTCTATGACGATCCAGAGCAGGCACAGATCCGTGAAGAAGACGACACATCTACAAGTACAACTAAAGCGATACTATACAAGTAATTCATTCATGGCAGTGGCGGCACCGACTTGGCACGGCGCTCAGCAGCTTGGACTTTGATCTCCAACGCCCTTTCTGTCCTCCACTCGCAATCGGACATATATTCACATGAACTGGTTTCCATAAGTTCTAGGCAGTTGCGGATACAAAACAACTCACTTGCACCGCCAAGTCTGGGTTGCACTGACTCCTCTTGGTCTTCTACGGCCCATCCACCAGTCTAGTACACCGGTAAGATAATCGTCCAAGAAGTCGTCGTCGAGATTGAATTCTTTGGTACCAATGATCTTGTAGAGATCAACAGCCTTAAATGTTGATGCTGATGGTTCAAACACTGGAGGTATTGCATCTAATTTTGGGAAAATGCTCAAGGCATAATTTCCAGATATCGTCAGGAACGCACCGTTAGAAACACTCTTCCCGGATACGTCATTAAGGTGCCTCAACCATGATTCCTGGAGCGCCCACAACAGCTCAGCAGAACTCTCCTCCGTATCAAGATCAAAGATTTTGTTCGGTGGGCTAGACAAGAATTGGGAGATACTGGGATCCCGCGCAGGGCTCGGGGTCGTAATATCTTCTTTGAATTCCAACGGTTGCTGGCGACGATAGATTAGCTGAAGACACGGATCAATGCCGGGTATATCTAATTCCAAAGTGGCGTTCCTCCAGAAAACAGTGAGATCATCAAGGCAAGTAAATGCGGGGTAGGTCCCCAATGAGCTCCCTGCTTGAGAGAGGAATGTCTCAGAAAACGGCCGCGCCGGATCGACATTAGTCTCGTCCCAGAGTCTTGTGAAGTCAAAAGGGATTTCAGGGGATATCAGCGAGGATAATAGTCGATGGTATAACATGAGTTGTAAACGCGAAGGAAGTGCATCTTCGTCTGAGGGCAAAGATTCACGGCGTCGTGTCTTGGTCTCTATCAAATGTAGGGTGTGCTGATAGCAACGAGGAGCTGTTAAGTCTTCTGTTTGGCTCTCGTCGAATGCTAGATCGATGAATTTACAGTCAGATGAGGAGGCAAAATGTGTATTAACACTTTGCCCTTTGCTTAGCTTGAAGAGTTGACGGCGCTTCTTGCATTTACGCGGGGTCGACGCGGGACTTCGAAGACGCTTTGGACTGTCTGGAGACCCGGCAGTTTCTCTGATTAGTTCATCCTACAGTGGAATTATTGATGTATTAGGTGCCTGGAGATGGCTGACTTACAATTATCCCTGTAATAATATGTCCTTGAACAAAACCGAAGACAGGCATTTCACGCTTCATGTCTCACGTAAAAAAAATGGGCTCAGTCTAGGCAAAAAGTACGTACTGCATGTCCTTGGGCGAGAAGAGAGTGTATCGATAACAACATATCGACAATACTGCCAAGCACGTAAGTTGGTATTCCGTTTCAAAGAATGTCTAACGTACCGTACTCCCCAATGTTCTTCGTCAGTGGCGACTTGAACAACGGTTTTCTCCGGATTCAGCTCCCGCTCCAGTTTTTTGTGTACGAACTATGTAACAGTAAGCATGGAATACCAACAGAACTGATAACAGAAGCGCACCGTTCCCCTCTTCAGTACTTTGTTATTGACAGCCGCGACATCTTTCTTGACGGACATGTCTTTTCCATTCCGCGAGACAAATGACGCAGGTCTATGTTCCAGACTCTTCCAACGCTTTTGCAACAAGCCGTATTCAAATTGTACTTCACACCTTTGATTTCCATAAGTGCACTTCCCAGTACCATAACCAAAAACCTTACCAGGCTGGGCCAACTAGATCAGAGACTGATAACCTCTTGTAAAAGCGAAACCGTTCATACATGCTACGGGTATCCACTGGGGCTTCAGGAAGGGCATCTTCATCCTCGACCGCGATTTCAACCTTCGGCATCCCCTTTGACGTCGTTTCTCTCGATGATGCAAAGTTGCTGGCGGCGTCGATTACAGCATAATCCGCCTCGGTGAGAGTACCAAGACCGCCGTCTGAAAAGTCGCTGCTGTCCGAACGTAAAGGCATTTCCTCAAGGCAAAAAAACCGCCAAGAAAAACGCGTCGTAGAACCAACGGTATACAGACTGAGAAAGAGGCTAAGTTGACTGACGTACACACGCGACGATCACATGATAACGATCAAATTATCGAACCAGATATACGACGATCCACCCTGTTCAGTTGCTCTCAAACGTTTAGAAAAAAAGAAAAAAAAAAGGGAGGAACACTGGCGATTGCAGGATGTATTACCCTGCCTTGGCTCATGAGGCGGTGCAGAAATCTGGTCCCTGAGTTTCAATACAGATGGATACCTCCGGCTCTTCTAGCTCTTCTGGTATCCCCGTCACACAACTTTATGAATTATCCTCGCATTATCTACTGAAATACTGAACCATAACCGTCGTGTACTGAGTAGAATGTACCTAAACCGGTTCCGAGTCGATCGAATGTAGGTGGTGCAACTCAACAGGGGTGAGTCCATGCTTTCAGGATCCTGATAAACATCTGACCTCATTTCATGCATACAGCACCGCAGCTTTCGTATAAATAAGTACACTGGCAACAGCAAGGTGCCGCAATATCTGGCTTTCCGTCCCACCTTTCTGTGTTATCAAGTATGTCTGACAACGGTACACTCCCCGGCTACGGTACGAACTTCTGGAAGCCTTGTTGAGTGTGTTCTGAGCAGCTCTTAGTGGAGGGTAGTTACTGGTACTACGCGCCTAATAAAGGTGCCCCAATCACATTTGCGGTACTATTTGGTATCTCTGGAATAGTTCACGCCTATCAGTGCTTGTGAGTTATACATTTGTCTGATTTTCTGCTCTCATATTATCCATTTAGTAAATATCACTGCTGGAAAGTTGGCGGCCTGCTTCCTTGGGCGGCGACTCTTTTCGTAGGAGCTTTCGTGGTTCGAGAGATAGGAGCTTACCACTATAACAACCTTGGCGTTTTTATTGCCAGTACCGTAATTTTTCTGGTTGCTGCGTATGTTGATTTTAACCTCTCCACCACCTGGCCTTTTTCCTGATTCCCAATCTGTTTCAGCCCTGTGTACGAGGGAGCCAATTACTTTCTTTTGGGAAGGATCTTATATTACGTCCCGTACAACTCCCCACTTCATCCCGGGCGTGTCGTGTCTACTTTTGTTGGTATCGACCTCATCATTGGAACGCTCACCGGGATTGGTGCCCCCCGCGTTGCCAATTCTTCCCTATCTCAAAGCATCATTGATTCTGGAAAGAATTTACTCAAGGCTGCGCTGTTGCTCCAGATTGCGTCCATGTGTACTTTTGTCGCCATCACCGCACGGTATCACTACAGATGCTACAAAACAGGGACGCTTCCAAATAACCTGCGCACCGTCCTCATCGTTCTTTACACAAGCTGCACACTCATCACGGTCCGCACCATATACCGTACCGTAGAGTACTTCGAAGCCGCCAGCTTAAACATTTATTCTAACATCCTCCACATCAGTCCATTACTAAAGCACGAATTTTACTTCTGGGTGTTTGAAGCAATGTTCATGTTCTTGAACACCGTGCTTCTAAACACATTCCATCCTTCACGCTTCCTACCCGTAAACAACAAGATATATCTCGCCCAGGACGGAGTTACAGAGATTGAAGGGGCAGGATACGAGGATAAGAGACACTTTCTTTTGACTCTTTTTGATCCTTTCGACATCGTTGGCATCATCACCAAAAGGGATAAGACAGAGATGTTTTGGGAGAAGGATGGCAGCGGGGATAAGATCGATGCCTGAGCTAGGCTATTACTTCATCATACCAATAATTCTTCTACGCTGCTTATTGTTGAACGCGTTCATACGGAAAAATGACCATATCTTGCGCCGATTGAACAGTGGTTTTACAATCGCCAAACGACCACTGACTTCAAGCCTTGCAGTGAACAGTATCTGCTGAAAGCTAGGCCACCTGTGGTTCATATTGTCAGACCCGAAGAACTAGCGAGAAAAAAAGCGGTTATGCAGTATTTGGCTTAGCCGTTATGAACTTCGGCTGTTGCGGTCCAATACTTGTCTTTCCGTTCCTTATTTTCCTCCACCAATTTGGCCCGTCCTTCATGAATTCATGGCGTTCAATGTTATTGATTACGGCAAGTGATCCGAGATCGAGCCTTTGAGACGGAGACGTCTTGACAAGAGTCTTTCCTGCAGCTTTACGTCTCTCCACCCAAGACGGAAAACCCAGATCTTAAAACTGTCGTCACGCAATAGGGCAATGACTGAATAAGTAAAATTTTGTCCTTAACCCGCGCTATACTTACCCGTGAGGTAGTAGAAATTCATCGATTCATATCGAGCGCGATATGCTCCATCAGAAGCTCTCATTCACTCATGAATATGCATGCGTACCTACCACCTGGACTCTCTGTATTCCTGATGATTGTCAAATCTGGGTTGTTGGACAGTTCGTCTGATGACAATACGATGCTACAAGCAGTCTTTTGGCTCTCAGGACTCTTATTCTTGGACTAAGGGGCGTCTCTAGAACAAAGAGAGGCAGGCTCGCGAACGAGGTGAGTGATCTGGACTTGAAGCAAACCACCGCTAATATTCCGCTCCTCATTCAGGTTCTCAATGTAATGGTTTTAGATAGTATAATCTTCATAAGGACAACGTCGATATCCGCCTTAGACCGCAAAAATTCAATCGGTAGACTGCTAATCCCCTAGTGTATGGGCACAGCCCGGAGAGGCCTTTCAGTTCATATGTTGCAGCGACGCTTTCGGTATTCTGGTTCCCTGACCTACGCGTCGTGCTTCTTGTGTACATTCTGTCCATCCGCTTGGGTTGGCTGTTAGCACTGATAGGGTAAGAGCCATACGGTCGTACTGTATTGACATTCCAGCGTCCGGACCGTCGAGGCTCTCCAGCGGAGCTCCATCTCTAGGAGAATGCGGTCTATGCCGTCAAGACGGAAACTCGAGGGCAAAGGGATTAGCCATCGTCTTCGTTAACGGAAGTGTCGCCAGTCATGAAGAACAGGTGTACATTCAATGGAGTATAGTTGAGGCCAGGTGGTTATGAGAGAGAACGATGATGTGGTCATTTGTCTCTGCCGAAAGCTCTCTAACATCTAGGGAAGATGAAAATTGCCCTCTTTGCTCAATATCCGTAACAGAAACGACTCCTAGGCGCTGTGAACGTTCACGGCGGTGCCTGATCTGTACTTCGACTTCGCGACTGTGTGCTGGGCCGATCGCGATGTACCTTCTGACGCCCAGGGCAGAACTCTGAGCAAGATGCTTGCTGTCATTCTACCGCGGTTTTTGCCTAACACAACATGACAACGCGTTTCATGAACCCTCTACAGGAAATAGGACGTACACGAAGGAATGTCATTCTTCTTGGAAAGGCAAATCAACCGACACGCCAGTTGGGCAGAAGTGCCGCAGGTTTATATATGTATGCTCACGGGGTCGTGATGGATAATTTACGGCGGCATCTCAGGATATTTTCGGATTGTTGACGTTGAATGAATGATGAGGCGTATGCAGCGAAAATGCCAATGGCTGAGCCAAGGCTTGGGCTTCAAGTGGTAATACAGTTTTACAGTCATCTCTTTTTTGCCGTGGTTATGCCGACTTTGACACTATTAATATCGTCTCGTCATAGGCCTGCTGGCGCGGTGTGGTTGATTTGTTGGTCTTGGAAGAGTATAAAAGAAGCTCATTCTGCCACACCACTCCCCAACTCAAGTCCCTGAACAAATAATCTTTGAGTCACTAAAACATGCAGTTCACATATTTCATCTCCCTCGCTGTCCTCTCCTCCACTCTCTTGACTGGTCACTGTGCAGCGCTACCAACATCGAGGGCGAGCGCTACTTCTAATGTTTGTAATCTTGTGGCCTAGGGGTTGTTTTTGCTTATGTTTTCTCTGGCAGGCTTGCGTTCTATCCCCCAATATCGTCAGCAGTAAGCATCCTTCACATAACGACACAAGCGCACTGACTAGTGAGTTCCAGCTAACTACGTTGCCAACCCCGTATGATATTCTTGCTCACCTTTCTAAACACAACCGCTAACATAAGTATTCAGCCCGTGGTTCAGGACGTTACTGATGGACAAGTGTATGCCTCTTCCTTAGAAATAGATGTTCTCGCTGACCACGATCGGCAGTGGCGTCGCATTCACGCTCGATATCACCGTTATGGACGTGACTACTTGCGAGCCCTTCTCTAATGCGATGGTTGAACTCTGGTCTGGTGAATTGGCTCGCCCGAGCGCGCCTGATCCAGACTGACCGTCGACTTTTTGAAATTGCAGCTAACGCCACCGGATTCTACGGCGATTTCCTTCGCGGGGCTTACACTACGGCATGGAACGGCATTGCTGAATTCCAGGTGCGCCCCCCAAGGCCGCGATCACATTGGCACTCATGTATTCGTCGTGTAGACCATATTCCCTGGATATGCCTCAGATGGCGCCAATCACATGAATATTGCCGTCCACCAGACTTCGGACATCTCTTCGCCCATTATTCACACTGGAGAGCTGTTTTTTACTGACCCTTGGACTAACATCATTGCCATGTCGACCCCTTACAACGAGAACACCAACGCTCGCATCATGGATGCTCAGGACCCGGACTATGTCATGGCTAACAGCAATGGAAGCAATGCCATTATCAGGTGTGTGCCACCGACAGTGGTGTAGTTAGAGACGACTGATAGTCGTTATCCAGTGTGTTGTCCATCCAAGATGACTGGCCCACAGGTGAAATGGTATTTTGGCAGTCATTTGTCCGTCCGCTGATTATCGACCCACAGGCATTATTGGAACAATCAGTAGGCTTTCCGCTCCGCTACTCCTGATTTTTGCATTGCTGACTGACCCCAGCCGTTGGGGTGGATCCATCGAACGTTGCTGTCTAAGTGTTTAAATGAATTTGTAAAAGTAATTGAATTGAAATTAACGCGACGCGTACTCACATGGCAATGACGAATGGGATCGCCGAAAAGATGAGTCAGATTAGGTGACGTGAACAAAAAAAAGTGGTCTCATCTTGAATGCCCAATTGAGGAATGGCCGTGCGAAATACAAATTGAATAGAGCGCCGTTCTCGCCACTACTTTTCGAACGTCCATGAATCGTCATCCCACACCAAGTCGTGCCACTACCTGACCTTTTATACTCGCTTTTCCTTTTGTTTCCTTCCTTCAATCGCGACGACGTCCGACCTGTCTTTGACATCCCGAACTTCGGAGAGATAATGCTTGATTCTTTTCCTGTTTTCTTATCCTAGTCTATTGGTTCATTTATCTATTCGAACGAAACAACAACGACATGCCTGTTACGACCACTTCACCATCTTCTCCGTCTTTTTTCGTTACCTTCGTCGCCGGTGCACTCAGCTCCATTGGTCTCGGAGTGGTACGTTTCTAATTCCTTTGCCATAAGTCAATCAGCTTCTGACTCGGATATAGAGCGTAGTTGCTGTATGGTTTATATGGCTTATGCCCGATGCAAAGGCTGCCGTCCCCGAATTAACGAAAAAGACTTCGCGTAAAGCTCGCCGATGTTCAGCTCCCCCTGCTCTCTCTTCTTCTTCTTCACGTCGGCAAGCATCCATCCTTCGTTCCCGCAGCCGAGCAGCCCTCATCTTGGAGCCGTCTACTCCAGACAGTACTCCCACCCGACATGTGTCTTTCTTGGAATCTCAGATCAGGTCCGGAAACTCTAGACGGTTTTCGGCCCCCGCTGGGGAAGTAAAGCGCGAATCCGACGAGAATTTACCATCCCAATGTGACTCTAGTCCTCGGTCATCCTCATCGACACTCGTTTCCACCCAGATTCTCATTAAACCTATGTTGGCGCTCTCCCCTAGCGTTGCAGAAAACGGAGACGGTTCAGCAGAATCCGATTCCTCTCGCCGATCTTCCCTTCGCTTGCCAAAGATGAGGAATCCTTTCAGAAGCAAGAAACGAACTAGTGAAGAACGAACGTCACTTAGTAGGTCCACCCATCTGCCTTGCTCGATCATTCTGCTGATTTGCGACACTCTAGATTTGATTGAATGTCCTAAACCTACTCGGGTATCCAACCTGTCTACTTCATGGCAGCGTTGCCGACAACAATCTGTCTCAAACGTCGTTACTGCCTCTCCACCGACCGAATCGGCTGCACGCCCTCCATTTCGCCGCTTCTCAGGTACGCGTGTAGTATCGAAGCCGGCGGGCTCATCACCCACAGCAAATTCATATTTTTCTTTTAAACCATCCCGGAAATCATCAAATCCCACACCAGCACCACGCACTCAACCTTATCAGTATCCCTATTTCGCTACCCCTCCTACGGGCGCTAAGATATATATCAAAGCGCTACCGCAGTCTGAAGGCGGTAGCACCAGTAGTTCAAGCAGTGTTGACTCCGCCGCAATTGCGACGCCGGAGTCCACCCGGAGTATTGAACGCAAAGAGGTCAATGCGCAGGCACAAGCCTCCCTTGGCCACGAGAGACGCCCTACTCCTAAACGTAGAACGGCGAGCGAGAGCTGGACAAAGGACGCGCCCCCGTAGCAAAGGTTTTAAAATTACGAATGTATTATTTTATAATTTTGTGCGTTTCATCTCTTTCACTTTTTCTGTGTGGGCGATGAAACAAACATCAGATTCAGGGCATATCAAGGGTTGAACGCGGATAGAACAGTAACGATTTATAATGCAACAGTGTATTTCATAGTCACGCATGGCATCTTACATACCAAATAAATAGTTATACCAGTGAGATCTCCAATGATCCTCGATCTTTTAGTGATCTTCCGCAGCTAAGATCGTCTCGGATAAATCACGGTCAGCGTGGGTGCGGTTATTCTATTCCCGAGTCAGATGAATGCCGACACGGAGGCTCCTTTTTAAACCGGTTATCTGAGACCTACTCAACGAGAGTGAATATTTACTGAAGATGTCTGCTCACTGTCGGTTCCCCACCATGTCCGTAGGCAGCGATACCTTTGTTAGAATTGCCCATCCAGCTCTACAGCTTCAATCGCCCTCCACTGTATCCCTTCCTGGTACCGCAAAACCGTCTTCATCACCCAATACTTCGCATGTATGCTCCCGTCCGCGAACCACCTCTCCCTTTATCGAGTGGGATCTAGGGTCTTTGAATACCATTGGGTGGAGAAACCAAAGTAATGCGGCGGTCATGCTGATCGCTGCACATCTTCAGCCCCGCGCGCGCTGATGTATTTTTATCTTATTTTGGGTTTTATGAAGGTGAGTAACACTGACCATCTCGCTTCCATTTATTGACATATGCTTCTCAGAAAACACGCAACCCTCATTTTTGTTGCACAAGTCTCTATAACCTGTGTCTCAGCCTGCGCCTACACATGTACAATATATACTCCCAATTGGAGAAACATGTATAATATCACATCTAGACATCACCTTCTTCACTCACTCAGACCATCATGAGCTAGCAACGCAAGCATTGCCTCAATGACAGGATTATTAGGTCCTTGTCCTACAATCATACTTTCCTCGATGCTACACAGCAACTGGGCGTCAAGGAGACGGCTATGATTGTTGTCAGCGTCGTGATAACTTGAAATTAAAGTAACTTACCGTAAGTGATTAACAAGTATGCCTATTCGTGGCCATCCTTTGAGCTTCACTACGCCTTCATTTCCATCGATGCTTATTCCTCCTGCAATTTGGTTAACTGACACCGTTCCGCCGAACAGAAGCATTGCATATAATGGGACCTGAAATTTTGGTCAGTGTTCAGCAGTTTCCAAGAAGCCCTATAGTACCTCTGTCGCGTCCCTCAGAAAGACTTTGCTTGTCTTGACCTTAGTAAAGAATACTACATATTGCGACCTCCACGCCGAAAAATCGAAAAGAACACTGGCAGGGTGTAAAAACACCCTTTCGTTCCTGAGATCGTAGATTTTAAACTCCTTGGCCTTGTTTTCTCTCTGAACCGTTCCACCTTGGACCCTGTCATATTTCCTTGCCGACAGAGGCAAATCGACATGAGCGACTCTGGGCCACAGGCCGCCTAGGATGACCGCTTTGAGGAGGTTTGTATTTTCGCTGTTAATATTGATGGACGACGACGACGATTTGGAGTGTAGAGGGATGAAACCAATGGATATAAGGCAAGAAAGAAAATCGTTTCGGAGGTTAGAAATTTCGCGGATAGTGCTCGCTAATAAAAAATTCTGAAGGATGGATGTTAGACACGGTTGAATAGGAGAGCAACTCAACACATGGTTACACACTGCTTCGCAAAATCGACGAATTTCGCCTGACGATCTTCCTTCAGCTTGCAGCCGCATACACTCGTCATAGGCTCTGAGATCTGTCAGAAGATCACTATTTCCTTCACAAAAACGCGCCCGGGCCCTGACACCACAGTTAGCTACGCTAAGTTTTTATGCATTTACTTCTCCAAAACCTACCGCGAGGCTTCTTTGCGTTTTTCTAGCGGACTAACAAACAGTGGTTTTGATGATAGACATGCCACGATGGTGAGTACCGGCCCAAGGCACCGAAAGATCGTGCCGAGAACAAGCATCTAGATGACTACGTCAGGAAAAGAATTTCGCAAGAGAACAGACAAAAGAGTACTTTGGCTAATCGCAAATCTACTGGAAGTAGCGACTAAAACGTGTCAGCAAAGACCAAGACAGAGACAGATAAACGCACAAGATGCCGTCCTAGCGCTGTCAGTCTGCCTTGCCCGTCCATCGCCCCTAGGTTTTCCAATGTCGCCCAAGCTGTATCCATTGAACTGACGTCAGGAGGGGAGATGGCCTTTCTTAGGAAATGCTTCAGAAAAATGATATGAGTGTCCCATACTTAATGGACAGGGAAAAATACTTACTCTGACATCTTCGTCCTCCCTTGTTACTTTGACGGCAAGTAAAATATTTTCGAGTGGAACACGCAATATTTCTGGTACAACGAACTTGCCCATTTTCGATTCCTGTTTCCTGGTGTATAGTTTGTAGCATGTGCCTGGCTGGGTTCGACCTGCGCGACCCCGACGCTGTCTTGCCTCTGCCAAGGTAACCCATGTCTCCACCAAATGAGAAATACCTGAATCCCCGTCGTACTGAGTCTGCTTGACCTTGCCAGAGTCCACAACGCATATCACGTCATCGATAGTGATAGAGGTCTGCGGTAGGAAACGTTGTTCAGTAGGTCTAAACAGTACACTGCTCGGGGACGACTGACTTCCGCGACATTAGTAGCAGCTATGATTTTCCACTTGGTGGTCTTCATGAATACGCGCCGTTGTTCCTCGCTTGACAGATTTGCGTGGAGGGGCAAAATGTCCGCGGGAACACTCGACGGCAATACGCCTTTTACCATGTCCATACACTGTCGAATTTCTTGCACACCCGGAAGGAAAATGAGAATCCCCCCACGAGTCTTTGATATGGTGACAATGTGTTTGACTACTGCCGCAAGCATCTGTAGATTGCGAGTAAGCGAAGAATGCTTCTTCTCGACAATAGCTAACCTTATAATCGATGACGTTCGCCCGCGTGACATTTTGTAGGGCAGTAATGCACTCGTCACTCAATCCGATGGATACGTACCCAGCACGGAAAGCTTCCCGTTCTTCTCGACACTCCTTTTGCGCTGGCTTGACAGCTGACGGGCGATAGTCTATCAACGAAATAACGTCCTCCAAGTACCTGTGGATCATTGCATTAAGACGAAGAATTCTAGATATAGATAACCACCCACAGATCGGTTACTGGGTGTGTGAACCCGGGGATGGTTATTAGGGGGGCACCATCGAAGTAGCTGATAAACGTCTCATGATTGATAGTGGCAGACATGAGAACGACCTTGAGGGTCTTATTTTCCGTCAAAAGCTCCTTCAATTCGAGAAGCAAGAAGTCGCCGTCGACCGATCGTTCGTGTACCTGATTGTCATATTTCAGTACGAGAGAAAAAAAGGAAGTAATTCCATTGTACCTCGTCAACAATGATATGCGAAACGTCTTTCAGCTTGTCGCCGGAGCTGAGGCGTCGAAGAACCACACCCGTGGTGCAGAACAAGAGCTTGGTCTCTTGTGTTCTGGTGCTTTCGCCACGGATAGCATATCCTACTGAACCGTCGTCAAGGCGCTCATTAGATACACGAGATGCTACACCGATCGCAGATATACGTCTAGGTTGGGTAATGACAATAGACGCTGTCTTTCCCCGATTAGAGTCGATGAGAGAATCCAAAACGAACTGTGGCACTTTTCAAAAGTCAGCTTCTAGCTACTGACCATCCATTCTTAACTTACATTGCGTAGTCTTTCCACAGCCTTGTGTATAGCTAATCAGAGGAAGTTAAGAAAGCGACAGTTGTACCAACCTGTTTCTCCTACTACGAGGACGACACGATTATCTTCCAACTCTTTGAGGAAGTCATGCTTAGAAGCAAAAGCTGGCAACTTTTGTCTAATAGCCATGATATCCTCATATTGTGCTTTCTTTGTCTTCCGCAGGCCTTCATATTCCTCTTTGATTTTCTGAGCAGTCCTCCGGTCCTGAGAGTTATGATTGCCTCTTCTTCGACCAGTAACCTGTCCGATAGGAACATCCTCTAGCTCTAGATGCGATGCAACTTCTGAACGCCGCGAGAAGTGCTGGAAAACTGTAGATATACTGGGTGGTCCGTTGGTTTCTATCTTTGCCCATTCTTCATCCAGAATTGCTAATGCTGTTACGCAGAAGCCTCCGCCAGCATCTACCAGCTCGCCCGAACATAAGAGTAGGGATAACATATGAAGGCGAACATACGCGGGGACTTTGGAGGATGTCAGATACATCGGCATATAATCTACAAAAGAAATGGGTTGTCGTCGATTAGCCTAAACATAGCAAATACCTTGACGAGGAAACTCTTTAGCAGAGTATAGAATGTGCAACTGAATTGGTGCAGTAAAGAGAGGTAGGACGAGCTGGTGATCGTCAACATGGCCACCGAGATCCTCTACGTCTTGCAGGTCGATCTCGTAAGGTAATAATGCCTTGTTCTCATCGAATAGGCTCGTAATATCTTCACCAATAAGCCTCTGGCCCAAAGCAGCAACAAGAAGATCCCAAGAATTCATCAACCTCGAATCCGATAGACATTCCTGAACGACGTGAACAGGCCAACCAGCCTCTTTGGTCGCCTTATCTGCGACCCACCGCGTTTTCAGATCATCAGTTCCAACATGTACTGAAGTAATAAAAGAGTTGGAGGAATTGACTTCCGGTAGGAAACGTTCAGGAAGATCACACTCTGGTACATGGAGAACCAGATACTCGATGCATGCTTCTAGGAAACCTTGAGATGCAAGGAGAGTCGTTGAAATGGCAGACGGCTCTGAGACAAAATCAACCGCCTTCCCGGCTTGGATAGGCGTGAAACCCAAATGTTGTAACTTCTGACTTGTCGTCTTCATTTCTTCTTCCGGTATGTCCTTGGGAACTGCAGCGTGAGCACTTTTAGGGAGTGAGGCCCAACCCTGTCAGTTATTGAGCAAGCGTTCTCGTAAAAAAAAAAAAAACAAGGCGGCAGACCTGCTTGACAGCATCCTCAACCTGATCGCGTAGCTCATTAGACATCTTGACTTCAGGCCAGTTTTGGAAACCAGAAGACGCCTCAGATTTGTGCGAGTCTGATTTAGCTTCAGGTTCAGCGCGTTTTTCTGCTGCCTTTGCTTGTCGCCAATCTACCATTTTACGAGCGGTAAACGGATCAGCATCATACATCCATTTAAGATGTTCTGGTGCGTTTTTATGCTCTGCCGCAAGTTGAGTCCAATACGACCGTGGTCCTACGGGCAATACCCTGTTGAGCTGAATATCATTGCAAAACTGCCGAAACAGATTCATAAAGAGAAAATGCATCGATTAAGCCGTAGACGAACACGGTACAAGGCATATGTGGCACCCCAATGTCGAGCTTCCAGGGCGCTTGGCATCACGTACGGGGGATGTGGAGTTAGGCGAACAGACTCTTTCTCGGAGCTCTTCTTGTTTATTCGATTCAAGATGACAGTAAATGCCCAGTCGGCGCCTGTCTGACGCTGTTAAAAAAGGTACGTCAGCGATCCGAGAACTGCAGCGCCAGGGGGAACAAATCTTACCGTTTCGACAATAGGCTTCTCCCATCCATTCTTTTGGCACCTGCATTTTTTTTGTGTTTTGCATACCAATAATTTTCAGGCAAGTGATTGCAGAGGGAGTTTACCTTTCGTGTAGCAAACTCAAAGGATACTTCGACCCTGGAGGAAACAGAGACTTCTCTCGGTCTGTCGAGTCGCTTGGTTTATCTGAGGGTTTAGAAGAGTTTCCCGCATTTCCTGACTTTACGATCCCTTTACGGGGAGCCATAAGAATGTGAGAATGCAAGGAAAGATGGTGGTAGGCGAAATGCACAGCCACTACGACATTTAGAAGACAAAAAAAGGTGAGTCATCGACGATGCTAAAGTATATCCTCATGTTTTCTTCCGTTCAAAAGTAGATTTTCATCATTCAATAGTTAAAACACAAGTACATGATACAGTTGTCTAATGAGCAGTAAATTATACAGGCGAAAACTTGTGCGAAACCACAGGACAACTGAAACAAAGCGATTGAGGCAGGCTGCAGGACCGAGAAAGGCAGAGCCAGATTTTTAGAAAGGCTAAACGATGGGTTCCTAGTAGTAGAAGTAGTCCATCAGTATTTGAGTGTCTGCAGAGGTCGTGTCCATTAGAATTGGCATCGTTCTTGCTTTCTTTCTTGGAATATCTCGAGCCTGAAAGAAAATTAGCATCTACGATGGCACATAAGTTGTGATATGCATGCATTCAGGTCCACAATACCGGCTCCTTCCTTTCCTCTTAGTTGTTTTTACCTGGAAAGGACCTGGTGATGAGTATATGAATAAATCCACAAGCGACTGACGTACGGGGTCCTGCAACTTAGATAGCACCTTCTGCAGTACTGACCCAGGTCTATCCAGCTTTCGGTAACAGCGATAATAATTTCGCCAATTGGGCTTGCTTCTTCTCCAGATTCTTGGCGGTGACCTTCACCTTGAAGGCATCCTACTGTTAGAACCTGAGCGCATAAACAACAATTCGCGTACAGGGTGCAGATCTTTAGCCTCTGCATCAGCGATTTTCTTGTTTTCATCTAAGGACAATGGACAAGGGCGCGTCGGCAGGCATGGCGGTCACGGAACAAAAGAGAAAAGAAATGGGCCATTTTCGGCGCTTACATAACACATCGGCTCTTAACTTCCTACCATCTGCATGGCGAATTCCGACATCTACAACCTCGAATTACTCTCCCTTGTTGCTAAAATCACCCAGGAAATCACCAATCATACCGGCCTCAATGATAAAACCCTCGCCGAATTCGTCATCTCTCTCCACGAACAATCCAACAAAAGTCTACCTGCATTTAAACAAAAACTGAAGGAAGTCGAGGCAAAGTTTCCTGATTCATTTGTCGAAAATGTCGACCGCCTCATTCTCAGCATGCACCCGATGCATAAACAGAAATACAAACCATCGACGAATGGAGATGCGAAGGGTGCGGCGGCAGAGGGCGAACTAACAGAGCAGGAGAAGAAAAAGCGGCTCTTCCCCGGACTTGCTCTAAAGGACAGCGAGGTCAAGACTCCAGTCCCAGACGATATTTTCTTGCAGGAGATAGGTGACCTAGTATCTGGTCGGAAGGTGCGGGGTAGGCCTTGGGAGAACGACCGAGAACCGAAACGCCAACGGAGAGAAAGCCCACGGTCTCCTAGTCCTCCTCGAGGACGAGACTACAGCTCTCGCGACAGACGGGGCGGATATAGTAGCCATCCCCCACTAGACGACCGGCCTGTTCTCTTTAAGATTTACAACGGGCGAGTGACGGGGCTGAAGGAGTTCGGTGCTTTCGTCACATTGGAAGGTGTAGCTGGACGGGTAGAAGGTGTGTACGCTTCCACGATAATTAATATTTCTGACTAACGTCAATAAGGTATGGTTCATGTGTCTAATATCCAAACTGGCATGCGAGCAAATTCGGCTATGGATCTTCTCAGTCGCGGACAGAATGTCAAGGTCAAGATCATCAGTGTGGCCGGTAGCAGGGTTGGTCTTTCCATGAAGGATGTCGATCAAGCGTCCGGCCGCGACTTGACGCCTCACCTTCGCATAAATTCCGAGGCGGAAATGGAAGAGGAACGAGTCAAGTCAATACGGAATGCGTCTTCCGGAGCAAACGCACTACCATTGCGGTCCAAGAATGACCCTCCCGTTCGATCTGCGAAGCGATTGACCTCTCCGGAGCGCTGGGAAATCAAGCAGCTGATTTCGTCAGGAGCCATTGATGCATCGGAGTACCCTGAACTCGATGAAGAGATGAATAATCCTATGGTTCATGCCGAAATCGAAGAGGAACTTGATGTTGAGATCCGAGAGGACGAGCCGCCTTTCTTGGCTGGTCAGACCAAACGCACACTTGATCTGAGTCCAGTGAAGGTTGTCAAAGCTCCGGACGGTTCTCTGAATCGAGCTGCTTTGGCTGGTGCCTCCCTGGCGAAGGAGAGACGAGAACTCAGGCAGCAAGAGGCAAATGAACAGGTGGATTCTGAGGCAAGAGATTTCAGTCAGCCGTGGTTGGACCCAATGGCAAAGGAATCGGATCGGACATTTGCTCAGGATATGAGAGGCAATTTGAAAGGACAGAAGGCTGGAGAGGTACCCAAATGGAAGGAACAGACGTTCAACAAAGCCACGACGTTTGGAGAGATAACAACGCTCAGCATCCAGGACCAGCGGAAGAGTTTGCCCATCTACAAACTGCGCGATCCTCTGCTTCAGGCTATCGAACAGGTGTGTACACACTACCTTGTCGCTGTTAAGATCCATTAACTTACCTTTTTAGCATCAAGTTCTCATCGTCGTCGGTGACACTGGGTCCGGAAAGACGACGCAGATGGTCCAATACCTCGCTGAAGCAGGCTTTGCCGATCGTGGTAAGATAGGTTGTACACAACCTCGACGTGTTGCTGCAATGTCTGTTGCTAAGCGTGTCTCTGAGGAAGTCGGTTGTCGACTGGGACAAGAAGTTGGGTATACCATTCGTTTTGAAGATTGTACCAGCCCCGAGACGCGGATAAAGTACATGACGGATGGTATGCTTCAGCGAGAATGCTTGATTGATCCGCTGTGCAGTTCATATTCGGTCATCATGTTGGATGAAGCTCACGAGAGAACGATCGCCACCGACGTTCTTTTTGGTTTGATGAAAAGTACGTCTTGTTTCTTGTTCTTTTAGCAGGTATGTCTAAAAGTTCTCATTTCAGAGGCTGTCAAGCGTCGACCTGACCTTAAACTCATCGTAACGTCCGCCACACTTGATGCAGAGAAATTTTCAAAGTACTTCTTTGGTTGTCCTATCTTCACCATCCCTGGGCGAACTTTCCCCGTTGAAATCCTCTACACCAAGGAGCCGGAAAGCGACTATCTTGACGCATCCCTTATTACCGTCATGCAGATTCATCTTTCCGAACCACCTGGTGACATTCTTCTCTTTTTGACGGGGCAAGAAGAGATCGATACAGCTTGTGAAATTCTCTTCGAGCGTATGAAAGCTCTTGGTCCCAAAGTCCCCGAACTCATCATTCTTCCCATCTATTCCGCCCTTCCTTCCGAAGTACAGTCAAGGGTCTTCGAACCTACACCTGCTGGGGCTCGCAAAGTCGTCATTGCCACTAACGTAGCCGAGACAAGTTTGACCATTCCTGGTATCTACTACGTTATTGATCCAGGGTTTTCAAAGCAAAATGCGTACGATCCGCGATTGGGCATGGACTCTCTTGTTGTCATGCCTATATCACAAGCGCAGGCCCGGCAGCGCTCTGGTCGTGCTGGTCGCACAGGGCCTGGTAAATGTTATCGACTGTATACCGAGGCGGCGTACCGCAACGAGATGTTGCCCAATTCCATTCCAGATATTCAGCGAACCAACCTTGCTTCGACTATCTTGCAATTGAAGGCTATGGGTATCAACGACTTGTTGAGTTTCGACTTCATGGACCCACCACCGGCGCAGACCATGCTTACTGCACTTGAGTCACTATATGCATTATCGGCTTTGGATGACGAAGGGTTGTTGACGCGGCTGGGGAGGAAGATGGCGGACTTCCCTATGGAGCCGCCACTAGCAAAGATGTTGATTGCCTCAGTAGAGCTAGGATGTTCGGAGGAGATCTTGTCCATCGTGGCTATGCTGTCCGTCCAAACGGTGTTTTATCGTCCAAAGGAAAAGCAAGGTCAAGCCGACTCCAAGAAGGCCAAGTTCCATCAGCCAGAGGGAGACCATCTTACTCTTCTGACGGTGTACAACGGATGGAAGGCTGCGAACTTCTCAAACCCGTGGTGTTACGAGAACTTCATCCAAGCTAGAAGTATGCGGCGAGCACAGGATGTGCGGAAGCAGTTGCTTGGTATTATGGATCGGTGTGTTTACCTTGATTCGCGAAGTTTTTTTTCTCGATGTTAACAAAACTATCTACAGGTACAAGCACGATATCCTTTCATCGGGTCGAGACTATAATCGCGTTCGCACAGCAATTGCTTCGGGCTTCTTCCGAAATGCTGCCAAGAAAGACCCCCAAGAAGGGTACAAGACTCTTGTAGAGGGTACACCCGTCTACATTCACCCATCCTCTGCGCTCTTCAATCGAAACCCTGAATGGGTTGTGTTCCACGAATTAGTCCTTACCACGAGGGAGTACTGTCATAACGTGACAGCTGTAGAACCTAAGTGGCTCGTTGAAGTTGCGCCACAGTTCTTCAAGGTTGCGGACGCTAACAAAATCAGTAAGCGGAAGAAGCAAGAGAAAATTGAACCTCTTTACAACAAGTACGAGAAAGCGGACGAGTGGCGTCTTTCGAAAGTTAAAAGAAGTGCACGATCTGTATGTTCAAATTTCCTCTCTATCCGTCCTGTATTCTCACGATCACTTTTTAGAGTCAAACATTTGGATGATACGCTTTTTGTATTCCGTTGTATACTATGTAATAAATTATGATTAGAATTGAGGTGAGCATAACTAGAAGCATTCTAAACAGAGGGTCGGAAAATGAGGGAACTTAAGATACAATCGACGATATGGGATATGATACACTGCTATATTTCGAGAGGTCGGTGGGGTCCATGCCCATGGGCATTGAGTAAAATGATACAAGGCAAACTGGGGGTAATGATAAGAAGCCGTCATGACTCATGATCAATCCAATAGCACTTACCATAGTAAACTAACCAACAAATCTTAGCGCATCCGCACTAATATAGTACTTTCCAACTTCTCCTGCTTTCGTAGATGCAGCTGTAGCGTCTGGAACCAGCAGAAACGTCTGGGAAAAGACGCGACCATGACCATCTATCGTCTTTGAGCCAGTAGTGTGTGGGTTGCCAGCCGGACCACGTCCATGAGTGACATTTCCCGACACTGTAATGAGAAGCGATGGTGGTGATGTACCTGTAACAATTTTGATTGTTAGATGCCATACTTTTCCAAGACATCGAAGTGAAGCCTACCAGGTATGGGATGACAGTCAAATGATTGCATCTCATGCTTCGTTGGAGGCATTCTTGTAATGAGCTCCTTCAGACCGTCTATCCCTTGCTTCGTCGTTCCATTCCAGGACAAAGACGAGGAAGACCGGTAGAAACTGGGTAGATCCGCCACCCGAGTGGAGGAATCATAAGTGTTGTAATAGATGCGAGTGAAGCTATCTGCTGCACGTGTAGCGATAGAGATACTGAAGAGAAGTAGAATTGAGCCAAAAGAGAGCATGGGAATGATGAAGGACGCACTCGTCGCGGGTGAAGGGAGTTCGAGGGGTGGCGGTCATTGTCGCTGAGCAAAAGAGGCGACGTCACGCTGTGACCATGTGAAGAGACGCACAGCCTCAACACACAGCCACATCACTTGCCGCTCTGACGTCCGTCCATGGTGGAGACCCAGCTTCGAGTTCTGACGCTAAATTGCTGGTTCGCTTATTTTGCCTTTTTAATTTCTGCAAAATTTCTGACCTGGAGCACTCAGGGGACTGAAGTATGTCTCCAAAAATCGCTTTGAGCGTATCCGAGCTATCGCCAGTGAGCTCAGCAATGCCGACTACGATATTATAACACTGCAGGAGCTGTGGGTCTTCTCCGACTACGTGCATGTTAGAGAGTCCGTGTCGAAGCGTCTGCCGTACTCCAAATTCTTCTATAGGTACACTGCCAGTATATGTATATGGACGCGTGCTTACATCGTGTTCACTAGCGGAGCTCTCGGTTCTGGCCTGGCCATATTCACTCGGTTTCCTATTATCGCGACCTCGGTACATCCTTATTCCTTGAACGGAGCGCCCATAGACGTTGTTGCCGGCGACTGGTTCGTTGGCAAGGCCGCCACAAGTGTGGTCGTCTTACATCCAGTCTTGGGCCAGGTCCAGATATTTAACACGCATGTCAGTCATCTTTTCTTTCTTTGTGGAAAGTTCATCTGACACTGGTCTTGTCTAGCTTTTTGCCAAGGGAGGAGAAGAGGGACCCGAGCATAACAGAGCTCATAGACTCGTCAACGCGTGGGAGTTTGCAAAACTTGCGCGTCAGGCTGCGGAACTCGGACGCTACGTGGTTGCGGTATGGTTCCCCTGTGTAAATAATATGTACACTTATATCTTTTTGAAGGCTGGCGATTTCAACAGCATTCCGACGACATTACCCATGACAATCATTCGGGACCATGCCTCACTACTTGATTCATGGGCTGTGACACATTCCAGCCTTCCGTCTTCAAGTATTATACCTCCACCACATGAAGCTATCACCAGATTTGGTGTAACCGCAGACTCGCCCATGAATTCATACTCCGTTGGAAAACCCCTCGATCCGTACGCTCGCAAATTCTGGGGCAAGAGACTGGATTACATATTCTACCGTCAACCTTTGCGGCCCTCATCAATCCCTCAGCTGAAATGTACAGATTGCAAAGTTGTCCTCACTCACAAGGTTCCTGGAACCTCTCATTCCTTCTCGGATCATTTTGGCCTTGAAGCAACTTTAGAAATTCAACAGGTGGAGGCTGCGCCTCTGGATTCTGATTTGCATGGAGAAAATCTCGACGTTTCTTCTTCATCTATTCCATTTAGGCATTCAACAGAACTTTCCAACGCTGCAATAACGACTACCATTCAAGCCTTGGGCGCGTGTTATAACTTTTCACGTTATCGCGCACGCCGCGAGCTATATGTGTTTGGCTTATGTCTGATTATTCTCGTTGCCATTGTCATCGGCTCATCATGGCTACCGCATCCCTGGATCAATCCCATTTTTCTACTTTTTACCATTTTCATCGCCTGGTTGGCGACGACAATGCTCTACGAAGGATTCTTGTATGGTCAATGGGAATGCAACGCGCTCATGAACGTTGTAGAAGAGCTGGAGATATACAAAAAGGGCCTAGAGTTACGAGTTGGGGCATAGTCGTAGTACTTAGGACAGGATGTAGAGTGTATGATATAATCAGATGCATTGTTTGACTAGAAGGCAACTCGATAAACATGTTTTCTGCTGACTCATTATCGCGAAAACAAAGTGCGTTCGTTGGTGTATATCATCAGAATCTCGACCATCTACCTTTCTCAGCAACCCGATACAGGTGTGTAATAATTTGCGCCACCTGACATTTGGCCAATAGTAACACGCACGACTCTCATTCAATTGCAGCCCATTGCTCTCCATTAATATGAGCCCAGTGGTAGCTGCGGAGCAGCTTGTTGCCGGGAAGGAAGAACCGGAAGTCGACGAAAATGAGATTGAGGATGGAGAAGAGGATATTCATAACGGTGCCGCGAACGGTGCGTCGTGTCAACAATGAAGTGTCCGTCATCTCTTTCTTATCCTTGCTTTTGACTAGGAGATGCAAAGAAGAAGAAGAAAAAGAAGAAACCTAAAAAGAAAAAGGTAGAACAAAGCGATCCTCCTCGTATTGGACTCTCGAAGTTTTACCCGGACGGTATCTATCCCGAGGGTGAACTCCAGCCGTATAAAGATGAGTGCGTGCAGCGATATGCTTTCCGTGGAATCATCTGACTTTGGGCTAGCAACACCTGGAGAATTACGTCCGAGGAGAAACGATACGAGGAGAGAGTGATCAACGAAGATCCGGAGGCAACCTATCAAAATATTCGAAGAGCAGCGCAAGTCCATCGACTCGTCCGCAAGCATGCCCGGAAATATATTCGCCCTGGAATGTCCACGACGGAAATTGTTGAAAACATCGAAGATGGAACCCGGGCACTCGTGGAAGAGAACGGGCTTGAGTCTGGAGTTGGTTTCCCGACAGGCGTCAGTTTGAATAATTGCGCGGCTCACTACACTCCCAATGCTGGTGACACCAGAGGCAGGTTTGCTAGCTTCCTTCTTACGTTAGAAGGCTCATGTCTGGAAATGCAGTGCTTCAGCAAGGTGATGTCCTGAAAGTGGACTTTGGTGTACATGTGAAAGGGCGAATACTTGACTCCGCCTTCACGATGACCTTTGATCATACTTACGACAAGCTTATCGAAGCCGTCAAGGCTGCCACAGACACTGGTGTTAGGGTAAGTTTTGTGCACTATTTCGGTCATGCCATTAATATCCGATCATTCTCCAGGAAGCAGGCATCGACGTTCGCCTCGGCGAGCTTGCAGGAACCATTCAGGAAACCATGGAATCTTATGAGGTTGAAGTCGGAGGCAAGGTGTATCCTGGTGCGTTGGATCTCTGATTTCATGATTCCTTTCTAAAGACAACCGCAAGTTAAACCCATTGAGAACTTGAGCGGTCATTCCATCAACCCTTATCAGATCCATGGAGGAAAGTCAATCATGCTAGTTAAGAATGATGACCAGACCAAAATGGAAGAGGGCGAATATTTCGCAATTGAAACATTTGGTTCTACGGGCCGTGGTCGGATCGTTGAAAGCGTAAGTCTCGCATTTCTATCATCTCCATCTGTGGTGACAGGCCCCAAAGGGAGACTGTTCTCATTACGCGAGGGTATACGATGCACCGCATGTGCCCTTGAGGTTTGTTTCATGTTCCTCATCATGCGCAACGGCTTCATTTTAATTAGATTGACCTCTGCAAAGTCACTGTTGAAGACGATCAACGAGAGTTTCGGAACTTTACCTTTTTGTCGCCGCTACTTGGACCGCATTGGCGAGAGTAAATATTTGTTGGCGGTGCGTTCTTGTGGTGCCGATATTCATGGAGTCTTACTTTCTTTCGTAGCTGAACCACCTAGTGTCACAAGGTGTAGTGCAAGACTATCCTCCGTTGTGTGATCAGCTTGGATCGATGACGGCCCAATTTGTATGGCCCCAACTTCTGCAACCCCGTATTGTATTCATCTTGTTTCAGGAGCATACGATCTTACTACGGCCGACAGTGAAGGAAGTTGTGAGTCGGGGAGAAGATTACTGATGTACGGTAGTAAAAAATACCGTTTCCTGTGCGTCATGTATGCGAATCGGATCCATGGCTCGTCGATGACAACTTTCCTGCTGATCGGAGCTTTTTTTTCTGCTGAACACGCGCATTGACAGATGATCGCGGTTCTCATGGTCCGATTGGTGCAATACATACAAGCAGCGGCTCAGAACAGAAAGAAAAAGCAGTGGAAATCACATGAAAGTTTGCATAAGGAACATAACCAGATCCGGTACGGCTTTACCATTAGGGGCTGTTGCCCCTCAACATCTGCGTCTGCTCCGCTTCTAATAAAACACTTCGCTCGATCATCGTTGTCCTTTCCCTCTGTCGCCAGCGCCAGTCGAGCACTCTATCATCCCTTTCTTACGATTGTCTACTGCAGCACAACCTCTTTGCACCATGTCTTTCATCTCGAGCCCTCGTATCGGTGAAACATGCAATAGTTCCTGTGCTGCTCACTGTATCATTCATGAAGCTGCGCGAAAGCAGCTTCATGCCCTGATTGATCACTATGCGACACCAGGAGTGGCGCCGCCCTCCGCTCGCATGCTACCTCGACTGAAGATTCAGGACAAACCTTCGCTCAGACTATGGGATTGGTGGAAGTATGGGTGGTTTGTGGCAAGCAAAGGTGGTTTTCATTATATTCTGTTTCTTCACCGTCCTTACTCTCTTCAATAGCAACTCAGATGACTGGAGATGTACTAACTCATGCGCTCTGGGGACCCCGCAAGAAGTCGTGGGGTATTGAGATGACCTTGATATCAGGTCTAATGCGTGGCGCCGGGCGCCACACTGCGCTTATGGATCTTGTAGGCGCAGGTTCGCCGTGTTCACATTTTGAATACTGACATGATTTTCTTCAAGCCTTCCATTCGTCTTTTCATGGGTCTTGGAGGACTTGCCCCTCTGCCTTCCGATGCACTCGTTACTCCTGTTACCTTCCGCGTTCGAAAGCGGCGGTTGCGAGGCATTCTTGCGGATTTCGATAGCAAAGAAACCGGACGTCGGGAACTATCCGGTGAATGGGTAGTTGCGAAGAAGACTTGGCACAGATTACAATCGGAATGGAAAGCGTCCCAATCCGGTCGTAAAGGATCTGGTCAGTCTCCTAGGCCAGGAAAGAAGACTGAACGGGTTGTGTTATACATCCACGGGGGTATGTGTGGATTGTTTTTCTCATGTGGAATTTAGTTCTGACCCCTGAAAGGTGCCTACTATGTTGGCAGTCCGGCATCTCAAAGGCAGATCTCAGTACCCTTGGCTCAACATACTGATGCGCGCGTTTTTGGCAAGTCTACCCTATCACTGGTCGCCAGACCTAGTCTTTAATACAATTTCATTTTCGCAGCCCTTGATTATCGGCTTGCACCTGAAAGTCAATTTCCCGGCCCTCTTCATGACGCCGTGAGCGGGTATCTGAGGTTGGTCGAAGACTTGAATATCCCATCAGGCAACATCATCGTTAGCGGCGATAGTGCGGGGGGCGGCTTATCACTTGCATTGCTGTTGTACTTGAGGGATAATGACTACCCAATGCCGGGTGGTGCCATCCTAATGTCTCCGTGGGTTGGTAAGTACACTGACATTATATCTTGACTTCTCTGAACTGGATTATCTGCAGATCTGACCATGAGCTGTGAATCATGGGACTCGAATGCGGGGTTCGATGTTATCCCTGTTTTCTCTCCTGCGGATTATATGAATCCTGTGGCTCAATATTTAGGCCCATACGTGGAAAGATACTTGACGCATCCATACGCCAGTCCGTTGTTCGGCGACCTCAAAGGGCTTCCTCCTCTTCTCATCCAGTCTGGTGACTCCGAAGTGCTAAGAGATGAGATAACATTATTCGCTCACAAAGCCACCTTGGCTGGCGTCGAAGTACGTCATGAACTCTACGAGGATGCGGTCAGATTATGTATTATACATATGCGTCCAATCATTTACATCTCTTTCAGGTCCATGTTTTCCAACTCTTTCCCTTCCTCGAAACTTGCGCTCGTGCATTTATGTCGATGGACGTATTTGTACATCAAGTTCTTCCTAGCTTCGAGAGTCGATCTCCCCAAGTCATTGCTCCTAACGCAGAGGAAGTCATGGCAGTTGAGATCGACAACGACAACGCCGTTGTTCTCAACTGTGAAGGAATCGCCACTCCCATTGCAGCCGAGGGAGTCAAAGAAAACTTGGAGCATTGTTCGGATGACGACTGTGTCCCATCTACACCTTCATTGGCCTCTAATGGCGGAAATAAGCGAAGACCACTCCCTCTCTCACTTACCAAGCCACCTGGTCAGCGTCCGAAGTCATTCCATGGTACGGTCCCTGAAAAACACAATGGGAATACAGCTCAATATATAATACCTCATCCTGATTGGGAAAGTGTACCTGGTCAGGCTCCTTCTCCTTCGCTTCGCCGCTCTTTCAAGCGGACGACTAGCTACTCTGATATCTCTCGTCTGATTGAAAACTGGACCCATTCAGGTCCGGCCAACCAGACGCTGATGTACAGACACCCAGAGCCTTAATTTTTCCTCTGACACCTACTGGGTTTGGGATCTCTACCTGACAAGCAGAAAGATGGTACCTGACGGCTGCTTTATACTTAGTACTGACATAATGTATAATACTGATCTATGGTAAATCGTCTCAGTGCGATTCCTAATATGAAATACGACGTATCCAGCTAGTTTTTATAGATGTTGACTGGGTTCCTCTTTAGAATAACGCGGCATGAGTTCAACGACAGTCTATATCGTAGCTTGTTAGGTTCAAGTCGCATGCCATTCGTCGCGATCATGTGGCCACCTTGGTTGTCCGCATTGCTTAGGATTTCTAGTATAACCGTGAACAGCGTAGGATAAGCATCATGTTTGGTTACTTGAACGTCACGGAGAATAGGCGACGATAGACGGTAAAAATATGCATTCGCAGGTTACGTACTCAGTGACTGGGTTTTCTTTGGCATTTGTCTTCCTTGTAGGCGTCCCATGGATCCGTGAGCTTTTCGACTTCCGAGTCGGCGTGGAACACCACAGTCGAAATTAGGGCTTGTCCAAGCAAACTCCGATTCTACTCCGATGCCATGCAACAATGCGAAATCAGCAGGTTTAAATATTCCCTAATCTCAGATCTCAGGCTCCACCATAGCAACCCGTCAACATTCTTTGAAAGTGCATCAACGGCCTTAATGTCGTCGCCCGACCATCCAACGCATAAAATTAGTATCCCGGCTATAATACAACGGCAGATAAATTATATATGATCACTCGAACAATTTCTCGAATTTGCGAATGCACGATTGAGGACGGTAATCTGTGCCATTCAGCAGTGAGTAAGGAGCATGGATACAGCCTATAAGCTTTTACCTATGTTTTCGCCGGCATTACAATCGCAGTTCTTATTTTCTCTATCATCTCCTGCAGGACAGTGTTGGAAAGGTTCGTGGCGGTAGCCGATGTCACGGAAGAAATGCAGTTTTTCTTTGGGCGAGAAAAGTGCTGCTGCAATGGAGTGGACAGGGGCGTCGCCCCATCGCTGGGGTGATAAGATTAAGAGTGCTCCTTCATCGACAAGATGCAACATACCTCGTAATAAAACCCGCCTTTGGATTCTAGATAGTCGAAGAACTTTTGATATGCGTCACCCCTCCAGAAATCCATGTCCGCGATCTCGAAGTTACTCCAGACTTTAATTGGCTGAGACAATTTGTACGCCGAAACGAAATTTAACAACGTACAGTGACATAGGTTGTATGATTTCCCTTGATTATCGCTAAGGTAATCCATTGCATTGGATTCTGAGATGTACTGAGGGAATAGCTTCATGAATTCTAAGATTATGTGTATCAAAGTTCGCGTAGGGAGGACAAGTAACATGATAACCTACCTTTCACAGTGGACCATAGGGTAGGAATTGTCTTTTCCCATTCAAGGAACGATATTGTAAAACCTAGAGATGTCATAAGAGGTCAGACTTCGCGACAGCAGTCGAACTCTCACCATAGATCTTGTCATTGTTCCTCATGAATTCAAATGGATCGTATGTGACATCGCAGAGGATTTTGATATCAGGTCTATAGATAATTTGTTAGCCAGAAATACACATCTTAAATCCTTTACCCACTCCACTCTCCAATAGTACCGATACGGTTGAAGCAATGGATGGCGGAAGAAGAACTTGAATTCATCACTCCAGTCAGTCAACTGAGCAGTAAAGGGTCCGGTAAAGACTCACGCCAGAATTAAATCTGCACATATTTCGATATGGCACACTGTCTGCGAAGTGTAAGACATATAAACGACGTTCGCGAAAATACGGGACACACACCAGCATATATAATCTTCGCAGCAGCCATTTTTTTCCGGCCCGCAGCAGCCAGGGTCTCATCTATCCAATGTGGTTGGTACCAGTGCTCTTTGGGTATCAACCCAAACGAAACAGGCGCAGGAATCGCTGCTGATACCCGACTTGAGAAACAGTCAAATACGTCGAGATGACGAGCGACGAAAGAAAAACCTTTTGAATTCATCGGTAAACTCCTCCTCGTTCAAAAATACCCAAGGATACCCAAAACGGCGATTGAAGCGATTCTCCACGAAGCCAATGCTTGAAAGGGCGCCCTCGATATCTGAGTTCCGGCATAACATGACCATCGTAGCATTCTCTTTCCCTTCGCCGTTAGGTCGCGGCGGTGTTGGAATAGATGGGAGGTCGGCCAGTTCAGAGGGCACACCTACTTTGACGGTGGCAGTCGGATCCGGAATCTCGACGTCAATTATTTCATTGTCCATTGCAACCCGCCAGCTATGATATTCTCCAAGCAGGTAGGTCACGTAGATGACACCAACCTGAAGAAGATCAATGAATAGCTAGTAAGTATGAGAGTATCTCTTACCACGGCGGCACCAACGAATCCATAGCGCTTACGACCTGGAAGAACAGCAGGTATCCTCATACCACCCAAATCGCGTAGTCCCGGTTGGTCGTTTTTGGAGAAATGGACTGTGTGAATTTCTCGGCCACCATCACCTGCGCATGCATAATATATATAAAGGCTGCGCAGTCACAGATATATTTTTAGGGTCACCGACGACCGGAATTTCGAATGGCACAGACTGCTGCACAGTAGAATTCAACATCCGCAGAGGTTAACGTTAATTTAGGGCCTGGTAAGGAATAAATCTAACTAGCAGCCGTATAGTTATCCATCCATGACTTGACCGCGAAACTTCCGCGAGTCTGGGAAGTACCAAAGCGGGCTCGAGGGGCTGCGCGGTCCGACGATCCGCAGGCTACTTACCCCTCGCTCGTCCGCATCCATCGCCGCAATAACTCCACAACGTTTGTCTTCCACCTTTTTTTTTTTTTCATCCGTTGCTGCCACGAACTGTCTAAATGTCGACATCCCACCTTTACGGATCCTGCAGTTAACATGAAATACGAAGATCGTGGCTAGAAATCAGGGATATGCCGATGCCGTTTGCAATACTAAGATTCACCCAGGACAGTCCTAACTCCACTAGTCCAGATAGACCTGGTTGACCCCCACCGAGCAGGGCTCTTATACGGAGTCTCTGCTCGAGTCAGCCACAATGATGGATATCAAACCACGTACGTTGATCCTCAGAGCCCGTCATGCGCAACGTCGATAGCTTCTACTTTCCATGAAAAATTTGGCCCGGGAAAACTCTCACAGCGCCCGTTGTCTGTCGATTTGTGAGCGAGAACAGGTGATAATATCTGCAAGAACATTGCTACGGCCTCTAAGGGGATGATATGGGCCACTTTCACTGTCCAGCATCACAATGCAAAGTAATGGAGAGTTCCCAAGACTCTGTCCACCGTCTGTCACCTTCACAAAGCTTTTCATCTCTGCTCCGAGGGGCACTCGGGTTCTCAGTGACACTTTAGACTAAAAACTCAGAATGTTGCCGCTTCACAACATGGGATGGTTTCTCGTGATTTATCCAGAGGAACCGGGAATGGGTACGAGACAGTGATATCATTCTGTCTGGGATTCAGGTAGCCGCCGCACGCTCACGATGCTTACTTCTGGACGGTGAGATCGTAGCAACAAACCTGGATACCGCGTTAGCCTCGAATTTTCATTACCGAATTCCGGAGCATCCACCTCGAATTGGGGCTCTGTCTTCGACCCGAAAACGCGCAATCATGTCTGTCCACATTCAATATTTAACACCAGCCGCCATCGGCTACCATAGAATAATCGGACTCACAGGAAACCATGTCCATCCACGCTGTATGGTCTCGAAATCACCCGCTCAAGGCCTACAGACTCACATCCGTTCCCAGTTTCGTTATTCCTTGGTGATATGGAATATTTTTATTCATTCACCACTGCAAAGACATCGCTCTCTAAGTCCTGAGGCTCATTTAAATTCCCGAGTGGAAAACCTTTGCGTGAATGGACAGTTGGGGCCAGAAATGCACTTGAACAAATTCATAACGATAATGATAAATTCTTAAATTAAATTAGTATGGATCAGCTAGCCGACTGAATCTTCTTACAATCTCAATCATAACTTCGCTTTCACCATTTCTTCAAGGGGAGGAGTCTTGTAATCCTCGTCCGCTTCCTCTCCACGGTCCCAGTCGTAGCAAAACAAAATTGGACCAAAGGCTATCGGAACTCCGCCGAAGACCTCACGAATCGGTCGTCTCTGCCCTTTAGGTTGGCGGCTTCGGTCCAGGGTGGTAATGGGTACAGGCTGACAAGCCAAAGAGGAGATATGAGCTTGAGCTTGAAGATCTGCATCCAAGGACCCAACCGCAAATTGCTTGCCTGGTATCGGTGTCATGGTTTTTGGTTAGGAGGTGTAGTCGGGACAACCAGGATTATACCGGGATCGGAATCATCGAACGAAGGTCGCTACTAGAATGAGTGTACTTGAACTCGAGCTTGATGTCTGGGTGCTGCGACGAGTGGAGATTCGTGTTTTCGCGAGGCAACTGCCACTGAGTACTACTGATACCCAAGAACGAGATACGTATACACACGGTTATATTCTGGTAGATTGCGTATATGCTCGTCAATGAATGTCCATGTGCGTTTGGCCCACCACTTACCTTCGCAAAGATATGATACTTCGCGGTATCTCCGCATTTCACACGCCGTCAACGTTGGCTCCTGCCACCATCGTCTTCTTACCTCCTTCTGTCTATCGTTCCTCGCTGCTCACCGTTGGCTCGACGCGTACCCTTACGCGTATCTTGGGTCAATATTCATTTCTTGGCAAGTCTGATTCTATCGTGCCCAGCAATAAAGCTTGACTTGCAAATCGACCAGCAGCACTTTAGTGATACCAGTACCGCTGTTATACCAATCTTTATTTTCCAACTAAACCCTTAATATTTCCATCTATCATGAATTCCAACGCTTCGACGACGGCCCGCTCGCCCCAAAAATCCCCTAGTTTGGTTGCACACAGGACGGTCAAGCGATCTTCCATTCCTTCATTATCGTCTAATTCTGCCATTAAGGATAGACGAATATCAGCACCTCCTGGAGAGAGCGTTATTAGAGTATCGGCCTCACCACCATCCATGGCTGCGACGCCGACATCACCTACCCCCAACGGCGCGTGCGCTTCGACAAGCGGAGGCATTCCACGGCTTAGAGCTACTCCATCTGTCATTTCAACGAAACGTTCTCTGGTTAAGACCATCTACGCTCCTTCGAATACATCTCCCCAAGCGCGTGTTACAAACGAGAATTCAACTTCGACAACTACCCCACCACGTGCCCAGCTCAGCCCACTGGCCACACCACCTTCACGCATACGCAAAACACCCACGTTCTCCCCCGAACAGAGCCTTTCGCCTTCTAGCCATCTATCCTCACCTTCAAAGTCTCTTCTCGAAAGGCACTCCTCAACTCCCAAGACTACCTCACCGCGTTCCACGCTCGGACAGAGTCCCTTATCCAAAAATGGCACTCCCAACTCCATGTATCGTTCTTCTACATTAGTGCCCATGCCGATCCCAGAGCAGCCAAAGTTACTATCACAATCTGCCGCCCTCCTCTCTCTTACTGAAAAAAGCACCGGGTACGGAAGCCCCGAGAATCACTTCTTTTCCACCTCGGCTATGATCCCCTCTGTCTGGGCTACCGATGACGATAACACAACTCTGGACATGGTCACAGAAGACGGAGACGAATACGAGGGTGACGAAGAGCTTGCAGGTCTCTTGAGCCAGATTTCATCTCTTCATTCGCGCAAGATTACGTCATATAAGAGACTGCTGGAGCGTGCACAACTCTCGTCGGCAGCTCAATTGCATGCACTGCAAGCGGAGATACAGATTCTGAAAGAGCAGTTACAGAATGGAGGTGGGCATACTCACAATCCAGTGCCCATGATATCTGGCGAAGGCTTCTGTAGACAATGCCGTAAGAAGAAAGGATATTGGGACGGATACAGAGGGGAAGATGACGAGGACGACGAAGGAGTTGATGATGATCTTGCATTCGTTTTAAAAGGTAAAGGCAAGTATAATTTTGACGAGAAAGCTGTGCGGAGGATAGTCCGACATATGGGAAGGGCAGCCAGAGGCCGATTGTACGTGTTCTCGTGTTCTCGTCATTATGCATTAACCCTAAACGATCTGTTAGAATTGGAATCATATTAGGAGCGTGTCACCCTGGTGATATCCCGCTCCAAATTCTCCTCCTCCAACGTTACCTAAAATCAACATATGATGTCCTTGGGAATCTCTCCCCAGAATTGTCTCTACGGATTCTGAAGGAGTTTAGTGTATCGCAGTTGCTTGGACTGGCGGCAGTCTCCAAGAAGTGGTACGCGATGGTACATCACGCATCTGTTTGGAGATACCACTGTCTCAGAGTAACGGCAAATGATCCCGTCCCACTCAAATGGCCTGACGATGACACAGGATGGTTCCCACTCTACCGCTCTCTCCACCACCTCCACTCTAACCTTGCCAATGCGCTTCCTCAGTCTATCTTGTTTTTGAATGGGCATACTAACTTTGTGACGACCCTCATACTGAAGGGGAGACGGTTAGTCAGTGGGAGCTATGATGAGACGATTCGGTTCTGGGAGTTGCCAGAGAGAGGTGTGGGGGTGGGGATGAATGCGGCTGCCATCAGAGTATCTGGCGGAAGTCAAATGGATGTAGATGGTAAGTTTAATGAGTTGGATATGTGATCTTATGGACTAATGGTTGGCTTGAGGTCTGGCCCAATGTAAAAAGGTGCTGAGAGTTGGCAAAGTTGTTAGTTGTATTGATTGGTTAATTGAAGAAGGCAAGTTTTCATTTTTTTCTCAATTTCCAATCTCCTGACGTGTATCGCAGAGGTATTTGTGGTCGGATTCCACGCTGTTGGGTAAGTTCTAAGAGGATTGAGATCAATCCATTCTGACCGCATCCGCCGTCAGACGTGTCCATCTTTTCTCTTCCTTAACATACACTTCTCTTCAACAACTTGCTGGACATCTCAACGGTATCCGCGCTGTAGCTCTGAGTTCCAAGAATCTAGTCTCCGCAGGTAAAGTGACTATGAGTGACTGAAACGTTTTTTGTTGATATTTTCCAAAGGTGCCGATAAAGCACTTGTTTGTTGGGATTGGCGCGCCGGGACGAAAATTGTTCGTTTCGGGCAGCAGACTACAATCAATATCGGCGTCCAAATCATCGCCGGCTCGACAAATAACGAGGGTGAACGGGTTGTCAGCGTCACCATTGACGGAGTTGTACGGGTATTCAGTATTCGTGCGTTTTATCTGTGCTCTGTTTAGTTGATGACTAAAAAGCTTCTCAGAGCGAAGAGAAATGATGTCACAATTCAAGCTATCTGATCTTGGTGGCATTGATCCTGTGCTGAACGCAAAACTGCACAATATCGGCGCCGCCCCTAATAACATGTTACAGTACGTAATTCTATGTCGGATGCAAAGCTGCAGAGCCGATTTTACTGTCGTAGATGGTTTGCTGCCAAAGGCACGCAAATGACCGTGTGTCTCTACTCATGTCTGTTTGGAATGACTGCTCATGGAATCTTGTAGTGTGCTACCAAGTCGATTGTCATGCATCTTCAATGGCAAGAGGAATCTGAAGACCCTATTTCGAAAACTACATCTAGCAAATTAATGGGGCCGCCTTCTCCAAAGATCACTTCTCCGATATCATTGTCTGCAAGCCTGAGTAAAGTTCCGGCTACTCCTCGTACTCGTGCAGTTTCATCTATGGCCCGCTCTACGTCACTTGTCATATCCAATTCACAATCTTCCTCTCGGCGCCCGTCTCTAATAGCCAGCGTTTCGAGTGCCTCTGCTACTAAAAGCAAATTAAGTATGAGCTCTACCACGCGGGCTAGGACATCTAGCACGTCTATTAGCCCGACGTCGACAAGGACCGGGACACCCGCGGGGCTGTTCCCCATCAGATTTGGCAGAGCGGCGATTTTAACTGCGCCGCCGAAATTGGTTGCAATGGTGGAGACGCCTGATGTGGCCATGGGGGCAGTCGACCCAAGGAAAAAGAGAGTGGTAACTGCTACAAGATTCAGTTCTCGGGCGGGTGCCGACAGAAGAGTAAGCGCCTTGTTTCCATTTTGCTCTCTGTTGACCCGTGTTATGGCCAGATGTTCATGTCTATTCACGAAGACAAGGAGCAGCGCCATACCGGAAACGACTCTTTGGAAGTAGATGTGGACCTGGATCTGGTTCTAGGGATTACGTCGAGGAATTCTTCGCCTTCAGTGGATATAGATACCACCGTCACTCCCGTCACGGGCGCATGGGCTGCTTTGGCTAATGCTGACAGTGAGACTGGTTCTTCGGTGAAGGGTTTAATTGGATCCCTACCTCCTAAATTCCAAGGATTGGCAACGCCTGAGAAAAATCCAATGTCGATGCAGTTGAGCCATGAAGAGGTTGTGATAGGGTGTGCAGATGGAACTATTTAGTACGCTGCATTCTCTCTGGTATTTTGTGACACCACTGAGTTGAACTTTACAGCGTCATGAATTTCGTTGGTTACGAGTATCAGAAGCCTAGACAGCGGCCAGGGTCTGTCGAAGTGTCTTCCGACGATATTGATATCGATGACGAGACCATCAGCGAATCAGACTAAAGCTTTGGCACCTAAGAATGCTTTGTTTGATCCTTTCTGTGTCGCTCCAGCATGTTATGAACATTTCTATACACTACTTGTCTAATGAACATCTATGGTTTGTCGCTGCTATTCTCGGGCTCAAATGAGAGATCATTCAATGCGACAAGCAACATTCGCCAATGTCACGGTCAGCGACGCCGACGTCATAGAATTGTTTTTTGCACTTCGATTGTGGGCTCCGAATTGGAGGTTGAAAATCACTGTAACCCTGACCTTGTTTCAGATGACAGTAGGACTTTTTTTCTCCACCGAACCTAAAATTACCAAGTTATTATCTACCTCTCATCAATTTAGCTCGTTTTCTCTAGCCCTGTCTCTCTCTGTCATCGGACCGCTGAAGTAGACTTGAAACTCAGAAGGGCATTGCTGTGCATTTACCCGTCCTTTGTTCAAGGCGCTGGAGTGACACTGTCTTCGGGAAACGAAACCTCGCTGAGAAACGTCTTTGGGATGTCCTGGCCGACGAACTTTGTCTCCCCCAAATTCCCTTGCCTAACATTCAATAACGGATGCCTTGGATGTGCTCTGGTTGTGTCCAGTCTGGGTATCGCTACTTCCGATAGCATCGCAGTAGTACCAACGGAACCCAGTTATTGGTTCAGGCTGTTCGGTGCCATACTAGCATACTAGAACAATGACGATTCAGAATCAATCAGATCTCCTATGTATGTATTTATATATATATATATATTCAAGGCGCTATTGGTAGTCTATCCGCTTATCAAGCCTCCCAGCGCCGAAGCATCCTATTGGCCATTCTCCCCAATGACTTTTTACCGCTGCTCTTGAGCTCATCGGCGAGCTTCACCTCGCCAAGCATCCCGAGGGCGGTGAGTCTTCTAGACCCAGCCGCTTTGACTAAATACCGAGGTCTAGGGGGCTACTATGTCGAGACGGATCGGCAGGAAGGCAACGTACCGTCGCCCTTTGCTGGTAAACAATCCCGTTCGTGGCAGAGGTTTTCACCAACAATAGCTGTTCTTTCAGATAACGCACCTCGAGATCTACTATCTCCTCACAGCTAGGTGTCATACACCCTCACACTGCGTAAGCCCTCAGCTATGTTTGGCACTTGCTTTCATCTACGGCCCGTAATAGCCTCGCGCTTACGGTAATTGCTTCACGCCTACCGGCTACCTCTTTACAGACATTGCTTCGTACTCGCTGATCCCTTTAACTCGCGAACCTCTTTAACTCTCGAACCCCCGCCGGAATCCATTGTTTTTCCTAATGACATACATCTCTCCTACACCCTCAATCATCGCCTCTCGCCTCGCGCTCCCGTAGATCAGGACAAGCCTGCTGCCTAGTACATATCACGTTCAAGAAGTTAAAAGAACCGTCGCTGCAACATTCAATAACGGAAATTATATAGTAGCAATCGCCGTATATATTCTGTAATAAATTTCATACAAAGTCATAAAAGTTACACTAATACAAGAGTCCTCCAAAGGATCTCCGAACAGTCACATCACTTCACTTGATCTACTTTCAGTAAAGCTTCTTTTCTTCGGGCTTTAAGCTTTAAGCATCATCTTCTGATGAGGAGTTCTCATCGTACAACACCACATAGTCCAAAGCATTCGATCTCGGGGGTACGGCAGTACGTTGACTGTCCGCAGTTGACGCGTTCATCCGGCTTTCTTCCCATAGTTCCTCATCGGACGAATCCGAAGAAGGCACACTGACCAATGAGGCAGAGAAGGATTCCTCGGACCCAGCAACTGAGATAACATCTTGAGAGGATGGTGCGGTTACCGGAGAAGCAGGAGTTGAATTCGAAAGGCTCAGCCGCTCGAACTGTTGTTGAGTTACTTCCAGCGGCTGCAGGCTCTCGGGTGCCTTAGGCATAACAATCACGGACGAGTATGTCATCGAAGGGGGTACTTCAGAAACTGCGCTACTCGCCTGTTGACGATGAGGCTCCGCGACAACAAGACTGCAGAAACATTAATAATTGTAATGACCAGAGCACAAATTACCAACTCACTCAATCCAAATGCTATCCCCGAACAATTGACCAGTCGAACCATTCTTCAAGCGCCAGTAGCCAGTATATCTTCCAGGAGCGTCAGGAGCCTTTAAAAATTATACCAAGTCAGCCACCACTGAACTCATATCTTTTCAAACGTACCTTTAATTCCCCAGTCCAAACATCAACCTCTTCACCAGCACGTACAGATCCAACAGGCAGAACGTACGTTCCCGAGTCACGCATAAACGGCTCTCCCGCCACGAACATCAGTTCGGTGCTTTCCTCCCAATCATTCAAACCACTGTTCTTCATGCGCCAGCACTTCATGAACTCGGCACCTGGGGGGAAGACTTGACCATCCGGTGCGGTGACATCTCCAACAAAATCAGCTTTGGTCTCAATGATAGCCCGGAAGTCATCATGAGAAAACGTGGTAACAGCTTTCGCCTTGTAATCGGGGATTACAGTTTCAGATGCCAGAGATTCCTGTGATGAGATGAGCAAGTCCGGAATACTAAGGTGCCGAAGGGGCGGGAGAGAAGGAAGTGACGGCGAAACGTCCTGAGCAGTCTTCTCCACTTGAGGCACAGATGATTTAGCCTCTGCAACATCAACATTAGGGACATTCGAGTGCTGGTTGACAGGCGTCAGGAAAGTCTCCGGTGTTGGGCTATTTGGCAACGAAGGTTCCATCAGATGTGTCAACTCGGGGAACGACAATTGCGGGTACGGCCTGGAGGCCTTGTTCGACTTGGCGGAGGGCTCTCTGGCCGACGGAATCACAGAATGATTGTCATCGGGGATACAAGTCTGTTCACAAGGGGCATAGTCGTCATCATCAATGTAGAACCTCTGACGGAATTGCTCAAAGAGGGAGGAGGGTAGGTGCGAGGAGCTGTTAGGAACTACATCGGGATAGTGTACGGAACAAACTTCACCATCAGTTGCTGAGATGGTTGTGGAACCCGCCGTGGACTGGAAAGCAGAAGCTGAAGGAATGGGGGTGTGAGCCAAACTCGGAAGTGACACCACCATCGTATCTGGAAGGGGAAGTCTCTCGTTAAAAGCCGGGTGATAAGGCGGTGATGGTGACCTGGTCAGGTACGTGGGGTTGTAGGCCGGCGTCATGAAAGGAGACTGTTCTGCAGGCGGAGTGATACAGGGAGGAATGTACGCAGATGCTGAAGGAGAAAGAAAGGGAGAATTAGCTTCGGGCAAAGGAGTCGGTAAATCAGAGACAGGAACTGGGATAGATGTAGGAGGCATAAGAGGAGACATGGGGGTAAAGGCCGGAAGTGCACCAGGAATTGTCATGGGAGGGGAAGGAAGAGGAGACGGAGTCCTTAATGTAAACGGGAAGCCCTTAACGAGAGGCGCATTTGCCCAAGACGGATTGCGAAGGACACCACGATCATAAGAGCGGGAGCGAGAACGCGACCGAGTCATATAAGACAGAGGGGTGCTCAACCTGAGAGGAGAGCGACCTCGATCTGCGTCGACGTCAATCAACGTGGTTTGACCGACGCGGTATACTGTGGGAATGACGGTATCTGCCGACTTCATCTTCAGAAGAGGGTGGTTGGGAGGATGAACAGAGATTGGCATAGCTTCACAGCGTTCGCAAAGGTCAAAATCGAGACATTCGTGATGCATGCACTATGAGCTGGTGAGAACATGTGCACCTAGTATTGAACAATGAACCAACCTTGTATCGGACGCCGTAAATACTTTTGTTACAATCATTGCAAACCGCCATGTGCATGGCACCTACAGGCCCATTGGAACGCTGTGGCGTTGGTCAGACATTGAAGACGGGATGAGCAAGTGACACCAACACATACCAAGTAATCAGCGGGGTTGGAAATCTTGATGAATGTATGATGGGGGTGCTGTTCCTTGGTAATACTGCAAAGATTATATTAGCACCAAAAAGATGTATGAACAAAAGAACATACGCGTAACAGGAGCCGCATGTGTCGAAATCCGGACAATTAGCGCATTTCTATGATGGCATATTAAGCATGGGCCAGACCTTTGTTGAAGAAGGGGAACTCACATAACGGCCACCTCGAATGCGGGAGTCACAGAGATCACAAGTCGCACAGTGAATAGGGCTAACGGCTGGCGTGGGACCTTGGGGCACGGGCACCGGGGCAGGTGCCGGTGGAGCGGTGCTTCCGACGCGAGAAATGATGACGCGGCCTGGTTCAACGACTTCCCAGAACTCGTGGAAGGGATCATGTCGTTCGGCAGCACCTGTAGTGATGCATTTAGTGCAGAGGTCGTAATCTGAAAAACTGTTAGGCATGGAAATAAAAGTCTTGAGAATATGCATACCAGAGCAATCCAAGCACTTGTGTCTGATTCCTTCAATCTGCTCTGAGCAACAGTCACACCTGACACCGTAATGGATGGTCGGTGGCGCAGCGGGAGTCTCTACTGGCTTTGGAGCCTCTATGACACGAGGCCCAGGGGTAAGGTTGAGTTGGACAGTCGCAGGAGTGTCGGGAACCATGGGAGGGATAAACGGTGTCACGGGTGACATGTTATTGAAGGTATAGAAGGGCTGCATTGGCTGTGCGAAAGGATTAGGAATATGAGAGGGTGGTGGCGGTGGTGGCGGTGGCGGCGGGGGAAGGGGGGGGAATGACATCGGTGTGAAGGCTTGCAAAGGTGGAATAGGATCCAGCGGATCGAACGGCTGCCGGTCCTTGGGGCAGCCACCACATCTTTCTAGCTTGTATGTGTGACGACCCAAGGTTTCGACGCAAGGACTCTCGAACAGAGGGGGGTGCTGCCAGCATTCATTGCACTAGGTAGAAAAATAGGGTGAGCCGACATAACAGACGGGTATGAGATACGTACCACAATACGAGCACACTTTTGACAGGACTGCCATGGCCCTTGGAAGAGCTTGAAACACTTGGCACAGGTATGGTACATACAAGGCATAGGTGGCACGAAGGGCCTTCCAAAGACGCTCTGGGGGGGCTGAGAAGACATGTTCTGGTCGAGGAAGTTGTCGCCAAAGGCTCCTTTGAGGATGCGGTCAAGGTCCCTCTTAAATGTGTCCATGAGGGTGCGTATATCATCCTTTGCCTGGGCCACGGCGCAGCAGGAAGACTGCTTCTGTGACTGAGTTGGTCGCTGCGGCTGAGACCATGGCTGCGGGGAAGGAGATCGAGTCGGGAATGGCTGTGGCGGGAGGGCGAATTGATCGACGTCCATGGGGGGAAGTGTCTGGGGTCTGGGTGGCGACGAAAAGAGGATGGGTGGCGGGGGGATGCCGGCAAAGTTGGGTGGGGGCTGTGCTGGGGACAGTGACGAAGAGGGGGGGTCGAGGAAATGGCAGACTCTGACTGGCGGACGCCACTGAATCTGGGCCAAATCACTCGCAAATGTCGGCTTGTGAGGCGACTCGTCAAACACACTAAACTTGAGCATCGGACTCGGCCACCTTCCCAGTAGACTAGGATTTGACATTGCCACCCTGTACTCGTCAGCGTTGTGCACCTCCCGGGCGACTAGAATGCGAGAAGCTGAGGAATTGGGCGAGAAGAGAAGCTTGGAAAGAAAGTAACTATGACTGAGATGGGGAAAGACACGATATAGCTGTCGAGACAAGATAAGCGCCACTGACGAGCTTGCGTGGACGACGAGTGCTCACCTGGTTGTACAATTGAAGGAAAGAAGGGAACGCATAAGCATCAGTAAAAGTAAATTTGCGGGTCTCCCCACGGTAGGTTGCTTTGACAGTGAACATTGTTGGTTGGCTAGTAGTAGTGAATTGCAGGCAACCGAGACGACAGGGTCCCCGCAGCCGAATGACTAGTTATACTCATCGGCTACCCACGTGCCCTACCGTCCGGACTCTCCACCGCACTCCTTTTTGGGTCCGACGAGTCATTCACAATGACAGCGATGCCTTCATGTGAAATCCGGCTATTGTGCAAAGTGGCTTAAATAGACTTCTGGTAAGTACACGCAAAAAGGTAAACGAACGAGTATTACTTTACAACTTCATCCCCACTTCATTGCACCTTTCCGACCATGTCCGACCACTCCGAATCAAGTCAAAACGATAGATTGTAGTCGCAGGCTTGCCGTGAACCCCGTACTCCAATCCAAAGACTTGTCACAGTTTAGGGAAATTCGTCCCCTAATATCAGACTCAGATCGAGCTTATCATTACGTTCGACCCCTCCAGCGCCGGGAATATTAACTGCATCATTCTAATCATAAACGTAAGCTTTTCTTATAGACTCGAGGGATGGAAGGTAGCATACTCTACCCCTTCGCCTTCATCGATGCGTCTAGTCGCAGACAAGTCGTTGCATGACAATACTTTACTCTTCCTCTAATTTTCACTACAAGTAAACATTTCTGCAAAGCTAAGAATGAAAGCCACCAAAATCACAGGAAACACGTACTTCCTTGGTTCTTCCAACCGAGTAAACCAATACCGAGGCGACAAGCCTTCGGCTTGACCCACTGCATATTCCTTGCACAAAGCTTTTTTGACATCTGTAAAATGTTTTGAATATAAATTTATGATTGATTGCTATCTAGTGCTTAACGTAAGTTTATTCTTGGGCGAAGAGCCAGCGGCCCCCCTTCGAGGCAGCCAAGAGCGATACGGCAACAAGCCAAGCGGCGGCGGCAACGTCCGTTTATCATTAGTTTATCACATGAAGACGACAATAAAATAATACCTGAAGGATTACGGTGCCATTAGCTTGGGTAGAGCTCGATACACCGACTCTCCTAAGTATGAATTTCTACTTATTTTATGCGTAGATTTCAAATATGTTAATATGTTGAACATAGTATGATACTTTTTTTAACAAAGAACTCCCAGTATCAAGATACTCGGGACACCGTATGTCTTATGTGACTCAACACTGCAGGAAAAGCAGCAATTCGATTTCAAAGCGGAGCTGCTGCAGAACTTCGTGCTGAAAATGACGTCATCGAGCGTCCATTGCCTCTTTCGGCCTCCGAAGATAAGAAAGAGCCGCGCCCAGGCTCTGCTATTTAAGATTTGCGGATCATTACATAAGTAAGACATACGAGGCACCGAAATCTTTTTTGAGAACGCGTGAAAAGCGCTGAGGATACAGCTATACAGTTACAACTTACAAAGCGCCCAGCGAAGCAACGCGCAACTCGAATCGATGATGTCGTTACCCTGGGATTTCTTTTATCCCGACAAGTGTGGCGTCTGTCCGAGTCGACGGAGTAAGCACTGAGGGAACAAAACTGCCGTGAACCCGGGATCTCTGGTTGTACCCTTTGTAGAGGCAGAATATTGGTGCGGCGCTGGCGCAGTGTCATTAATGTTGAGGGGATCTGTATTAGCAACTGCAAAGACAAAAAAACCTGTCCGATCCACTCCTCTAGGATTCCTGTCCGAACCCCCCGAGGGACGGTTCCTTGGCGAGAAACCCCCCCCCGGAAATGGACATTCCAGCCAGAAAGAGGAAGAGGGATTTATGGTCAACATGAACCGGGGGGAAGGACTAATTAATGTCCAAGGCAGTTAAAAGGGTGACAAGTCACTGCGTACATTGTGTGTGTGTGTGACAACTTAGTTGACAATGACCACCGCAGAGTACGAGCTACTACTGACGACGCGATACGACCCGCTGCTGGAGCGGCTGGGATGGAACTACGACGAGCTGCGACCGTCGCCATTTCTGCTGCTGCGATATCACTACGATCGTATTGTCGATGCCGTAGAGCAGCACGGATGGACAGAGACAGTGGGTCTGTCATATAGTGCAGTGAAGATGGCAGCGCAGGAGGCGGTGAGCAACGCAGCGGACAAGTCGGCACGGGCATACAAGGTAAAATGATATTATCTATTTGTTTTTGTGGCAGAGACCGACTAGAACAGGTGCGCTTAACGCTCTCGCGGTCGGGCACGCTCACGGCCTCGGCGATGCCCACCCCGCCGCTCGCGTACGACCCGACATCACCTGCGTTCTTCAAACCCAACTCGGACAGCGGCACACTCTACGGCCAGGTGCTCGCAGTCACCCTCGACAGCGAGCCGACCCCCGCCTCGCTCTTCACCTCCACAAAGACAACCCGCCGCCAGGTCTACGACGACGCAAGATCGCGCGCCGCCCTCCCGCCCATCGGTGCCTCATCCACTGTCTCCTCGTCCCTCGCAGAGGTCATCCTCCACAACGAGCACGGCGCCATTACAGAGGCCTCCGTGTCCAACGTCGCTTTCTACCGCTCCCCCCACTGGATAACGCCCCGTCTTAGCACTGGCTGTCTCCCCGGCGTCCTCAGGCGGTGGATGCTCGAGCAGGGTCGTATAAGAGAGGCCCCGGACGACCTTGCGTTCACTCTTGACAACGTAAGGCCTGGCGACTGGGTCCTCATACTCAACAGCGTCTCAGGCTGTCGCGTTGGTAGGATACAGGAAGGTTGAATGACATCCTGCGTAACATTTTGGGCTCACTAGAGGCGGACTTTGAACAGAAATAATATCTACTGTGTATCAAATACTATACTTTTTAGTGGCACCGTTATACATACAACGATTCGTCGACATCCATGCTACCATCGTCTCCATCGAACATCCCATCGTCCATCTCGCCCAAGATGTAGTCCACCATGTAGCTCTCTTGAACCAGCTTCTCCATTCGCGAAAGGTGTCGCTTCGTATACGGTATCAGCCCATCTATGAGCTCCTTCAGCGCCGTGCTGCCCTTCCCATCCTCTTGCCCAAAATCCACCTGGAACGCCTTGCTCACGTCCTCTGTCGGCCTCAGTTTGACGATGGCAAACAGCACTCCTTGCGCTACGTCATTCATCTTTGCATTCGCATTCCAGTCCCGGACGTACCGCAAGAGCTTGGCGAGATCTGACCCATAGAGCGTACGGATCACCTGGTCCACCGAGGCATTCCCCGAAACCGACCCTGCTGTTTCATCCAGAGATGATCGCACGTCCCTGAACAAGGTCAGCAATCGACCCGGCTGCTCCATCGCCAGGGCGAGCTCAATAGCCCGGCGGTAGTCTTTCAGTGATATGTAGTTTGTAAAATCTTGTTCCCTATTTGACGTCAGCACACATCACAAAGTCAAAGGAAGATATTACTTTAGGACTAGATCAGCCCTCTTCAACTCCTTGGCTTCCTCTTCCTCCTCAGTACTGTCTTGCCAAAAGGTAATGACAGAATCTGCGGCTCCGGAAACGATAGTTTGGTCATCGGCCCTTACGGCTAAAGCCCAGACCTAGAAGAAGTCTTAGTCACAGGACCGTAAGGGCACCCAAACGAGGCACACATACCTTATCCTCATGATTATCCAAAGTCACCATACATTCCTCCTCCCTGACATTCCACACCTTCACCAATCCATCAGACCCTGCGCTGACCAACTGCGCCCCAAAGTTTAAGAAATCAACCCTCAGGACAGAATTCGTATGGCCTTCAAAAGTCTTGACACACGAAAAATCGTCCAAATTCCACAGCTTGACAGTTTTGTCTCCGCTTCCTGTGGCAAGCACCCTCTCAGCCCGACCAAACTTGACACTCCACACGCCCCGCTTGTGACCCTTGCATGTACCCAAGAGCTTCAGCCCCCCACTTGTACCACTGTACTCAATCGCATACACCTTCGCAGTACGATCCTGCGACCCTGACACAAGCATACGATCATTTGGAGCCACATCTAGAGAATTGATGTCCTTCTCATGCGCTTTCAGGGTCAACAGGCTCTTGCACCGAACGACATCCGATCCCTCTACGTACGTAGACGACACCAGAGAAAGATCCCACATTTTTATGGTCCGGTCTTGACTGCCTGTAAACATGAATCGTAGCTTAGGGGAGGAGTCCGTCTCGTCGGCTTTGCGAGACATGGCGAGGGCCCCGACGCTTTCGGCGTGACCTTCACATAGGCCGACACAACGGTACACCTCATCTGATGTGCTGGGCGCCCATATCCTCGCGGAACGATCCTTGCTTCCGCTGATCAAGACACGCCCATCGGCACTGTGGTCGACGGACAGAACGATCTCTTTGTGTCCTTCTAGCAGGCGAGCATCGAGGGACGAGGTTGAATATACCCGAATGAGGGAAGAGTTGGTCGCGATGGCCAGGTGGGAGTCTTTGCAGGATCCAAGGGGAGAAAGGAATGTAGCATCAACAATTTCATCATTGTACCCAATGAGCTGTCGGGTCAAGGAGTGCGAGGTGAGGGAGTGGAATAGGATATTTTGATCGGCGTGGACAGAAACAAGGGTCGATGTCGCTGCATTATATCTAATAATATCGTCAGTATCACCTAACTATCAGAGGAAGTGGCTTACTGGACGTCAACAATCTGGCGTTGCTCTTCTTGGTCAACCGAAATGTGAGAATGCTCCGTCCCTAGAGTAAACAACACATTGCCCTCCCTCGCATCCCAAATCTTTACGACACCATTCTCCCCTCCAGTATAGAAGCGTATATTCTTGGGACCTGACGAAGTGCCAGTCAAATCCTCATCATGCAACAACCCGACCGCCTCCACTCTTTCGAGAATCGGGATCGTCTTCAATAGCCGAGGAACAGTTTCCTTACCCTTCCCTTTTTGCTTGCCACTAGAGTGGACAAGACTCAACGACGAAAGGTCCCATAAAAGAACGACCGAGTCTCGTCCCCCACTAACCAGCCACTTCCCATCCAAAGACACGTCCAGACCCCGAGGTACGGAAACATGTCCTTCAAGCACGGCACCCGCTTTGCTAGTTGCTCGGGAAGTCTCTGAGAGCTCAAAAATCCGGATACGAGTGTCTACGGACGCAGTAATAAGCTGCATTTGGGTTCTTTGGCTTACAGACGGGTCCTGGGGGAAGTTGAACGTCAGGGCGCTCACCACGCCCCCATGGCCCTTGAATACATGTGTTACGTATCCACGAAGGATGTCCCATACTTTGACGACGCCATCCGCAGAGCCAGAGGCGAGGTAAGTGGATGTGGGGTCAGTTTTACAGACGTGGACCGGGGCGTCGTGGGCTTTGGCTATGACGCGGATTGGCTGAACGGGTTTTTCGAGGGTATCTAGCGACCGTGGAAGTTCGAAGATACGAAGGGAAAGCGAGGAAGTAAAAACGAGAAGGTGGGTCGAGGAGGGGGAAATACATATCGATGTTACCGATTGTGTATCCTACGCACATGTTAGCGTCAAGTGAAAAAATAGTACAAACATACTCACACCCGCAAAGGTGCATATTTGGGTGCCCGTCGACACCTCAGTCAACAACAATTCTTCTCCAGTACAAGTCACGAGTCTCTGTCCATCTGGAAGAACTGCAACGGGTCCTCCCGTGTACAGCGGGGGAACGGTACGCGCTTTTTTGAATCTGTATTCATTTCAGCGGATGTACCGCAATCCCTGAAAAGTACATACGCGGTCTTGAGCTTCGGTCGCCCCGCAATGGGAATGGCCATCGTCGAACAGAAAAAAAAAGAGTTGAATGGACTCGGACTTGCCCGATATCGTGACTCGTAAATTGGAAATAATTGTCACATCACTGGTTACCTTTTTCGATGACAATGTAACGAACAGCTATTCCTGGCTGGGTCGGCGCTCGTTCAAAATGATTTTGGCTGATGTTTGGCTGGTTCTCGTTCCCATGCCGTCTGTCCAAAAGAAGTTTCGAACACCAATATGACCTTCATTAATATCAATCTGCTGGCTAGCGTGAGTTTCTTGGTTCATCGAACGGGCCGCGGTTGTTTCCACAGTCAGAATGTATCATTGTTTCGTTCACAGCACCCACTGTTGGCATGTCGGGATACCGTAGGGCTGGACCATCATTTCTTTGTTCCACCCCAAATACCATATACATCACTGGTAGCACACCTTACTAGTCATTTATATCAAATAGAGAAAGGTGGTGATCTACAGATATAGCCATTGACCTTATCGGAATTTCTCTCGTGGGATTCCTTCCATGCCTAAGAGCCGCTGCCCGTTTCTTGACTCACCAAAAATGATATGTGATCAAGGCACTTGAGTGGATGTCTGCGTCGTACGTGTATTGACCGACATTGACCGAACATTGCGGGACTGGGGTAAAAAATACAAAACGCTACTCGTGTGGCACCTGTAGAAAGGGAAAAGGCCATAAGGTCCACTGGACTCGGAAATAAGCTGAAAACCTATATTGATAAAATTAATTGAATGATGCTTCTTGCCGACTGCTCCGTCTTCACCGTTACGAAGGCCGTGATGTACTCGACCAACGCATGCGAAGTGAGTCCAGTTGCGCCTCTGCTTGACGCCGTAATTCTGCCTCCTCGTCAGCATCCCTCTCCGCTTCCCTTCTCTTCCTTGACTCTTCTTCTAGTAAGGCCTCCACAGTGCGCAAAGCTGACTTGGACCGGGACGCCTCCGCCTGCGCTTGAGCCAGCTGGTCAGTGAGCCTTATGGACAGCGACACGGCCTCTGCTGACTGGCGTCTAAGCCCAGCGACCTCGATTTGCAGACGCTCGATGATGTTTTTAGCCTCGTCGTTTTGTTCAGGGAATGGATTTCGAGACAAGGAGGTAGAGGGTAGCGGATAATGCGTCGAGCTGGCGAGAGATGGTCGTCGCTCGTATGAATGCATAACATCATCATCGCTTTCGAAGTCATCTTCGTCCGAAACCTGACCGTCCTCTTCATAATCATCATCGTCATGCATAGATCGGTCCGCGTGAGTGGATTCGGAATACGGACCATCTTTACGCGGCCTTCCTCTCTTCTTGGCCTGATTCTCTGCTTCTTTGTCCTTGTTGGGCCTACCCCGCTTTCGCGGTCGCTTTGTACCCGGCGGAGCCAAAAGATTTACGGTCCAATATGACCCGAAACCAGGGTCAGTGACGGGGCGGGGTTGGCGTTCAAATAGACGGTTCAACGATAGATGATGTCGAACGGATTGCTAAAAACAAATATGAGATCGACCGTGGCACGGCAATGGGAAAATCACGTACTTTCCACGTCGGACCCGCTGTTTTATAATAGGCGTACTTGCCCTCCATCGCGGCATAGATTTCTCTTATGGTGAGACGCTGGCGCGGGCTGCCCAAAATGGCACAGCGCAGGATGACGGGGAGGGTATGCTGTGGGCGTCCATCTGTATCAGGCAAACAATCGAGAGTGTCGGGGCAATTGGGGTGCGGCTCGTGGTCTTGGTATTGCCATGGCGGCATCTCAGGTTCAGGATCTAGCTGATCCACGTCTCCAACATCGCCTAGAGCGTCGACTGTATGGGCACTGGCGACCGAGGCAGGCGAGGACGGGAGCTCCAGGGCGGACGGCGAGTGAGCCTCGTCGTGTATGTGAAGTCTAGAATGGTAAGCAAGGGTGGTACACGGCGAACACAATGACGAGCAGCCTACCTTGACGACGCCTGCCTTGAATCGTCGGGATTGAGTATGCTACGGAGACTCGCCATGGAAGTCGATGAGGGAGCTCCTTTGAGATAAGGGTAAGCTGGACCAAACTGGACCCATAAGCCCACCCACGGCTTATATAATGTGCCCCATAGATCTCGATCTCTCCGATCAGATTCGTCGTCGGCTGAGTCACACCGCCTATTCTCGTAGAAATACATTGTGACAAGAAAATACACAGGACAACACAACTCACAACAAGCAGCTACTGTATATTACAGCGCGTCTAGGGGTCTATAGCCCATACTGATTAAAATTATACGGATACGGGAGCCCTCCTGCCCCTACATTACTTTGCAGCCACTCGCCGCCCTGTCGCGAACCCCCTCCCCCAAAGTCTAACTCATTCAGCGGCGGAGCCACGGCATTCGCATCCACTGTGGGCCCTTGTGCTACTACAGGAGACATGGGCTGCGAGCCCTGACTCTGCCCGTTCCGGGGCCACCATTCATAGCCCGGATAAAACGATGTGGAGGGTTCGATTCCCGGTATATCCAGGCCAAGCATGTGTGCCATGATCCGCGTGCTCAGGTCTTGTACCCCTGTTTCTGTCTGTTCTTGCTGCGGGGGTCCATTGAGATCTCCAAACGCCTCTCGCTGCAAATAGTCAGACGACTTTTCCTGCGCGAACGCAATGTCTGCTTGTCGTTTATGTCGCCCAGGAGAGTTTGAATCCTCCGACGTCTGAGCATTGTCAAAGGTCAGTTGTACCCCATTTAGTAGATCCCATGCGCGTGAGGCACTGGGCCAAACTACCTATTATAAGAATGCTATAAGTACCGCATTGATTCGTATCACGGCTCTTGCCTAAACATACCTCCATGTCCTTCAGTGCCGCCATACATTGACGCAAGCCCAGAGATGCCTGGACATTCGACGGCCGTAAAGTTACTAGGAAAGGAAAGATCAGCCCTTTAATCACCCAGTGAAAATTGAATAATGAACGAACATGTCAAGACATGCATAATACTGTAGTTGTAATAAGCGTCGTTAAACAATCGCATTCGTGAAACGACATACCCAGCACTGAATATGTAAGATGTGAGGAACGGGGAACAGCGTTTGAGCGTAAACGTCTCGCGATATACCGTGACTGACGAGTGGGAAGTTTCAATATGCCAGAATTGCCGACTGCACGGCACACTTACCGATGGAACCAATATGGCTAGCGGCGCCTTGAGCTAGGTCAAATGCCTTCAACTCCAATGTGGAATGTCGGGAAGTGAATTCGCCGCTGAAAAACAAGGTAAGTAACACGGATCAAACTCTCATACAATAACGAAATAATCACCCTTTCCAATTAGGAATGCTAGCCAGGAAAAAACATTGAATAGATATCTCTCGACAAAAACAATACATATATGACTCACAACGCTCGGTTCAGTAACAAGACGGACCCCCAATACCTGATGTGCAAGAAGAGAATGTGCGGCGGCGGGACTTTACGCCGATTGGCAGTATCATATCGCAGGTGCTCAGGTAGGCTGATGTACCATTGATCCAGCTGGGACTCAAAGCTAGACAGCAAGGCACGACGAGAGACCCCTGGTGTGGCGCGTACAGGATAGATTTTGGATATTATGGCACCTAGGATAACGCCTAGAAGTCTCTGTTAGTAGCCGCGAATATCATTTTGCAGGAACAGTTACAGAGGGTGGCGGTGGCGCGGAAACAGTACATCACCGCATTGGGAGTGGGGGGATAGGCTGCACTTGTCGAATCTGATGGTAGCGGTCGCCAAGGTTGTTGCTCATCAGCCTGATCATGAAATGATGCGTCAATGTTCATTGTCTATTACCCCTGAAGCTCGCACTCACTTGGTTCACTTCCGGTAAGGGAGTATCAAAGTCATCATCTCTGATGATAATTGGACGCCCTGTGGAATTGGTGGCGGTAAGTTCCGGGAGACGTTCAAACAGACCTTTCCTCACCCATGTATATCGAACCATACCTGCATCGACATCATACGTCAAACTTTGTTTAAAGTATTGAGGGACCATGACCCACCTGTCCGCGAGTGTACATACCCACCAGATCTGTCGTCGAGTCTGGGTCTCTTCGGGTGAGAACATGTCTTCACCGTGAATTTTCCAATGATCGGAGTTACGATTTAGTCCCAAATCAATCGCCTGTCGGCACCGTAAGTGTCTATTCTTGTAACAATATATCATACCATGCGTATAGCCATGCCTGTATTGTCGATGTCAACCACTGTCTGTTGATAATCTGACAACACAAGACATACCAATATATATCCATCCTTGCTCCATACTCCCAATTCCAAACTCGCGATATCCCAACAGCAGCAGAGTTTGAACGGTAGTAGGTCGGGAACGGTGGAAGATTTTGGCTATTCACTAGTCTGAGTATCAAATCATCATTGCAGAGACCCAAACTCACTGAGTATGTTCCTTGCTGATTCCTGGTAATTTCGGCCGGCTTCCCACATCTTTCCGTTGGTAGGCAGGGGAAGGTCTTGATCAGAAAATCGAGCAGTGATAGCGAACATGGAGAGAAGAAGCATCGCGGACAGTTTCTGCGTGGCCTCTGGCTTTGGTGACGATCCAGTCTCTGACGGCCTCGGACTATCTTGCTGTAACGATTCGCTATTAGAAGAAGTCAGAAACCAGTCACTGTTTTCGTGCAATTGCGTCCATCTTGCATACCCTTGTCTCCTGTCCATGTATGAGCGCGGTTTCTCCAATCAGAAATTATGGCACCTACAAGGCACGGTACTCCCGCAAAAAGCGACCTTTATGTATAAGGGGAAACACGGGATGAATGTACACGAAGTACAGTTCGATGAGTCGATCCTGGATGTGCGAAGGCGGTAGCTGCACTTCGATGTCTTCTTCTTGAATGAGATGGAGTATATGATCCTTAGACGGTGGCCAGACCCTTGCCATAGGCAATTTCCTGCATCATATTTGCTTCAATTCAGGCTGATTACTTGCACTTGATGACTCTCACCATACGCCTCCATCGTTTCGATCATCGGTCCGCGAGTTCCTACTCAAAAGATGTAGACCGCTCGCCTTGCCATGATATCGAAGCTTGATGAAAAGCATGTATTAACGCTGCAAGGTAAACATGGACAAACCGGTACCTCTTGATTTTCGTCCAGAGATAATTGGCCCATATGTTCGGTGGCGTCTTTCAATGATTCACGATCTTCGCTTTCTATAATTGAGCGATCAGAACTTGCTCTGGGTTCAACGTAACTGGCATGCTTGCCGGATAACGGTTCCATAGTGTACATCCTACTCCAATCTGGATTTGCAACACGGGACTCAATGGAGGCAGCATTCAGCCGACGTCTCTGGGTGGCCGGCTCTGCACCATCAATGGAACTGGAAGAACTAGAAGGTGCTCCGTAAATAGACGGTGTGGATGACGACGAGGATGCCAACCCAGAAGTTAGCCGGGCGGCGAGGTTATCCTGCCACTCCTGGGTAGGGACTACAGAGAGTCCTCGATCTGCAGTTACTACGAATTGCAATTACCGTGGATCCGGAGCAGACTGCGAGGGCTTGCCTTGAGCTGATGAGACTTTCTCTCTCGATACCCTAGACTGTCTTCGTGACCGTGAAGGATCCCGCGCAGGAGATGTCTCGTTACTCCTCAGGACAGACGCAAAGAAGTCCTCTTTGGTAGCTCCTGAGCGCTGATTTCGACGACCGGAAGGACCCTGTAGACATTGACAGTGGGTTCGGCTGAAACGCAGTAAAGAAACCCGAAGGCTCACATAAGGACCTGAATCTACTCTTCCTAGAATTTCCCGAGCTAGGTCGTCCTGGCGCAGATCGGCGACGATGCTCTGCACACGAGGATCGTTGCATTGCATGAGCGCACCCAAGAGGGATTCGACCTGGTGCCACCGCTGCTCAATGGCATGAATGTACCCCTTCGGGGGTCCCCGCTTGTAGCTCGGGCCTAAGAAAAAAGGTCATAAAGCATTGCTGAGTGAATTCTGTAGGAGCGTACCAAGAAATGTGCAAGCTGCCCAAAAACCAAGATGAGCGTTCACACACAAACACAAAGGGTGATATTGACCTGTTCCTGCCTGCGCACAACTTTTACACTGAGTAGAATCGGCAGCACCTCTTTCACATTTGCTCTTTGTCTTTCTGCACTGGTCACAGGCTGCGAAAAAAAAAGAGGTCAGGGGACTCCTAACCGGAATCGCCGAGTCTCATACCTCTACTGCTCCTCTTTCTGGAGGCTGCCTGGGAGTCATGGTTGACTTCGTCGTCAGAAGGGTCAGAATCGTGCCAATCCATGTCAGGAAAGACGGGAACTTGGTAGTAGTGGTGGAAGAGAAAGCTAGAGTTGGTTATTAAAGGACATTAACATCGAATAGGATGTCGATCCCGGACGAAGTCATGTTTCTCTTCAAACTCACGTGCCGAACGTAACATGGAATTTGACGAGCCAATCAGCGTTGACTCCGGTCCGACATGAGCCGATCGGGCGACATGTCCGAGCTTTGTTGATGTGATGTATTTTCCGTCCTGACTTTGATGCGAGTGGACGCTTGCAATCACCGTCGGCTGCCGTGCTGCTCAACGGCAGAACATGGTTGCCACTCGGTCCCTTCTGACATCGCTTCGCTTCATTGTCAGTCCTAAAAAAAAGAGTTGTATATTCACATATCGCCGTTGAATCGCATGTTAATACAAGCTGGTCACTTTTATCTTACCCCATGTCATGCAAAGCGCACAGTCAGCCACCGCCAGAGATCTGTGTCTGTGACAGCCCATTCATTATGCGCTGGTTCCTGACTGTCTCGACCCTTACTTCAGTGGGCTGTACGGTAGAGGGGCGAGAATGAACGCATCCATAAATTTGGCCAATTGCGACGTCTGAAATAGCCGTTTGAGCGGAGCTAACCAAATCTATCAAAACGCACCTTGTCTACGGTTTCTGCCCACCCATCAACTTGCCATGCATTCTCTCTCGTCTCTTTACGAGTCGCCAGGTTTCTGCGCCGAGAGAGATGAGCGTCGGTCTCGAACCTATAAAAGGCACTTACGGATACTGCCACATATGGTGTACCTGGTTGAGTCGTCCAACCTGCGAGAACCACGCGCCGACTGGAGCGACGTGCTTGCGCCGTGCCTCGATGCCTCTTCGCCTAATACAGACGCGTCAATTTTTATTCCGAATAGAAACAGGTGGTCCATTGGAAACGAACCAGGTGTGTTCCCATTCCAACAAAGTGCCTGCTTTCAACTGATATGATCGCAGCTCGAAAATACCGCCTTGCGCGCGCGGTGGAGCAGTCGGGAAGAACGCAAACTCCTGGTTCAACTGAGAGAACCGTGAATTGATGAACGGCAACATCGCCTGATACGCTTTCAAGTGCTATAAACATCTCCATGATCTTTAAGACATCGCGTTGAGTCAGCAGCAAATATACCTCCGATGTCCGTGCCAGTGCGCTCGACTTGTCGTATCCACCATAGTTCTCATATTCAAGGATATGAAAGAACGTGTCTTGCTCCCCAACAAGGGTCTCCCAGCTACCTGTCAACTTCACTTTCATGTCAGGATCCTTAAGGAGGCCTGTGTAATATTTCTCGCTACTCAGAAGTCAAAAAAAACAGGATATCGGTGAGTAATAAGGGTTTGCTTACGCTGCGACTTTATACTCATCCGTCTTGTCGGACTTGACGCGGTGTACTGGTGGATTCCAGACACGTCACCATTTACGAAACGACAGGATGCTTACCTTCAAAGCCATGAACGTACTTGCCGCGACCAACAAGACGGGAATGCTGGAGGATGTCAACCTCACCGGCCTTCTTGGCCTCTGGAGAACCGTGTAACAAAGACTGGGTTGCCGTGAGATTGGAATCTGAAAACATTTGCCTCACTGTAGATAGCTACCTGAACTGAAATGGATCGACGTGTCGCAGCAAGAGAAGATGCCGCTCTGGTGGCTGAAGAGCGATACATTGTGGTAGAAAGTCAAGAGCCGTGCGTGAGTGAAACCCCGCTATAACTCCAATCAGTTCGTGACGTATTTCCGCAGGAATAGGGTTAGGGTTACGCGCGATCCTAATAGCACTTTTCACGCTCTGAGTAATTAGCGTGTTCTACTTGGGAATACCACGCATCCATATCTCGTATATACACCACTTTTCTGAATCAACCATATCCTCTGAAAGTACGACTCTGAAAGAACGCTCATTGATATCGTCTACATGTTTCTGGTCACCAATTTCCGGTGATGCCATAAGAATACTGCACTCAGTCATAGCTGGTGGTGCATATGATCCGCCCGCTATGTCGACGCAGGAGATATCATGAACAATAGACACCTGATCTTTTACAATTAATGACACCAGCCAGTACAGTGATGAAAATGCGTACCCATGACTTAGTGAAAGGGGAGAACATTTCAAATTGCGACTTATGAAGAATCGCCACCGTAGCATTATCCGTCAAAATTACCATGTGAATTTCTGCCCAGGAACTATCCAGGTTTCGCAGCATATCTAAAGATATTGCATCCCCCTTCTTTCCACCTAAGGACTAGCTCAATCCGCTGAACCTTGATGTTTGGAACGGTACTTCACCTGTTAAGCTGCGGAATGCAGTATCTGCTCGACCATCAACGGCATGGGATAGAGGATAAAACAAATGGTTGTGAGTATTTTCTTCCGAGAGAACACCGTTGTCTTCTCGAGTAAAGATGCCCAAAGCGGGTGCATCGACAGTCCCAGGAAGAAGTCTGATTGAAGTTTCTAGAACACAAGACAGTCCCCTGCAAGGCGTGCGAGAGACAGGTGTCCTTGGCAAATCCGGCGTACTGTATTGAATATACGGAATATCCCCAGCACCGGGTAGACAGGGAGTCTCCTCGCAGGCAATAACCGAGGAAAGAAGCTCCGTAGCCCTGTTCTGGGAGTCAAAAATATCAGATGAAAAACTGATATGAGGTACAGCAACCAAAGCTCACGATATGTTTTCGATTTCGTTCGTTCCCTTCGGTGCCTACTGTAAACGGCTTGCCGCCCTGGAGTTCAATGCCCTGATCAAACCAGACTTCCGGATATTCATTGCGTAAAATCGTAAAGTAATTGTCAGCCATCTTCATTTCATCTTCTGTAAACTGAAGAAGTCTCAAAAGAGATAGAAAATCTACGGCAAGGGATCGAGGAAGCATTGCTCCGTGGCCGAGCCAGGCGAAGGATGTATGGACGCTTGATCCGACGTCAAGTCTTCGCAGTTGACTTGATAGTAGTTCGTGTGGAGGCAGCAAATGTATGCCTGTCTTAGATGACGGAGACATACGTGCGCGCATCGCAAGGATGACTTCAGGTAATACTATGTAGTCATCATCCTAGAAAACATGCTTGAGTGACCGACAGCACCGGACGGTACGAAAAACACGCACCTGAACGAAACAAAAAGCCGTGGACGCTCGAGCACATGCCACGAATCTGGCTTGGAAGTACAGATTAGTAGGTGAGTTGTACACCTTTAGCCTACTCCCTATACATGGAGCGAAATCCTGTTACGAAGACGTGACTTTGAGAGAATATAAGATGAACATAAGAAAAGCAAACAGCTTCAAAGATTTGATTAGGACTGTTGTTCCACACAAAGACAGTATGGATGGTATTCTCAAGGGAAGGACCACAGAGTAGAGAAACTATTTTGATGACGTTGGGAAACCGAGACCAGTTCAGAATCACCGCGGTGGTATCAGGGTGTCCATTTGGATCAGAACCAGGAAACCCAGCCCGTCTGAAAGAGCTGTTTACTCCACTCTTGACATATGTCGCAGGAAACGACGGTGCGACGCCTAACCGGAAAGAACCCAGCAAAAGAGAGAGCAGAAGAAATACCAGTGGCCAGAAAAAATATCTCAACATGAGGGTCCAGGACACGCCCCTATGGAAGCTTTCGTGCTTACGTTCGCATCAACCTTTTTGATTCTTCATGCCACGACCAGCGAGCTGCCCGTGCCAGCTATCAATGTCGTCCCTGTAAAACAGAACAGTGCTCAATGATTACGACCATGCAGTCAAGAAGAATCCGTTGTTGGGCGGCTCATCGGCGCACCCTTACGACCTCACTGTGTCTGCACTCGGATCTCAAGTCTCAAGCACAGGTAAGGGGAGCTGGACGGTCGCTGTCATTACCGACAATTGTACAGGCCAGAATATCTCACATCGATGCCGTCTCTCCCTTCTCACCCGCATTAATCGACACTTTCCGCCGACGACACGACTATTTGCGTATCTCTCTCACAGAGAGGTGCAATTTGCGATGTACGTTATCTCAGCACTCATTCATGGAATCGTGTCTCAAGACGTAGGTACTCAGGTTTTTACTGCATGCCTGAAGAAGGAACTGAATTGTCCCCTGAAAGTCATCTTCTCACGAACGAAGAAGTTCTTCGTCTTGCGGCGTTATTTGTTAAAAGTGGTGTTACAAAGATACGATTGACCGGTGGAGAACCAACAGTCCGGAAAGGTCTGAACGAGATCATCGGTCTGTCTTTCTTCTCATCGCCGTCCTTCCCTCGTTATTTAATTTGCACTAGCCGGTCTGAATGGACTGCGTCCATATGGTTTACGATCCATAGCGATGACTACAAATGGACTTGTTCTTTCAAGAAGACTACCAGCCTTCATTGACCGAGGTTTGACTCATCTCAATATAAGGTTAGAGATGTCGTGTTTTGTTACGTGTATGAAATCTGACTACTTCAAAGCTTGGATACTTTGGATCCGTATAAGTTTGAGTTCATGACTCGGCGAAGAGGCCATGAATATGTTCTGAAAGCTTTGGATGTCGCCCTCGTGTCGCAGGCACTTGTTTCTGTAAAGCTGAACGTCGTCGTCGTTAAGGGCCTCAATGATTCGGAGGTACTTGACTTCATTGAAATGACAAAAGAGCGAGTGCTATCTGTCAGATTCATCGAATTCATGCCGTTCACAGGTCCGTGTAACTCCGTATTCGACTCGAAGTCACATTGATCTCTACATGTAGGCAATGCTTGGGATAAACGCAAGATGGTTCCATCAAATGTACTGCTCGATAAAATCATCCTGCGTCACCCTGATGTTCAAAGAATCTCCGATGAAGTGAACGATACTGCCCGTTCATGGAGAGTTCCAGGTTACAAGGGAAATTTTGGCTTTATCAGCAGCATGTCAGATCACTTTTGCTCCTCGTGCAATCGCCTGAGGATAACAGCAGACGGCCAGATCAAGGTCGGGTACCTCTTTAGCCTGTATCATTGCTCGGGAAATTTGACCTTTTTGGCAGGTATGTCTATTCGATGCGAAGGAAATATCTCTACGAGATGCAATGCGAAACGGCGCTACCGACGGTCAACTGCTTCAGGCTATCGGTAAAGCCGTATCTGGCAAACAGGAGAAGCATGCAAACATGGAAGATATCGATGTAATTACGAATCGCCCGATGATTCTGATAGGCGGTTGAGTGCCCATTTATTGATCCAGTAGACAAGTCTTTGATGAGTTTGACAATGTTTCTAATGTCATACCCACTATTAGGTCCGTCTGCCTTTTCATTTTCCTGTCTGTCCAGTTCAAAGATCAATCTCAAACCACATGGTCTTCGATGTCGGCACTACAGCTTAGCGGCATCAGCATCGGCACCTTGCCTCACTCACCTCAACGACAGTGGACGGGCTAACATGGTCGATGTGTCATTGAAGGAGGTTACACGGCGTATAGCCACAGCAAGCGGACGTATCTTCATCCCTCTCATTGCTTATGAACTCCTGGCTTCGACGTACCCAGATGGCGAAGAACCCTCGACGGCATTGGAGAAGGCCAAACAGAAAGTTCACCGAAAAGGCGATACGCTTACCATCGCACAGCTTGCAGCCATAATGGGGTCCAAGAAGACATCAGACCTCATCCCACTTTGTCATCCCCTTCAATTGTCGAACGTTTCGGTAACGTTGACACTCGAAGCCCCAGCTCACGACAGCCAACGTCACAGCGTTCTGTGCCGTGCGACGGTGTCTTGTGATGCCAAAACCGGCGTGGAAATGGAAGCTTTGACTGCCGTGTCGGTTGGTTTGCTGACCGTATGGGACATGCTGAAGGCTGTGGCAGGGAAGGAGATGGAGATCGGAGAGATTGTTGTAACGGAGAAATCGGGTGGTAAGAGCGGGGATTTCGTTCGAAACAGATGAGCCGATACCGTGATTGATCTTGCGCCGTCTAAATTACTCTCCTACGGGTATATATAGAATCAGAAACAATCATAAGCCTATCTAATTCTTTGGGTTTGTGTAGAGAGCTGCAGACTTGTAATAACTTTGTGGTGATCAATCAATAAAACACGAAGACGCGTCATTCTTATGATTCATGTAGCACACTGCATTCGTTACCGTTGCAGAGCTGGCTCAGGTGGAGTGGATAAATTCTTGAAGGCCCGCTGAAATTTCACTATCCACAAGGCGCGCTGCTTCGATGCCCTGCAAGATGTTATATTAGCTCACCTGGAACACAACGAGAGTTCGGACGATATACATCTTTTAATTTGACAACTGTAGGGATGGACTCGATTTTCCAAGGATCCCCCCGAAACCCGTTGGTTGGCGTTTTCCACCTGTCGGAGAAATGGATGTGAGCATGGATATTTCCATTACCTGGGAAAACGAGACCAACCTTGGCCTGTCTCCCACATAGACGATCAATGCGCTCGGAGATTTGTCTGATCCAAAGGTATCCTTGATGAGCCCATCAACTACTCGACAGTCCTGTGGTAGTTAAGGCGTTAGCGCTCAATCTCAAATGTGCCAAGACATCTTTACCGGGCACCAGAGCTGACCATCAACGATGGACGAGTAGAAGATCAAGTAATCGTGCTTGATTTCTACTGGCTGTGGTGTGGATGCTGTGAAGCTTTCGTCGGCGATATAAAGAGGCATTTCTGTTATCGACTTGGGGGAAGAGAAGTGCTGCGCGCGGATCGGCAGTCAACTGCGTTTAATCAGCAATCACAACGTCAACAGATGTCGCAAGCAAGGCGCGACTCAATGTGACTTAGCGGCACCAAGTGCTGCCAAGTGGTCTGTGGAAGAAAAGAGGAATGAACGTAACGCGCTTCTCAAAACATCCCATTTTCCCATAAGTATAGCGAAAAGTAAACATTGTGCTTAAGGCAAACTAAGTAATAAAAGTGAACAGGGGAATCGACCCTATGAAACCTCTTGCGAACCGAATTAAGCACCGAAATACTATTAAGGGCAGTCCGAAAATCGAAAAATCAGTGGTATAGATCAAGTCCATGGTGTATGAAGGCAGTCCATGTACGCCGAAGCAAATCAAAAATCTCTACAAGCGTAAATTTGAGACGTTATAGCGATGTAAATACAGTTGGATGAGAAATGCTTTAATATCCGCCATACGAACCACCGTATGAGCTACCGGATGCACCATACGTGACTTGTGCAGCAAGAGCACTTGAGCTTGAAGTGTTCCAGGACACCGACGAAGTAGCAGCAGAAGCATACGTGTTGTATGGATCACTGTTGCCGGTGGTAAGTGACCAAGATGACTTGCACTTGCCCAAACAATCAGAGAGACCAGTGTTGTACACTTGCTGCGTCGTAGTAGCCGTGGCAGTCTCTGTCTGAGTCGCTATCGCCGTCGCCGTGGAGGTTTGAAGGACAGTCATTTGGTCTGTGACGGTTGCGGTTTGGGTTTGCAGGACAGTTTTGGTCTGAACAGAAGATTTAGCATGTCGTCTTGAAAGAAGAAGATATCCTAAGCCTACGTTGTCAATGACCTGCGTACTGACCCAGACACTGGTGTACGTGGTGGGATAGACAACAGTCGACACTTCAGTTTGAGTGACAACATCTGTTTCTGTCTGCTTCAGCGTTGCAGTCGCGGTTTGCACAACTGTCATCTGATCGGTGAGAGTGGCAGTCTGGGTCTGTAATACGGTCTGAGTCTGTACAAGAAAATCAGCATTATTACGGTAATAGTCATTTAAGCATACGCACGTTGTCAATAACCTGTGTGCTAACCCATACACTGGTGTACGTGGTTGGATACACAACAGTCGAAACTTCGGTCATGGTGACAAAGTCTGTTTCCGTCTCCTTTTGAGTTTCAGTGGCAGTAGCAGTAGCAGTCTGGACTTCAGTCTGGGTGTAGACGTTAGTCTGAGTCTGAGTCTCTGTGGCTGTAAGAGTGTGGTCGATCACCGAGGTTTGGTCGATGGTTTCTGTTGACATCAAGACTTGCGTAGTCGGGACCATCTTCACAGAGGTCACGACAGCAGTTTGTGTCACCATTTGAACGTCAGTCTGCGTTTGTGTAACGTATTGAACGACCGTAGTAGGGACAACTTGCGTCTCAGTCTGCGAAGCATAAGAAAATCGATGACTCGAGAAGGACCACATGTACATACTGCAGTATAAGTCACCGTGTTGTACGCCGTCTCAGTCTCAGTCATAGTCTGAGTAATTGTTGAAACATATTGATTGCAGTCCGACTGGTAGCCATATCCTCCACCGTTACTAGCAGGATCGACATAAGAGGAGCACAAGAAGCCAAACGCTTAGCCAACGTACTTAATGATAATTGTAGTGGCGTAACACCCCTGCACGGCGGTGCTATCGTACTTTAATTTATAATTCAGACTTTTGATTTTGGAGCAATATTAATAAAAATACGCACCCACGACTCAGTCTGACAGGAACCATCACTATTCTTGTAATAACCATATCCACACTCCAGTGATTTGTATCCCCCGCTCATGTACGAGTCGTAGGGCATCACATCATAGAAACTGGAAGAGGAAGGAGCTGCAGTAGGGGCGGAGTACGCCGCGGCACCATTATCGACCGGAGTTGGGGTCGCAGGAACCATAGACACTGCACCGTTCGCCACCTGAGCGGCAGCAGTACTTGCCAGAGCTAGACCAAAGACAATTGACTTCATGATGAAAAGAGTGGACTACAAAGAACGCCGGTGTGTGTTCAAACGAAAACCGAATTGAAGAACGAAAGAAGCGGTCTACGCGCTGTAACTGTCTTGCAGTGAAAATGGGACAATGTGCGGGAAGCTTGAGGGCAAGCGCTCTGTGGGTCAGTCCGTTAAATTATGATGCACAAGTGTCGCGATAGATATGCAGACGCACCGCTAAAGAATAAAAGAAAGGGAGGGAGAAAACGAAAACGAAAAGAACGAAAGGTGAGGACAAAGGATGAGAAAGGGTGAGAGAACAGGACATCGAAGCCAGCGGTTTTTGAGGTACTCCCAGGCATGGGTCCCAAACGATCGGATGAGCCGGAATTGTCACTGGCCATCACACTGGCCATCTCGGTGTCTCCAGGGCCAATATATACGCCATTCTAATTAGATTATTCCCTTCGCTTGGGTCTCACTTCGCCATTGGTCAACCGCTGTAGCCAGCCGTAATCAGTATATTCAATATATTGACACCGGTCTATCTACCTTCTACCTTAAGCGCCGATGCGCGTCTACCGAAGTCCCCATTTACATCCAAGAGGATTTTCAGCGCGTTGCGCGCGCGTATCCTAGACAATTCGTCTCGACGGGACGTCAAAACGGTCTCAACCTTTGGTGGTGCTTCTGCCCACGGATACTGCAGAGTTATCAGCCAATCAGGTTTAGCGGGCCGCCAAGGGTTTTACTCACAGGCAACTAAATTAAAGTTCCATCAACACTTGTCAGAACACCCAGTTAGATGTGAGCCTTTGATTCACTTACCGATTTCTTGAGCTCCTCGTAGGCCAATAGCGTGAATCCAAACTGAGGACTACTCCGAAGGATACGAGCTGGGCCTCCTTTGAATAAGGCTTTGAAACCTTCCTCTCGATCTTGCACGTAACAATGTCAACGATCGGTCTTGTGTATCAGAAGAAAAGTACACACATATCTTCACGAACGCGTCTTGAAGCCCTTTATAGTGTGTTTGTCCTTTTCTGGCCTCTACTTGAAGACGAGTCTTCACAACGTCTAAATTTCAGTCAATCAGATGCGAGGGTGCATAGCCTCATGGAAGCTCCATACCTGCAGGTGTCGTGAAATATGCCGCTGGCATACCGCTGTTTCATCAACAAGAGTACGCATGTGCATCGATCAATTAAGTGTGTCAATCAGGTGGCAACAAAGATGCTTACGCAATACCAGCAGCACATAACGTCTCTAAAAACGATAGTTGCTTGCCATTATACCCTTCGTTGAACACGTCGGACTTCAAGTGACCGTAGGCTGGAAAGTAGATTGCAGAGAAAGGGATGTCGCGCATTAGGCATGCGCTAGCTCCTTTATACAAACCGAGGACACCAAGTTGCCGAATGATGTGGACAGCGCCCCTCGGGACCGCTCCCTCAAGCTTAGCGGTCTCACCTTGAACCTGTAGACGGATTTTTCTGTAGCAACCCACCTCAGTTGATCGAACGTTCTCAAAAGGGCTGATTTGTACGCACACAATCTCCAAAGGGTTGGTGAAAACCTGATAGTTGACCGATATCAATCAATCAATTCATTGGATCAAGGCATTGCACGCACCACTTGGCATCCTCCGGCAGTGCCACCAGCCACTAGCTCCCAGTACAATTTGATACGTCCCGTCTCAGGATCCATAGTCTTGGAACGAACAAGGTCATTGACAGTTAACTTGATGGCCTTCTCTGGCGCTACACCCTATAACAAAGATGAAAACTACGTCCCCAGCGAATAAAATGCCGCTCTACATACAATAAGCTGAGGTCCAAGACCACGATAGAATCCAAGAAACCCTTCGTTACGGAAGATCTTTTGCGCACAGTCAATGCTGTTTTTGTAAAGAAGCTGTCCAACAACGGTGCTCCGTTGATTTTGCATGCTAATGATACCATTTAGGTCCTGCATCATCGCCTGAAAGCCGCCTTTCGCTTACCGTGTCTAAAGAACAGATCGGCTGAGAAATATGGTCACCACAACTGGAATACACGTACCTTAACTAAAGAAAGCATCAGTGGCCTGAAGAACCCCCAAAGTTAAGCACTTACCCATATCGATAGGGTACACAATCGTAGCACCGAATGCACCAGCCATGCCTATGCTTTGTGAGTGAACGAAGTATCGCAAAAGGACGATTTCACGGACCGCCCAATACAAAATTGTAGGAGGAATGGAGCACCGAATTCAGGAAAGATTCTGTATGAGGAGCCTTAGTCTCCATCTCCTCGCGAGGGGCCTTCCACCTTGGGTCAAGCAATTGAGCGAAATCAATCAGTGCTAGACGCTGAGTACTGCTTCCACGACCTGCAAAGTGGAAGATGATGGAGGCCTCCATGGGAGTAAATAAGGAGTAACGAGAGCTTGACGCGGAGTAGTTAAGAAAATCTGATTGGTCAATCCTCCCATCTTTGCTCTTCGCAGTCGCCTCACGAATGATACTGTATGCAAAGTGAGAACGCTATGGATGACACTGGTGAAAATGTAGCGTACCGCTCCACCATATCCATTTCTGGTGCCAGTATTTTAATACATATTTCGATGCAGTATGGAACCACAAACCTCTAATAACATTATGGAAAGCGATTACTTCCGAATAAGATATGCGTTGTCCTGGAGTAAGTGTGCAAAGGGTCGGTAACCTGTCTATAACTGCATCCGACAATTTATGTCCAGCAATTTCCTGCAAAAGAGTTGTTCAGAAGGTTAGTTAAGGTTCCACGAATCGTAAAACATACTAGAATGATTTGCTTAAACTGTTCGGGCCTAATAAATCCGTCCTGGTCCGTGTCTAAATATCTAAAGGCTTGCCGAAGACGCTCGCCCTGCAAACCCTTCATAAGTTGCGTAAACTCGTTATCTTTAGGAAAGACATCATTAATGATGATACAATTCAAGGCGTAGCGGACACTTACATCCCAATACACGTGTTCCGTTCTTTTTCCCGAGATAGAGTTTAACCCAGTCACTGGTGATGGGTTAATGAATTGACAGAGTCAATACAGAAAAAAATAAGTTACCAATTGAAGTCAAAAGGAATCGAGCCTGGGGGGATGTTGGCACTGTAAACAGACTTGAACTCGTCGAAGTCGATGAAACCCGAGCCGTCACTAAATAAAATATGAGCAATATTTCGGAATCAAAATGCCGCAATACCGACACGTCAAAGTACTGGAATGCCATCCAGTAGTCAGCATCGGGGCGCTTCAAACCGGTTTGGAAGACCACAAAGTCCTCCCAGGAAACCAAGCCCCGTTTTGCGGTGTCGGCCACACGGAAAAGAATGGAAAACTGGGCTCGACCGATTTTTGACGAGTCATCTCTTGGGGCAATAGCGTTGACGAAGCTTTCAGGATCCAAGTACCTGGTAGATGCAACGTCACATACTAAATATTCCAGGTGAGCAGAAGGACTTACTTGTCACCGCTGACGTCCTTTGAGTTGGCATCGAATGTTCGTCGCCATCGCCTAAGCTCGGACTCTGGCACAGCTACGGCGGTTCGAACGGATTTGAGAGCGCTGGCAGCAAGAGAGGACGAGTTGGCGTCATCGCAATGAGCAATTGGGAAAATGGTGGGGAACACCATGCTGGTCGTTGTCCAAGGTAGTGGGGGAGGGGTATCGTGGAAGAGAGCGACGGTGGAGGTAGAGAGGAGAGAAATTTACGCTGCGATCGTGTTTTCTGTGGGCTCTGAGCCTGAAGATGCGGGGTTAATCTCCTAATTCAGACCATGTGACTCGTGTCAAAATTGCGAAACGGAACAATATCGGAACAAGGCGGCTGCCTCTTCCTCGAAATATTTTCAGCAATTTCCTTTCCTTACCATTCATTTTGCATGCAAGAAAATATGGGACCTTTCTCCCGCATTCCCGCTCAATTTTAGCCCTTTTCGCCAGTTAGAACTTAAAAAAACTCATCCATGACTCAACCAGAGCGTACCGATATCTTCCGGGTGCCTCCGTCCATCTCCCGTTATCCAAAGCGTTCAACGTATTCGTAATTCTTATCTACACGAGTAGCAACACGCTTCCTAGGACTCCGCCACCTCGCCCAGGGCTACTTCCCGAGGTAACCTGAAGCTTATGCAGTACATCTCCTTACCAGGTGCTACGGATCGTACATGCACGATGCAAACATCTTCTGATGCAGGATGGCCCAGGACTTGTTCAACTCGCTATAGAAACGGTCAGGCACGATAAAATGTCCACGGAAAAATGCCCACCTTGAGAATGTCGACTCGGGCTCTGTCTTCTTCGAGCTCCCGAGTAAAGCAATGGCAATGTATCATGGGCATTCTTGTGTAATGCTCAATGAGGACTGGTGTGGAAAGCACCCCTTGGAAGGCATCCAAAAAGCTAATCGCTGAATCCGGCAAATTCATCACTAAATGGGTGATTGTTTGGCGGAGTGGTAAGGTGACATGATCGCTTTCATCTTGGGGGATCAACGAGTTTTTGGCCGCTTGCTTCTGTAGCTTTCGTTCCAGTGTCTTGCTCTTTCGAGGACCAGTATATGGCTGAAAAGGATTTTCGATCGGCCACATGAAGACATCTCGAATGAAGCTCCGGCCATCCTCACAAGACACTCGTACAAGTTCTGCCACCTAAGATGTGTATAAGTCAACGTTAACTCATGTTACTTGATGCTCACGTTATTATTAACCACATTCTGAGAAAGATATTTCGCGCTGTTCGGATTGAGATCATTTGCAAAGATGCCACATCCAAGTTTGGCAGCTGGTATAGCAAAGGGACCGACACCCGCGAAGACGTCTGCCAATACGTCTGAGGGGTCCAACAGTTTTACAATTCGGTCGTGCTCCGGATGCAATCGCGAGTTCCAATATACTTGAGAGAAATCAAACGTAAAGCGACAACTCGACTCATGCTGGGGTATAGAATGAGCTGAGAACACAGAATGATAACATTCGGACCAACATGTGTGACAACATACTCGGGTTTCCCTGCTAGGAGTTCCATCTGAAAAAATCGAAATTGGCTGTCAATTTCATGAAGCTTATTGACAACGGTCTCGATTTGCTTGTTTTTCTACATGTGGTCCGCTTAGAGGGGGGAAAGGCTGAAAAAAGGCACAAAGCGTACATCAAGGAACACTTGACCAATTGCGTACTTGTATGGCAAGTATTCATCATTCAAATTGAAGTGCGCTGCGAGAAAGAATAAATGAAATCTTCCCTGAATATATTGCAACGCGGCGCACCGACATGTCCTGTTGCAGCAAAACCAACAGGCGATCCCTTCACCAGCTCCTCGGGGAGAACCGCTACGAGAATTTCACCTAAGTTGAGGAGTTGAAAGGGGTACGGCCGAAAGCAGCAAAGGGTGCACGTACTTGCGGTCCAATAGTCGTAATCAAGGTCCACTGTGTAATTAGCAAATCCAGTGCAATCGCGGTCGACAATTTCTTGCGCCTCAGGGGAAAGCTGGGCTAGCTTCTGGTTGTTGAATCAACCTATACTCAGCTCCAGGTAAAAGCATACCTCTTTCTGTGATTCTGAGTAACACTAATCGATCACCGTTGGGATTGGATGGGTCCTTAACCACGGGACTGATTTTCGGCGCTCCGACGAGGAACCTGAATAGGGAGTGTAAGCACCACATTCCGTCCGCTAGTGAAGAGCGCACCTCCTCAACGTAGTCGATTTTATGATGCTGTTCGTCTTATTTGGAGGCACGCGAAGGGCAAGAACTGAAATGCGTTTTCGGAATGCATCCTTGTCGAGTGGATGTAGAGGGCCGTGATACCTTGGCGGTGTGGTGTCAATTGCGGGAATGGAATGCATGGCACGGAAAGTGGAAAGTCGGATGAGCAACGAGGATCTCTTGAAGCAGCTCGTCGCTGCAAGCATCAAGGAACTTTTTTCATATCGACCCTGACTCGGACCGGAACCGCCAAGGCCCTCCAGATTAAATATGCATCAATATGTGTGTCATCATTGAGTCTACTTACCGCCATATGTCTGGGGTCAGAGGTATATTACTCAAAAATTGAACCTACTTACCGTCCTTTAGGTCCCTCTCCCTGATGAATCTGTACTGCAACATGTTGTGGATGTGCACTGCCATCCCACCGATGCACCTTCAATATCACCCGAATCCATGGATAAACTCCAGATCACTATCTGTGCGATGGGCTCGAGAACATCAGACCAAGTTCTTGTGAAAAAATTGGCCGCGTCGTATCCCAAGAAAGTTATTCCTTGCTTCGGTTAGTGCCCTTTATGATGTGTTCATACGCTATTTTGATTTGAATACCATATGATAGGATACCATCCATGGTTCTCTCACTGTATAACTCTACAGCCTGGTGCGACGAAGGACGAGCACTATAGACGCCTGTTCGCCGTCGAAAACTTCGATGAGTATCAGGCCATATACAACACTCTTCCCCAGCCGGTGTCTATCGCTGAAGTCATTTCGGAAGTGCAGGCCAATCTAGAGGCCTTTCCGAACGCGATGCTTGGAGAAGTTGGACTTGACCGAGCTTTCCGTATTCCTTATGATTACGCCGCGTTTCCTCGAGAGTTGACCTCCTTTACGGTTCCTATTGACCATCAACTTGCCATCCTTGAAGCTCAGGTCGACTTGGCCGTTAAATTACGGCGTAATATCAGTCTTCACAGCGTCAAGGCACAGATGAACACTACGGAATTTCTCAACAGAATGAGTCAAAGGCATGGTAGGAATTGGAGTAAGATTAGTATAGATTTGCATAGCTGTGGGTTGAGCCCACAGCTATGGCGCGATATGGAGGTAAGAGTTTTGGAAGGTGTGACCGAGCTACGAGAAAAACTAACCTTTCTAACGCAGAAGAAGCACAACAATGTTTTCCTCTCTCTGTCTACCATCATCAACGGTCGCTCATCGAATCACATTTCCCTAATCCAGGCCTGCTCACCGAATAGAATCCTCGTCGAGTCTGATTTCCATGATGTAGACATGTGTACCCAGCAGACTTGGGATATGCTTCTGACCGTGGCCCGTACAAATGGTTGGATAGTGGAAGAGGTCTGGACCAGTGAAGTAGACCCAGCCAAGTGGGGTGCAGTTCGAAGGCTGGAGGAGAACTGGCGGCAGTTTAGGGCTGGTGACCACCAAGCACCGGAGTTGTCAAAGAGAAAGAAGAAGAAAGTCGAAGAGTGGATAAGCGAATCAAATACCGATTCCTGAATAGAAACATAACACGCCCTGAGTGCAAGAATTGAAATATTGAAGTCCAACAAGCTTTACAAAATGTATCCAGAATTATGACGTGAGAAATGGGTCCCGCGACTACCAAAGATATGACAAGATAAGAATAATGCATATGCCGATAACAACACCTAGTATGATGGAATCTCGTCTTCGTCGTGACTTGATCATGGAAACAACGTTGTTTATGCCGGGCATCGTGTCTGAAGGAGCGATTCAACAACCAGCATATGGACAAGCCTGCAGCAGCTGACTCACTAATGGCATTAATCATTCGCGTGTTGATACCCGCCAGGGATGAACGCTGGCGCGTAAACTCTGAGCGTGTCTCGTATGCTTGCCTGCCAATATGCGTGAACACCAAGCATTCAGCCCACAAGAGGACTTACTCTATCATGTCGTCCGTCATGCGGTGTGAACTATCAATCCTTCCCCTTTCTGCTAGAAGAGAATCCGCCGCCGATGATTTATAGGCACTAACATGAGCGATGAGGGGTTCTTTCCCAGAGGTGCTGAGGAGAGTTCTCACTCGATATCGTTGCGAACGCCGCTCAGCAGGTTTGCTTGCTCCATGGCTTGCTTGACACTGGCCTTTTAAGGGTATTACTTATTAACTCATAGCGGGAAAAGCGACAGGTACTCACTTTTGTTCGCTTCACTGCTTGTACATTGTCTTGGTATAGTTCCCGATGTCTCTGGATCGCCCGTAGCATTGACTGGGACAGGATATCAGGCTCATTGGTTAGCGCCCCAAGTTTCTCGTTTGTTTCTTCAAGCTAGCAAGTTGTCAACGGGAAAGACAAATGTAGAACTTGGCGGATATGTGCCTTCTCTAGCAGATCGTCGACTTCCAGCTCCAGGTCTTTCCACCGCTCCGATGAACCATTTGCCTCGACGTCCTCATTAGGTCTTGAAAGTGCAGAAACAAGTTGAGAATACGAAGTGAGTTTGGAGTCGAAAAGGCTCTCCAGCGTGCGGCACTGTCTGTGCAGCTGTTCGTAGTTTGCCATGAGCTGAAAGCGTTGGTGAGTGCAGTGTTCCTAATCGGCAACTGCCGAGCTCCAGCTGCGGCCACTTAATCGCTTGCTTATACCGTATACGTGTACTGACGTGTAAGTATCGAAACAGTACAATAGGTTAGAGGAAGTGAATCCAATATTGGAGATGGAAAAAGGATTATTGAAAAGAATATCATATCGGATCTCATTCTAGGTATTACAATCACGGTATCTCGCTAAACCTTTGCCACATTGACAAGGCATAGGGTATCAAAATCGAAACCATTGTTTTGCGGTCTGCTCAGCAGCCAACCGTTTTGCCTGTCAGAGATCATTGGTCAAACATCTAGAGCGAGCGAAGAATTCCTTGTCACCTGCGTCGCCATGCTTCTACTGCTTTGTTCCAAGGAGTTGAAATGATCCTCCAAATCACCCAATATCTGTCTGTAATTTTTACTTAGTAACCTCTTAGTGGTAGTTAGAAACATATCACCCTCTGTCATTAAGTGCAGATGATAAGCGCTCGTATAAGCTACCCTGAGTTGCTGATGCAGAAGCAACTAATGCAGAGACGCCCTGTGATATTCCCCCATAGGAAACCCCTGTCGATGATTCGTTTTTGGCCTGCGGGATAGGCCTATTTGGACCACCCACTAGTAACCAACGTAGGTAAGAGTGGAGACCAGCCTTTCATTGATGCTCACATAGTTCATCAGCCTGGTCCCCAGTTATGGACTGAATACCAAAAGTCAACCAAGATCCTAGGAAAGACGTTGGTCCCATAGACACCGGCTGCGGCTGAGCAGGAACCGGGACTTTAGTGCTTGTTAGATCAATATCTGGCAAGGGAATGGAGCGCCGCATGTCGAACAAAGTGCCATATACAGCGCGTTGTTCTAAACCAGAGCGAGAATGACGCTTCCATCCAATGAAATCTCCGGTTTCATCAACCGTAATGGATCTGAAGCCATTGATCAGTCTCGAAGGCTTCCGGAAAAATGGATGACATACGAAAACATCAGAGGCAGCGGAAAGGCGTTGATGAATTCCAAGTGAGGAATGGAATACACCAGCGCTTCTTGCTTGTCTGTAAAAGCAACGAGGGCACAAGAGCCTGAAACCTTCGAGTCAGCAAGCATTAACCTAAAAATATATCAGGGATCATCACCAAGTTTTTCTATAACTTCGACTTCCCGCACAATACCGGACTTGCTGCTCCAATCCACTTTGCCTATACGGTCGCCGTCAATGTCTATATAACACTGTGCTCCTTTGATGCCCGTAGTGATGAAATACGCGTGCCCTTGTACTGAAGGTGCACTGAAAGCGTCGCTTAAACCTCGCCGAGTAGCATTACGGTGAACGCCTGTTTTAGCATCCACCATAAATGCGCCCTCCGGGAATGGATCGCTTGCACCGTCCACTTTGACAAAGTCTCCGCTGCATCTCCATGACGAAGTCACTCGGGATATCGTATACACTTCGCAAATTCCTGATTTCCTGACGCCAATGAGCCGAACACCATTATGATTATCTACACGTCAGTCGATCAGGGATGCGTTGCGAATGTCGATAGATGCGAAGCGAACCTGATTCCAGTACACTTATTGTCCAAGTCAAAGAAACAAAGGGTTCCGAAGTGTGGTCACTTAGATGTAGGCCGATAGAATGTTTATTCCTCGCTTTGCTTTTAGGGTCACGATAGAACAGAATTCTTGGTCCACGCAGATCAATAATATACAATGATCCATCCCCATACGCCACAGATAGAAAACCTATGTTATGTAATTTCGACAGCAACCCAAACCAGGGTACTTTGCTTACCGATATCTGATATTGCACAAGCAGTTGTTGGTCCCTTAGTTGGCGATAAAATGATATAGGGTGCATACTTGTAGCCGGTGGAGACGCCAAGATGTTCCAGGTACGTGAGTTCTCGATCTTCGCATTCCCGGTATGGCGGAAGGTTGTCTTGCTCATCCTTCAATCGAAACACCAGCACGTTGCCAGTGGACATAACAACTGCAGACTCCAGAGACTCCGATGAAAATAGAACTGATTGTATAGACAATGGTGCTGTCGTTGTCGTGGATATTTGCTTGAATACCCACGGATCCAGCACGAGAAAAGACAGATCCATTGTCAGATGAGGAAGCGGAGTTGGGAAGTCGTACTGGACAGGATGTGGCCTGGCAGCCACCAGCAATTGGACGCTGATGTCATAGAATCGTACAGTGAGATTTTGATGGCATGTAATCAATATACGATTTGGTTGGAACTATAACGAATGGTAAGTGACCCAGAGATCGAGAAAAACGAATAAATACTTTGGATGATTTCATGTCATTCGACTCATCATTCCATGAAAAACCACCGTTCAGTGGTAAAACCCCTTCGACTGATGGCCCGACAGCAGTGACAAGACTCTGGTATGCATCACGATCGACTACGTTGAGTCGGCCATGTAATATCCCGCTGCACAAAGACCAAGGAAGCCGCAGCCGAACAGGGTCGCTACTCGTCTGCAAGGACTTGAGTGTAGCGGATAACTCGTCCAGAGTATCTTCGTTTTTGTCCTCTGGAGCACTGGAACTGACCTCTTCTTGGTATGCAAAAGACGGAGGAGGAAAGTCGTACGCCTCTAATGCTCGTGTATCATCCGTCGATTCGGAAAGTATCAAAATAGATGTTGGATCAAAAACACCTGATAAATGGGGACTGTTCCGAGGAATGAGCAAGTAATCTTGCACAGTACCATCGCTCGAATAGAAGTAAGATCTTGTGGGAACAACAGTATCTCGCATGGAAGACCTGTAGAATGGATGCAGCGTTCCCTCGGTAACCGGCGTCGGTGGATCGGGGGGATTAAAAGCAGGAAGCCAAAATACACTAATTCCAGGGGGGTCTCCAATACACAGGCCTCCAAGCACTGTCAGTGCTGTGTATCCTCCTCTAGGGTCCGAAGAATCTGAAAATGAGCTCCACGAGAGCTTGAATATAGGTTCTCTCTGTGATGCTTGATTTTGGGGATTAGCCAGGTGCTCTTCAAGCCGATGGCCATCGACCACGTTGACATCTATTGAATCGAATGTTCGCACCATGAGAGGCTGATCCTCATCTTCCATAGCCCAATAGGCAATGACGCCATCTGTATAGCCAACCGCAAAGAAGTGTCCTGCCGGATGAACAGCTATACATGTGACTTCTGGTCTTCTGTGCGTTAGGATGTCCTAGCGGAAGTATGTATCATGGTAAATAAGTATGCAAATGGTGGGAAAGACCATGGCCATACTTGACCATATCCAGTTCCACCGGGAGCCCCGGGTGACAGAACAAGGTCGTAGACCCGAAGCGTGTTGCGCTGGGTCTGCAGCCAAAGATCAAAAATACGTTGAGTACTGAGACGGTCGACAAACGAGATCAGATAGAACTATCCCTCCTGGACTCCCAATTAGCAAAATCTGGAATATTTCGATGCAAGCGAAACAGACCTGCATACGCCACGAACAAAAGGTTTAGGTTCCGAGGATGTATAACGGCATCAATCGCCAAAGAGCTGTTAAGATCAATGAGAGCAGCTCAAATTATTGAGTAGAAAGACTTGTACGAGCCCGCATTTGTCACTCCAACCATCCCACTAGAAGCCAGCTTATTCTCATAGAGTTTCCACAAGTTCGGTATCATGTAAGACGTTTTCCGATGACAAGTTAGGTCGTAAGTTCGAATGTCTCCCGATTGCAGAACGAGGAAAGCCTAGTGCGATCGTCTGAGGGATTCGGAGATGGAGGAGAAGATTACGCACATGGGAGTGGGAAGGTGATAGTGTCATGGCGCTTAACCATGACAGTTAAATACGATCCCCGAGACTCATCATCGAAAAGCTCACTTCGTCTGATCAAACAATGCCGAACAGACGTATTTGGGGTATCCATAGTTTGAAAGATCCCAGATGTGTAGGTGATTCGTGGTATCTTGGTAGGAAATGTTATTCAATGATGGATGGAGATGGACAGTGTATACCCAGGCAAACGATTTGGAACGTAGAAACCGAAAATTGGACAAGTTTGACACCTTTTCTCTCCGGAATTGAGAGCTTTATATCGACACCGGGTTTCCCCCATATAAATAGGAGACCATCAGCGGTCCCTTGGTATTTATGATCGTTATCCAGCCATCCAATAACAGAAGGACTTCATACCAGCTGCTAGAAGACCTGACAACGGATCCACGGCGAGAGCAGAAATCTCAATGGCAAAATCGAAAGATCTCAATTCTGCCGGTTTCCAGTCTTCTCTTTCGCGCAGATCAGAGGAAAGGTCGGGAAAATCAGCGTTATACCGTTTGAAGTATTTGCTCATGACTGTTGGTGAGGATGCCCTAATTCGGCAGTGACGCAATTTGAACGTTACGACGGTGGCGGTGCTTGACAAAAGAAAACGGATACATATTATGTGAACAAGGTATACACGCAGAGAATAGATGACCAAATCAAATGTCTAACAATACACGTATGAGAAATAATCCATTAACAACGTTCCTGTGAAGCTAATGTTCTCTCAGCTGCCTTTGCAGAAGATGCACCTCTAATCCTCCCAAGCCAGCTTGATTTCAGAGGCTTATCCTCAGAATCTGGCCGCAAAACATCAATGTGTAGATTATTCGTCACATCGGACATGAAGGGAGGTCTTGTTATTGCCCTACGTTTCGGTGACCGCTTCGGTGACAGAGAAATAATTGGACGGTTGAGCTGGTGACGCACAGGCGTGAACCCTGAATTGAGGCTGTTCAATGCTTTGTGTAGGCGAGGCGTTCCTGTTATTATGTGATCCCCCGGCAGACTGTCCACCGTGAAGCCTTGAGGAGGAACAGCATCACAGTCAGCAAAATCATCGGGAGCGGCTCTCTTCTTGCCAATTGCCGAGCTTGTCACTGTGTCGGGGACATCAGCGCGTCTGTTAGGTGTTAGGGGCTGGGATCCCGTTCGCGACGCTGCACGTCTTTCGGGCGTTTTCAGACGAGGGAGGGAAGAAGGGCCCGACGGCACACGGCCCAAAGAACGTGACTGCGGCGTTGAGGAAATATTGTTGGTTGGAGAGGGAGTTCGTGTATCAGAGAGGGTGGTTGACCGAGTCCGAGACGTCAGCGACCGGGCAGCAGGCGGAGGAACGGCCTGTGAAGAGGAAGAGGGAGCAGAGAAAGTATGGCTGGTTGGAGTGGACACGGTATTGGAACGAGCGCGAGGTAAAGAAGATTGTGGAGGCGAGACTCTTGACGAACTAGCCAGAGCCGCAGATCCGACACTATGGGAAACTGATAGTGGTTTAGAAGAGGACTGAGGGAGGGGCGGCGATACGCGACAATGAGCTGGAGCCTGGGAGGCTACAGATTCCGTTGTGTCAACTTTTGCAACCGATGCTTTCGCTGCAGCCAATTTGGTCTGCAAGTTTTGCACCTTGCGACTCAAAGACTCAACCTTCGAAGTAAGCTTCTTGTTTTCTTTCAACATACTGCAAGGGCAAGTCAACTTGTGCACTATACTCGTAGGTAAGCCACTCACTCAAGCGTACGGTCGTCGTTCTCTTCGATTTCAGCACACTTAGCCCTGAGCAACTCTTCCATATCGCTGTTGCGTTCTTCAAGGCCAACCATAATCGTCTGAAAGTCGGGCTTTGCTTTGAGAGCCGCTAGTTCACGCTGCATTTCCGCAATCTCACGTTTGTGATGCGAATTTTGCATGCTAAGACTAACTTCCGCGGTACTTGCACTCTTCTCAGCGCGTGTGAGCAAAGCGCGACATCGTTCAGTATCCGCATCTTGTGTCTTGACGGTTTGTTCCCTAGTTGCAGCATGAGAATCAGAACTACCCCAAGAATGGATAAAAACACGTACAGGTCTTTGACTTGGCTTTCTAGATAATGAATGAGGGATAAGCTTCTTTGATTCTCAGCCTCTAAAGCGGTGTTATCCTGCTGGCAGTTCGTGTTTTCATTCTGGAGACTCTCGACCTGGCTTCGAACTTCCGAAAGCTGCTTCCGCACTGCGGCAACCTCTTTTTCGAGTTCCTCGATCAGCTCTTCTGCTTGACTATATCGCCCGTTGATGGACCTCAGCTCCTTGACATGGGCTTCTTGTTGAAAGGAATGATTTCTTGCGTCAATGATCAACTTGGAGCGCAGTTCTTCCGCTTCATGAATCGCTGAGTCATGTTTGCGCTTTTCCTCTTCCAGGTTTGAACGAAGTTCCGTCAACTGCTGGTCAAGTTGGCGGAGACGGGCCTCGCTATCCGTCTGATTCTGAGAAATCTCTGCTTGATAGCGAGCATCCAGTACGTCTCGAGTCACCTGAGTAGTGCGGAGCTCTTCCCGCATCGCCTCTAAATCCTCGTTGAACTTGGTCGTCTCGCCATCCCTATCCGCTCTCATCTTCTCCAGTTCATGAGATATCTCCCGAAACATTTGAAGCCCGCTCTCCACAGCGAGGAGCTGCTTCTCAACCTCAGATCTAGATTCGGCTAGCTCTTCCACGCATGCATCACGAGCAGCCTCAGCGGCTTTTTGGCTGGTCTTGGTCTTCTCAAGCTCACTAGTGAGCTGGACAAGACGCGATTCAAGACGTCCCATTTCCTCGGCATGTTTAACCTTGAGGTTCACGAGTTGCTCGTGTTCGATATTGTTGTCCACGAGTAGTTTGTTCTTCAACGCCAGCTGGCTTTGCAGCTCCCCCAACGCGGTTTGGTGGCTAGACGCCATTGCGGCCATGGTTTCTTCGACGGACTGTACCTGAGTCTGTAGTTCCGTCACTTGAGAAACAATGGCTTGGGCGTTGCATAGCTCATTAGCAAGGGCATCCTTCTCGGAAATATGCTTGGCAACCTCATCCTGTAGGTCACGTAGACGGTCTTCGATATCGGCTTTGGCTTCATCCAGAGAGAGGCTAGACGAAACGAGGCACCTCACTTCGACCTGGGCATTCGCCAGCGCAAGAGTCATCTGTTGTATGGCCTCCTGGGATGACGTGAGAGTTGCTTGCGCTTCTAATAAGGAAGCATTAGCCTGCTCAGCCTGTTGTACGGCATTGAGACGATCCGCTGCAAGACGCTCGACCTCCTTTTCAGCGAGTTGTGTCCGTTCAGTGGACACCTTCACGGCAGACCTCGCGTCCCCCGCCAACCCAAAGATCACCTTTACTAAGGTGTCCGCTGCAACGGCTTCTTCACGAAGCGATTCCACCTCCATCTCGATGGCCTCAAACTTCGCAACTGCGTCATCCCGAGCTTCCCTCGCAGCGGCGCAGTCTTCGACCATGGCATCCTTCTGACTCGCTAGCATTTCCAGCTCGGCCATCAGTTCACCAATTCGTTCTTCTTGTAGCCGCATGTTAGTTTCCAACCTTTTAATGTCATGTTGGTGGATGCCAATCTGTTCTGTGCGACGCAAGACGCGCCTCTCAAGTTCTTCAAGTTGACCGCTCAGTGCGCGAGTAGCCTCGTTCGATGACATATTGGAGAGCTGATGGAACTGGAGCGAGCTATAACGGCTCTCTGCCTCGTTCAGATCTGCTTGAGCAGTTGCGAGATCTTTTGTTAGGTTAGCCACTTGCACAGCAAGGGAGTCGCGTTCATATTCCACCGCTTCGAACGTAGCCGATACCTCGCTGAGATGAGAGTCGAGCCGGTCCAGAGAATCCTTTGTTTCTTCGTGCGCAGCCTTAACTTCCTCCAATTCCTTCATCCATGCTGTTTCGCTAGACTCGAATTGCCTCTCCAGCTCATCACGATGAAGTGTTATGTCATCCAGAGTCTGTGTTGCAATGGCGAGCTCGACCTCGACGTTTTTCAGCTCCTCCCGGACCGCCTGCAAATCCGCATCCTTGGAGGCTAAATTCACCGTCCACATATCATCCTGCTCCCCCAAGTATCCTACAACGATGCTGAGGGCGCCTACGCGTAAGTTCATTCGTGCAATTTGTTCATGGTGCTTGGATGCATCGACCACGGTCCGGGCTTCAGATTCCCTCTTGGCCTCAAGGGCCTCCGCAGTAAATCTGCTCTCTGTTTCCAAGAAACGAAGTTTTCGGCGGAGATCATCCCGCTCATTTCGCAAGCGATTGACAGCCGAAAGCAGGCGCTCGATATCTTCTGCTGTTTGGTATGTGGACACCGAAAACCGTTCGTCAGATTCTTCTGACGCTGCGATATGGGCTTGAAGATCAGACACTTCCCTATTTTTAAATCAGCGCTGCATGCGATGCCGATACTTCTCGATGAACGAACCTTTTCAGAGCATCAACATGTGCTTCCTTGACACGGACAGTCTGTTCAAGGAACGCCACCCTCTCTCGAGTTTCTTCCAGCTCATCCAGAGCTTCCTCTTTTTCCTGCACGAGTTGCACCTGTCGGCTTGTGCACTCAAAGGCCTTCTGTATTTCTCCCTGGAGTCGATGCTCAGCGGTCTTCAACTTTTCGGCCAGCACCTTTGCGTCTTCGGCATCCCCTAGCAAGAGTTCCAAAGCACCAATCTTGGGGCCGTCTTCGTCAATACGCCTCAGTAAGTCTTCTCTCTCGCTGCCGCCACTCGGGCCACCGCGCAAGAAGGCTAACTCCTCTCTCTCCTCTAACAAGACTTGCATTTTGTCTAGTTGTTTCTGCACAGCTCTCTCCATGGCAATCTTCTCGTTTTCGGCCTTCATCGCTTCATTTCCAACTTTCTGGCTCAACACCCGAACCTCACCTTCCTTAGCAGCGAGAGCCACCTTCACATCGGCGAGCTCTATTTCCAGCGTATATATCTTCAGGTTCGAAAGCGATGATGACCGACCACGATGAAGAGAACGCTGTCGAGCGGGTGATACTGGTGTCGAACTCAGCTCCCTTAAACTGGCTTCGAGCTCCTTGATGCGCGCTTCCAGAGTGTTTTTCTCCTTCTCTATCTTCGTAGTACGTATAACGTGTCCATCGAATTGACGTGAAATGTGTTCGAGGTTGGATAGCAATTCTTTGTTCTCGAGTTCCTTCGCCTTGATCTGTTCGTTTGCTGCAAGAAGCGAGCTAGCTACGTTTTGCGAGGCCAGTTTTTCGTTGCGTAAGTCGTCATTGCACCGCGAAAGGTCAGCTTCAAGTCGTAAAGCCCGGTCAGTTTCTGTGCTTAGCTGCTGAGGTGATTAGCCCGCTTCATGTCGGACACTGTAGCCACGCACTTTGAATAATGCACTATGCAGCGACGCCCTTATCTCATCTAACTCCTCGGTTTGTTTTAATAGCTGTGTCTGTTGAGCGGCAATGTGACTATCTAGAGAGCAAAATGTGTTACTGAGCTCCCCAACATCAAGGATGACATACCTTTGCTTGCCAGCTTATTGCAATAGGTCTGTATTTCCTCCGATACATCATCGGCACCAATGTTCCAGTGGGACATGCTTGGCGTGGTGGACGTTCGTCGACGTCACGGTAACGGTGGCAGACAAGTAAGTAAACAAAGTTTGGACACGAACGCGTCCCCACGTGATCGTATTGTAAGTGGTCTCGGCTCAGGGATTCGGGGACCTTCATACGTACCTACATGATGCGCATCTCTCATACCTGACATGGGCTGGATACAAACGAAGCATACGTCTGGCCCCAATAAAAAAGAAAGACAACTCGAACGCCATGAACTTGCCGTTTCTTCTATCTCATATCACATTGTCTTGACTTTCTTATGCTTCTTTATCGTTTTTTCGCATTAAGTACTTTATTACTTACGAATTACCGAGGTAGATCATTTTATGCTTATTTACCTGAGCTTAAAGTCATACATGTTCTTGGCAAGTGCCACTAAGGATTCGTGAATACTTAAGTTCTAACTATTACCACAAGTTTCATGTAAATCCCAACATGTATGTCACAACCTGAAGACTAAGTACATGACATGTACGCGGTGATGAGTCCTAATAATGAAGAGCAGTATACAATACATGCAATCTATCACGTACAATTTCTTTCCGATTCCACTAAGCAAAGCGGACTTTCTCCCCGGGACGACCTTCCGACAAGAGCACAACAGCCTGGTTGCAATTACGGGTGTGAGAAGAAGTTCCCAGGGGATGCAAAAGGACTCACATATTTTCCACTGATTTTCCAGCCTGGTTCGTCATTGTCTAGCTTCTCAGCGATATCGTCACCCTCAGCACCGAGACCCACCACAACATCTGATTTGATCGTTCGAAGGCTAGCCACGCGAGGCGCTCCAGCAGCGCTTGCCATAGAACCGATAGCGACGTCAAAGGGTGTACTAGCAGGCGCGGCGCAGTCGTACGTCAACTTCCTGTGGTTCAAATCGCCCTTGAAAACGACTAAATCCGATCGCGAAAGATGAAGGAAGAGATCGGGAGCTTCGGAGTGAAGATCCCAGAAAGTGTACCCAGTGCACCAGAAGGGATGTTGTTCGTAAACCCATTTCCCTTCTTTCTCGTATCGCTGCAAAAGTGATTGATCAAAGGCAGGAGGAAGTCAATAATAGGACATACCTTCCAGCGCTGACCAAGCCTTCGAAGAGACTCCAGCTCTACATCAGATGCTTTCGGGAACAATTGGCCATAAACCATAGAATTGAGCAGCCAGTCCCAGTCTTTCCGTGTTACATCTGATACGAACCAGGGGTATCGTTTTCCGTGGAAGTGTATTCGCTTGGCTAATCCACTTTGCAACAAAAAGTCGGCTGGAAAACTGTGAGTTTATGACGCCAGCCACGATAATAAGGTCCGACCGTAGACACAATCACAGTACAACTCGAAGCCGGCATTGTCAAGGACGAAGTCAAATCTACCTCCTGTATTGTCACGGGACTGCTTGACAACATCCCAGAGCTCGTTGAGGTGATTTCCGAGGATGTTCTTCTCGGTTGCCGCAAGATGGTCACCTCCTGTCGATTGTAACGCCTTAATCTGTTCTTCAGTCATATTGATGAGCAATGAAAGATCCGTAGAATTGCCCCATAAGCAGACTTGAGTCAGCTCGAGGAACATATGACGCTCCGCTTCGAGCTTTTCAGCGGCCGTAAGACTCTCTGAGAGAGTGAAAGGTTCGGCGAAGCGCATGGATAATTCGAAAACTGCTTCTGCGGAACGAGAAAAGGTATCACACTGTAATTCATTAGAAGTTGTTCAATACAGCCAGAAATAACATACCTTTTGTCTATAAAAGACATCATAATCGGACCAGAATTTACTGATGCTGAAACATTCGCGTAACCTCCGGTATTTATACGCTTCAGCGAACAGCCAAGGCGCATTCATGAAGTCTTTGCCTGCAACGATGTATGTGAACACATGAACTTAGGAGGGTGACAACGACAGACCCTGGAAGTACTTCGCAATCTCCTTGTTCCAAAGAGCCACATCGGCTTCGTTATCGTCTATAATAGGACGAAGCTTCTTGTTGCCACTGAGGTCAACCATGAGGGCTTCCATGCGTTCTATGCATTGAACGAGGTCGATGATCTTTTCTTCGGAGGACTGTTCGTTAAGAGTGCGAATAGTGTCATCGATTGCCTTTCCAAGGATAGTCGGCAAACGAGCCTGCATGGTAGCATGAGCAAAAGAGTATTCATGATATCCACGGTAGGCGGGCCAGGGAGGATTGTTCGGGTCGACCTAGGACACGATAAGAACCCAGACATTAGCCATACGATAGTAGGTGCTTACGCGGGTGGGGGTTCTTGGCCAGGGGGCCTTGATGTCTTTCTTACTAGGCAGATGACCCAGCGAGAGGGTTACCCGTGAAGGCGCTGCCGAGGACGAGGGGTTCGCGGTAGCCATGGTAAACGACAAGGACTATAAAAGCAGACCAGCTGTGAAAAGGAAGAGAAAGACGTTGAATGACGATACAGAGGATACAGCAAAGCCGTGCGTACTATATACAAAAACCGTCGATGCAGCCGGATGATGGTGATGTATTGCTGTGGAGACGACAAGCGGCGTCGTGCAGATGAGGGTAGCGAGGCGAGATGGGGGTAGTATGGAAGAGACAGGCAGGATGGCGTATTGTTTTGCTTTATAGTCGTCGTCTGCCTTCCGAGTTGGACGAAACTGTCAACTTTCCGAACGCGTTTGAATCTTTTCGCTCATCCCTGACGTCACTGATTCCCACGCGGCGCTCTTGAGCCTAATTTGGACCACTGTATCGGCTTGTCGGCTTCGGATCTCATCTCATCTCGTCATTACACGGCACCGTGCCTGAAGGCACGCCGGACTCAAGGATACAGGTAACTGCACTACGAAACCTGATCTTCATTACCCTCTGGTCAACCGCCAAAGACTGAGAAACCCAGGCTGCTGTAGAACTTGAAGACGGGAAACTCAAAATCGTTCTGGTAATAGTCGCTTCTTTTCCTTCTGGGGCTCACGGCCTATGTAGTATTAAGTTTAAGCATTAAGGAGAAGGTTATCGGATGCCCTTTCTCTTCCTACTTATCGTGGCTATAACGATGTCATCTTGGTTGATGTTTCCTCAACAATCCATCAAACGTTCCTCATTTTCTTCCGTTTCTAGCGTCGTAAAAATGTAATGGATAAATTTCAATTCTGAAGTGGAATTCATATAGTTCCTCCGTGTCCGTCCCTTCATCTTTATCAATGTTGTACTCGGACACCGTTTTAAATATGGCACACTTCATTCATTTTCTGCGTGGATCACTAGCATCTTCATTCCTTAGAGCCAAATGCTGCTGATTAAACGTCTGCAAGGTCTCAGAACAGCTCCTGTAACGAACTTTAACCTAGCTGCGGTGCGACGCGGCTTCCTTTCTGTACGTGTTTGACAGTACTATTTTGATCTTATCTCTCTTTCATTGTGGCTATCTCCACAATCCCCCTCCGCGAACTGCCTCGTAACATAAACAACCATACTTACTGGCATATATTTCGGCCATTTATATCATTTCAGGACTTCATGCACCTGTAACAATTTACGTTGAAAACCCATGGAATTGACTTAATCACGTCCTCCTCCCAAGTTCTAGTTGAACAGGTGATTGGGTTTGTGTTTGAAATTTGACTGGTCTTCACTGCAGAGGCTGGTGCGTTTTTGATAGCTTAAAATGGACCTTAAAAGGTTTTAATTTCCGCATCAGTTTTTACGTCCTTGTTTTAAGCGCTGTGAAACAAAAAGGTACATCAATTCCATTAGGGGAATTAGGGGAATTCAAACTTGCTGATTTCACGTTGATTTCATGTTGATTTCGCATTGATTTCACCTCTGATTTTACTTTGACAACCTCGGTTTTTGTCATCGGGGACTTAAATTTGACGAGGCCCGAGCAGATGCCAAATCAAAATTCCGCTCGTCGGTGCATTTGCCGAACTTAACAAAAATCACGAAATCCGATTTCACTTTACATCTTTTTTCTCCCGTTTTATTTTATCGACATCAAAATATCGAAATCATCACGAAATCAGCAGGTTTGAATTGTTGCATAGGGGAAAAGTTTTTCATACCGTTTTACTGACGGCCTTTTCAGGACCGAGAAAGGCTTTGCTAAACCAAAACCTTTTAAGGTTTTGTTTTTTACTACCTAACATGCACTGGCCTCTGCTGTGCTTTGGATTGAGTGATATGAAGGTCTCATTCAGTGTGCACCTAGCTTTCTGATCGGACAGAACTTTCGAGCTTTCCCATGGCGTAGGATATAAGTATCAAGAGGAAAATGTAGTGAGTACCGTTCGTACTTACATTTCGGTAACGATGGATATTTATCGGCAGTACTGTTTGTCACAGACTAGCCATACCAGGAACCATGGGAAGAAAACCATGCTGCGAGTGAGCACAAGTGTGGGGAACCTGCGAGGCATCGGCTACAGCCTGTATGCTCGCCATGCGACAGGTATATAGAAACTCTCTGCCCGGCAGGTCTTGACTTCTAACCCTATGGTTCTGCGCCTGCTTTAACGATATATGATTGCAACTTTATATCAACGTCGTGCTAAATTATCGTGTGGTTACCACTACTAATGCTCACCATTTTGAATAAGTTAACATCTGATGAAACGGATTTAGGGGCGGGTAGACCACGCAAAGCTTACGTGGTCTTCTGATGGATCTGATGGTCCTGAATTCTGGCTGTTACCATGCACCACCCAATTCGGAAGATTAGTCGAAAACCATTGGGCGTGTAAGTGCTTGTCGTTTCAAATTTCAGCATCCAGAGACTTGCACCCATCGTACGTGTGTATTTTGCTGTCTTGGATTCAGAGTCACGGTGAGCACCACTGGTAGTTGCCATCGTTGCGCCCCATTAAATGTCATCTATGATGCCGTAGATAGAAAGTGTAGGCAAGCTTTCAATGGCTGGCTCTAGCACAAGGGTGAAACTGCGTTCACATTCTCATTCGTGACACAGGTATATAATACACCGTTTAATGGATTCGAACTGGCTGATCTCTGTTTAATATAGCGGCCGATTAACAGATTCACTCATGCACCAACTTCTATCAGTCGTCAAACATTATTGATCTGTAGAATACGCCTCGCAGAAGTGTGTCTGCTTCTCGACCAAATTAAAGCTCATCTAAAAAATCGAATTAGCTATGCTCGCACGCGTGCATACACAGAATCGTAGGCCTGTCAATGCCTCCATTTTTACAAACATTTCATGGTCTTGTTCTATTCTTGCTATCGCTATCTATCTGCCTGGTTCTCGTATCACGGTACTGAAGAAGCTGATTCAATTCGTGAACTTCTACATGCAGTGACGCGCACCATTATGGCGTTGAAACAGCTAACAATAGATTACGTGCTAAAGCTGATGTGACTTCACATATCTAACACTCCTTTGGCTGCATGGAAAAGGTGCCGATCCATTGATATGGCACCTGCTCGTAAAAGAAACAGCACAGATGGTGCAACCGTACCTTAGTTCAAATCGTATGGTGCATCTCTTCTTCCGAGTATCGCTTATCTACACATCAAGTATAAAGTCTACGGTCTTATAGTTGGAACTGCACCCTTGCAGTGACTTATTCTCTTGGGTTCTCTCCTCGTTTGAAGATGCTTTCCGCCTTCTTCGTGCTCTCTTCGCTCATCGTTGCTGCATATTCAAGCCCCGTCGTCATTCCTCGAAGCCCAGTGTCCCTTCCCATTGCGAAGAAATTCAACTTCAATGGGACGCGTACCATCGTGGAACGAGATCGGGCTCGAGTGGCTGCACTTCGATCCCGTGCAGATGGTGCAAGGAATGTCACCAGACGTGCTGTCGTTAATGAGGACGTAGACAACGTTGCCGTTGTCTACTCCGCTTCGATTGGCGTTGGTAGCCCTGCAACAACTTGTACGCCTTTCCCCATTATCACTAACTCAATGGTGTGCTGACCGTACACAACTAGACGAGTTGATCATCGACACCGGCAGTTCAAATACCTGGGTTGGTGCAGGGACCAGGTACGTCCAGACGTCCACTAGCACAGAGACCTCCAATCGAGTTGTAAGTGGTCTCATTGTCATTTTCTTCAATTTCTGATGGTATCCACGCAGTCTGTTACCTATGGTTCTGGATCATTCTCTGGTGATTGATATTAGCTACACGCATGTTATCTCTGTTAACCATATGTTTTCTCCAGGGAGGGAATACATCGACCAAGTTACTATCACCTCAGACTTAGTCATTAAATCGCAGTCAATTGGCGTGGCTTCCACTTCCTCTGGGTATGAGTCTTTGATCTTGTCACCCACAAGGACCTACTGATCCTATTATAGCTTTTCTGGCTTTGACGGTATCCTTGGGTAAGTAGTGGACCGGACATTGCACCCCGATCCATTTGAATAATTCGAAATTGATAGAATCGGGCCCGTTGACCTCACCGAGGGTAAGTTATTCAAATTGTCCCTGTGCTCTTGTCTAAGTTTGCTTTAGGCACCTTGTCTCCGGCTACCACTACACTCATTCCCACCGTCACCGATAACCTCTATAGTCAGGGATCGATCACAAACGATGAAATTGGTGTGTATTTTGCGCCTACGACACAAGAAGAGGTCGTCAACGGGGAGCTTTCCTGGGGTTTGTATTCGAGGCTCTGCACATCGTTTCTGTGATATACTGATTTCGATTTTATTGTAGGTGGTTCGGATAGCTCCAAAATAAGTGGCACTATAGGCTATGCGTACGTTCTTTATCTCCGGTGGGATTTTTGACCTCATTGTGGATCATCAACAGCCCACTTACAACCACCTACCCGGCAAGTGTATACTGGGGTATTGATGAGTCCATCACCTATGGGACCTCGACGACCATCTTGTCTTCCACTGCTGGTATTGTCGATACTGGTAAGTGTTCTTCAAATTCGAGTTTCTGCATTCTGACTGAGTTGAACGTAGGGACGACCCTCGTCTACATTGCTTCTGATGCGTTTGCGAAGTACAAGACGGCCACCGGTGCCACCCTGGATAGCAGCACCGGTCTTCTTCGTATCACCTCATCTCAGTACTCCAGCCTTTCCAGTCTGTTCTTCAACATCAACGGCGTAAGTCTTAACCCATGTTTTTGTAAATTGCGGCCGAATTTGCTCTCAGGTATCATATGAGCTCACACCCAACGCTCAAATATGGCCTCGTTCGCTGAACACGGACATTGGAGGTAGTTCCAGCGCCATCTATCTGATCGTTAACGACCTTGGCACGAATTCCGGTGAAGGCCTTGATTTCATCAATGGCTACACTTTCTTGGAGCGCTACTACACGATTTTCGATACGGCAAACTCGAGGATCGGGTTTGCTGCGACGTCAAACACTGATGCTACTACGAATTAGTTGTAGGAGAGGGGGGACTCGGAGTTCCTCAACATATTTTCAGGCAGCTATGATCCAAACTCAATAAACATTTGATTATTGTCGTATTTTTTTCGTTATCACATTAGGTCATTCGAACCCGATTTTGTGTTGGTTGCGAGGCCTGAATACGATTTCGCGGTAGTATCTCGTGTGAAATATGAGTGAAATATTTCCCCGAGTTCAAGCTTGATTTCACACCGATTTTGTCTCGTCAGCCACTCACAAAGCATTCGTTACTTATGCCCCACAATAGAAGAACTGTACCGCCAATTGTACTCACATAGCATATATACCATTGCACTTACAATGTATATTCACCCACTTCACCTGGTCATTCCGATATTTCGAGCATCGTAATTCCAATGTATTCATAGTGAGGGAAGAGTCCATACAAATGCGCAGATATACAGAGCGACAATTCAAACATTACAAGAAGATAGAGTTATCCGCTGATGCGGGTTACCTTGAAATTTCAGTTAATCAAGATCATCCCATCCGCCGGGTACATGATTTCCACCTCGACTTGAGGTATTATTGCGTTGGTCTGGAGGCGCTAATGATGACGATGAATTGCCACCTGTGGATGAGCGGTCAAAACGCATAGACGACCCAAATAGTGACTGTAAAAATCCAGAGGGATCGCCGCCTGGTGACCGCGATCGCGACGAAGGAGACCTGCGGTCATTGCCGCTGGTGTTTTGACTCGGACCGGGTTGTGAATGGTGTTCGGGTTGTGGGATCAACTGATGCCTGTATGAAGTGAGCGCTTTGTATATCTCGGTTGCACGTGGCCACTTACCTGCATACGGGACAAGTTCCACTGGACTTTAGCCATGGCATTATACATGATTCATGGAAAGGGTGGGTGCAAGGTAGGGACACAACAACCTGCTCCTCAGGATCTTCTGTCTCAAGAGAAAACTGCTCTTTGCATACAGCACAGTCTTTCTGAAGAGTAGGGGCTTTCGCAATAGGTCAGCTCAGCTATGGCATTACAATTGAGGTGAACTTACACCCTATTTCCAAAACTTCTCTTGGGAGTTTCTCCATTATCGCCTCAGTGGCGGGCACAGGATGATGTGCGTTGCTTTCCATCAGCTGTGTGATAATTTGGTCCAATGCTGTACATAAAATCAGAAGGTACACATTCAACTTGTTGACAAGTTCACCTTCTTGATTGAAGACATAATCACCCATCCGACCGTTTTCTGCACCGAAACCGCGAGCAAAAATCTCATTCAGAGATCCCGTTGGCCCGCCAAGAAGAGTCATTAGATACTGAGCCATGAGCGAACCGTTGATGCCGGGATCAAGGCGATCTGCACCAGGACCTCTACGATTGAACCTACATTTGCTTGTGTCAGCTAATGTACGTTTTGCACAAGCTACTCACTCTGACATGGTAGGTGGTCTACCGCCTAGTGTATTACTTCCCCCAAACGTGTAAGTCCTTACGCCATTGTCATTTCTTATCGAGAAAGTTACACTTGGAGCCTGACAGATGTTTGAAATATGAAGATACGCAACCTTGTGACACGACTCACAGAACCGGTTTCAGGGTGTCCACCCAAGGAGCCCCGATGCTCCCTTTCAAAGTTTCTTGAGGGAGATATGCCGAATAGACTTTGAAGCGCAGCTGGATCAAGTTGAGGTTTCATGTTCAGAAGTGAAGATAAAAATGAACGGACGAATATAAACATCTGAGCCCAAATCTTCAGTATCCAAAGGATGTCCAAAGCCTCGTGGGTCATCCGATGGATTGTCCATCTACGAATACATCATGTGTGCTCAGGTGAATGGAAGATCAGGTTTGTTAAACCGATACCTTTTCGACGAAGGAACCATGACACGATGCACACGCCGGATCCGGAATCTTGTTTTCATCAAAGAAGTGTAATTGGAACAAGCATTCCATCTCTCACCATTAGGGGCCGGGTCTCTGCGCCGCACTAAACGTCGATTGTTCAGTCCATTGAGAACAACAGCTAAGATGATTCGACGTACTTCGTGGCAGTACCAAAGAGGCTCACGCTGCGACATTATGAGAAAAGTTATTGCGTCCTCGGTCGTAAACTATCAAGGATGAATGAAAAGCAACAATAATGACGATGGTAGGAGTTCAAGTCGGAATATTGGCGCCACAGCTTGATAAATATGTAATGTCACACATGTGTCACGCGTCTCAATCGGACATAATTGGGCTTTTGCTTTTCTTCTTCTTTCCACCGTCTTCCATTCAACGACGACGACAGATTCTCCGTAAGTAAAATTTTTTCTTTTTTCTTTTCCTTGCGATGATTCTAGTTCCCTATTATACGAATGCTTTTGTTGCATATGAGATCATACATTGGGTTGACTGATCTTTGCTCTTTTTCCTCGTTGCTACGCACCAAGGTAATGAAGCTGACCGTCTCTGTTGCAGGTCGATGTTTGTCTGGGAGACACTCTCGTTATCGGTCATCGTATACGCCATTGCTTATGATGTCGGGTCAAGAATACGCTTTCCCAAAAGCATTAGAAAAGTATACTTGTGCTTTGTGGCCCCGTTCAAAAATTTTTTGACCTTGGCGGATCTGGCGGATCCTGTCGGGGAGCCTTCAGTACCATCTATTACGATAACCCGTGCTCTATCTGTTCTCGCCTGTCTTCAAGCTTTTGGCTGGCTCGGTTGTCTTGTATATGCGCTAGTCCTCAACGACGCTTCGCTTTCCACAACGTTCCTGTTGAAAGCCTGTTCATGGGTAGGTCTTCTCTATCGTCACTAATTAGCATTTACCTTGCTTTTAGGGTTATATCCTGTGCAGAACTACAACATTGCCTCCTGTTACGCCGCCATATCTTTCAATTTCCTACGCCTTTCTCCAGGCCTTCACATCATTCGTAAGGCTTGGTGTGGAAATCACGAAGGCTTATGATGGTACAGTAATAGTGCTTGATTCCTTCTGCTTGATTACAGCAAGCCTTTTTGTGTATATCGCGGGTACTCTGCCTGTCCAGCTAGTGCGTCCGGCATTGAATATTGCCCAATACAAAGATGTACGCTTTTTACACTAGTGCCGAGACATTCTTTTTGAAAGTACGATGCCAGATGCCGTCCGTATCGTTCTCCATGCCCGAAGATGACGTGACACTATGGAGTTGGTTTACCTTTTCATTCATTGAACCAATCTTCAGCCTTGCCAATGCCCGAACTCTGAATGAAAGTGATGTATGGGGTTTGTCGCCTTATTTCCAGCACAAGAATCTCTTCAATAAATACCTTGAATACAACAAACGGTATAGTTACCGCCAATATCTTATACTATACCCTCATTGACATTGCGATATTGCAGATATCCCGGTCACTCCTTGATTCGATTTTTACTTGTCTCTAATTCTCTCGACCTGATCCTGGACGTTGTCCTTGAATTATGGAGTGCTGTTGTTGGTGAGTGAAGTTGCCGTACCCGATAGGCGGATCAAGCCTATGTTGGTTAGGCTTCCTTCCGGCATATGCTCTGCAGGAAATATTGTCAGCTTTAGCAAAAGACAATCCGGAGTCAAGGCAGGATGCGTATTACTGGGCTGCTGTCACTTTTCTAGCACATCTTTCTTTTGCCCAAGTGGACCTATTCCAAAGCTGGCATACCAGAAGGTGCTATGAGCGCACTCGCGGACAACTATTTTGCACTTTGCATTACAAATCGTTGAGAAGACGGAATGTTGAAGGACAAGTGAAGCGGGAAGGCTCAGAGAACGAAGGTGGTGTACATCTTGGTAAAATAGTCAATTTAATGCAGTAAGCTTCCACATTCGATGTGTACGATCCAAGACCTTACTTTGTTATCAGAGGCGACGCGTATGCAGTGTCTCAAAGATTCTGGGAGTTCTCCGCACTAATCACATCGCCGATTCGTTTGGTCATTGCCCTCGTATTTCTTTACAAGTATGCTCCTTTCTGCGGTAACTGATAGCAGACTCAAACCAAGAGATCAGTGTTATGGGATGGGCAGCGATTTCAGGCGTTCTAATCGTCCTTGTCGCATATGTGTTAAACTATCCGCTTGCTACTTATAACATATCGGTGACATCCTTAACGCATTCTTGTCTGACCCTCCTTCTCTGATCTGATCTTTTCTCCTTAGATCACCAGGGCATCTTGGAAAGCGAAAGACGCTAGGATGGGCATCGTAAATGAGCTTCTGCAAAATATAAGATTCTTGAAGTTCTACGGATGGGGTTCATAGTGTCTCATTCCTGGTGATTATTACTTATCTCTTGTTGCAGAGTACCATTGGTCATTTGAAACGGAAAAAGCGCGCGAAACAGAGCTAAGATGGCGTGTTAAGGAGAACATCGTGGCCACGTTGATCTCTTTCATCTGGTCTGTTGCCCTGCATTCTCACCTCGTCAGTTCTTACAATGTGCACGTCGAATAGGATATGGATTCCATCGGCAACTGCGCTGACAACTTTCCTTTGCTATACCTTGGTAGCAGGTCAACGTCTGACGGTTTCGAAGGCATTTACAGCCATTGCACTTTTTTCACAGCTTCAAAGACCTATGACAGCGCTACCAGGCCAGGTTTTTGCTATACTTCATGGTAAACAGGGTTTATTCCTCCCTATTCGCGTACTAATACGCGAGCAGCTTACGTATCTATGCAGCGCATTGAGAATTTCTTGCAAGAAGAGGAGGTGCCTGAATGGGCGTCCACACTTACCGCCTCTTCGCCATTTGAACATGAGGATCAAATTGGATTTTCGGAGGCCGCCTTTGAGTGGGGAACTTCTCTAAAGACCCCCTCATCTTTATCCCAGTTTCAACTGGGGCCCTTGAATATAGTCTTTCCGAATGCCAAACTGACGGTGATAAGCGGACCAACAGGAAGTGGTAAAAGCGCAACGTTATCTGCTCTGCTGGGAGGTCAGTTCTCGTGATAACAATCCGGCACTATGAAGTTGTTTATCTGCAGTCTGTTCCAGAGATCCATTGCTTGTCTGGCAGGGTGTTCCTGAATAAACAGTTCCATCAAGTCGCGTACTGCGCCCAGAATCCATGTAAGGTTTCATCTTCGGGATCCGAAAACAAGCGATCTTAAACAGGGTTTCTCAGGGCTGGAGCATGCTACTATTCGTGATAATATCATATTTGGCTCATCTTTCGGTTACGACGAAGGAAGATACAACACAGTTGTAGAAGCTTGTGCCTTGGTTAAAGACCTGGATATACTCGAGGCTGGTGACATGACTGGTACATCCCCACCGCTTTATCATGGTGCACTGCTGCTTCATCTCTTCACAGAAATCGGAGAGAAGGGAATAACACTCAGCGGGGGCCAAAGAGCTAGGATCGCTCTTGCTAGAGCCATGTATTCTGAAGCTAAGGTTTGAGTCGCCCTGATGTATGATCTATCAGTGCTATCACTGACGATATTTTACCATTTTAGTGCATTCTCCTTGATGATCCGTAGGTCTTCTCTCGTCTACATGATCTTGTGAAGCTTGATGTCCCCTTTCTAGGCTTGCGGCAGTGGATATGCACACTGCGCAGCATCTCGTACATAATTGCTTATCTGGAAACCTCGTGGAAGGTCGTACAATCATTCTAGTCACGCATCATATCAGTCTTTGCCTTCCGATCACCTCCCATATCATAGAGCTGTCCCACGGGAAGGTCTTTCAGCAAGGATCCGTGCAGGAGCTCGAAGAGCGAGGTGTTCTGCATAAAGTCATCGATATGGAGGACCAGCCATTTGTCTCCGATGACAATCTGGAGTCATCTGCAACAACAGTCGTGAACGAAGCGGACGAAGTAAATAAGGATCCTGGACCTCGTAAAACTCTGCTCAAGTCCGGAAACGGGAAACTCATCCAAGCGGAAGCTCGAGCCAAGGGACGTGTCTCCATGAAAACATATCTGACTTATATCCGAGCAGCAGGCATCATTTCTTGGATTCTAACGGTTTTTCTCATGCTCCTGATTCGTTTCATTAACATTGGCAATCAGGTCTTCCTCTCGGCGTGGGGTGAAGCGTATGAAGACCGTACCTCCTTGAGTGCATTCATAGCACGCGTAATGGCTTCCAGCGTGAAGTATCCCTGGAGCGGATTCCCCTCCCCAGATACCAGTGTAAAGCCTTGGCTCATGGTATACTTCTATATTTCGATGGCCGGAGCATTTTCGGTTATCTCCTATATCTCCCTAGGTTACTATGCAAGCCTGCAAGCCTCCCGTTCTATCTTCATATCGCTACTCCGCAGAATCACCCGTGCCCCTGCGCGCTTCTTCGATACCACACCCATCGGTCGGATACTGAATCGATTCACTGGTGATATCAACACTATCGACGGGGCTTTACAGAATTCCGCGAGGGAGTGCCTTTCAGGGATCCTTGACTTTGTAGCATCATTCTTGGTTGTTCTTGTGGTCGTCCCAGTGTTTGCGCCATTTGCATTGTTTATCGCTTGGCTGTACATTCGCTTAGCGCCGTCGTATATCAGGGCCTCGCGTGATCTCAGAAGATTGGAGTCAGTGTCGCTGTCGCCTGCCTTCGCAGGGTTCGATGAACTTTTGAGAGGAATAGTTCATGTTAGGGCGTTTGGGATGGAACAAAGGTATCAGAATGCCTTCTATGCAAAGGTTAGGCCATGATGTATAGAAGAGTGAAAAATTATGCTGACTGCCTCTGGTCGTAGGTTGACAGGTTTCAAACCTTTGACCATGTATATGTAGGTAACTTGGAGTAGTCCTGATATCTTTCTCATTCTTTCCGCCAGTGGCTAGTAAACGGATGGCTTAGATGGAGATATGACTGTATGTACCTACTATCGATGTCCCAATCAAAAGCTCATTCCTGCTTCAGGTCTAGGATCTGTTGTCGTTTTCGCCACAACCGTTTTTGCGCTACGGATGGGACTGCAAAGTGGAGCAGTTGCCATTGTTATTGTACAAGCTGGCATCTTTGCTGAAGCCAGCCGACAGCTCGTCAGGTAAAAAAAAAGAGTACATAATTATCGTGAGAACTGTAGTGCTGACCCTCTATAGAGTTGCAGCACAGTTGGAATTAGACTTTAACAGCGTGGAACGCGTCGTCGAGTACCTCGATCTTCCGCAAGAGGCACCTGCCATCATAGAAAACTCGAAACCCCCGGCATTCTGGCCGTCGAGCTCTGGAGAACTTGTTGTCGAAGATCTTGTCGTTCAGTACGCGCCGGAGCTACCTGCGGTTTTGAAGAGTCTTTCTTTCGTTATTAATCCGTCGGAGAAAATTGGTGTGGTAAGTTGTTGCTCTGATAAAGCGTCCGGAAACTAATATCGGTACCAGGTTGGGAGAACAGGTTCTGGTGAGCAATGCGTTTGCATGGACCAATCCAAGCTTTATGGTATATTTAGGGAAGTCTACGTTGGCCCTTTCGCTTTTGCGCATGGTCGAGCCGGTCAGTGGAAGAATATAGTACGTTACGTGCTTCAAGAGTGTTCTAGTATCTGACCCTTCTTAGCATAGATGGCATTGATATCTCAAAGATTGGTCTTGAGGACCTGAGGACTCGTATTGTAAGCTTATTTTATATGGAACCCACGTACTCATCGTCAATTATCTCCTCAGACCATCGTTAGCCAGGACGTCTCTCTTTTCTCAGGCACACTCCGCAGTAATTTGGACCCTCTAAACCAGAATACTTGGCAGGAATGCATGGAAGTCGTAGAACGGTGTCATATGATGGATGTTCTGCATCTCAACACAAGTGACTTGCTCGATTTACCCATCAGCCAGGGATCCTTAAGCGGGGGCGAAAGGCAGCTCGTAGCATTGGCTCGAGCAATGCTGAGGCGTACAAATATCATTATTATGGACGAGGCAACGTCTCAGATTGACTCGCATCTGGACGATCAGGTTGGTACATATTGCAAGGGCTGAGCGTTGGGACTGATAGAAACACTTACAGATCCAGCGAACGATTCGCGAAGAGCTTTCGAGCGCCATCGTTATAACTATTGCTCACCGGCTCAAAACAATCATAGATTATGATCGTATCCTTGTTCTAGACGAAGGTGAGATTGTTGAATTTGGGAAACCGAAGGAACTGTTGCAGCGGGTTGGCGGTGCGTTTAGAGAGATGTGCAAGAAAAGCCCAGACTGGCCCATGTTGGCAAAGCTGTCAGAATGATTCAGATCCCTATTTTGTGACCACCTTGGAGCAGCATGTACATGAATAGACAGTTGTCGGTCCATATAGGCACATTTCAACGAACACGTGATATTTTGAGCATAGTAAACGCGAAACCGGAAGGCTAGGAGACCCTTTACAGCCACGACAGCAAGCTCACCGTGGAGCATACCCTTCAAATTTGCGCCGCAATGCTCACTCGGATACTTCTAACGTATTTGTTCGTTATTCAATTCATCGCATTCCCGACCACGAGCTATACCACCTCTGCTTGAGATCTCAGCCTTCCTAATCTCATTCCAACTACAGAATTCATAACCTCTAAGACGCCCGCTGAGATGAATACCGTAACGCAAGCAAAGCAATATTACGACCGTTTCTTGAACGTTTACGACCGAGGGCCAGAAGCCATTGACAACAGCAGAGTCTGCACATACACGCGAAAACAGCGACAAAAGGTCTTCATTGTCGCCATCATCATCGTTATTCCTCCAAGAGCGAGGTCACCAGCACCAGCCTGCCGCATAGGCATATAGGCACTACCAAAGAATGTAAGGTGCCGTCGGGGGACTCGTCTAACGGCGGAAGATCATTGGAATTACTGTTCTCTGTATCACTGTCGCTGCAATAATCTACCTGCTCATGTTCTTCGACTCTTGGTGGGGATTTTTGCGGTTAGTTTGCACAAGGAGAGAGAGGTGCAGCGATGGGGAAGATCTGCAGCCAGACTGGGAAAAGCAGAGCTCTGTTTGGCAGGGATTTCCAGGAGAGACAGGGAAAGAAGGATCATCATTTGCTCTCCACGAACGCCTACGGTACCACCTGCAACCTACTCACAATCTGAAGATCCCCATCCCCTCGAACCGGTGTTGTGGAGGCCAAGTACACGGTCATTCCCTGGCTTGAAAGCATCTTCCTATCAAACATCCAACGTTCAATGATATATTTCGCGGCCATGTAACACGTAGCTCACTCAGTACAGCATTTACTATTGAGAGGCATGCTGGGGTGGAGGAATCCGTGCTTCCAGCCAGTCTGATACCAAAAGACCTACACCGGCAAAGGCGAAGAAGCCCAGCGACAGACGAAGACGCGTACCAGCTGGAAGGTCTGCAAGAAATGTCAGAAAATTCGACAGGGTAGGGAGTCGGGCGCACTAAGGTATGACTGCAGTAGCGACCGGCTTCCCTGCACCGCTGCCTTGCTCTGAGTCTTTCGCTTGGCCATGAGAGTAATATTTGTGCCAGTTTGCCGGAAGCCTTACCCTTCCTTCCTTTCGTCATGTTCACCGGTCTTGTAGGCTTCGCTCGCCAATGTCATGTTTCTTTTCTGACCGCCATGTAGATTGAACACCTCGGAACAGTTTCCGACATTGTACTCGATGCTGGTGGGTGCACACTCACGGTTTCTGACTCGGCACCAGTTCTGGTCGACTGTAACATTGGCGACTCCATTGCTGTCAACGGTGCCTGTTTAACGGTTACGGAATTTGACAAGACGGCATCTGGAGGATACTTCAGGGTCTGGCTGGCAAACGAGACGTTGGAGCGAACTGATCTAGGTGAATCTGGACTTGTTCTACTTGGTACTACCCCGCGGTTGTTGACTTGGGCGGGGCACAGGTGAACGCCTTGTCGGGGATCAGCTCAACCTAGAGCGTGCAATGGCGCCCCATGTGAGATTCGGTGGGCATTTTGTGCAGGTGCGTTACATATACGCGACTTGTTTGCAGTGGTATTTGACACTGCTCTAGGGCCACATCGACACGACAGCGACTATCACTGACCGCTCAGGTGATGGAGACTCTCTCCGTCTCTCTTTCGAGCTTCCTGAACCCTCCGATTCTCGACCATCCTTGCTTCCATACTTGATTCCGAAAGGCTACGTAACTATTGACGGAACTTCATTGACACTAACGGATGTGAATGACGCCCAGAGGTCATTCAGTGTCATGCTCATTCAACACACTCAGGAGAAGATCACCCTTAGCAAGAAGGGGGTTGGAGCCATGGTGAATATTGAGGTGGACATGGTTGGGAAATATGTCGAAAAGAGTGTTTCTGCTGCTCTTGCTGGTGAGGGAGGGCAACTGCGCCCTCTGATCGAGAAAGTCATAGCAGACGTGTTGGCAAAGAAGGGTATTAACTATTAGTATAGAAAATATGTATGCACCACTGTATAAATATTTATGCATGCAAAATAGTACAGCGAAGAGGAGCTGATATTGTTGACAGTGGAAATTACCGTTTCCGTAATTGTGATTCTGCATTTCACTATCATCGCGCTTTCCTTCCTTGACGCCGTCGTCGTCAATTTCATGGATGGTGACGCAAAAAGAAAGGCACGTCCGTCATTGCCAACGGCGTGCTTTAGGACTTATCCTGTTCCCAGATCACAGTAAAGCTGTACAATGGCGCCAACGAATCATCGACAAATTCGAGATTTGCTACCACGACACTGTCAGCTTCACCTCTCAGAAGCCAGTCGCTGGCGTCTGCAAGACCTCCGTTGCGCCCAAAGGCCAAGGTGACCAGCTCAGCGACTCCAAATTCGCTTGCGCGCAAGCCCAAGATCATCAGTACCGTCTCAAGTGGGCTCAGCACTCCATCCCGAGCGGGCTCTTCAGTAAGGTCGACCCCAACCAACAGCTCACTCGGCGGACAGCCGAAGGCGAGGCCAACAGCCGTCAGATCTAACTTTCGACCTCTGGAATCCAGCTCGACTCCAGCTACACCCAACGTACCCTACCAATCATCTGTCAAACCCTTCTCGGTGTCTACTAGAGGCAGTCCCCACAGACGTTCCGCGTCGGCAATCTCATTTACACAGAATGGATCGACTTTAAGTCTCCCATTGTCACAGGCTTCGTATGGCTCGCCTTCCTCAGATACGTTCACTGACACCGACGCGATACACGGCGATGGCGCGCCCAAGATAAAGTCAAAAATCACGAGGCTGGCGAAGCCTCACGAATTGCTCTCGCCATCACCCCAGCCCATATCGTGTCCTGCTAACGGCCGGAACCGTACCCCATCAATATCCTCAGGTGTCTCCTTGAATTCAACAAACACGTCTTCAACTACCCCGGACTATTCCTTATACCCGATAACAACTGCAGTCCCAGCTGCAAATTCATACCGTTACGGCTCTGTTCGCGCCTCAACAACCAACCGCCACCACCACCAACCATTCGCTCCTAGGGATGACTCGCAAATTAATTACAGCACGACGAGTTTTAATGCCAAGATTGATCCCACGACAATACCTCTGCCACCGCAATCCCCTCCCACGTCTTCTGTGTCCTTTTCTTCGCGATCCTCAGTCTCTCGGTCCTCCCGCGCTGATTCTGCCGATAGTCAGCACAACGCATCCATCAAGCAGAATGGAGTTAATCTCCTGGGCGGTATTGAAGACTTGATGCAGTTTGACGCCACTGAAAATGATGATTCGGACGGCGATAGCTACGAAGAGGAGACAGACCTAGAACATCAAGCGGAAGGGAAAGTCAGGGCAGAGGCTAAATCTAATAGGAAGGTACGCGTCTCACCTCGGTTCTTGGAGTTGTATATTTGTCCACTAACGTTTGTGGGGCAGATTGAGGATTTGGAAATCAGCAACCGGTCTTTGCTCGCAATCAATGTTTCGCTGGAAGCCATGAAGCATAGGCAGGCGAAGGAAATACGTGATCTAAAGAGGAAGCTTCGCGAGTCGAGGTTGATTCTTCCGCCGCAGGCTTTTAAGCAGGTGATGGACAAGGACGACACCGAAGAAGATGAAGATGAGGGGGAGGATGGGGAGGAAGCTCCAGGGACAGGAGACGAAACCTACTTGCACGTCAAATTGTTGCTGGATAATCTGTTACAGGCGGCCAAGCAAGCCCTGGAGACGAAACCTTCTGATTTTGAGACGAGGGGCGGCGCAAAGGTGCTAAGCGCAGAAGAAGTGGAGAATTGGCGAGACCACGAAGCTGAGCCCACAAGAGACAATTATTCCAAGACTAGTGCCAACACGTCTCTGTCACCAAGGCGGGACAATGAATCCAATGGCGACGAAACGTTTGATTCCGAGGATGAGGTTGAAGCTCTGACGATGCCGTCGGATTCTTCTCCTTCCTCTAGCCCTCCACCGCCTATTCTAGTTACTCGGTCGCCTTGAGAGTCACAGTGTGCCTCCTTCCCGGTTCCCCGGCATGTAGCCTCTTTCCTTACGATCTCCCTTACGATCACCAGTAGACGCCTTTCGTGTTATTTATTTGCATGTTATGACCCATCTACCGTGTACATTTTTCAGACAACGCTCAAGTGACATGTAGGATTATTCCACGACCCTTAAACAAGCGAAGGACCTTAATTTCCTACTTTGTGAGATACATGTGTCATGCAATGAATGCGTATACTAAGCCTACTCTAGTACAGTCTATTCCACTATAATACGATAGCGTGGGTATGTGTCGGGTAGTAGAGTTGAAAATGATGCCGTTGCGATACTCTCAGTCCTCCGCCATCCTCTGAGCTCGCTTAGCCAGCTATGAAAAACATATTAATACATCATACGAAATAATAGGAAGAGAACGTACAGCCGCCGCTAGATCCAGTTGGCCTGCTGGAGCCGCGACTAGACCACCCGAACGTACAGGAGGAGGGGCACCAACGTTAGGTCTGGAAGCTGTCGGGATTGGTGGTTTTCCGGGTATTCTCGGAGCAGGCTTTGTTGCTACGACGGGAGGTTTGGGTTTCGCAGCAACAGGCGGCGGAGCTCTGCCAGCTAAAACACTTGACGGCCGAGAGCTCCCAGGAGAGTCATCTGGTGTCGTGGCTGAAGTCGATACTTGTTTCTTCCACGGAGCGGCCGACCCATTCGCAGTAGCCATTCCGGGAAAGACAGAAACAGGTTTGGCTGTTACTGAATGTAACGGGGCCTTGACTGTTGAAACAGGTGCTTGCTTTGCAGCAGGAGCGGAGGGTGGGGCTCGAGCTCGTGGCGGCGGTGGTGGCGCAGGCGCAGCTTTGGGTGGTTCTAATTCAAGGTAATTGTATGGCGCCCAACCTTCAACACCATCTTTCTTCACTAGCCACCATCCGTTATCGTCCTTCTCGACTAGTTCGACGAGATCGTCTTTCTTCAGTGACATTTCACCCTCTTGTCCATCGAATGCAAATTTAGCACGGTACCTGGGCACAGCCGGGACAGCTGGTGGAGGCGGTGGCGGTGGTGGAGGAGGGGCAACATTACGAGGTGCGGGAGGTGGCACTGAGACATTCGACGGCACCACAGCGGCGGGCGCTGGCTTTGGCTTTGGTTTGGGCGTTGGTGTGGATGTATTAACGGAGGCAGCAGCAGTACCTGTCTTGCCGGGTAAAGCGCGAATAGTAGGTTTCGGTCTAGAACCGCTAGGTTTCTAGAGAGAAAAATTCAGTCGTCGGCGGAAGAAGATGTAAGTGGTACGTACGGATGGCCCTCCTGCCTTTAAAAGCTTACCCTGAGTGATGGGCCGAACGATTCCTGCCTTTCGCTTGGCTGGAGGTCGCGACAGACTGCCCGCAGGTGCGCCTGAGGGTACGCGTACAGTATGGCTTTTGTACACATCGTCTTTCTTGATGGTCTCGTCTCGAACCATAGTAATCTGTGCTCGTTTATCCTTTTTCTTAGCATAATCAATTCTAAAAAGGCATGAGGCACACACACACACACGACACGAGAAAGGACTCACGTTGATCCAATGTTTAAAGTAATACTGCCATGTGTCAATTGCATTAGATTAGTTGCGAGCTCCGTTTTGAAGTAACAACTAAAAACTGGGTCGCCCTCTTCTGAAGCATTCACGTTCAAGCCCTGTTGGCCAGTATGAGAACGTCCAGAATCCAGATATAAAGAGGAGTCTTTACCATCCAGTCATCTCTAAGATTGGACATTGCAATGCTCTTGATAGTTACCAGTGGAATCTTTCGCTCCAAGATTTGCTGCACAGTACCTTCTTTACTTTGAACGACAACAATGTAGACAGCTTTCTGAGTCTATATCCAATTGATCAGTGCACAGTATCCACTCGCGGAAACAACAAATTACCACGACGATGAAGCGAGGACTTAGTTTACTCGATCTGCCAAGCTTCGAGAGAAGTATATGTATTTTTCCGCTGAAGGTAACTTCTTCGTCTTGAAAGCATGTCAGTACGCCTCTGAAGGTCATTGTAGGGACGTGAGCTCACTGCCGATGTTACAAGAAGCTGCGATCTCTCCTCCAAGAGAACTTTTGCGATTGATGTCAAGGTAATCACCCATGAAACGCCGATAGGACAACAGACTAAACCGCCTTCGCTCCTTCCTTCCGCCAAGAATTTGATGGCCATAATCCCGAATTTGAGCATAAACAAGACCCTCCTTGTTGTTCTTCCAGAAACGTTGTATACGTCGTGCACATTCATGCTTATAGCGCATGTAGTTCCTGAAAGCACGCTGAATACGACCTGCCATGTTGTGCCAGTACTTATCACGCATTGTCTCGAGTGCGAAGAGCTAGTGGAGGATGTATTAGGTATATGTTTAAATTTTGAAAACAACCAAACGTACAGTTTCAGGATTTTTGATGAAAGCTTTCGTCACGCCCATTTGCCATTCATCCATTGCTATTCCGGTATCCTTCAAAATCTGCTCACAACCAGACTTCGAGTCGCCTTGCCATGTATACTCGCCAGCGTATGAAGTATTGGGGGAGAGCAGATAGAATCGTTCAACCATTTTTTCAAATGTGTTACGATACGCAAACCCGGCCCGACGTACACGAATATTTTCTTGCAAGCCAAGATACTTGATCTGGTGCAAGATAGCCTTGACGTCATATTCAGAAGAGCTACGATTCTGATTGGGCTTGATGGTTCGAATATAAGATGGTTTCGCTTTCATCAGATTGTCGACGAGTGCACCGGCGGAAGCCTAGTGCTATAGTTGAGTATGGTTTTGAGGAGCATAGAAAACCCATACTTTGATCCTGTCTCCAGCTGTTGGAGGCCGTTTCTTGCTGTTTGGGTCGGGGTGATCCGGGAACAGCGTCTGCAGGAACTGATTGGTGCTAGAAGCAACCATATCGAGCAAGTCCTTGACGAGAGAATCCTTGTTCTTGTCTGTCATACCAGACACATTGTACATGACATCGCCAGCGTAGTGGCGGACCAAAAATTGCGCTCCTCGTGCTTCAAAGTGAGGATTCGACGACAGAATGGAAGTTCGCTGTACGAAACTGTTGTCCGCAGCAGCAGGGTCCGCGTGGGCAGTAGCACAGGCATCGTTAAGAGCAGCAAAAATGCCGGGGGGACGACGTTCTTCAATGAGGTCGCACACAATTTTGTTGTTGAAATACTTGATAGGCGTCCATTTTATTTGCTCGCGAACATATTCCTCTTGCTCGGTCTTTAACGTTAATTCAATGAAGATCTGCTGTAGTTTCTCGTTGACGTAGTTGATGCAGAGCTGCTCGAAGGAATTGTCCTGTAGCCACAAAGAATCAGCTGACTAGGAAGAAACAAGTAGCGGATACAAACCTCAAAGATCTCGAACCCAAAGATGTCCTACAACGAGAATGTGTAAGAGCTTCAATCATGAAACCCAAGGACATACCAGAATGCCAATGACTTGTGATGTTGCTGAGCGTGGTTTCATCGAAACATTGACTCTGGACACGATCCACTCAAAGAGATTATTATAGATTGCTTTCGCGAGTGCGTCTCGACCTGAACTGGCCTGCGCAGGATTGAGTGGTACGTCGTACACTGAGCCTCTACGTCCCCCACGTTGCGTCTCGACTATCTTGCTCGTCAAGACTTTGACTACGTTTGTGGCATCGACGTCCATCAAATATGCAACGAAATCCGTGACACTTGTGTCGGAAATTTGAGAATTTCCGTCCTCCTTCTCTTCGAACTGAACGTTGCCAAGCCATAAGATGATGGCTAACATACGGAATATCTCGTTCTGCTCATTTGCATCCAAGCCAATGATGCCCATAGCTTTCTAGGATGATGTTAGATTACTCCGGCAGGCCTGAATGGAATTCCAAAACCTACAATAGTTTCACTGTAGTCGTGTGCATCATTAATGTCCTGGACCTCCAGACAATTACTGAGACTTGTATATGCATATGCTTCAGGTCCCTGAAGACCAAAAGTCTCTGAAGGCATGATCAACGCTTTGATTGTCGTAGACAAGAAGCCACTCACCGCGTTGCTCGCTCGTCGCGGCCTTCGTGAGTTGATAGAAAATGTGGAAATTCCTCTCGTTCTCTACCTGTCCCACAACGCGTCCTTTCTCCAACAAGTAGTTAGTGATCTGGGCACCAATGGGTTCTCCATGAGCATTGAACATGATTTCTAGGTATTTTCCCTGATAGACCATCAACACTAGCAGATTAATTGAGTTGACGACTCACATGGCGACTTGAATTGTTATTCCGTAACGTCTTCGCACAGCCAAAACTTTCTAGCAAGGGATTCGTGGCCAGCACCATGTCCTTGATCTCCTGAATACTGCTGTCCTGCCCTCCGGATACAGCAGCGATGTACTGCATAATACGTTTTGCTGCTTCTGTCTTGCCAGCACCAGATTCTCCTGAGATGATAACGCACTGGTTTTCGTGGTACGCATTCATATTGTAGTAGGCAGATTCAGCGATACCAAAGACATGGGGAGGAACCTCAAGTCTGTTCTTCCCCTTGTACTTTTGGAGGGTATCCTCAGAGTATATGCCAAGGTCTGACAGAATGTTGCTTTAGTAACGCAGCAACAGATGAGATGATGAAGAATTGTCCCAACCGCGGAAAGGATTGACAGAGATCAGCACTGCGCCAATATAGGTATAAATCTCAGCATTGGTCCATCGCTTTTGAAGATTATCGTTGATACTCTCGTTGCTGATGGTCGTGAGCAGGGTCATGTCGGAAACACCGACCTGCTTCTTCTTGAAGCCTTCTTTCCAGTCGGCCTTTGGAATTGTCAGTAGAGCACCTGCATACCACAACAATGGTAAGCACCTTGGCGACCTTCCCTGTGCCACCACCCTTCTTGGGGGCAGGAGTTACCTTCTTCCCCGCCTTCTTGGATGGCGCCTACGACGACGGTGAGAAAAGGCTGAGCGATGGATAGCGAGACGGCTGACCATATTAGTCGTGCCCTGGTAGTATGTAGCTCTGTAGAGCACGGATGTGCGTGAGAGACGGGAATAGGAACGGCGCAGTGAATGTCAATGTAAGAGTAGCACTCGGCCAAAAGCGGTAACTGGAATCGGCGCACAGCTTCAGTACTAATAAGTACTACTAAATAGTATGATTACCGCAATTATATTTTTTTCACGCGTACAACACACATTATACTGACTTATTGATCAAGTATTGCAAGGCCTCTGCAGCAGGCTGGATGACCTGTGGATTTGGATTTGTCTTCACAATACTCACCAACGCCTTCATCAAACCTGCAGCCCCCGCGTCCTGTAGAATCTCACTAAGAAGGGCGGAATCGCCTATATTCACAAGAATATTGCGAGCACAGACAACCCCACGATGAAGTAGTCCTGGATGACTCTCAGCATCCACAGCCTTCGGATCCGTAGAAGGATCGATGAGCTGCGCAAGGATCGGGACTGCGCGATGTCGTTCTCGCTGCAGGGCGAGAAATGCCTGACAAGCTCCTGACTCCGTTGTTACAGTGGCAAGAGCACCAGAAGCAGCTAGTCTCGTTGGAACATCCTCTACATCTGACAATGCGAGCAAGACTTGAATCTTTGTCTTCACGCCACCATCACTGCTTGTGGAGCCCCCATATCGCTCAAAGACTTTCTCGGACCCCGCTATAAGGTTGCAGATCAGTTCCATCGATGCCCTCCGGATCATAATATGGTCTTCCAGAAGCAGCAGCTCGATCCTGTTAAGCAATCCATCCATGTCGGCTATACGAGAAGCCACTTCTGCACTGTGGGAAGACAAGTTGGTAAGAGCCATGAGAATTTCGAACTTTTGCAATAGCAAAGTGGAGGAGTGCTGGAGTGCGAGTGAGAAGGGACGAATGATGTCATATATCGCACCATCGTTCGGCCCAAAAACCTGAAGTGGAGAAGCAGTGATGGCCAATTTGGAGAGTGCTTGTATGGATTCAAGGTAAGCTGAATCTAGGACTGCGGCTTGACTAGTAGATGCTGCAGAGGACACCGACGACTTTATGATCTTCGTCAGGACCTTAGCACCGCCGGCTCGAAGAACATTGCCCCGATTCTCTTTCTCAACCACGATGCTAAGCAATGCTTTTCCAATTCCTAAGCGTATTCCCTGACTATCCGATGCAGCCAAAGCCGCCGCCGGAAAAACTTCCAGAATGCCATTTGCCAATAATTTCCGTATTCTCTCTTTGACTTTATTGTCGTCATTCAGCGGAGAGTCCCCATTCGACTGAGAATTGGCTTTCCCCATGTGTCTCAATTTTTCCATCTGACTCTGCTCTTCGGTCAGATGCGGTCGATGTGCACATAGATTGGATATGACAAGAATGACGCCGTATATGAGGGAAGATTGTGTCTCTAGGCTGTAGACAGGTCTGCGTCGGGGTACGGACGCAAAGAGGGCCCTCAAGAAATCTGAATCTTGCGACAGCATTTCTTTGACAAAAGGATCCACGCTCAAATACGCCAAACCTTCGACCGCATCTGCGATGGAAGAGTGGTCGCCACCAGATACAACCATGGTTTTCATTGCAACTGCAAGTTCGTCATCCTTTTTGTGAATATAAGTACTGTTTCCCCCGGTCATGTCGGCATTGTCTGAAACGCTGCCTCTGGACAATTTGATGAGGGCTATCGTAGCTGCAGCACGGACAGGTGCGCTTCGTGGCGGACCCGACATGAATTCAAGCCATTTTGTCGTCTGAAGAGGAAGGATGGTTCGACAGGGTTTGTATCCGCAAGCTTGACTGAGAAGATGCGCGACGTGAAGAGACAGTTCGGTGGATGGATTGAGGTCGACGCTGTCCATGGCTAACTCGAGTACGCCATCCTGCTGGAATATGAAAGACGCGGATTGCCAATCCACCTGGAATAATGCTGTGAGAAATGAAACCCCAATGAGAAGGTCTTTTTCTGCGGTTTCTTCGAGATGAGGTAGTGTCAACGAGGAAAACACTTTTGCTAGTGATTCCGTCGCTGCCTCCATCTGCTGCCCTTTGTCTGTGTACCCTTTCCGAACTCTTTGGCAAAAGGCTGATAGAACTAAGAAAGCTTTGGATCTGTCGTCGGTAGACCGAGATGGAAGAAACGCGGATATGAGATACGTGAGCTCGTCGGGAAGCAATGGGTCTGTCGATGTCGAACTGGCCGTCTTCTTCAGCATGGTGTCCAGCGAGCCCACCGTATCATCATTCTGCGATGCCATGGGAATATCGGCCAAGAGAGTGCAAGAGCGATACAAGGAAACGAGGTGGATTGTGGCGAAGGCGTCAATTTGGCTTTATTCCTCTCCACATACTTCATGGCCGACGTCGGCGTCGTAATGAGTAATAATGAAGTCTCAAGCTCTTCAGTGACTCACCGGCTGCCGACCATCCAGTCAGGATACAATGTGCTTCTGAGACTGCCTAACGGTGATATTCGTGGTGTGAAGGTGGACAAAGACGCGTACGGTGACCTTTTTTTGCTACCGCCTCTTAAAACGACGTCTGACTCTTTACAGGACGATAACTGTCGGTCGCCTGGGATCGTTCTTCGCTAATGAGCTCATAGGAGTGCCATATGGATTCACCCATGAAATCGTGGATAAAAACCTCAAAATAATGCCTCCTCGCACTTTGCAGGAAGTCGGTAGGATGTCTTTCAAAAGACTTGGCCTTGGAAAATCTGACTAGGTTTAGAGGACACGGATGCCACCAATGAGCTAATCAACGATGGCGAATCTGTGCAGCCATTAACCATTGATGAAATCACCGCTTTGAAGCAGTCTGGCGTCCATTCATCTGTGAGCAACTACTTGACATTATGATCCCCAGAACTGATCAGGTCCCAGGATATCATTAACAAGCAAATTGAAGCGCATGCAAATTACTCACTTAAAACAGAGTATAGCAAAGAGAAGTACAAGAAACGCAAAGAGGCCAAGTCGGTGATTTTCGAATGCGTTCTTTCACACGTCTGATATCTTTCAGATACTCTAAAACGTTCACCACCATAGAACCTACACTATTTAATGTCTGTGATTACTGGTTTAACAAAGATCAGACCCGCATACGCGACATTCGCGCAGATACGCTATCGCAGATTCTTAACCTTGCCAACGTCAGGCCAGGAGGCCGGTATATCGCAGTCGATGATGCGTCCGGACTTGTCATATGTGGTATCTTGTCTCGCATGGGAGGTAAGATTCAATGTCTTCGTGTCCTTGCCTTTAACCGGGCTATATAGGCGAAGGACGTCTGATTACCATCTGCGATACGGATTCGCCTCCAGCATATCCAGTCATGGTTCAAATGAACTTTGACCCAAAATCCGTTAATGGTGTGCTTTCTTCTCTGAATTGGGCTACAGCGCAAGAGGACTACACTCCTGGTACGGGCCAAATGCACCAGTTGAGATGCCATTCATAATTTTCTTTTTTTTTAGTTCTCCCTCCATCAGATGTTCCTGCTGAGGACATGAAGTCGGAACGTCAGAAAGCTCGTCTAAAGAAACGGAAGCTTGTCACCGATGCCCTGGCCAGCACTCGCGAAGAATTATTTGCCGGGGAGTTTGATGGGTATGTCATGTGAATATTCCTCCAGACCGGTGCATTCTCCTACCCACCTTTCCCCTACAGACTGATCGTTGCAAGCGAGTATGATCCATGGCCCATTGTTCAGAAGTTGACACCCTATATCTCTGGGTCTGCATCAATTGTGGTACAAAGTCCTTACGGTCAAATTCTCGACGATCTGCAAAATAAAATGCGTGCGGTACCATCTTTTCTTTGTCCCACAGTGACAGAGGGATGGCTTCGGCGCTACCAGGTACACCAACTCCATCTGCTAAGGTGATCTGCACTGAAACCAATTGTCCAGGTACTACCGGGACGTACACATCCAACAATGATGACGTCTGGGACAGGCGGGTTTTTATTGCATGCCATTAAAGTGTAAGTGACACTTATCACTGAGGGTTGCTTTCTGACTTCATATTAAGATACGATGACCCTGAGGCTTCAGCCGTTGAAACGCACCGTTCCCATAGGAACAAGAAAGCTAAAATGGGACAGCCTCAAGTAGTCATCGAAAAAGAATCTACCCTACTGGACAGCGAAATGGCTGTTGAATGATTATTGCGAAGGCCGTACATTATCCTTGGGTATTGTTACCATTAGTCTCCATCCGGTTCATGATATATCGTTATAGGGCCGTTCCGAAGCGCTAGGTGGTTGTGGTATTATTTCGGGAAAGAGAGTAGCAATGATCTAAGCATCAAGTCAATATTGAAAGACCTCACATGAGAGACCTTACATGAGCAGTTGACTGACCTCGTCGACAACCGTGTAGGCTATATGCTGGTTTAATCTTCGATTTTGTAGGACTGCAAATATCCGGCGGGCACCGCGGCGAGCGTTCGACCGTCCCATGATGTTAGCAGCAAGATCTAAATCGAATTGTCAAAATCATGGCATTCGTATTGTCACCGGTGAACGCAGCCTACCAGGAAAAAGGGCAGACAGTTTGCGATTTGCCTCATCTCGAGTTCTCAGTTTTTCTTCTGATGTTCGCGGTATGCCCGGAGTTTTTAACTTGCCGCCAGGCCACAAGCCATCTCGAAAGGTATTGATGAAAGACATGAGACGAGCTTCCCCCAAAAGTGACTTAAACGTTTCCCGTATTTTTCTGAACATTACATTAGTGAGCTGGCTTCTGGTCAACAGGATGCTCACCTCTCAATGGTCCCCCCTAAGACCTGCTGGAGAATTATGACGATAGCTTGCCGACGAAGCCAGTTGTTCTGTTTGTTCAGCTCGAATATCGCAAGGATTAAATCACAGATAGGTGCTGTAAAGGTTGAAGTGCTGCTTTCGCCATCTAAAGGTTTGAGATCCGCCGACAGTCGTGAAAGCGTAGCTTCGGAAGAACTCTTTCCCGCGGCGTCCAACGCCTGAGCAACCAGCTCTTCGTCGTTAACTCCGGAACCAACAATACCAACAAATTCAGCCGCTTGACGGGTAAGACGCTGAATCATGACGTCAAGCATAGATGGTCCAAAAAACATATCGTCAATGCTCTCTGCGACGGAACGATAAACATTGCGAACGAGCGCAGTTCCAGAAAAGGCCTGAGGCTTCGAAGAGGGTTGAGTTTGGGATGCCACAAACGGTGAATCGCGAGATAAAAATGATTTCAGTTCATCGCTCTCACAAATGATAGATATAGCAACAACATTCTACAAAGGATGTGTAAATAATAACCTGATGATGCGACTTGCCTAGCTAACTTACCTGAAGGTACTTCTCCAAACTAGTTCGTCTAGCATCCATAAAGTGACCGCTCAAAGCAGGGACCAATTTTCCGGGGAAATCCAGATTCCTGATTAAGGCATACCTTTCTCGGAGCTTGTTGTGCATGTTCAAGAATTCGTTATAACGGCGCGCAACAACCCATCCGGAAGCGAAGGTCCCGTCAGGAGCAAGTTGTTGAACTTCTACAAGATAGCGCACTACCACCTTCCCGCCCTCCTCTCCAGTCGTAGAGCTCACGATCGAGACCTTCGTACGGTCAGAGAGAAGACGGTTTGCTGACTCCTGCTGCTCGTACTGAGACTTCTGGAACTGGAGCTCCCGAAGTTCCCGATTCATTGCAGACTTTGACTTCATAAGAAGTCTCAACTCTTGGGTGTCCCCGGTCAGCTCGGCCTTCTTGATAAGGTTGTCAAGCATAGTATCCTGCGCTTGAAGGCTGGTAATTTTGTCTCCCAGGCGAGAAATTTCGTAAGAAAGCTGAAGGTCCCCAGGGGCGGCAAGCTGAAACGATCGATGAACACCACGAGGGTCATCATGCTGGTCATCCTCGGCTTCATCTAGTTCGTCATAATCATCAAATACTGCCCTTCGCTTCTGCTTAGTTGACGAATGTATACTTCGATAACTTGATGCATCATCCTGATGTCCCACATTAGGAGATTTTTCTGAATCACCCTCAAGGGCGATGATGTCTGTGAGAGCGGCCTGAATGGCGTCCATCCTCTTTTCCTCCGCCTTTTGCTCCTGGTCGTCGGGACCATCAAACAGTGGTGCACGGTTATGTTCCGAGGAATCGATAATGGGAGACATTAAAACCTCAATGTTTGATGGTGGCGGGCGAAGAGGTGGTGGAGGACTAGGCCTACTGCGTGGAGAGCTCACCGAGCCTGAGTTTGCTGAACGTCGCATGAGATATCCAGGCGAGGACTCTGAACGCTGTAAGAAAGGGGGCACATGGCCTAAGCCAGTTCTGAATTGGGAGGGTAGCTGATTCGTCGAATTATTAACTGAAGTGTATTGATCTTGGGGAGATTCCTCGATCGGCACCTTTTTTATAGAAGGGTCGGCGTCCTCGATCACGCGGAACCATAACTCCGTTCGTTCGAAATCCTCGAAATCCTGCTCCATCTCCACTTCTACTTGTTTCTGAGCTGTCATTACACTGCGGCGCACTCTCTTTTGACTCGCAAGCGAAGGAGTAACTTCGTTTCGGGCGAAATCGCGAATTATGTCCGCATTCTTTTGAGAAATACAAGATAGGGCGGGGGGTGGCGTAGGACTGGAGAAATAGAGCTCGTAGATCATGGAAATATCTTCTTTCACAGTGACGCCAGTGGTGGGATCTTGTATTGCTTCATTGTCTTCATTTTCTGAGTCTGAATCAACGGATTCAAGAGGGTTCTTGAAACTCTCTACTGTCAACCAGAACTGAACCAAAAGAGATCGATGCCTTCGGTCCATAAATTCCATGAGATACGAAAGCGAACTTGGGTTTCGAAGAATATCTCGTAAAGTCAGTCCCGACTTGGAACCTGTCTCATGGTATGAAGACTTGTGCTAAAAAGCAGGTCAGCGAGCATCAGATGCATGGAATAGAACATACAGAATCTTCCTGTCCACCAAGGACTACGATACGTTCTTCGACTTTACGCTTGGCCGTATAAAGTCGGTCTAGGAAGGCAACAACGTCTTCTGTTTTCTCTCCATTGATCCAATCATCCTTTTCATGATTCGCTATCCAAAAATGAGCAAGATGTCTTGTAATTAGGAGTAAAGCTAACCAAGCAGCATCCTTGTCCGCCTGATCTCACCAACAACGTCATTTTTCAGCCTCCGTGCATCGAGCAAGGAAGAGAAACGACTGATACTGCGCAGGAATGATTCAAATTGATGTGGATCAGTACGAATGGTAATCAGCTCGTTGGGCGCAGAGCTTAAAGGAGCGGAAGAGTAGTGATGCTGCCGTCGCGGCGACTGTGCTTCCAAAACATTGCGCACTTTGGTGATCAGTTTTCTGGTCCACACGTGAGAGCCTGCGCCACGCAAAAGAAGTAAAGACCTACTGCTGATGAATTGCAGCACCCGCCTGTCTGAAGTATTGAGGCACCAGCTGCTATACAAGTCTTTCATGACTCACAATTTGGTCAATGGCCCGATTCCAAAAGTCGGGGTCCGACACCATCTCCATGACAGGATATAATACGGAACAAGCTGCGATCTCCCGAACAACGATTTTGAGCGCCTTGCTTCGAGCCTCAATTTCTGGAAGAATATGAGGAAGCACTCTATCGACTAAATGTCGAAGATGCATTTCTTCCGTCTGCTTAGTGAAGGTGGTTGATAGGTTGTCCACAGCATTGTGCAGTTTTCCTGAATCCATGCTAGCCGCGTATCTACTCGCAAGAAGAAGATCCAGTTGTTCCGACTGTGTCAAACGACGTTCTAGACCCGCACCGCGAAGAGCAATCTCGGACTGTCGAAATAATTCGATGTGGGTCGTGATTTCTGGGAGGACGCGCTTGACTACCAGAGCTGAAAAATCAATTCTCCTCGCTCTATCCAGCATCTTCTCCGCTGAATCATGTATCACCGTAGATACAGCCATAGGAAAAGCAGGCGAGGACGAAATCTCCTGGTACCATGCCATGACAAAGTCTTTGACAATCTTGATAATGATATCGTTCAGCGCTTCTGATACTAATGGAGACTCTGGGTACAGAGGTGGGAAAGATTGTGGTGTGTTCTGGGACCATTGCGAACGGGTTACGACTGCCTGCCATGCCGCCGGGGTTGAGAAAGCAAAAGGTCGCGCTGCATTGAAGAGTTTCGGATGGGCGATATGACTCTTCGTGTCAATATAATGCCCAAAATAGATGTGAAGCGCCAAGAAAGCGATGGCTAGGATGAAGAGGAAGAACGGGGACAATAGCAACAGAACGATAGGTGAGGACACTATGCGGAAGGCAATGGGTAGGACGACAGCAATAATTCCAAAAAAGACGACTGTCTGGACATTAGCGGAGCCAGTCATGTTCAGCAGAGCTCATTGTTCCCTACGGCGAGCAAGGCTTCGTTATCGTCGTTCGACTTGTCTAGCGTTTCGATTCCGAGCTCAAAGATTGACACAAAAGGCAAATATATCACGTGTTGGACTCACGCTTTTGTATGTAACCGGGAGCCGAATTCCGAAAATCCGAAATACGATGAAGGCCGCTGGATGTCGTCGCAGTTTTCTCCCTCCTCCATCATCATCGCGGACCGGACTGAGGCCAGCAGCCCTCTGTAGTGTCTCATGTCGTCGACAAATAATGGGCGTTTGTCTACGGCTGAAGGCTTTGTATGTGGAGGAATTGCTGCCTGCATCGCTGTATGTCTTATCTTCGACCATGGGATAACCTAACTCACGGAACGCGGCACGTCATAGGTGACAATTTCCAACCCTGCGGAAGTTGCCAAGACACGGCTTCAGCTTCAAGGCGAGTTGGCCAAGAGCGGGGAGAAAAAAGTCTACAACAGCGCCCTTGACGTGTTTTCGAAGACGTGGAAGAATGAGGGAGTCCGAGGCATGCAACGCGGGTTGGGTCCTGCAGTAAGTTTCCTCTATTTCGTTGTGATGGGCGCGCAATTAATTGTTGTACAGTACACCTACCAAGTAAGGGAATTCATTTTTTAAATCCACGCAGCTCTCTGAGTTGTTAGATACTGCTGAATGGAAGCCGTCTAGGTGAAAAGACAACTTGCTTGTATAATTGTAGATGAACTAAGCCGTTGGACAGGGTTTTACGAGCCGTTTCGACATGCCATCAACGACTTCATTGGTCGTGAGCCCACCGAGCAAATACCCTTTACATCTGTCATCGCAGGTGCAACAAGCGGCGCAGTTGGAGGTTAGTGTTCATAGACATATATGTGGCCTACTTCTGACCGTGTTTGTTTAGCGTCATTGGGCAACCCATTATTCTTGATCAAAGCTCGGATGCAGGTCCGTACAGGGCCAGCCGGGGTCTTCACTGCGTTGCTTACAGCTCCGTAGGCATATTCCCCGGCCCTTCCCGTTGGTGCGCAACACTACTACAAGAACTCTTTTGATGCCCTTTCAACAATATATCGACAAGAAAAGCTGCGAGGTCTGGTACGCGGTATAGACGCAGCAATTTTACGAACGTCCATGGGTTCTTCAGTCCGTTCATCCTTTTCTATGATGCCTGTTCCTAACGGAGTTGTAGGTGCAACTTCCTAGTTATAATTTTACCAAAAACCAACTGGTAAAGCACGGAATTCTTCCAGACAACAGTACCTGGACATTCCTTGCGAGCAGCACTGTTTCCGGGATGTGTGTTGTAGGCGATATTCCCATCTTATGGTTTTCATAACATTGACCTGGAATTGAAGTGTATGGCAATGCAGCCAGCTGACACAGTATGGCTTAGCGTCTCTTAACTGTTTGCTTTGCTCATATGTTTCGTCATTTACGTAGGCGCTAACCCGGATGTACAACCAGCCTACGAAACGTAATGAGGCCGGAAAAGTCGTAGGAATCCTATATCGCAATCCTATCGACTGTCTATGGAAGACTTTCAAGACTGAGGGTGTACGCGGATGGTACAAGGGAACAACGGCTCACTTTTTACGGATTGCGCCGCATACGTGAGTGACGTTTGGGAAAACAGAAGCAGACACTCATCGTTTTCAGTATCGTCACTCTGACGGCCAATGACCTGATCATAAATCTTTATAAGTCTATCAAGTACCATAATTCATAGATATTCAATCATTCCTAGTAGCTGCATTTCAGCATAATAGTGAGTCAGTTTGAGCGCAAATCTAGTACCACATTTGTTAGTAATCTTGCGCTCGTTCGCATAGGTCATCCAGCTTTTCGCTAATGGAACGTGTATATATCCCATAAAGCGTGTTAGTCAATTTACTTGACGCGTAGCACGCCAAATTCAGTTCTATCTCCATGTTTTTAGACGTTCAAAGATTGGGAAACTTCGTTTCCTTGGTTATCACTAAACGAATGTGGCTCGTTTATAGGGTATAAGGCTACAGCAATAATATTCTGGCGTCGCAAATGTTCGGAAAGAGAAAATTGTCGTAAAACGCAGGGCAAACGCCCAGAAAGAAACACGAAAGAAAGGAGGGTAGGTAACTCATGAGTAAACTATCTAAACTATCCACAGATAGAAGGGTATAAGAGGTCTGTAGGGTCTTGGGGGATCCAACCGTTTGCAAGACCGGCCTGGTAACTCCAATCATCCGCATTCTCGGCCTTCCTGTGTGATGAATTCAGCGCAGTTACTGCACAGAAGAAAACCAACCGACCATGTCCACTGAATCCATCCCTCTCCCTTCTCGTATGTAATGACCTGATCACGAGTGTTAGCACAACCTCAGCTTGAAAAGGTTGACGTATGTACTTGAGCTTCCCAGTACTGCCTCAAGAATGTCTTATAGGAAGAACTGAAGGAGGACGCAGAGCCTGATTTTCCGCTGCAGCTGCCCACAGGTGTTTCTCCAGAATAAGTTCCATCATAGCGCGCGCCGACGCCACGTCCTGTCAAGAAGCTCACTTTGACAGAAGAAACGGAGACAAGGAAAAACTTTCCATTCAGGTACGTCGCACAATCAGTGGGAGCTGGCGTCCATTCACCCACGATAATCCAGAGATCAAAGGATGACAGCGAACTGCCTTCTTGGCATGCAGCCGAAATATGCCCGTCGTAGCTCAATGCCACGTCCTAAGGATTGATCAGTACAGAGCTCTGCCGACCAATCAAAGGAACAAACCGCATCAGAGAACATCTGATAAATGTGTGTGTCCATAGCCACTCCATCGAAGCCAGAGGTCATGAAGCCGTTCCAATAGCTAAGGTCTTGGAAAGCATCATGGATCAGAACAACAGTGTTCGATTCTGTTGAAGAGCCATAAGGGTATCTGCGAAAGCCCGAATAAGTTTGGGACTCAGTGTATAGTCCAATACATCACACTTACCGAATGTTGCCGTAACTATCATACCAGTACTGATGAAGGAAGCGTGTAGATGAGGAGGAGGGCCATGAAGGGAAGCCAGGGGCACGTACCTGTCTTGTAACACTCAAGATTGTGTCACCATCATATCCGGCTGGTCTGGAATTTTCATCGAAATAGAACATTAACGGCATTGCATAAGACTCACTCGTTCAACGGTGCAATAATCGGTACTACGTTAGTTTGATCTGCAAACATTGAAGCCAGAGTCTTGATGATGGCATTTGTACGGTCGATGTTTGATTGGGTCGACTGCCATTCACTGACGGACAGCTCAGTTCGCTGAACGTACTCCATTTAAATGTAAAACTTACGGATACGACATCTTCTGCCCAGAGTTGTCGAAGCTGCGCAAACATTGTTTAAATTAGCGGATGTAGAGGGAACTCCATTAAAACACGCCAACCCGTTCTGGCTCCCAGGCGCTCCTAAAACATGACATGAGGTTGACGCGACGAATGAAGCCATTTCCGACACACCATGAAGATCAACAATGACCTTAAGGCCATAGGTTTGAGCCCAACTTATCGCCTTTTGCAGGTATGGAAGTTGTCCCTGTATGAACGGTTCGCCGCCGGAGACGTCGAATGCCCAGTAGCCGATAGGAATGCGAACGTGGTTCAAGCTAAATGTTGAGGATCAGTGACGACGGCAGGCGTACAAGGAACCGATCACGCACCCCGCAGCCGCAATTTGCTGAAAATCGGATTCAGTAATCCAAGTGTTCCAGTGATTGGTCAACACGGTGGTCGCGGTGGCCTTGTCCTGGTACTGCCCGAATGTGTATTCATCGATGATGGCAGAGTTACCTGCAATGAATCAAACAACGGAAGAAGAGTTGATGTGGTGTACTAATCACCTGTATTATCGAAAAGTGATGGGGTAATCCAAGGCTTAGAGATCGCCCGTTAACGGAACGCCATGAACGAGATGGTGCAAGATGTACGTACTTCAAGGACGAGCCATCCACCAAGGTTGACTCCACGTACTTTGTCTGAACCATAATTAAATCCAGGCGAAATGCCAGCGGATACAGATTCAAGGAAAGAAGCTCCGCAGACGGCGACAGTCACGGCGCGTAAAAGAGAGGGGGCCATGGTCGGTGGATTGAAAGGAAGGGGAGGAAGGCCTGAGAATACTTCGCCCAAGGCCTGGCAAGCCATCTTTTATATTCGGCGAACAAGCGCGAACTAAGCAAAAATATCGTGATCGATCGGGCTCGCTGCCAGCTGCCAACTTCGTTCGACCCACGTGTCCACTAGCCACCTGCGGCCAGGAAGAATTGCAGCAGCGACAACTGCGTGTCAATTATTGCCTTTCTCCATTGCAATGGGGGCTCTCCTGACCCTCTTCATGGCACAACAGAAGGCAGACAGAAGGTACAATCAGATCAATCCACACAAAAACCTCAAGGCTCGTCTGGGGTGTTTTCTTTTTTTGGCCATCGGCAGTTGTCACACTACCCAAATAATTTGGGCCAACGTTATACGTTCGAAACGTTTTTATGGGGTATATAGTGGATCCACTGCCGTTATAAAGCAGGGTCATGGAGTTGCCTCCCTCGTAAGGCCTTTGGCCCACATCAGCATCTCAACATAATTTAAAACCAACTCGCCACGGGCATCCATTTTGATTCGCTCTATATGTACTTGGTTGGTATCAAGTACCGCCTTTCGGGGCCACCGAATAGAATGCAAGCGTAATTGCGCAGCGGGAAGTGGAAGATATTATATTTACCAACGAGAACTCCTGGAAGTAATTAATATTGAAAAATAGGGCACTGCCGGTGGAAGAGCCTCGTGAATTGTGCGGACCCAATAGCAAAAGGAACAAGGAGAATGAGATGTTCTGGATAAAAGTAGGTCAGCGAACAGATGACGCATCAAAAAACAAACACGAATAAGTATTGTCTTTCATAAACCGAGGGACCATTTAGCGGCCAAAATAAAGCGCTACTAGCGTTGAATAAGTTGAACCTCATAAGAAACAGCCAGGGGAGCGAGGTTTTGAATTCAGGATCAACCTTCAAGCTGGAGCTTGAGGCATCGTGCTCCTGAAGGCGAATTCAACTATTTTCGAAATCAAGGACTGTGCTTCTTCTGATAATGCCAAAACTAGAACGACGTATCGCGCCTGGACCACATGCTTCCCGAAACTGAGCTATCCATAAATCCGGCTTGACGATTGACTTTTGCCAAAAAAGCCTACTCTAAAGTCGAAGTTGCGGCTTTGGGTGCGACGACCACATAAACTGTGACAAGCCCGATGACTGATTCTTTCTACGCTCACTGTATCAATCCACTAGAAGCCCGAAACCGCCGTGGCCACGAGACCTAAAGCTGGGCTTCCCGAGAATTACCTCCACATGCCCTAGTGCGCCCAGTAATGAAGTTGAAAGTACTAGGATAGGCCTTCCGAAAAAGTCGTGAGGATTCAGACAGAACGTCGGCGCACCTATGGCGATTTCCCTTTATCCAACCATATATATAACTTAAAGGAACGACTTCCTCTCGCTCCGGAGAGCTGGAGATTGATGGCGCTGACCTTGCTCAGCACGATCCAATGCACCATTCGTCAAGTGACTTGTAGCCTCCGAAGTAGCAGCGCAGAGTATCTGCAAAGGCTCACCGTTTCCGCTTGACCCATGGGATTCCTTTGGACGTCGCGTGAGGAATCTGAGATATTGCGGCACCGTTCAAACCCTTGTGACACCCACACCAAGTGGTCCCAACGACGAACTCGTCCCTTCATGAATCTGATCATCACATGCAGTTTCGAGACTCACCATATTGAGGAAGCACCCACATTTCACGCGGCAGGCTGAATGCTCTCCGTAATACGGGAGATCACCTGGCTTTTCTTCCGCCACCTAGAGATCTCCTAATTTCTCCAACATGGACACATATCGACATGCACCAGCAACAGTGCTGAAGAATGTTGTACAAGTGGATTTTTGATGGCCCAAAAGAACGTCCATGTTTTTCCTTGTGATTTGCAAAGCGGATATCCGATAAAGGAACGACGATGTCATCGTAATTTGAGGTTCGTAATGCTCTGGAATTTGTTAGCACATCGAGAATCGGAAATATGAATCTCCCGGGATCATCGATCATCTGGTATCTATGTCAGCCAGATATCTTGCTTCTCGGTGTTGCTGATCATCCATCTTAGTGAGTTTGTCAGATGCGTGAACGCTGGTTAGATCAGAACAAGAACACCAGGATACCACGAGACTTCCTGGACGAAAGGATCAGAAAGAACGAGGTGCGTGATTGAACTTTATAGTCCTTGCCGTTAAAGAAGCACAAAGACAGGAGGTCAGTGAATATTGTACTCCTGAGCGCAGGACGGGTGCTGTACGATCATCTGGTCAAACCCGTGAATTCTCCAAAGGACATCGCTGTAGCAGGGCATGAGTATGCTTAGTCCTGACAGAGAATAAGGACTGTACCCTGTGGTCACTCGTGGTTCGGACCGAACTTTGTATTCGAAGCGCTTCGTCGGCCGAGTAAGGCACCAGTATCGTACAAAGCAATTGACTCAAAAAGTCTCGTCCAAAGGTCTGATACACTCCTGCAGCAATGCTTTTATCACAAATCAAAGTCTTAAACCGGTTCTGTGGCTGGATTTCAGTCTGCCTGACCCACCGGCCCCCTAGAAGCTACCAGCTTGATGGTAGCTTGACCAAACTTTGAGAGAATGACAAGTTATTTATCCAGTCCAGTATTTCAATGATCCAAGAGAGCGAGGTCGCCGTCATGTAATGGCATAGAAACAAGGTTGAGTAATTTGAGGGTCGAGCGATCTACGGTACCCCAAGGGTGCAGCCGAAGTTAAGTAAAGTTTCCGAGTTTTGTGAGATTTCCAAAGCCTGCAATGCCTTGAATGGTTTACCATACAGGCTCGAGGCATCCTAACGGGATACAGTGAAGGACCGCAGATCGGCTACTTTGGACTCGGTTTGAGCGTTAGGGTCCAGGTAAGTACAAGGCAGCCAAGGTTGAAACGATGATTAACTCGGTTCACCTACGCGCGACTTGCATTGCCCCGTCCACTGATTTGTTTCTTTTTACCTAAAGGCTGTGTTCAAGCAGTGTATCATGGTGGGCGCTCGTTGGAACAGGTACAGCCACTGCGCACAGCCACTACCTGGAACAGGGCTACTTTTGTGAGCAACCACGCCATTTCCATCAGCTTTCCGCCTGTCCATTCCCTTCATCGATTCTTCTGTTAAATTATCTCTTTTCATTCGTCCACCATGTCTTTCGATAATATTCGCTCTCGTTATGAAGCCGCTGGCCAAGGTCACCTCCTCAATTTCTGGCCCAAGTTATCCAAGCAGGAGCAAGCGTCACTTCTCACTCAGCTCGAAAATCTCGACATCGAGCGCGTCAATAGAATCTACCAGAAAGCCGTCAGCAGCGAGGCAAATGCTGCCAACGCTACTGGCCAAGCCGATGCCATTGAACCACTGCCAAAGGGTGCATCAGACTCCGTTGGCGACGCAGCCAAGGACCTCGAGTGGGGGAGAATAGGTCTAGAGGCTGTTTCGCGTGGACAAGTAGGTGTCCTCCTCATGGCGGGTGGCCAGGGAACACGTTTGGGTAGCAGTGCACCGAAAGGATGCTACGATATCGGTCTTCCCTCACATAAGTCTCTTTTCCAATACCAAGCCGAACGTATTTCCAGGCTGCAGACCGTTGCGGAGACGGAATTCAAGAAGCCAGCTGGCAGCGTTGTAATTCCTTGGTATGTCATGACTAGCGGTCCTACACGTCGGGACACCGAAGCCTTCTTCACCCAACATTCACATTTTGGTCTCAAACCGGACAATGTCATCTTCTTCGAGCAGGGTATGTCTTCTGTAAAACCCTTTTTGTTCAAAAATAAACTCACCATATGCACAGGTACATTGCCGTGTCTCACCATGGAAGGCAAAGTCCTACTTGACAGTCCTTCTCACGTCGCTGTCGCTCCAGACGGTAACGGTGGTCTCTATGCAGCTACACGAGCCCCACTATCTTCGGCAGACAAATCACATACAGTCCTCTCAGATCTCTCCAAGCGCAAAGTACTCTACGTGCACGCGTACTGCGTCGACAACTGTCTCGTCAGGGTAGCCGATCCCGTCTTCCTCGGTTATAGTATCGCAAAGCAAGCTGATTGCGCCGCTAAAGTCGTTCCGAAAACCCAGCCCACCGAGTCTGTTGGTGTAGTGGCCTACCGCGGCAACAAGCCCGGTGTTGTCGAGTATTCTGAAATCTCGAAGGAGCAGGCGGAAAGAAGGGATGAGAACAGCGAGCTAGTTTTTCGAGCTGGGAACATCGCGAATCATTTCTACACCACCCAGTATCTAAATTCAGTGGAGACGTTTGAGGAGGAGCTGGCATTCCATATCGCACGCAAGAAGATTCCTCATGTCGACATGGAGACCGGCGAGCTCGTCAAGCCTACCAAGACAAATGGTATGAAACTGGAGATGTTTGTTTTCGACGTTTTCCCATACACGGAACGATTCACTGTGTTGGAGGTTGAGCGCAGAGAAGACTTTAGTCCGCTGAAGAACGCCCCAGGAACAGGTTCCGATGACCCCGAGACCAGTCGTCGTGACCTGCTTTCCCAGCATAGACGCTTCTTGGAGAAGGCAGGAGCTACAGTGCAGGATGGCGTGGAGATCGAGATTTCACCCTTGGTCAGTTACGCAGGGGAGGGTCTCGAGCCTGTTAAAGGAAAAACTTTCACGAGATCAGGCATTGTTGAAGGAGTTGAAGAGTTGGACGCGTTGGTGTAATATACCTCATTCTGTTATTTTGAACTTGGACAGGACCTTTGCATGGACTTTATACTTCGCATTTGCAGTCGTAATGTATCTTAGCAGTGTCAACTAGGCACATGTTCATCTGGCACCTTCTTCTGCGTCGTGGTGGGTACTGTTCGCGGTACTCTCTTCTCAAGCTCTTCCCGCAGGGAGGCGAATAGTCGCTGGGTTCGTTCAGCATTGGGCTTTTCGTTCCGGATCTGAATCAGTGTCACGACGCAGAGTGATATGTTTAGAAGACATGCTAACCTCTTTGCAGCACTGTATCAGCTTGTCAATGAGCATTGCCTGACCATTCTGTGCTTCCTCCAAATCCTTTCGGAGCTGATGCATCTGTGTACGGGTGAAGAAGAACTATAATCGAACCCAAGTGACAGTCAAAAGTCCACATAGATGAACTCATACCTCCTCGTCCAGTTTATCCCTGCGACCTTTTTCCCCTTCTGCCAGCTGCTTTTGTTCGGCGGCTCGTGCTCGTGAAAGAAGCACCTCCAGCTCTTTTGACCGTATGACACACTCGAAGTGTCGTTCCCGTAGCTCGTACTGTCGGAGTACCTCCTTTATTCGTTCTCGTACACTATTACATAGGAATAAATCATCTGTACAGCTGACGAAAAGAAGGAAACATACACTCCATCAAATATTTCTTCCAGCGTCCGTTTCGCTCTAAGAAGCGGATTAGAGTATGTTAGGTAGGGAGGTAGCTAGCTCACTCCTGCGGATCCTCTGTCCAGTTCTTCTTCAGTTTTTGCCGTTGTGGTTCCAGGAATTCGTCCTTGAAGGTGGCTCATTATATTTCGACGCGTGCCCAAATACAAGATACTCACCAAGTCCTCGGAAACGCCCTCGGTGAGGTCCATCAATTCCACAGCAAGAATTTCATCCCCATCCTCCATCCCTGCTTCCTCCGGTGTTTGGTCAGCCTCAGCAGTCCGTCCATTGTGCGTGAAAATGAACTGCATCGTCGAACCAGACGTCGATGAACCCGATGAGAATGTGCTAGCTGCATCCGTCTTCACAGATCCATTGATAGGCTCACCACCCTTCCCGTCCTTCTTCCCTCCATTTTTCTCCATACGGTCGGTCCACGCGTTGAATAGTTTCGTAAGTTTTGTTTTGCGAGATATTTTGAAGAACAGCTCGGCGCGGTACCGACATACCACTTTGACGACGATATCGGGCATTTCTCGATATTTGACGTCCTGTATTTTCGCTTTGTCGGCGCGTTTTGAAACGTCGTTCCGCATCTGGAGGAGCTAAGACAGACATTTAGCTTGAAAATAAAAGTGAAACACAATTCCACATACCTCATCCTGAGCGTCCTCCACAGACTGAGCCAGCCGCTTTCCATCTTCCTGCAGTCTGTTAGTATGGGCAGATGCCTCAGTACAGCACATCGCTTACCCGTAGTCGCTTATTATCCTAGATAATGAAATCAATACATGCAGGAAGATGGTAGAGGTATACGCCAGACCTTCTGCAGCTCTCTTGCTAAGTTTTCCATCTTAGTCTTGGTCTGGTTAGCCTTAGTTAGCTGGCTCTTCGCTATTCATGAAGGTGAAGCGGACATTGACATAAAGAGCCGAGAATGCACGAACCAGCATCCTTATCCTTAGTGAGCTTCTGTTTCTCCTTTGCATGATCGCGTTCCAGCCGTTTGAGTTCTGCAAACTGGAAACCACATAAGCGTGATGCAGCTACGAAGACATTTTCGCAGTACCAGCTCAATGTATTTCGCATGAATGACATTTTCCTCTAATCCCTTTACCGATTTCTGGGCCTCTTCGGCTTCGGAGAGAGGAAATTTTAACAGTACGCCATTGCGAGTGAGTTTCAACACGCACCAAATCTTCGTTCCTCTTCCTCTTCGAGCACTTCCTCCTCCTCCAAAGCAGCTATTCTGTTCTTCAGGCTCTCGTACATGGCAGCGGGATCCACGGGGGCGTCATTCTTCTTCTTCCCCTTGTTGTTTGACGGAGGTGGATGCTGGTGATGATGGTGATGGGTGCCGTTGACCGCCGGTGGATGGCTAGGAGGCGGTGGACCCGTACGGCCAGCATTGGATGGCGCTGGAGGTGCAGAGGCCGGCACTGGAGCTGGGGGGGCAGGACCGGCGGGCGGCGGTTTGGCCATTCTGGTCGACGCGTTTTGAGCGCTGGGTTGTGATGCACTGTTCATGATGATGCCTTGAAAAAATAATTTCAAGGATCTAAAGTGAACAGTGAAGGGTAGACAGAGAGGCAGAATGGGTCCAAAGTCTGTTCAAAAATCGCGTAGTCACTGGCAAGCGTTGGTCTGTTGTCGAGCCGGAATCGTGATTTATCCCTCTTTGTCCAAGGTCGTCGTTACAGCCCGTTTGTGAATTGTCCTTTCGACCACGGAAAACAAATATTCTTGGGTCGGTCGGCTGCGGAGAGTTTTACCGTCGTGATCCTTGACAAGAGTTTTCTCGTTTAGTCATGTACATAAACAAACTTTCGCCAAAATACCGATGTGTCCTATGCAGCAATGGCATGTTATTGCAGTACTATTACATGAAAAACAAATCTGGAGTACGATGGGTATACCGTGTTGTTTGACATCGACATAACTTGACCGAAAGCTATCATCATCTCAATGGTATGTTTCTCAGCCTCTTCATACCTGTGGCTCAATATCATTCATGCCAGTCATCATCTCCACCATGTCAGGCTCAAGGTCAAACAGAGTGCATTCCTCTGATCGTTGTACTCACCACGGAAACAGCATGCAAACTTCAAGCTTGCTTGAGTAAACATACCTACAAACCAGAAAACTGCCAATGTCATCTCCGTGAGCTTTACAAGTGTTGCCAGAAATTATATGAAGAAACAGAGGATAAGGGGGAGTCCACTGCATGTCCGATTCCTCGAGTCGTGAAGAAATGGATCAAGGATCATCCAGAGTAGGTTGGAATGCGTATTGAAAGCAGAAACCTGATACAATAGAGACACAATTGCAGCAGTATAGTCCCATAGCTCCCGCACTAAACAGTCGTGACTGTCCCCAGGCTCTTTAAATAAGCGATGCGAATAGGGTGGTTTTCAGTCTCCGGGCCACGGTTAAGAGCGGTCCATTTGGGAACATCCTGTCGGCCCCGTCAGAATCAGATGTTACAAGTAATCCCAAGCGGCATCTAGTACTTACTTTGAACAGTCGAACAGTTCTCACGTTGTCGCTGGTGTCTAGAGTGAAGCGGTGATATATCCCAGCAGGCAGAGCGATGAGGTCTCCTGCCGTCAGTGCCAAGCGAATCCAGGAATCCGTCGGTGCTTCTGCAAAATGCATAAAACACTTCAGAACAGAATCCAGAGTTTCGGAAACAGGCGCACCGCGTATGTCGAAGTAGCCGCTTCCGGCAAGAAGGTAGCGAAGTTCGTCGTCTTCATGCATATGTCTACGAAATATTATGAGATCTGTTACCACGCAGGGAAAGGATACCCACTCTTCGTAGAAGGCCTTAATCTTGGCATCGTATAGCTAGGACGAACTCGGTGAGATGACAGAATTACCCCGATAATGGGCAGAGCATACATCGCCCAAACCTTCTTTGGAGATGCTGATAATATCATGGTTCTTGTAATCCCCTTCCTCTGCAACAGTTGCGATCCTTTCTTCATAACCATCCACAGGGATGTTCATATACAGGAGATTCAAAGATTTCAGAGCGTCTAAAGACACTGGACGAGCGGAATCATGGGGAAGACGTTGGTCACCAGGGAGATTGTCAAAGTAATACGCGCGCATTGGGGTGGGGGGGGGGGCGAAAGCAACTGTAAGTTGGATGATAGTGTAAAGGCTATATACTACCCGTCGATCAGCAGATGACAGTCAGGCAGTGATAGCCATTGGCCCGGGCCGTCGAGAATGGGACGAACTCGTGATCGAACTTCGTCCAATAGCACAGCTTTGATCTGTAAATTCCAGATTGCCTGAGAGTCCGAGCACCATATTACGAGTCACCGTGTAAAGCCATACCTACCATATTCCAGAGCGTGGGTGCAGGGTCGGGACCTTTGGGATGATCTGTGGTGTTAGCTCAAGGCCATTGGGAGGTCCTGCCCGTGGCACGGAATTTGGACGGACACGAATGTAGAAAATCCTACGGTTGAAAATTCATGGCTAGCCTCACGAATAAAAATGCCACGTGACTGACGCGCTATTGTGGTTTGTTGTCTAACAAAAGGAGGTCACACTACACTATCGCACAGATTCACGCGTCTTTACGTGCCTTGCCAGTACAACAATTTCCCCTAGAGCAAGCCAGAATGCGCAGAAGTATGTGCTCATTGTGTTCTCTGTGAAATGTCCTGATGGGAAGTCCTAGGTCTCTCACCAAAGCCTTCTCCAAATCGCAAGCGACAGCGTTTATCGTCTCCTAATTTCGACGAGGAACTGAACCTCAGCCAAGATGAACTTGAGGCTCTTGACAGGCTGGAGACATGCTATTCTCAAAAGGCCCGAAATTCTGACGAGAACGAGACAAACAAGTCCGGGTCCATGCATGAGGTGAGTCTCCAATCATGCTCACTGCAACAACGTTTAACGGCCATGTACAGGGCGCGTCTCAAAATCCATTTGATTCAAACAAACCAGAGCCTTCTATCTCTGCAATCTTTCCAGCATCTGGATTTACATCTGCTGCAGCTATAGCTTCCACCTCTACGACGGACATGGATCTCTCCCCCACGTGTCAGCCCTCTTCGTCTAATTCTCCCATACAGGAACAAGATTTTTCTTCTTGGTTCGCTCCGGGACCTCCGATCAAGACAACTGCCTTTCAAACAGGAGGGCTTGTAGCTGCAACATCTTTGTTCAGTTCAGCAAAAGTACCCGGCTTTTCAACGGCGTCCAAAGGAATCATAGCACCTTCTTCAGCCGCACTTGAGAAGGCACGTCAGAAGATGAAAGAGTGGCAAAGAGAAGACACTGATGGGCTTTCCATCGAAGAATCCATACAACCGAGCGCAATGGAATTATTTCGCACTGCTTCATCTCTAACACCATTCACTCCACTTGCTCGTCCGGCATTGATAAACGTCCAAAATACGCCTGATACGCCTGGTACACCTAGTCCAGCTCCGTTCTCCCGACCACTTTCGAAAGGACCTACAAACGCAGCCGTAGCGAGCCTCAGAACGAAACAACAAGCATTCAAGTCGCCGCTTATGAAGCCATCCACTCTGAAGGAGTCCATCTCACCAATTGCAAACTCAAAAAATAACCCTCAAAGCAGTACACAAACTTCTCGTGCTCAGCATCCTCTCGCGTCGTCTCCACTTTCTACGAGCCTTAGTACGCCTAAACTCACACTACTGTCTACCAGATTTTCTACACCCAATTCTAAAGTAAGAATTACGCCTGCCAAATTTGTGACGCCTTTCAAACCTGGCATGAGACCTGGGGAACCCGGTCGCGAAAAATTATTGCAGCAGACGAAGGAGGCAGACAAAAAGCTTGTATTATCTCCATCACCAAACTTGAGACTCGATACCGTTCAGACAGAATCCCAGGCGTCTCTAGCTCAGAAGCCGAAAACACATCAGTTCTTCGATCTGAGTACGAATGCTATTTCTCAAATATGACTTAGCCTTATCTATTTCCATAGCAAAACCACCGAATCGAAAGACGCTCGCTTCTTCTGGTTTCGTGCCTCAGCGTTTTACTCCTGAAGAGCTCGTGTTTCCTGGAATGTACGTGGATATTTAGCTAACCTTCAGATGTTAACCTGTTCTATAGGTCATTATCTGAACTTGAACAGATTCATCCCCGCATAACGGCCTACTACTCCTTCTACAGGAAGGTGCCTTCAACACAATACGACGACCCGCCACCCTTCGAGACAGTTCATGCTGATGCTGTTATGGATCCAATGGCGACCTTCAAGTACCTCAAGGAAGCGGGATGCTCTCTGGTTTCAAAACCTTGGATTGATAACCACTGGGGCCTCATCCTCTGGAAGCTTGCTGGTATGACTTGCCTTGAACCAGAGAAGGAGTGGGATGAAAAGGAAAGACGATGGTGCTGGGAAGAAGTGTATCGGCAAATGTTGTATAGGTCAGCGTCCATCTACTGCAACGATTTTGGAATGGCGGATGCTTACCCGTTCTTTTTAGATACGAGCGCGAGATTAATCAAGGTATTCGACCATCATTGCGACTTATTGCAACTCAGGATGCGCCATCTACGTCTCCCATGGTTCTATGTGTCAGTGAGATCAAGTGGACAGAGAACATACTCTTGGAGAACGGCGAGATGTATCACGGCTGTCCAGAACTTGAGCTCACCGATGGGTGGTACAAGATTCGAGCGCAGGTCGATGCGCCGCTCACGAGAGCCATCCGGAAGGGAACTCTGGCAATCGGTAGGAAGATTGCAGTAGTGGGCGCCAAAGTAAGCTCCATTCCGCGTTCGGTGTCAATCTCTTTCTGACGTTCTGACATAGCTGGATTCAGAGCGGAAAGACCCTCAAGAAATACTTGAGGCTTACAACTCCATCAAGTTGATATTAGCGGGTAATTCGACGCATCTCGCTCCGTGGCACGCAAAACTTGGTTTCCAAAGAGAGTTGCCTGTTGCTACAATGCATAGTTTGACTCGTGATGGGGGCATAGTAGCTGCCATGGATTTGCTTATTGTCAAGGTGGTTATCGATACTTCTAGTGGCACCACTTTCCTGAAAATCGCCCCTAGGTTTATCCAATTGCATACTTTGAGTTTATCCACACCAATAAGGGACGAATAAATAACGGTCCACTAAACGAGAAGGAAGAATTGACGCTTCGCGACGAATGGCAGGTAGGTGCTACTGTGTTTTTGGTTTCTTTTTTCCCCCTCTAATGAACTAACTTCCGTGATGACAGCGAAGGAGAGAGTTCGAGGAATCGAAGCTCCGCGAAGAGTTCGACAAGAATACGCGGAGATATCGCGGTTACGCAGATAGGCTAGAGTGCAAAGCAGGCAATCACTTCCGACCCGGTGAAGACGGACCACCAGATTGCATCGACGACCTATACGACAAACTCGAGGAACCTGAGGAGGCTGGGAAGGTTATCTCGGCGATATCACTTACAGACGCGGGCTGGCTTGTCCAGCGCATCCAGAAACAGCTTGAAAAAGACCAGGAAAATCTTATGGACGACATCGAGAAAGAACTAGCGGTGAGTCATTTCGTCATCAGAGAACAATTTGCTAAAACCACGACGCCAGGACACTTGTCCTCCAAGGGATGTCCGTAGTTTCAGGGTCATTGTCGTGAAAGATGCACGAACGCAGCGGCGACCTGGAAACCGTGTGGCTCAGCTGACAGTGTGGGATGTCCTGAACGTATCCTTGGCGGAAGGCAGGCCCGCAGGCTCCTTCGAACCTGGCGAACACTGTCTTGTTACCCATTTGCAGCCTACCCAGGTTTCGGCTTGGATGGACTGTGCCCCGGGAGCCGAAATATACATGTGCACAACGCGCAATACTCGTTGGAGAAAGCTGCGAGGTTAAATTACACCTTTGATAAGCTGACGTTCTAACATTATTATTTGCTTCATGCTTCATTTTATTTTGCTGCGGGCGTGTGTACTAATACTGACGGAGGAATGACTGTTTAACTTTGCTTAACCGTGGCGACTGATGGGACCCTGAGAAGGATTTATATGTAGAATAAAGATACACTAATGTAGATGGTTATAGTTGTATCATACTGCCAATCCATACGTTCTAAAGGCTTTTTGGTAGTCGCCAACGTCATCTTGTCCCATGCAAACGATGGTTGGTTTTGCTCCAGAGTGAAGCCCGAATATCGTCGAAGCCACGCGACGAATTTCCTGCGGTGTTATGAGATCTATTTTCTTTACCATTTCCGATACCGGGATTTTTCGACCCTGAACCAGGACCTGAGGAAAAGATTTGACATGTCAGTCACAGAAAGACATAAATGAAGAGAGCATCATACCTGTCTGCCTAAGTCTTCTACCTGGATAGCCTGGCTCTCCAAAGACATCATCAAGCTGGACTTGAGTTGATTTTTCGCCCGGGACAACTCCTGCTCGGGGATCGGAGTGTAGAGGAGTAAACTCAATTGATGTATAAGGTGAGGGAGTATTTGAGTGGGAGTATTGCCTCCGCGCGCCTTGGAGTCAAAGGAAGCGAAGAGGCCGAACAATGAAGAGTCGCTGTAAATGTGATGGAAAGATGCACAATGGTCTACTTGAGGGAAGTGGTTCAGAATGCTAGTGTATAACCGCGAATACATGCCCTTTCCGGGACCGCCTGATGGAGAAAAGGTGGATCTTAGCAATTGTCAAGCATACCCAGTGTTAAGCCGTACCTGCAGAAAAGCTTCCGCCTCCACCGAGAAGTACTTGCATCGTGGCCACGGTATAGACATCGTCATGATGAATACCCACACCCTCATATGCGACATAAAGGTGGTCGAATTCGGATGCTTCATTGGGGATGAAATGGTGGCCGCCGGTGTAGTCCGAGCCCGGATTTAGTCGCCCAGGAGCATCGTTGTGGGTGGCAGGGAACAGGTAGGATGCAGCCCGCGTCAAAGTTTTTGTCACAGAAGGTGCAGAGGAAGATAACAAGTTTATCGGGGCCTGCTGCTGAGGGGTGTTTGGTCGGTATGTTAATGATGGGCCGGGGGCAGGCATGACTTTTAATGACGAGAAGTACTTGTCTGTGAGTTCAACGAGCTGCTCATGGGGCATGCCAGCGCCAGCGACAACCATACGCTCTGGCCGATACCAGCTGGCCATCGCCCGACGCAAGATCGGTCCGTCTATGGCATCTATACGATACTCAGGACACAGAAGCGACTTTCCGAGACCTTTGTGGTTGTATGCAACACCATGAATGATTTCGGGGAGTATCATTTCAGGTTTCGCTGAGAGTTCGCGGATTTCGTAACGAGCAGCATCTCTCTGTGCCTCTATTTCCTCAGGAAGGAATTCAGGATTCAGAATCGTGTCTGCAATGAGCTCCGTGGCCAGTGGTGTTCCCTGGTGGAAATGCGAAGACTGGTACATGATAGCCTCCCGGGATGACGAGCATAATATCTGGCCCCCGAGCGAATGCACAGCTGCCGACATCTCCTCGTCGGACCGCGACCACGAAGACTGCGACGGTCAGTGAGAAAAAAAAGCAAAAATGGAGCGAGACACACCTTGAAAGCCATCCTATCCAAGAAATGGGTGCTCCCCAGAATGTCGTCGGTCTCGTAGCGCGACCCAGCATCGACATAGAGGCCTACGGATGAAAAATAAGCAGGGGTGGTCTCGGTAGCTACACGAATTTTATTGGGCAAGGTGGTTATATGGACGGAAGGAGGAGCAGGGGCAGTGGTTGCGAGTGTCCGTATTTGGCTTCGATGAGCATTGCGAGCAAGGGAGTAGCAGGCTTTGCGCATGGATCACTGAAAGAGAGAAGATTGGATGACGTCAGCGATCGCCGACAAACTTTTTGTCGAGTTCCTCTTTAGGCTTATCGCCAATCCCAAATGTGACTTGTTGTTCTTCTACGCTGCGACATCACTGTATCCTGTATCCTGTATCCTGTATCCTTTCTTCTTGTCTTCTTTGAAGTATCTTTACATTCCATTTTTCCATCAAAAGCCAAAATAGCCCCACTTGATCTGTTTTCCAATTTGCCTAGCGATTACGGGCTAGCTCATTCGGCTTCCACATCATACTTTCTGTCGCTTGTCAATCAATCCATATGCTCGTCTCCTATAGTACCTTTGTCTCCGAACCAGTAACTTCCGGCTGCCGGTCTCCAAACACGAGCGCCCTTTGTCACAAGGCGAACGGAACGGGTCACAGTGGAGCATCTATCGCGACCCACTGCGGCACATATATACTGTAAAGGATCCTTCTGGATTCGTCTCTTTCGGCTGCAAAGGACACCCCCTTCATTCCTTTCTTATACCACCATCATGGCCTCCGTCAACAGCGTCGTAAACTTTGAGGGCTTCTATGGGCCTGCGACCGCTACCTTAGACTGGTGTGAGGTGCGGTCTCGGCTGTCCATCCCGCCACGGGTCGTACTGATCTCCCCCGCATGTAGGCCAATTACCAGTTCTCATTCTATGTAGCAGAACTGGTCAATACATTCTCTAACCTTTACTCTATCGGACTGGCTCTGTACGGTGTCCTCAATATCATACGCCAATCTCTTCCGCCTATGTATACCATTGGTTTTATTGTATGTCATTTCATTACGGATGTCAATTACCGTCTGATCCTTTGAGTAGGGTTTTGCTACCGTCGGCCTCGGTAGTTTCGCCTTCCATGCGACGTTATTGTTTCACTGGCAACTCGCCGACGAACTGCCAATGGTCTATGTCGCCTCGTTAGGCTGCTGGGTTTTATACGATCGCACGCCGGGCTTCACTTTCGCTGCCCCGCGCGCCCTGAATTCACTTCTTATAACCATCGTATTTGACGCGCTATTCACTTGGAGCTAGTACGTACATCAGTAAAATATTTTATACTTCGGCTGCTCCGGTTTCACCATCATTTTCCAGCATCATCAATCGGAATCCAGTCTACCATCAAGTGGTGTTCGGGACTATCGCATTAGCCATCGGCGCTCGAATCGCATACCTTCTGAATTGGTCTGAAGAAAGGTTCCGCATTCCAGATGACAAGAAGGCAGAAATTGGCGGCGTCTTTGGTACTGGAGCAGGACTATTCGTTTTTGGATTTTTTATCTGGAACCTTGACAACATATTCTGCGATCCTCTGACAGCCTGGAAAACGGCAGTTGGCTGGCCGTTGGCATTCCTGTTTGAGGGTGAGCAAGCTTCTCACCAGCTATTCGTGTTGTTAACATGGTTCGGTAGGACACGCGTGGTGGCACGTCTTCACTGTAAGATAATATCTCGTTCTCGCCCGGTTCGTGTCATTCATGTGGCGTACCAGGGAACAGGCACTTACTTTATGGTGGTAGGCGTTACATGTAAGCAGAGGTTCTATCTGAGCCGAATCCGCTGCTGACTCTTCTGTAGATATGTGAGCATTCCGTACAAATCTCTGTGCCTTGTCTCACCGTGGCATTGCAGTTCGCTTTGCATGAAGGACGATCACCGGAGTTATACGATACAACATCCTTACGGATTTCCCATGGTAAAATATGCCTATCACAAAGCACCGTAATCTTTGCGAGATCTCGGGTCCGAAGATGGTTTCTCATAATTGTTGTAGATGTCAGGGCCAAGGGGACAATTATTTATTGATATTACTTTTACTGATGAGCGGGGGTGTTTATAGGATCGGGGCACTATTACAAGTGTGGGTTAAAACACACGACGGATAATAGATTTACCTACTTACCTGGCTTATTCTGGGACCGATTCGCTGACTTTCCATCTGATAAAACCAGCGACATCCACTGATTGCAGTTTATTTTCTTCTCGCCAGTTTGCAAGGTAGTCTTTGACCAATGTACCTTGGCCCGCCATGAAACTCTGCTCGTACAAGCTCGTTTCATCGCTACCCATGATAGACACGGGATTGAATCCGACAACTTGCTGGGCAAGGGCATGCGACAACTGTCCCGCCGTATCAGACAAGGGCGAGTCCTCTACTCTAGGCTCGAGGAGCTTTCCAATGGATTGAGTGCGCATGTCCAACAAGGATAGTCCAATAATCTGGCCTTGAAAGGGGGAATTGGAGTTGTGGGTATACCAACCGAGTCGGACGGCGCGGTCCGACTGAGGAGCCCATGACATCGCCATGGCGCGTCGTATAGATATATTCTCGCCAATGGTCGCAATTATATTCTGAATAGCTGATTTAACTGTCAAGGGCCCATCCCCGTACTGAGCCTGTAAAAGCTCGGACACGTCAAGAGGTTCGAAGGATGGGTCTTCAGAATGGGACAAGGAAGGTATCTGGGCAACGACATACGAAAGAGCTGTTGCAAGCTGGGAGAACTGGTCAGTTCTGGCGACAAAGTCAGACTCGCAGTTGATTTCGACCAGCCCTACTCTAATACGTCCGTCGCGTTCTTTCTGGTGATGCTTGGGATCAAATTCGTGTCCGTATCCTCCATCTACCACGGTGAGGCTGACAACACCTTGATTCGCCGCTCTTCCCTCAACTTTGGCTGCTTTGGCTGCACCCGACGCCAGTAGCTCCGCTTCCAGCCATTTCCTCGCGCTCTCCAAGTTTCCATTAGATTCCTGCAGTGCCAGTCGCGCTTTTGTGAGGGGTGCATCGGTGAGTTTTCGCAGCTCAGCAATCAGCTGTATATTTGTTTTCTTTCCCAGCCCTGGAGTAGAGTAGAGGCGCCGGAAGCAAGGCGTGAAGGCAGATCGCGCTGCTCTGTGGTAGCAAAAAAAGGACATGGCGTGATGGTGTCACACATGTGACTTTGGTCTTTTCAAATTAAAACTTCCGAGTCTCTCCTCTTCCTTCGTCTCATGGACATCTTCAAAACGCCAGGTTTTACGTCTCAAGATCTTTTGCTCATCCAGAGCTTGCTCGGAGCTCCCTCTGGCTCTTCTAGCAATCCACCTCTGCCCGTTCAGTCGGCACCAATCAAAGACTCCGACGAGGACATCTCCAGTTCGAGCAGCGAACACGCGAGTGAAGATGAGATTGAGGATGTTCTTATTATCAAAGAAGAGGATGAAGAAATGAGTACGAAGAATAGCAGCGAAAATGACGCGTTGGTGAAACAAGACAAAGCTGCATCACCGTATGTCTCTTCATGTCGATTCGGCCTATTTTCATATAGATGCCAGTATAGATGCCAAAGACTCAGAATCTGATGACTCCAGCTCTTCTGAAGAGGGCGAAGAGCAGGTGCAGCTTTGGAATGAAAATGACGATGATGAAGAACCAGGGTTGTCCACCAAATCTCAATCCTACTTCACCAGTCAACACGAGGTCGTTGATACCGATATTTCGGTTCCCGAAATTGCAGAGGTTGGCGCTGAGGAAGCCATTGAAATACTTGGCGAGATAGTGAACATTATGGACCAAGCGGTTATCATCGAAGGCCTCCCTTCCAGCTATACCAATCATGTTCTCGACTCTGAAACCTTGCTGGTTTTTGATGATCGCAAGGTATTAGGCTATGTATGTGCTTCGTTTGCATGCTATCACAATCGTATTCTGATCCTTGACAGATTTACGAAACTTTTGGCCCCACAGCCCAGCCTCTGTATCAGGTTAAATTCAATTCTGCATTCCCTTTGGACACCGACAAGATCAAGTTGGCGCGTCAAGTGTTCCACGTCCCGGGGAGAAGTCGTTTTGTCGCCATAGATTCGATTCTTATAAAAGGAAGCGACGCCAGCAATGTATATGACGAAGAACCCACGGTCTATGAACTGGAATTTTCAGACGACGAAGCAGAGGTTGCACATAAACGAAAACTGAAATATGGGCAAGTGACTACTTTGTTGCTCATTTGATTTAGAGACCTTATCACCATGCTTTGCAGACGGCGAAGCCGGGTGGATTCCGTTGCCTCCACTTCATTCGCCAGCCCAATGCGTATGCGGGACCAAGATATGATGACTGACGCGTTTGGTAGCAATAGCGCCTATGATGACCACAGCCCATATGATCCAGACTATTCTGCCTCCACCGCGACACGGCCACCACCAATGCCATACGATGAAGATCCCTACGCTGATGTTTCCCTCGTGCCCTCCTCTCAGGGTGGCGGTTCCAATCTACTAAGTAATATCCTGTCAGGACCGGCCCCTAGTACCGGGAAGGGACTCAGACCACCCCATCGAGATCGTCGTGGCCGTGGACAAGCAAGAGGTCGGCGGCAACAGCATGAGGCTATCTCGCAAGTTCATGCCCATGATGCTACTAATTCTGCATTCCAATACAGTGCCGCTGAATACAACGCGTATCAGCAGGCCGCGATGGTTCAGCCCCATATCAACCCACGTTTTGCAGCTGCGTTCGGAATGGCTGGTATGGCATATCCACATTGGCAGAATCCGTATACAACTCCAGAACAATACTGGAGCCAAGGATGGGGGGCTGGAGGAGGATATGGGCCGGGGTCGTCGTAGCGAGGGATTAATTAATTGTATGCCTTGTATCACTCTTTGCAACAATTTGTTGATCCTAGCTGTATGACCCTGAGGACTTGTCGAATGCGCACGTATCTCTTCCATGTGGAGAAACTTGATCATGCATGTGGTGCCTGTTCATGTAGCTCACAGGTGAAGCAGGCTCCGAGCAAGACAAGAATGCAGAGAATGGTTTTCGATAAGTTCCCCGCGCGTGACGGAATTCATAATATAAAGGGCTGAGCGTTGGGCGCGTTGGTGTTTCTATATGTAGATTTTAAATGGTTATCATGCTGTGGTTGAGCTAGCGCCTTCACAGTGGGTGGTGCCGTCCTAGCCTGGGGAATCAGTGAGTGAAGAAGCCAGATCTCTGATTGATTGAGACATCCAGCGTCAAGTCGCGCGTTCTCTCATTTCCGCCGGCCGTGCAGTAGGTGTTCAAAGCTATCCAGACGATTTCTCAGAAATCTGGTCCTACACGGCGATGTCTTTCGACGATACTTCCACCTCGCCAAGGCAGACCGAAGTCAGCAAAGATGACGAGGACCAAACTCCTCTTGAGCACAGAATCCCATTTGCGTGGTGGACGACTGGTCTCTTTTTGAGCGCTGTGATGTCTTGCGCGATTCTAGTCAAACTTTTTCACATGAACGTGAGAGAGGCGATCTTGGCACTTATTCTCGGATTCCTCTTTTCATTCATTGGTGTCCAATCTTCTGGGGCCACTGATATCAACCCGGCATCAACTGTACGTAGGTTTGTATATGCCTAGGTCTGAACATTTCAGCTTCACCTTAACTTACTTTCCATTTGTCAGGCATCCCAACTCATCTTCGGTGGTGTCGGAAAGGGTTCTGGCTTGGAGCTGAAACCTGCAGAGATGCTCAACCTCGCGGCTGGCGTCGTCTCCGCAGGTTCTGCGGCTCAAGCCTCCGACATGACTGGTGATCTGAAGACCGGTTACCTTCTTGGTGCAAAGCCTCGAAACCATTTCATTGCTCAGTTGTGTGGATCCGTTGTAGCCGTATTTTTGACATCCGGTTTGTTCATCCTCTTTACCAAAGCTACACCTTGTATCCTTTATGGACCTGAAGAAAACGGCAGTAAGTAATTTGGTGTTCCATGTCTTCAACACTTATACAAGGTAACTGTACGTATGGCGCACCGTCTGTCTCTGCTTGGGCTATGGTTGTACTTGCGCATTCGAATTCTGCGGCTAGACTTGCGGTGGTCATGGGAATATTACGGTAATATTTCCCTCTCCGAGTTCTCGGGTTGTAACACTATCACTTCTGCACATAATACTAATATTGTATTCGTCTCATACATCGCTTGCCTCCGGGGTTAGCCTGCTCTTTTTGGGATGATCACGGTGTTTTGACCCATATCAATAACACTCAAATCATGTGGACCATCCTGCTTTACAGGTGCACATGAAGATAACGCACGTTGTTTGTCGTGAATGACCCTAGCGACCTTATGGGCGGACGCTTCCAACTGTCTTCTATATAGACCATGTGCGTGATGCATACATAAAACCTCGTTGAAAAGGACAGCTCGTCTCCAGTTGCTCATCGGTACAGAGCCAGCCATGCAACATTTCATTGCATTTTCTTCTGGCCTTTTCGCACTTTCGGCTGCCAAATCCTTGTTGAGTACTGGTTATAACACAACTCTCCTGGACAGAGCATCTTCTCTCGACTCTGGATGTGGAACTTCTGGCGCCGAGTCCTGCGTATCGTCTTCCTCAGGTCAAGACCTCTGTTGCTTTGAATACCCAGGGGTAAGAAACCCTCTTCTTTTCAAAAAGAACCACCTTCCTGAGGCTCTTGTAGGGTCTCTTGGTTCAACCTCAGGTATGACCTCTGATTCTTTCAGGACCCCACCTCCGGAGCACTCAATTCTTGTCATGGAGTTTTGGGACTATGATCCATCAACCGGCCCAAGTAATAGCTGGACCATTCACGGTCAGCATACGAGCCTCGATGTTTTCGTCTCGAATGTTTATTTTTTTCTGGGCTTCAGGACTTTGGCCGGATCAGTGTGTATCGAAGCACATGCAGCAAACGGCCGTATTAATAACATCCAATAGTTGCGACTCTACCTATGACGAAAACTGCGATCCATCACGAGCGTATACGGATATTGCTTCAGTATTTTCCTCTGACTTCGTCGCGTGGGCGAAAGCTAATGCCCGCGTTAGTTGTTGACCGACAATGATGCTGGCGATACGCTCTCGTACATGCAAACTGTACGTCATTTGTGAAGTCTGGGATGGTCATACTAAAATCTGAACACCATAGTATTGGGTTGATATTGATGGTGATAACGAAGAATTCTGGGAGGTAAGGATAACATTTTATGCCTCGTTCCGTTCCGTTCATTTACACAATCTCAAAGCATGAATGGAGCACGCACGGAACATGCTTTAGGTAAATGTTATGTCTCTGGGCATCTGGATATTTCTGATGGAGCAATCGTAGTACTCTAGAGCTCGACTGTTTCTCAGGCATCATCAGGGGACAAGAGGTACAACTGGGAAATTTAATGAATTTCATGATCTTTGATTTACTCATCCATTCCCTCAAGGCTGTTGCTTACTTTCAATCGGTCGTGGCATTGTTTAAAGTATGTCTTATCACAGAACCGTGCACCCTTACTGATTGTTATTGCGGACAGTCGCTCCCTACATACGAATGGCTCGCTAACAAAGGAATTACACCGTCAAGTAGTACCTCATATTCACTTTCCAAAGTGATAGCGGCTCTGGAAGAGGGGTCTGGCGTGAGCAGGAAAAATCCCTGAATGAAAGATCTTTGTTTACTACAGATGTTTTGGTAGGGCTACACACCCGCCTTGGACTGCGACGGGAGCAACTTGAACCAGATCTACTGGTACTTCCATTTGAAAGGTTCTGTTGTTGACGGTGCATTCGTTCCTATCTGTACGTGGAGCAACATGATCTCCTTGCCGTGCGCTGACGACGGGATTTAGCTGCGCCGGAAGCAGGGTCTTGTGGCTCTACGGTCAAGTACCCCCCCAAGTCAAGCTCGAGCACGCCAACGTCTACTGTACGTGACCATTAAGAACGGTGGATATCTACTGACCATGCGCTTAGACCACCTCAGTACGTAAAATACAGTAAAACTCACATATCATCTTGCTGTGGACGTTGAACCATGTACATAGTCCTCCCCTAGTGGCGTATGTTAGCCCATTGTGTTCCGGCTGCGCTTATTCAAAATTCTTTGATCAGACGTCGGGAAGAACGCTTCCCGCCAAGGTGACCGTCATGGCCTTGCAATCGGGATCAGAGGACGGTGGATTGCTCTCCTTAGGAACATGGTCCACTCAGACTTTGGCGACGTTCACAACGACTGGAGATGCTGATAGCTTCACTATGACTTCGTCGAAAGGCAACTGCGGCGTTTGCAGCGGCGCACTCACATGTGGCAGCGGGGTGTCTTTATCGACCTTCTCGACGGTAAGTGATCATGAATTGATGTTGTCGGCAATAGTAGATATATAACAAATTCAGATCCTCTCGAATGGCGATCTCCTCTTGTCATATAACGGTGAGACCGACTTCAGCAGTGACGGGTCTCCAGGTGGAACGACAGTGGTAAAGTGATGGATGACTCTGGTGCCCGAATATGAGCTGATACGCCTGCAGTATACAGTCTATGTTGGTTCGAGCCACGACGAAATTTACAGTCTGTCAATACATGAGAAGTGAATCATAGTTGCTGGATGTTGTGTAGGCCCCTGTAGCAGTTACTGTAGGAAGCTGTACATCAGTGGATCAATCGTAACGCTCACTCATCATGCCACCGCCCTCGGACCATCCGTCTCTACATCTCATTGTCCTCCCAAATGATTTTTTTGTCGTGCAGCTCAAACATAACGAAATAGATGCAGACGTTCTGACCAACTTGACCAGTCAGCCGGAGAGATTCTTCTCGTTGACTCGGACAGCTGAAGAAGTGTCCGTTGTTGGAGAAATAAATAAGGACCTCCCTCAGAAGTATCACGAAAATTCTGGATGGCGTTGTGTCCGAATTGCAGGTCCTATGGAATTCAGTGAGCCGACTCGTTGAGCCATGGGTGCCAGGCTCATCTTCGCCCTCCAAGATTTAACAGGTGTATTGGCCAGTTTTACGCTGCCTCTGCAGGAGGCCCAGGTCCCAGTGTTTGCCGTGTCCACTTGGTATGTCCATTTTCGCTATCGCCTGAAAATGATACCGACTGCGTTGACAACGAGGAATACCGACTACGTGCTTGTGCCCAAGGATAAGCTGGCGATTGCAGTGGGGGCATTGAAAGAAGATAGCTGGAAGTTCATTTCGTAGGAGGCAGTAATGATAGATTAGACAAAAGCTTGCCAGGGTTCATCATCGTAGATATTAGAAAATGATGCAGCTCCATTTTGGGTGGAAAGGCGCGACAGAATTCTGGCGCCTGCCCTCTGCCTCTACCACCACCGCTGCCTCTGCTGCCTCAATACCATACTCATCATTTATTCTTTGCTCTTATCGACGTAGAATACTACTTTGAAGCGCATCAGTGCTGCTTGAACCGCTGTCTTAGACAGCGTCCAGCGCCAATGAACTCGACCCCTTCAACGTCTGTAGCACCGTCGGGCAGGCAGACCCGTCAGAAACGCGTCAATCCCTCGCGTTCTGGAAAGGGTGGCCCTGGTATAGGGAACTGCGAAGCCGACACTCTTATATTGGACACCCAGAAACGACAGCGTACGTATTTTTCTTCAAGTTTACTGTAGATTTCAAGCCTTACTGGTGTATATGTCTAGTCGAGAATGAACCGTTGATTCCTGCCAATACTCTATTTTTCATGACGACTAATCTGGAGCTGCTTCCTGAGAGCTCTTCCTCATCTGACGGGCAGGTTATGTTCAACACCCATGCCAATGAACGCTATTTTGACCGTCCAGAGGTCATGCAAAGCTACAGATTGCAGCAATCCATCGAAACTCCTGATTTTACCGAATTGTCCCAGACCCATGTCGGGGGACGGTTTAGGCCTAGGGGCTCCGACGACGTTCGTGGATTTTATTTCTTACAATTGCCGTTCAATACTGATACTCTGAATAATTATATGCTTTTCCCCTTCTATGTGCCCATATCATATCACAGACCACACATGACACTTCAGATGCTTATTACGAAAAGCGGCATCGCAAGTACGAGACCATGGAAAAACGCCAACGTCTTCGAGAGAAGGAGCAGCTCAAGTACGAGCAGTACAAACTCAAAGAGAGGATTGAGCAACTTCGTGGGATGGATGCTATGGGTTTTCTCACTCTTCCAGCTGAGACATTCACTCCAAAGCCGCTGGAGGAAGAAAACGCTGAACTTCCCTCCATTTCCGCCAGTGGATTTCATATAAACAACCCTTCACTCTATAAAGAGGGTGAGAGGCGTCGGAAGGAGATGCTTGATACCGCCACAACATTAGAGGAGAGGTATCGCGTATTGTTACCCCCAGACAAGAAGAATCATCCCAAGAAGCATAACAAAGAGAGCCAGAAAAAAGTACCTCGCCAAGGCATCGAGATAAGAGTGTCGGAAGAGGTTCAGTCCGAGTGGGAGGAGAACGAGGTAGAAGAAGGGGAGAATCAGCGCGAGGCTGAAGAGGCCGATATGCCTTTGCAGGAAGAAGTCCTGCATAATGAGAAACCTGTGCCTCTCACAATCAAAGTACCTCCCAGGGTTTCTTCCACCGTGCCAACACCGGCGCCAACACCCCCGGCCATATCTGTGCCATTTACGAAGACGGCAATGGAAGCGAAGTCTGTGTTTCCAACAAACCCGCCGCCGCCAACTAATGCTGTCGTGCCGGTCAAGGCCGCTCCGCCACTGCCCAAGAAACGAAGAAAAGCGGATCCTACTCCATCAATTCTCATAGAAAGCCCTCCTCCTTTCCGTCCGACATGGTCTGGAACTCGCCTTTCACCCTTCCTCTCATGTCCGCCCTCTCCAGCAGTCATTCTATCTTCAGGACCTACCGCCGGGTCGAGTTCCCTTAGCCCTGTTTCCGTTATTGGGCCTGATGAGACCCCCGGTTCCCCAGTCAGCCCCCTCTTTGATGAGTTGACAAGCGCCACACCCACTCTGTCTAATCCCGAAATTGCGACTCTTGACATAAGTATCAAGTCTGTGTCGTCCTCTACCTCAGAGATAGATTATCTCGTTGAAAAACCCGCGGAAGAACCAGATTTTCATGTTACCACAGACACAGGAAGGTCTCCTCGTAAGCGGGGCCGATACTCCTACACCTACTCTGCCACGCAACTGGTCAAGGAGTCAGTCTCTGCGCCGCTTCCACGCTCTGCGGCGCGCGTAACCGAAGTGACTGCTTCTGCATCCCCTGCTGCTTCTCCCATATCCGCGCCGAAAGCCAAAGCGCCTGGTGTCTTGCTGTCTGCCGCTCTTAAGAGAAACCAAAACAACCCGCGCGGCTCCATCATCAGACATTACGTGGCCTGGGGGGTCAAGCTTGGGCCTGAGCGTAAAGGTGAGGAGAAAGAGTATGAGATACCAAGGGAGATACGCGAGGAGTCTCTGGTTGCGGCAGTCATGGCAAAGATTGAGGCGCAATGCCCCGATGTCGATGAAGGTCCACCTGAAACTGTTGAGGGTTCCAACCGGCGCAGAACTCGTGTGTAGCGCAGAGCTTGAGTTATTTGATTCCAGAGAAACCAGGGGACTTCTTGCTTCCATCGCTTGCTCCGCGACCGTCTTTTTCGTATCGACGACACCGGCCTTACTTATTATCGATAACTTGTAACTAAATTTATTTAAGTCGAGTAATTTATTCGTCATATTTCTACTGTCGAGGACCGTTTACTGGTCTATTATAGCGACTTCACGACTTCCAATAACTCCTTTTGACCATCCAAGCGAATTGTGTTTTGGCGCCCCGAGACCATCTGCGCATGCGTAACCGTAGGAAGCTGCGTGACTGGTGTAGCCCACACTTTGTCATCTGGCAATCTATATTTGTAGTTGCTCTTGAGACGGTGATGGGATCGTCCAAACAAGCTTCCTAGTTGAACCTGAGGACGAGCTACACTCTTCGTCTCATCCTCCATACCTGGTCCCTTTCTTTCTCCGATGAGCACCTCTGCTTGTGGTAGAGCGAAGTCGACTGCAGGACCGCGAAGTTGAGGGAGATACGAAAAGGATACGTTTGCTTCTCGGTCAGGAATAGCTTTCTCTTCAGATTCCAGCACTCTTTTGACGTGAGTATCTATCTCAGCATCCCCTGATAATACGATCTCAAGACCATTATTTTGCCTTCTCCCGGGGTCAGTGCGGGGTCGTCGAGGCTTGTTATTTCTCTGGGGCCGCGAATTCCTGGATGGCGCATTTCCCCTTTGTGCCCTTACTGGGCGAGCATTGGTCTTGGAGAGCTGTTTCTCATCTTTCTCCTGGCCACTTCCGTCTTTCTTCTGCTGACGCGGCTCCTTGTTACGACGATACTGTGATGTCTGCTGCTGCTCAAACAAGGCATCGAAGTTGACACCGGCGACATATTTTTTGTGTGTATTGACACGAGCAGTCTCTTGAGGAGTTGGTATGTGGACAGCTGTGGTGGACGTGCCAGCCAAAGTATCCAGATCCACACTCTTGTAGTGATCTTTGAACCGCTCCCCCGGCAGAGAAGTAGGGGCAGATGGAGTCTCGCTTGGAGAAGAGGATGCAGAAGAGGCCAAAGAGGCAGGGGGAGGAGTGACGGCGTCATTGGAAGGAACATCAACGGTTGCAGGAGGAGCAGCTGGCTTTTGTGCATGGATTTTCATAAGACGACCAGATAACGGTCCCGAGTACATCTGTATCTCTGTACTAGATGCTAAAAAAACAACGCATATATGTCAATGTATCGTACCAATATACCGCAGATATACGCACGAATTTTGATACCGTCAAGGTCTTCAACTATTCTCTTTTGCCTACCTCCGCC